>NC_138785.1:18223319-18872798 GCF_965178545.1 Coloeus monedula | reverse complement strand
TGCAATGCCCTGTATCTTGAGAAGAGTATGGGGTAAATACGAGCAGATCGTGATGATGCTTGGTTTTATTCTGGACACTGTATGATCTGCTCAGTGTGCTGCTCATCCACCTTGTGAAGATCAGTGTGTGACTTTCTGCTAAGCTCCAAAGTACACAACAGGCCTTAAATCTAGGGAGAGGTCTTCTCTCTCCCCTCTGACACACAGGCTATGAGAGAACACTTGACAATCTCGTTTCACCAGAGTTAATCACTTCTCTCTGCAGGGGAAGTCAGGCAAGTTTCTGTAGCTGTAAGTCAGCGTCGACACCAGCCATCTGGCTCCTCAATCTTTTCTCATTTAATGGCACTTGCCTTCCATTAATTGTTCCAAGGCCATTTCTATTTTCCATTAGCCCCTGCTCTTAAGCAGATGGTTCGAAACAAATATGTTTAACAATATAAGTAGATTTACAGGCAAGCAAGGGCTGTAGGGATGGCTGAAACTACCAAAGAAAATGGTTGACTTCACTCTGACGTGGACATTAATATTCGTGTTCCTTTGGGCAGGACAGTTTTTCTTGATCTCTTTAGGCTCCTTGTGGCTGTGCTATACCTCCCTGTCACAGAGTCTCTACTTGTGTGCTAGTCTGAATTCTGCCCTCGTTTTTGAATATTATCAGAAGCAAATGAATTCCTTACTCAGTGCCTGAACTTGCTTAATTTTTACAGAAAGCTCAAGTACCCCTTTCCAAGTAATGATGTCTATATAAGTAGAGATAATAGGAAGTGTTCGCCTTTAAATGTATTGTCATTTTCAGAGAGCAGACAACAGGGAAATATTTTCATTTGCATTTTTTGTTTCCTTCTACAATTACCACTGGTTTTACCAGCTTTATAAACCACTAGTGCTTTTGCTGCAATGATCCTTCATAAACCAAAATGCAGATCAGCTGAAAGCATGACATGGTTAAGCTGAAGGTAACAAAATTCTTGATGCAGTAGCAGATGGCTAATCAGGCGATATCACTGCAGGAGCAAATCATGTGCCGCTGGCATCAGCACCTGTAGCTTTGTACCCAGGCTTTGAATAAGAAATGCCAAGCAGTGTGGCTTCAAGTTTATGTTCTGACTGTAATCACAAGATAGACATCTGCAAGTACACGTTCTGCTTTGAAAATGCAATTCAACACTCAGGTAAAAAGGTTCAGGTGCAAATTTTGCCAGTATAGGTGTAATTTCCTTTTTCTTTTTTCTTTTGTTTTTGGAAACACAAGTTGGACAGTAGGACTGGTACAGGAAAGGGAGCAGGAAGATTTTTGTGCATATGTCTATTATGGTATTTCATGATTCAAGGAGAACTAAACTTGTTTGCAATGGCTCTGAGAGTATTCATATGGCCATGACTGCACCTGAGCATGAACATGTTCTTGCTAACATATGAGAGTGGCTCACAGTAGAAGACCCACCTAGGCAAGTAGTCGCCTCTTCATCCTGGGTGCTGCTGATCAGCAGCAGATATTTACATAAGAATATGAAAAGTGAGAGGAAAGGACATATACTTACAGGGATCAGATGAAAAACTACACTACTTCTGCTGTTTACTCATACTGCACAGTCCTGTGTTGCATGAATATAATAATTATATTTCTGCTCACTACTATTTCCATTTCTTTGTCGTCCAAGTTTTGCTTGTATTGTGCTTAATACAACAGGGAAATACTTGTCATCAGGATCTGATGAAAATATAATTGTCTTTTGGAAGAGATCTGTGTTCTATTTCTTCATCTAGGTGTGCTGTTGCTTCTTTCTCTGGTGCTGCTAGTCCAGCTGGGATACAGGAATATGCATTGAGATCTTTTCAACAGAGAAGAAACAAATTAATTTTCTGCTACAGAAATCCAAATTATTGATGCAGAAAAGTAATTTAAATACTGTCCCCATCTCAACTGTGTAGGAGGATTGGTTACTGCAAACATAAATATGTCAATTTTACTCTTCTCGTTAAAAATCCTGTTCTTTAGAATACATGTGAGTAAACAGAAGGCAGGAGTTTTCCCAAAGAAAATAAATCAAAATGTGGGCCAGATCAAACTTGTGCATGTAGAATGATAAAATGGGTTGGAATGGAAGGGACACTGAATTATCATATATTTCCAAACCCCCTGCCATGGCCAGGAGCACATTCCACTAGACCAGCTTGCTCATAACCCTATCCAAACTGGACTTACGCTTGGCCTTGTTGAACTTATGAAGTTCGCATGGGCCCTACTCAAGCCTTTCAAGGTCTCTCTGAATGCCCCCTCTCTGTATCGAATCAACTGCACCACACAGTTTGTTGTCACCTGCAAACTTGCCAAGGATGTCCTCTGTCTCATTATCTGTGTTGCAGATGAACATATTAAATAGCACTGGTCCCGGTATGGCGCCTTGAGAAACACTGCCTGTAACTGGTTTCCACCTGTACATTGAGCAGTTGACTTTAACTCTTTGTATACAGTCTTCCAGCCAAGTCCTTCTCCATCTAACAGTCCATCCATCAAATCACCTCTCTCCAATTTAGAGGTAAGATTGCTGTGGACTGCCATGTCAAAGGCCTTACAGACCTCCAGGTAGATGGCATCCATAACTCTTCCCCTGCCCACTGATGCTGTCATTCCACTGTCAGACACCATTTGTTCTTCGTGAAGTCCTGTTGGCTTTTTCTAATCACCTTCCTGTCTTCCATGGTTCAACTCATGTTCCAGGAGGATCTCTTCCATGGTCTTACTATGCACAGAGGGGAGGCTGACAGGCTGGTAGCTCTTTTTATTCTTTTCAAAAATGAGTGTGAGGTTTTTTGCTTCTCTATTCACCAGGGACTTTGCCTGACTACTGTGACTTTTCAAATATGAGGGAGAGCGTTTTGGCAACTATATAATCCTATTCCCTCAGGACCCTGGCACCTAGGATCCCATGAACTTCAGGTTCTTCAGGTGGTCTCAAACTGATATTTTCCTATGATGAGAGACAATGGGATCAACCTTTCCTCATCACAACCAGGGTGAAAGAGAAAAACTGTATTACTAGGACAAGCAGTATTTCATTTTGGCACTCTTGCAAGGTCCTTTTCTGCTCGTTACATGCAGATCAGAACATCCCTTCCTTATTCCATTCCTGGGAGACACACTTTTGTGTGTCTTGCGAAGTTGTACTGTAAAAACTGCAGTGCATGATGATATGAAGACACAATCATGATGGCATTGAAAAGGACCCGAAGAGGCAAATTTGCAGGTCAAGATGAAAAAGATTAAGTTATTTTCAATGGGACACAGAAAACTCTTCTTGGGGTCACTTTTATGCCTACTGAGAGGATCACTTGTGTTACAGCTATTCTTCCTCCATTTATTCAAAACTGGGCTAGAAAACACCCTTGAGTTAGATGGGTCAGAGAATAAAGAGTAATAAGAAAAAAGGTGTTTAAAAAGGTGTTTATGTATCCTCCACGTATGTATGTACCCACCCCCAGACAAGGTTGTTCTTATGGATGTGGTCTCATCTTCATGTGTCATTGCAGAAGGGCGTGAACTTTCATCATCAGAATCTTAGAAAGCCACCAATCAAATAAGGCAGTGCCACTCCAGCTCTGATCTGTTTTAACCACTGATACCCACAGTGATTTTTTGCACTAACTTGGAGTCTTGTAGTATCTGTGACATAGTTTGTGTTGCTGAGCTCTCTGTTGCTGATCTGCCTCGTCTACTTAGGGACTGGTGAATTGGGCTTATAATGAACATATTTCTTGCTTCAGGAAGGATGAAGATATCTGTGATGAGTAATCTGTGTTTCTGCACTGACTGACGTGTATCATTATAACATTCTGAGGGACGAGAGATTGCTCATCTTAAAAAGAAGTGAGTCATGATGTTTTAGAAGCAACTTCTACTCAAATTCCCATCCATTTTCAGGAAGACTGTCACACTCCTCATCATGTAGAGTTGTGAAAGTATGGGTGCATGCTGATATCATATTCACGAGCCAGAGTAAGAGGTGATTGGTCATCCTCTTTGAAGGCTCTGCATCTTTGTTCTGTTAGCAGGACATGTCTGTACTTCCAGGAAGGGTTTTCATATGGAACATATTCTCAGTAAATCTTCTATTCTTCTTGGTAGCAGCAAGGTCCCAGTTTAAATGCTGTTCTAGTTTTGGGCTTTACTCTTCAAAAAAGGGACAGGATGTGATAGAAGATGACAGATATATGATGGATATGATGGAGAAGGCTAAGGAAGATGGAGCAAGAGGCTTCTTGGAGGTATCCAGGGACAGGACAGGAGGCAATGGGCACAAACTGAAACATAGAAAATTCTGTGTAAAGAAAAAGCCTGTTATTCCAAGGTTGATTTAACATGGGGACAAGCTGTGTAGAGAGAGAGGGGGCTCTCCATCCTCTGGGATCTTAAAAAAAGGTAATGGATGAAGTCTTAGGGCAACCTCCTTTAGCTGACCCTGCTTTGTGTAGGGGAGGTTGACTACATGACCTGAGAGGTCCCTTCTCACCTCAGTTATCCTTCGATTCTGCAAATGGTTTTGTGCACTCTTTTTTGCAAATGCAGGTGTTAGGGGCATCTTAATTCTCTCTGCCCGTCCTGTATATATTTCTGGTTTTGTTAGATTTGTGTGGCCATGCAGGTATGGTAGATGGATAGATCTATTCTGGTGAATTTTCCAACTCTGTACCCA
This sequence comes from Coloeus monedula, assembly GCF_965178545.1. Lineage (NCBI taxonomy): Eukaryota > Metazoa > Chordata > Aves > Passeriformes > Corvidae > Coloeus > Coloeus monedula. The sequence goes on along the minus strand of NC_138785.1, from coordinate 18,868,101 downwards.
CAAGTTACTTTTGATGGTCCTTTGTTGTGACTACAATAGAGTCGTTTGAGGTCCTGAAATATATAACATGGAATGAATGCTTTTAGTTGCCTGTTTCATCACAAGGCCATTGTAAAGGAGGAACAAATATCTTGTGTTTGGTAAATTAGGAATTGTTAAAAGGGTGAACATGGTGTCCATGCCCTGAGCTTGCTCTTTCTTTGTGTGTTATACTAATTGAAAGTGACAAATGGCATATGCAGCTGGAGGAAACTCTTTGTGAATAATGACATTTCTCTCTTCCATGAATCAGTGTGAGCTGTTCTGGTGCTCAGCAGGAACAAATATCAGCCTCCACAGATTCAGATGGAATTCCAGGTTGGCTGCTTGTGATAATTCCCCTTCCAGCTGACAGCCTTCAGGACAGAGAATAACATCACTACACATGAAAGAACTAAAATTTTTGTCATCTTCAAATCTGAAGGAGTTGAATCAGTTGGTGTGAGTCCAGCCAGATGACCAGAAGGGTGTGTCTGTTCATCAGAGATGGCTTCCAGCTTTGGTGGTGCTACAGGAACAGTTCAGAAACAGGGTTTACCTGTTGTTTGCATTTCAAGTTGAGGGGGCACCGTGCTGGCTGGAAGGTTCTAGGGGCAATGTGAGGTTCTAGGGGCATGAGAAAGGAGGGTTCTAGTTAATTCCAGGATGGAACTGCAGCATGTTGGGCTGTTGAAGCCTTGAATAACCATATTTCCACTCCTCTGCTTTGCTCTATTTAAGGAGTTTGCTGGGCTCAGCATTATTTTGCAAGTGCTGTGAAGGGTGCCTTTTATCTGACATTTAGCATGGGAGTGGAGGTAAAATGAGGTCATTGTGCCATTTGATCTGCCTGACACTGCTCACTACCAAAGACAGCTACCTCCAAAGGAGGGTTTAGGAAGTATTTGCATCTCTTTCTTGACTTGCATCTTTCTGTTATAAATGCCTTCTACTCATGGTTTCATTATAAATGACACAAAAATCTTTTAACAAATGGAAACCAAAATTGTTAGCTCACAGTTTGCTCATTAGAGAAATTAATCTATAACATCAGATTGACAGTAAGTGAAATTAATTTGTAGGATGTGTTAAATTCAGACCAAAAGTCCATTTTGATCAATTGAAAGATTTCTATTGACTTCAGTACACTTTGACTCACACCCTTTGAACTGTAGCACGCTGATCTAAACATCAGGGCATTCAGGTGTTAGTGGAAGTAAAAGAAAAAGCAGGTACTTTCATTATACATCACATAGTCATTTGTTGCTGATCTTAAAAGAACTGATCTGCCTCTGCTCAAGATTTTGTATGTAAGAGAGAAAATACATCCCCCAGAAGCTGCTGGCCTGAAAAATGTTAATGAAAAATTATGTCCTCTAATGAATGAAAATTAATGAAAATGTTATGAAGGTTGCATGTATACTGCATGGAAAACAACCTTCTGCAAATTATTTTGGAGGGCCTAACTGCATAAAAAGAGGAAGTAAGGTATTTTTGCTAATACCCACATCTTACTACACAAAAGACTAAAGAGAGATAAGGTGGGAGACTGTGAATCCTCTACTTTAATTTAGAAAAAGGGAAGGAAAAGACAGGGAATTATACATCCCAAAGGTCTCAAGCAAAGGTGGACTCACTGTGAAATATAAAATTTATCAAACTCAGTCATGATACACAGGGGTTTGAGCTGGTCCAAAGAAACCTATTTCAAAATCTTTATCATAGGCAATAAGGTTAATAGGGGCAAGGATTTCTGTGAATTACAAAATTATTGACAGTTGGATTTTTATGGCTAAGCATTATATTTAGCACCCATTGAAAACTCATTAATAGAAATACAGTTTGAAGAAGTAAACCTCGTCACAAACCCAAGTGAAACCTGCAGGAAAAAGAGCCTAAAATACTGAATAAATATTTTACTCAATATTTAAAATATTTCAGTATTCACGAAATGAATTTTTTATTTCCAAAATATTTCATTTTGACACTCTTGAAGTCAAATTTTTCAATCTTTTGCTTTAAAACATTATTCTTCATTAAAAATTATCCTTCCACAAAACAAAAAAAAAGTCCAGCTAATAAGTAACCCATAAATATAGAAAATAACACCCAGGGTAGGGGTGAGGGGGAGACAGGCGGCACAAATTTTTCCATATCAGATATTATCAAGTACAAAAGCCCTGCAAAGAAAATACTCTGGGCCTAATAGAAAGTCCTTTGAAGTCAGTGGGAGTCTTTTCATTTACTTCAAAGGGCTTTAGATCAGGCCTTATTACAACAGTATAAATAATGCAGTATGAGCACAGAGAATTGGGACTTGGCACATGGGTGTTATGAAATCTGGAATATTGACTAGTTCTGCATAAAATTGGTCATAATAACAATGGTTTGGAAAAAGAAATCTCAGTTACAATTATTCTGAATAACGAAATTATTAAAGTTGTTAACCTTAGAGTTAATAACCTTGATTGGGCTGTTAAGTGTGGTGGTAGCAGTTTAGTAAGCAAAGAAAAGATTTCATTTTTGACTATCTGTAGTTTCCATTCTGCTGCACATATTCTTGGAGAAAAAACAAGTTTAGGAAAAAAAATAGGCACTTTAGGCCAGGTTTTTAAATGCTTATTTTTCTTGTGCATTCTCCTTGCAGATTGGTTTAGCCCTGACTCACAGATTAATTAATGGGACATTTGTGGAAAAAATTGATCCTCTGCATGAGAATGTAATGTCATACCATAGAAATGAGCACTTTGTCTATTTTTTTAACACTGGTCTTTTTGATAAAATATTTCAAATATCTGTGTTTACAATCATTACTTCATACTTCTCTTCGGTGCTTCTCCTACTTTTAATAGTAACTTAGTTTAGTTTTAGCTTTGTTTTCACTATTACATTTCAATGCTGTGCTATTTTGCCTTCGTATCAGCACAAATTCCATCGGCTCATAAAGGACCTGTGATTAAATAATAACTGAGAGTCTCATGAAGTATTCATTAGTTCTCTGTATGTCAGAGTCACACTGTGGTACTCCCACAGATGATAATTTGAGAGGCATGGAAGAGGTATAACCTGCACATCACTATCAAATTTACCAAGTGCAGGAAGAGCAGAATTACAGTTCCTTGATACCCAAACTGTGCCCTGATTTCAGCAAAGCATTTGAACCCATGTTTAATCTTATACGTATGCCTTGATTCTACTGAATCCCTGCGTAATGCAGATTTAGATTGTCTGATGAATATGGAATAAATATATGCTTTAAAGCAAAGCATGTGTGTTAAGTTAGTTTATTAAATCAGTTTTCCATGGTGAGCTATCTCCTGGAAAAGCCTTTCTCCAATTTTCTTTTTGGAAGCCCTTTTTTTGTGTTGCATTTTTTGGTTTTTTGGGGTTTTTGTTCATTTGCTTGTTTAGCCTTCTTACTTTTAATATCAGAGTAGAAATTATAATGGAGATAAATGCTGTCTAGCTGATTTGTACGTGTTTCATGGATTTGGTAAAGAAAGCCTGACCTTTATTCTAATTTATGCAGGGACAATGTCTCAGCTTAGACTGCAATAAAGTTTTTAACACCTTATGACTCCTTTTATTACCTTTCAAACTCATTTGGGAATCAAGTCCATGAGCTTCACAAAGTCTTCCTCACTCCAGATGCCCCACTGGAAATTGGTTTGGCTCTCTGCTGAGAATGTTTTTGACCACTATCCCTCAGTGTATTCCACTTCGTTTGGATGGATGTTGATTTCCCCTGAATCTAATCATTTCCCCGGGGAAGCATATTCTCCCTTGCAGTGAACTTCAGCACATTTCTGTGGCCACTGGCCTGAGACAGATGGTGAGAACCAGCAAACACACTTGGTACTTCACGAGCCAGTGCTGACTTGCTAGAGAGAGGACACAAAGCAACACATATTTATTTCCCAGTTGACCATTCTGAAGCTGCTCTGTCAAATAAGTAACTGGATCCACATTTATCAATGGGTAATTTAATTTCACTGGGCACATTACTGCTTGAAATGCCAGAGCTGGGTTGTGTTGCTTGAAAGATGGAAGCACCTGGACGGATACAACTCTAATTTAGAGCCCCGCTGAGCACATACATGTGAATTTGTCTTAAATTTGTTTTGCGTGTTTGTAATTCAAGATAATTAATGTATCTTTTCCTTTTTGCTCTGAGAAAGACCAAGCTTATTTATGAAATTGCTGTGATTATGTGACTTGTATACTCCTACTTTAGAAAATACTCGCATGGCTTCTACTCCCTTACAGAAAAAAAGTCCCCTACCCTCCTCCAGACAAAACCAGAAAACTCCTGATTTCCCATTGTAAACAACTGATAATTTCAGCAAACTCTGATTGATTGTAAATTAAAAAATAACACTCATGTAAATTCCTCTTCTGTTTTTCTGTTTACCTTATCCTTATTCCTTTGCTTTTCTTCATCTGTTTTTATTTTTTCCCCTCATCTTTTCTTGTATCTTTTTGAACAAACAGTATCTGTCCTGTCCTCCCTTCTTTTTTCTGACTCATCCCCTCCTTTTTTTAACTTTCCTGATTTTATTGCTCTTCCCTTCCACCTCATCTCCTCTAACTCCACAATCTCATTTCAGTAATGGCTGGTAGTGCTGCTTTCACTCACTGCCCATGTATCACAAGGGAATCAATTCATCAGGTTTCCTGATTGAAGACTCTTCCATCTCTACAAAAACTTTGGCTTGAAAGTGATACTATGCTGTATCAGCTGCAGTTGTCAAATCCTGGCACCATGACAACGGATGGCACATTGCTTTTATTCTAAATTTCTGTTCACAGAAAGGAATCTTCATTGTAAATACTGTGTGTAGGTTTCAGGAAAAAAAGTCTTGTAATTGTTCCTGCAAAAAACATAAGTGCAGCTTTGTTCACATGATATATTCAGGAAATAATAGATTAAATACTTCAACATGTAAGAATGTGTAAGTATGGGGACATTTTACAGAAGGTGAATCCCATGCTTCCTGTCATCATTTCAGCTAGTAGTTACCAGGCACAGAATTGTCTCTCCATTCAGATTTTCAGGGTGGAGTGGGGCTTTTTTTGGTGGCAGTGGATTTGTTGGTTTTTTCAATCCTGTCACCAGATTACAAAACAAACTCTACGGACAAGAAAAAAATCTTCAGCTAATCACATGAATCCAGGAGCTCAGGGTAAACAGTCAAGGATGACCATCTTGATAAAATGAGGAGTTATCATGTCTGTTAATTTTTTTCCCAGAATGAATTCTGAAGCTGTGAGTGGCAAATCAAGAAATAACGAAGAAAACTATAAAGTGGCACATTAAAAGATTCCACACATTTGTCAGTAGAGCTTAACAGCATTAACACTTACGTCAGCAAAGGTCTGTGTCCTACAGCAGTTTAATCACATCTGTCACAATGAAAACCTCATCTTGTGTTCCACAGGTGACTTGTGTTCCACAAGATGAGTTCATAGATCGCTCAAACTTCCCATAAAAACCAAGATTCCGCTACTCCTTTCAGCTGTTCTGCTGCTCTTTTTCTGTTCATTGGATGATGAACAGGTGAGCACATATTTATTAGGTCCCATTACCATTAACCTCTGCAGCCCCTTTACACCTGGTAACCACTGCACTTTGGGAGAGGAAGGTTTTGCATCCAACACATGGTTTAGAGCCATTTCTGTCCATGTTTTTTTTCCCTGCTATCTTCTGCTTCAACAGGACCAACTCAGTTTTGAGCAAGGAACCTGTGTGTGACAGTACTGGCATAGGTGCTTTTTAAAACTCCCTTTATTCTTCAAAACATGTAGAGGTTAATTAGCCTTTACAGCTGATCAAAACTGGCTATGTTAGGAGAGGGCCGTGATCAAAAAACGTGAAGAAATTTATGACTGGCAGGACAATCTTCCATGACGACTTTTATTCTTATACATTTAGTTGCCCTCCTGACACTGTGTTTAGAACTCAGATTAAGCATTTCATATCTCATTAGGAACTGGAAGCTGGGCATGTTCTACAAGAACATTGAAATTTAGGAGCTAATGGCATCCATAGACTCCATTTTCCCTCACTTTTACATCAACAACAGATTCTCCCATTGGGTTCTTGTGCCAACTCAAGCTTCTAGATCTGGAAAAAGTGTACTGTTGTAGAGTTCTACTAATTGTGCTTTTTTAGCCTTGCAAAATGTGACAGAAAGGAGTCTCTGAAAAGTGCCTGAGGTAAAATCTGAGCACACTTGATAATAATAGTAATAACTGATTAGTATTATATAACTTTTATTCATCTCATCCTCTAGTGAGAAAAAAAAAAATATTTGATTGCCTCAAACAGGGTCATTCCTCCACTCCACTTCAGTGGAAGGGAATAACCTCCAAAGAACAAAGTGCTTAGGGGTTCAACATCATAAATAAAAGTAATGTATTTATTCTATACAGGGTATTAGGGAGTTAATGTGTTCAGGAGGTTTCAGGACACAGGAGTCTCCTTGCTGCGGCACTCTTTCTGAGAGGGGTAAACAAGAACACTGTGGCAAAACAGCTTAAATTGAAACCTAGGAAAGATTATTGCCTGTAGCTTTTTTGAGGGAGATGCTCTTTGAGCTCTCCAAAACTATGGAGTGAAACTATATGGAGAGAAATATATAGAGGAATGAAACATGGAAAGCATTGATAAACACAGACATTCTTCTCACAGGTCCAATCTAGTGCCATTTTCTGTCACCAGCAAAGCTTATGTGACACTTCCCTGCTCTTGGACCACATGCAGAGCAGGGCTTTTCCTGACATTGTTTGTCTGTCTCTTTAGAAATGTCTTCATGGTTCTTTCTTCCAAGTCTTTCATCCAGTGAGCTCCTGACAAGCTCTTTAAGAAACAAGGTCCTTTGGAAGGGTGTTGAGCAGGTAGTTCCACCACCTCTTGCCTGAAGAACCACCTCCTTTAATTTGTGGTTCTTCTGTCCTCATTTGATATTCCCGATGCTTGTACTGGAAGAGAGTGAGTAGTCAATCCCTCTCTATCCTCTGCATGTTATTCACAGTTTTGTATCCAACGTATCTTCAGTTGTGTCTTGCTCAGGGTGTACAAATTTAGTCTACTCTGTCATTCCTTACTTGAGAGCTGCTCCAGAGTTTCAATATCCCTTGCTACCTTTCTTAGGCTTTGTCCAATTTCCAAGTTTTATTAAAAGGGTGTGAGAACCATGGATACATATGGTGACAAAATTTTCTTTCCTGGTTCAGTAAACGCTTAATTGTCAAGAGGACTATCATAATTTAAATATTTCTGACAATTAGCAGAATTTTCACTTCAGAACAAACTCCCAATTGCTCCTCAAAGTACATCAGATGTCTGGCATTGTGTTTATTGTGACCCACTTAGATGAATGGTACAATCAGAGCTCCATCTCTGGAAGAAGTCTGGGAGATGTGTACTGATGGCAATGAAAAATGGAACCATAAATGCCCTTGAAGAGAGCCCATTTTAGGTGCTGCTGCATAACAAAGCACAGTCTTCATGCGAAAGGATCTTTTGGTCCTCAAAGTTGCATAACACTTCATTAGAAAAATAAAAATACTGTGTTCTCATCTGAAAGTTGCAGTGATGGATGTCAAATGGGTCTGGTGGTAGACTTGAACTATTTATAACTCACTCTCAAAGTATTTCTTTAATATCTGTATGATTTGAACATGTTTGCAGCAGCCAGGCAGTCCCTAACAGACTTCCATTTTTCATCTTTTTTCTTCAGATTTCCAAAGCAGATGTGTTAATTAATGACCTCTAGGAAATAAACTGGAGACTGCAATGTCCATGAACTTTATTAACCTGACAATATCTTTCAGTGGCAACAGATCATGGACCAAATTTGTATCTATATTCTAACAGAAGAGGATTTTGTACACTATTAATATTTCTCTCTCTGTCCAATTATCTTTCCAATCCACCTTTCCCTAGAGCATAAATTTTTGCCAGGTCACTGATACTGTTCTGCAGAAAGTAGTACAGAAAAAAGATTGTATGCTGGTAATTGGTTAGCACAAGAATTTACAGTGATTTGTGTCATAATCTTTCTAATTTACACCTCCTACCAGCATCTGATTGCTTGTAAAATCTCCAGTCATATTTTTCAGACAGTTTAAATAACTTTAATTTCAGCCTGCAGACACAAAGGTGGCATATCTGTAATAGAAATTCCAGACTTTTAATGAAAATGCTTTTTGACATAAAGACAATGTGTGATTTTGGGTAAGTAGCAGGCATATGAAGATCAAAAATTTTGGGTAGGGTCAGAAATGCACAAAGCATATATGTGTAATGTAATTTTTCTTAACTTAGACTTCAATCAGATTATTTACATGCTAAGTGCCTTGAAGATGAAACACCTTTGGGCTTTGATTTGCCCTTGGGTTGAAAATGCAATCACACTTTGTTACCATGAAGAAACTCATTATATGGTGGAAGATACTTAAAAAACTAGAACCCCAAAATGAAAAAGTGTATATGAAACTGAAGCTTGTTTTTCTTTATTTTTTAAAAGTAGGAATGCTACTTTTAGATTAAAGAGTTAAACTTTTTCATAGCAGTTTTTGTGGGTCTGTGTTTGGGATCTGTGCTGAAAATTGAGCTCTGGTCTCCCAGGGGTGGCTAAGCACTTGGGAAATACTGAAGGAATTTGTTACATATTGCTTGCATGCACAGCTTTTGCTTTACCTATTAAAGCAAAAATTATCTCAACCCACAAGTTTTCTCAGTTTTGCGCTTCTGATCCTTTCCCCCACCCCATGTGGTGGGGAATGAAGTAGCAGCTCTATTAGTTGCCTGATGACACCTTCTTATTCCTTATCTTTTTGAGGAGGGAAAGGAGTTAGAACTTTTTTTTCATTTTTATTCTTATTAGGAGTATTTATTAATCCATCTATTTTTAGCCACAGTTCACCAAAGTGTGATGCAGTCATTAGCCAGTGATAGGAATTTTCTGCATTTTTTCTGCACTTCAGCAGTGAAGTGAACTTGACACAGATATTCCTTCCCTTAATGCTTGATTTTCCTCATAAGAGAATTGGAGGATGATCCTTGTGACCTTTTTGAACAGAAGAAACATTAAATAACATCAAGTGGCTATTTACAGTCTGACAATTTTATTAACTTTATCCTCTCTGTCTTCCTGCAATCTTCAAATCAAATTGGCCTCTATGGGGCACTGCTAGAATTTCTATTTGAAATCAGAGTTTAGAAGAGGTCAAGCAGACTTCTACCAAGAGGTAAAGCAGGGAGAAAGATAGAAAAAAGTAACCTAAAGCAATTCACATTATAAAGATGGTTTGACTTTTGGTCACATCTGAATAGTTCTGTTGGCATGGGAAAAGAATTATTCCCATGAAACATTTTTGAACTGAGGGGAAATAACTACTTATTTTATTTTGAGGAAACAATGTTTTTTAAGAAAATCATGGGACTGTGACTTGTGACTGAAGGCTTGGGCTTGGCCCTACCCCCAACCTTTAACTGGCCCTAGATAAGTTCGGCCTCTGAAGCTCAGTCTTTCCCCTGTAGAACTAATTTCTTACCATCAAACCCATCTTAAGGATTGGTGTCATCATATGTGAAATATTGTTGGGTCCTCTGTAACAGTGACTGTACCTTAAAGTGTCCCTCTTGCCAGCCTTGACACTTTTAAAGTACAAAAGGGTTCTAATATCCTCTGCTGTTCTGCTGTGCTGGAACCCAGCAACTTGGAGAAAAATGTCTCTATTCCACAAAAGAACAAGGATGTCTTTACAGACCCCTCCTCACAAATTCCTTCTGAGATAAATCCTATTGTTTACTCATGAGGAAAAATATCGTGCTCGCTTCCTTATGTTAGGGGTCCTACAAAAACAGAGCTCTCCATCTGAGAGGTCAGACAGTAACACTTAAATGACTGGAAAGCAGTAGAATGTGGTTTTGCAAAGGAGGTGGTTTTTCTAAGCCGCTTCTCCACACACCACATCTCAGCACATCTGGCTCAGCTGTCCAAGGAAGCAGGCTGGGCTGTCTCCAGAGCTGCAGTGACTTAAAACCTCCCTGACAACCTCCCTGACAATATTCGCTCTTCAGTGGTGTAGTCCAGCATGGACAAGCCTGGAGCCGCTGGACCCAGTATGGGTGCTGGTGGAGGTGTTTTTCCTGCCCCAAGCTATCATGAGGATGAGGAGACATGAAACTCCAGAAGGAGATGCTCTAAGCTACTGAAACAGATGAGATGGGGGTTAAGGAGGGAAATTTCTTCTGTCTGAGTTGCTTGGGCTTATCTTTGACAGCCTGAATTAGTTTTAGTGTCATTGTATGGAATGGTTATACATGAGCACAAACCAAGAAATGGTTATCAGCTTTTTCTCATCCCATAGCTCATTACAATATTGCAAAAACCCAAGGAATGTGCTTATATGTGTTACTAGCTTTCTGTCATGCTGGCACATTATAATTACCTGAAATGCGATAGTTTCTCAAATACAGAGCAATGACATTCAATAAAACAATTAAGTTGCAACTTATGAGTACAGTTGTGCTGCTAATTGATGACTTAACTGCTCAAATTTACCTAATTACACAATGACTAGCAAGAAATTTCTTAATAATGTAATTAAATTGTGCCAAATTGTACAAGGTGAGCTTTATAACCTGGGGGTATTTGCTTGTAGAAAACTATTTCACTGTTGTTTCTCTTATCTCAGACCATTTCTTCCCAACATAAGTGATATCAGGGTGAAATCTGCCATACATCATGAATCTGATTTTGATCTTTTTGCAATCAATTCCTCTGCAGTTTACTTAGCAGAAACTACAGGCACTTTCCTGGGTATTAAACAGACTCTGATTCAGGAATAAGTTTAGCCTAGCAGTCATCTGTGTTCGGTGTTGTGCTGAGATAAATGAGAAGAGAGAACTTGTTTGGTTGGTTGGTTGGTTGGTTGATTTGGTTTGGGCTTTTTGTTTGTTTTTGTTGGGTTTTTGTTTTGGTTTGGTTTTGGTATTTTTCCTAGATGGGCTTCCATTGCCCTGAGGAACTCAGTCCGTAAAATGTCAAACAGTATGTATTTAACTTACTTTCTTGGTTTAACTTGCAGAAACTCCAAACCTGTGATAACCCAGCAGACAAAATCTGGCTCTTTATTTCAGACTGTGGAGTTCTGCCGGAGATACCTTGAAACCTTTGCAATAAAGAAGTACACAGTCAGAAAGGGCTACCATGCTTTGCTGAATAAAGATGATTTCCTGAACATGTGCCCCAGTGGTTTGAAAGCATGAGACTCTAAAGCAGTTCCTTTGATAGCTCAATCAGCAAGAGTCACATTTTGTGCCTAGGGAAGCTGAGAAGCATCAACCACAACTCCATATTTTATGAGGAGTAATCCTGAGACACATTACTCAGGGAATCCTGGAAGTGAAATGGAGGAAGTATTGACATCAGTATTTGCTTATCTAGAAACAGCTCATACCCATCCTTTAGTGGTATCGACACTGCAGCTGGATTATAGGAGAGGTAATACCCTTGTCTAGGCACAGGTTCAGGTACAGTAGCTTTTCTGCAGATTCCTGTGTCTGGAGATGGTTTGGAAGGTAAAACAATAGGAAACTTATAACTGACACAAGGTATGCTGACACAAAATCATCTTGGAGGCTCTCTAGCTTCTTTCATTAGGCAAATGTCCTCCAAAACCCTGTGTGACCTTAATAAACTGCTAATCCAGTTTGCACCTTTTTTGAAGGACTTTAAATAATTTTTAGTCTCTAACAGAAGTGCCTTTGTCCTAATGTTTCTTCTGACAGTCACACAACACTATTGTGTTGGACAAAAAAGGCTGCTACAGAATATTTTATTTGCTTTTCTATTCCTACTTCTTTTCCATTTCCAGTGAAGTCTCCTTGTGTGTAAATTACTTTCAGAACAGCTTACAGCACACCTGCTCTGTAGAGTTATTCCCATCCCTTGCTGAGAAGGGCACTGAGTTGCCTGAAGCCAGAACACAGTCCATGCGCTCAGCAAAGAGACAGAAAAATAGAGAAAAGGACAAATTGTAACCGGTGACTGATGCTTCTCTCCCTCTCCCCTGCATTTTACCCATTACCTACGATCTCTGGTTTCTCCTAATTTGTTTTCTACATGTAGTTTTCTCAACTGTGCTTCTGCCTGGTTCATTCTTGCTGAGGTAGCATTCACAAAATCTCACTCTGCAGTTTGCTTCTTCCATGCACTCGTTCTGTTTTTCTGAATGTCTTTGGCAGACTTCTGCTACCATTACAAAATGTCTGTTTGTTTTTTCTTTAATCAGCCTATCTGCTGTGTTAGGTGAATGGTTTGCTTCTGTTTTGTACCGACCATCTCTTGCCTTTTTCTTTCTGAGACTGGCAGTAAGCAGTTGGTAACACACAGCTAACCACAGCAGTGAGACAAAAGACGAGGTACTCTGGACAACCAGGGGTCAAAGCCGCATTTCAGCTCAGACAGAGCTCTACAGCAATAGATCAGGCAGGCTGGGTTCGAAAGACTGAAACAGAAGTTTCTGAATGGGCAGCCCCAAGGCTTTTTGTTGTGTTTTCAACATTCTCACGCCCTTAACGGGCTCTAAACCACTGCTGCATGGCACACACTGAGAAGGGTTTACAGGAGAAATATCTATCACCCAGATCAGCTGCCAGGCTGTAATCAAGAACTCAACGAGACTTGAATTAATGCATTCGACGTCTGTGCTGTTTAACTTAAATAGATAAGAGACCAAGAGCTTTGGAAAAGAAGTTTTAGAAAATAAGCTTTAGAGGAAAAAGGACAACTATTTCCTTTGGTTTACATTAAAAAGGGACAGGGGCACTTTTTTTTTTTTTTTTTTTTTTTTTTCCTCCTTTTGAAAGGGATATAACATTTCAGGAAATTCAGTCGTAAAAGAGGAAAATGAACTCACAGAAGAGCTATGTCTGGAATCCGTAAAGTACAAAGGAAAAGGCAATTAGCTACCCAAATCCTATTGAAAGTCAATAGCCTCAAGCCACTTTGAAATTCCCAGCATATAAAACTCACTAAAAGCTAACTCTGCACTAAATGTGAGTGGAGGACCCAAGAAAAGAACAGAGAACAGAAGATATCTATTAGGCAAAAATAAGTGTGGGAGTACATGCTGTTGATACAGCTATGATGGAAGCTGCACACGCACTCAGGTTTTTCTTCACTATCTCATAACACATGTATTGCTCCCATTGCAACTGAATTTATCACATTTTCTTCTTTCTTCTGAGTTGCCTGTAAATCTACTCTAATCACTAGGGGTGTGTGTCTAAGGGCAGCTTGCTAACTGCTCCAGTGATCATTAGTGAAAACACTGGCAAAAAGCTTTTTGCAAGGAGACAACACTTCTGAAAGGGAGTGGCCACGTGGCTGTACTGCAACAAGGCACAGAAACTTGTCTTTCAGATGGTTCTTCCCAGAATTATGCATGTTCCAACACACAGATGGTGGTTTTGAGTTTTGTTGTCTTTTTTAATGGGGTCCATCCCCTCCTGTGCTTTAAAAAGTAGCAGTGTCTGCCACCACTTTTATCCACCGGTGATGACAGGAGAGTTCCCTTGTTCCCTTAGTTGAAAATTGTGGTTTTTGCTGTGGTAGAGGGCAGCTGATATGGTTTTGAGGAATGCAGGTTTTGACAGTAGATCCTATATCCTCCGTAATCCCTACTCGAGGCACATATGACTTTTGGTGGAGCTGAGCACACAGGCTTTATTGCTGAATGATGTGCAACCCTCCATTAATTAAATAAGCAAACATCCACCATCACTTGCCAACACATCGTATTATCACGAGGGGTGTAGGATGTCACTTTTGTGCATACCATCTGGAAATGGGAGCCGCTGCTTCAGCAGTTATCAAAATCTTTTCTCATGAATTTTAATTTCACTAATAAGTGTTACCAAGTAATTGCAAAAAAAGGTTTTGGTGTGATTTGTCGGCTGATTCCCTCAGAGTAGGACACAATCATTTCCTAATAGGATGCTTTCCCACTAAATAAATAGCAGTTCAGTCATAAATCAGCAGAACAGCAGTGCAGAAAAAGCTTAGATTAAGACACAGTCATAAAACCAAATCCCAGGATAAAAATGAGTGGCTGACTCAGACTTAAAAAAGGTACATTCACCTGATATTTGAGGGGAGGGGATTTTTATCATGGGGCACAACAAAAAGGGTGCACCTAAATCCTTTTGCACTGACTTAGGTGATTTGCTTCCCACCTTTCCTCTTTAGTTCATTCCTTCTGTGGCTATTCAGTGAAGACACATTGCATTTCAGCTAATCTGTTTTTATAGGACTAGGTAGATATGATTTTATAATTAAAGAAAATGTAATAAAATCTGGCTTATAATTCATCATGATTAGTTTAATATTCTATTAAAGGAACTTTAAAATGCTGCCAGAAAACAGAATGCACATCCAATGAATGGCAGAGATGTCTGTGAAACCCAGTTAGTAATAGCTGGAATAATAACTTTGCCTTGTGTTGATGGACCATTTTGGATGCTATTGTACTCCACATGTTACATCCAGGAACCACTTCAGTGACCTTAGCACTAGTTCTTTATTCATGCACCCTGTCTCAGCACTACAACAATGGCTGTTTCCTTCCTTAATCTTAATGGAAGGCCTGATCCAAGACTTGCTGAGGCCAATGAAAAGCCTCTCATTTATATTCTTGGGTTTTGGACCAGGTCCACAACTTACAGCCGGCAAGATAACAAGCATTCTTAGATTACTGAACCATCATTTTGACAATTATGATAATGTTTTTGTTATTTTCAAAGCAAGTGACTTTCATGAATTATGACAGTGATTACAGTATTCAGCTCCTAGCTGGGAAATTCTTCTTGCAAAGGAAAAATGCTAGAGCATATCTGATAAGCAACAAAAGAGCATCCTGATACACAGCCAGTTTGGTTTTCATAGATCTGTTGAGGAGCTTTGTCACCTGTAGGAGTGTTTAAAGATGTGGTGCTAATGCTTAGCAATGGTAAACACCTGCAGGACAGTGCTTCCCCCACCCCTAAAGAATCCACTGAGCTGTGCAAACTTATTGAATCATAGAATGTTTAGGGTTGGAAGGAACTTTAAAGATCATCTAGTTCCAACCAGTTATCAAGGGCAGAGACATGAACAGTAATAATGGATCATGGAAAGAGGACCCTTGGTTTGGAACCAAAGCACGACTGTGAACTGGTTGATATCAGTGTTACCATGTTTGGCCTGTTTGCCAACAATAATATCATGTTTAATCCAGATCTCTGGCGGTTTTGTATTGCTGATTTTACAATGGGTATGTTGCACTTCCTGTTTGGTCTCCTTTCTCCTTTGTCACTGGAAACAATTTTCTGAAACTACAAAAAAGAAAAATTCATTATTTGTTGCAGGAAGAATGAAGAAATATGAGGCTGTGTCCTGACAAGACACAAACCTTTCAGTTCACCACACATTATTGTTCTCAATTCATATCACCATCCCATGGCACTCTGAAGGACTAGCAGTCCCTTTTCTCAGCTTTGGGCTCACAGGTCCTTAAAGACCAAGGTATTTTCACAGTGTAGAAGAAAGTTTCAAAGTGAAAAGGATTTTGGAAATCTGGGCATTCAATCCCAAGGACAGTCATCAAGCTTTGTTTTTTGAATATGATCTGAAACATTATAAGTCATTAGAAAGTAACATTTTGTAGCTTTCACTGATGTTCACAGTGGAATTATGAAGCATTTCCATTTTACTATTTTTTGACACTTGAGATAGCTTTATACAATACATGTAATAATAATATAAATAATGATAAAAATTATACCACTAATAAATTGATTCATGCATTTGTACTGTAGTAATACATGGGATCCTGTTGTACTAAATGCTGGACTGGTATCATTAAGAAGACTGGTTTTCTCCTGAGGACTCTGTTCTTCATATAAGCTAGTTGGTGTCAGAACCTCAGCAATTCTGTGTAGTCTTCATCAGAAAGGTTTGCTTGTTTTCCTAAGTCTTATATTTTCTGAATTTATAAAAATTAATTCCCAGTTAGCTATATTTGTATTTCATTAAAAATGTTAACCTGGGAAGAACCATTTCTCCTGAAATATTTGCCAGTATATTCTGGTCTTCTTCTGGCCTAACAGACCCTGAGATATGAACAGTATAGTTTGTTGGAAATGTGAAAATTAATATTTAAAAAATGGTATTTGGGTTTGTTTTTATTGCTGTGGGGCAGAGATTTGTTTCCTTATTTTCCCATAACTAGGTTTCATGACATCAAAGGTCACGTTAGAGAAATAGTGTCTAGAAATAGATGGGCAGTAATGGTTCAAATGTTTAAGGAGAGAAATGAATGTTGACAATGAAAGCTGCATGTAAGATATGAAGGACCTTGTGTTCAAAAGAGCCAAGTGAGAAGGAGTATACAAATGAGCTTTTCAAAATTTTGTTAAGCTTAACTTGCTCAAATTCCAGCTTATAGGAGAGAAAAAATTAGTTAACTATTTTCTCTTAAAATCTTTACAGACATCACATGAAGAAAATTTTTTCTTGCAGTGGCTTTGTGTTTTCAAAATGCCTTATTTTTAGCTGAAGCAATCAACACTTGTGGCTCTGCTGACACATTTTGTGATGAGGAACAGAGGTTTGTTGACAGGGAAATCTTGCAGCAGGGCTGTCTCCGCAAACTCTGAGAACATGGAGGTTTCTGGAATGAGGGAGTCAGACAGGGCCATCTTGGAGCTACAGTCGTGGAGCATGAGGAGCTTCCTAGGAAGGAAGCCATCCAGCCTCCTACTTAGCTGTTTGCTCACAAGGAATGTCACCCAACATTCCCAGCTGCAAGCTCTGTCTCACAGATGGTGCCACCCCCATAATACAGAGCGGCCCAGGAGTGTGACAGTAACTCTGATACAGTGGCTGCTGCAGCTTAGCTGGTGCTGCCACTTCACTCAGTATCGTGGCTACCTCCCATATGGTGCCATGGAATAAACCCTTACCTAACAAATCCCACCAAGTCCAGCTTGAGTTGAGGAGAATAAGATCTACTTGGGTCACTTTCACACAGGCTAATGTTAGGCAATTTTCCACCCACCGCTTATTCTCTTAATGGAGCAAGCAGAAGAGCATGATGGAGGTCAGGGTAAAGCCAAAGCAGTTGCTCTGAAGATATAACATAACATTAGAGGTTGAACATCTCTCAAAACTTCCAGCCTGGATGGACTCATTTCACCAGCCCCTTGTTTTGGTAAACTCTACAGTAGCCAAGCTTATCAAACATTCCCACTGTCTCGTCACTTGAAGCTCGGCACTCAACAGAGCAGTAAACAGGGCAGCATTTGCTCAGAGTTACAAGAACTGTATTTTCGACAGACCAAATTGTTAATGGCAGTTGTGCTGGGAGATTGTGCTATTAGCATCCTGTCAGTCAAAGTAAAACACCTTTTTATCAGGCTTCACAGACTGAAGGAGAATTGTGGCCTCACCTCTCCCAACTGGCAAACATAAAATTGAAGCAGCCTTGGCATGTTACATATGTGGGAGATTGAACCATGATAAAGGAGGAGGACAGTTTCCAGCTTGGCAAGCCCTGGAGGCATGCATCTGTTCTCAGCCTGAGCCATCCAGTACCATCTCAAGCTCTGAATACTCCTTCTCCCCTGGCACCACAGGAGAAGCTCATTATGCTGTACTATCCCTTTCCTCAACATGTCCCCCAAGGTACGGAATGAAATGGCCAAGTTACTTTCATTGCAGAGGTAATTATCTGCATTTCATCCAGCAATGAGGCTTTAGCAGAAATACAAATGGAGCAGATTTGGTCTATTGAGCAGAAAAGGGAAAATGATGAAATGTAACAGCTCAATTTTGTTTGATACCCTGCTGCTGTTCCTCCATTTCAGTTCAATTCTATCCTCAGTATCCCAATATAAACAGCTCTGTGGCTTTTGCTACAAGCTGAGCCCTCACTGGGGTACTCAGTAGCCTGGAGCTAAGGGGTCTGAGGCTTTTCTAAGACCCTACAGCTGATGTAGGGCACTGCATAAGGGCTGTTATGTAACTTCATGAATGCTGACCCTCATTAACACAATTGTCATTGCACTCAAGACTGCAGCAAAGGCATAATTAGAGTCTAGATTTTAGGCACGGGTTCATAACTGTCACTGCTGATTGCTCTGGGTGCATATTCTGCCTTTTGTGCTCTGCCTTCTCCATGCATCTCCGTTTAGTAGGAAAGATTTCCAGTTGCATGAGCAACTGACATTCAGGCACAGCTACATCACATCCTGGGGATAACTTTAAGTTTGTTGTAAAGACCAGACTTAATCTCTGTGCAAATTCAGTACTTCTCCAGGTGCAGGTGGCATGTGGAATTGGAAATGTATTTTGTATTTTGCATTTTGCACCTTGGTTTAGCCCTGGTCAGGGCCAGAGTGGCCTCTATGTACAGGCTGGGAAAACATCAGGTGGACAGGGCCTTTTGAACATGTCAACCACATTAGACACACTACAGACAGAGTTTCCTTCTCAAAAGCCATCTGCCAAGAAGATGCCGACAACCCTTTCTTCCCTGAACTTCCATTTCCCATCCACAGAGTCATGCTTTTTAAGCAGAAAAGCTAGTGGGTTGTGTAATTTTTATGCCCTGTATTTATTTTAAACTACCTTCTTTTGCAGAGCAGGTGAAAAAATGCCACCTCAGAAAGATGTCTTTGTAGTCATAAATCATTCCTTTGAGCATTTAAGGAAAGCTGTGCTTATCAAAGTTGAAATAAAAATTTAGTAGCAAGTAACATTTAACTTTAAAATTATATTTTATAATTAAATTTTATTTTGGCTCTGCTATGTTCCAGAAAGCATGAAGGAGTGTTTTTTATGCTCTCAGCAGAACTTCCCTGAGGACGATTGTTCTGTGCTGGTGGGAGTGAGGGTGAGAGAGAGACAAACAGTGCCATCCCACACAGGCTGGGCAATGGGTGATTGACAGCAGCCCTGTGGAGAAAGGCTTAGGAGTACTGGTGGATAAAATAATTAAGATGAGCTGTCACTGTGCACTCACAGCCCTCAAAGCCAGTTGTTTTCTGTGGCCGTCAGGTCGACAGAAGTGATTCCCTCCCTTGACTCTGCGTTCCTGGGTCCCCAGCTGGAGCACTGTGAACAGCACTGGGGGTTCCAGCACGTGAAAGTCATAGACCTATTAGCAGGTCCAGAGGAGGGCCATGATCATGATCAGGGGCCTGCAGCACCTCCCTTGTAAGGACACTCTGAGGGTTGGGATTGTTTAGCCTGGAGAAGAGAAGGCTCTGTGAAGCCTTACATCAGCCTTTCAGTACCAAGTGGGGGGGGGCTTCAAGAAAAGTGGGGAGGATTTCCTTATCAGGGATTGTAGCAATAGAATGAGGGGTAACAGGTTTAAGCCGAAATAGGGTAGATTAGATATAAGGAAGAAATTCTTCACTGTGAGGCTAGTGAGACACTGGAATGCATCTTCTCCACAGGAGAGAACTTGTGGAAGACCCATTCCTGGCAGCCTTCATGGTCTTATTGGATGGAGCTTTGAGAAACCTGGTCTAATGTCCCTGCGCATGACCATGGGTGTAAGAGCTGTGTGGTCTTTGAAGCTCTCTTCTAACCCAAACCACTCACTGTGATGGTTTGATGATGATGATAATGATTCTTCCTGGATCTCAGTAAGAAAGGCCTAACAGCAGTTGGCTTAATAAAACAGCTGTTTTAATAAAATAAATAAGATAGATAGATAGATAGATAGATAGATAGATAGATAGATAGATAGATAGATAGAGTGTAGATAGCAAGAAAACTTCATATCCTTTCAGATGCTGGGACCTCTGCTTTTGTGCAGCATTGGGCAGACCCTGGATGGACTTTTCCACACTGCAATTGCAGAGCAGGTTTTTTTGGTTCATGGAGAGAGAGGGTTTTTCTTTTTGGTCCATCAAGCTATTGTATCAAATTTCTTAGAAGAAAATTACTTTATTTCTAAGGGATGTTCAAATGAGAACTTCTTGCTACGCTGTGAAATAAAGTCCCAGTTTCAACCACTTGTATTTGCAGGATTAGTAGCAAGTGTATAACTCCCTCAAAGCACCAGCTAATCAGAAATATAGCACTGAAGAAATTGTCCTGATGGAGGAGACTTGACACTTTAGCACTGAGCTACAGCCCTAAACTTTTGCTCAGCTGCAGTAATTCTTGATGCCCTGTTTTCCTGACTGCTCTCCAGTGTAGATTCACGTTTAGCTGAATAAAGAATGTCATTGAAATACACTCCTCAAATTGTAATCCAACCAGGCAGTCCAGTGTCAGATGTGCACATAACTACGTGCTAAGAGTTATCACCTTAAATCTGATCTGTACTGATATGTGTGCATATATATTGCCCTGAATCAGGACACAAAGGATAAATCCAGCTCCAGGTGGTGATGCTGGACAATTGTCAGTGGCCGCAGTGGGCAACAAGAGCTGTTGGTAAGCCCTCCAAAGGAATAAGCAAAGTGATTACAGAAAAGTTTAAAACAACTTGTTCGGGAGAAAAAGGATAAACACCAAGTCCCCCCGCAGTAATAATTATTTACTGAAATTTTAGCATTTTAATAGAGTCACTGTAGATAAAAAATTTAATACTTTTAAATGTGTTTTACACTGAGCAAGTTTTTAATTTATTTCTACTCCCTTTTCCTACATATTGCTTTACAAGCAAAACTCACAGTTTGTCTCTCAAATTGAGCATATTTCTCCTTTTGGGAAAAAAAAAAGAGAAAAAGTCATGTCAGATGGCTTGGTACCACAGTTACTAGAGCGCAATCGTTTTTTCAGAATTGTGGGAACCCACATGCAAAGAGGAGAGAAGGAGTAAAGAGTGCTCTTCACATGCAAGCCTTATTTGCAAAATCATACTGAGCTATCTGACAGACACAGCTACATAATCTAGGGGCCAGAAGTGTTAATAGGGTACTAAATAAACAAACGAATGATTTAATCTGCACACCTTTTCAAATACATCTTTCTGAAAATCTGCTTTCAGAATTTATAATCACAGCTGTGAAGACAGAAAATGCTAAAGAAAATGCTACTCTCACTGACACATGTCACAGGGCAGGCTGTGATAATTTTAAATCACAACACAGTGTAGGATGTAGTGTGTCATGGAATAAAAATACAAATCTGATTGGATACATGCAACAGCTTTGTCTACTTAATATCCAGTCTGAGAAATTAGTGTTCATTCAGCAAACTGGTTTTGTTCCAGCAGTGGGAGTTTTCAATTATTAGAGCTAGATCAGATCCAGGGATAATTTAGTATCAGCACATTTCTGATTGAAGGCTTTGTGCCACAAAGCATCTGACGAGGCTAAGAGGTTCTTTTCTTATGCTGTTTCCTCACAATTGATTTCTCTCTCTGCTTTGCATTTTCACATAATTAATATTTTATCTTTGCTAATTTAATGCCATTCTTTCTTCTGCTTATGTGCAATTTCTTTCCTCTCGGCAAAAAAAAAAAAAAAAAAAAAAAAAAAAAAAAAAAATTCCTCACTGGTACAATTCACATGCAAGCAAACTGATATTGAAAAGGAGGATGGCAGAAAGAGTGAATCTTTTCTTACAATTCCTGATTCTTCTCAAACCACTCACATTTCAATAACATCTATTTCGAGTGTTACCAATCTTCCTAATGCTCTGACTGTAGTTAAAATCTTCATGCAGCCAGGAGTTCCAAGACACAAACCAAATACCTAAATCAGCAAAAGAAAGGGGTTCACAGCTAAGACCAGTTAATATTTCTTATGTTTCCTCTGCTTTGTTAGAGTGTGGAGTTGTAATTACAGAGCCTTATTGGCAGCACAGACTGGCTGAAAGTGATGTACTCCTTAACAGCAGCTGCATCAGAACTGAGCCTCCATAGCTGCAGTTTGGTCTCTGATAGTTGCTCAAAGGATTGTGAGCCTTTTAAAAGACTTGTGCTGTTGCTTTCAGTCCTACTGACTGACAAGAAGACATCCTGCCCAAATTTGTCAAGTGCATTTACTGAAGAAAAGATAAGGAAAATGACAAGAGAAGCAAGGAACATGCCAATCAATCATCAGCCCAATTTTGGTAGTTGCCTATTTTCATGCTGTTAGATTAGGGCAGCATTTAACAAGGGTCTAGTGCATGTGAGATGTGCAAATGCAGACTTGCCTTGCACTCTGGGCTGCTTCCCATTATCCTACATAGCCAGTGCAAGGACAAATTGGACAGTGGTTGGGGCCTGTGCCTTCCCTGCTTTGACCATGCTTGATTTTCCAGCTGCTTTCCTGGCAGTGCAGCCCAGTCTGCTGTGGAGTTCTGCAGCAAGAATAACCATCAAACAGTCTTTAAAAACAGAAACATTTTACTATGCTGCCAACCTCTACCAGTAATGTAGCTCTGCCACATAGAGATAGTGGAGGATAATGGCTAATTGCAGATAATTTTTAATATAAATGTGTGTATATATGTGCACATATGTGTGTACGTACATATTTTCTAGCAGCTTTCTAGCTGGTGTTTTCTTTTTTTTTTTCCGCTTAACCCCTTTCCTCCAGAAACTACCATGAAGAAGAGGGGTTGAAGGCTGGGTGTTTAACCTTGGGAACACCTGAGAGGAAGGAGGTGAGTGCTGAAGGGACGAATGTAATGGAGAATGCACAGAGGGAAGTAAAATACTTAGGCAAGCAAATGATTGCATCAGTGACTGGAACAACCAGGTCTCTGCTGGAGATTAATATGAATGAGATGCTATGCTTCATTGACTGTTTACCTAATTTCTTTAAACATCAGTATTGCTTTTATGTTGCACTTGCCTAACATAACTGCAACTTGGTATTTAATCTATAAAGTCATTATTAGCTGAATGGTGATTGAAAAGCAGCAGGAAGGTACTCTGATTATGCCTTAATTATTGCCCTGCACCTGATCTTCACAGAGAACATGTACAGTCCCACCCTCCCCTGTTGCTCTCAGCATCTCGAATCTGAGTCATAACTAGTGTTATTGCATCTGTCTAAGAAAAGAACTAAATGTGTTTCCACTGATTTCCAGAATAAGCTGTAAGCCTACAAAGCTTTGTTTGCCTTCCCCTCCTTTCTGGTCCTAGGCATCAAAAGGAGATATTTGGTTAATGGCTAATTAAACACTTCCATTGAGTAAGCCAGAGCTTTGGAAATCCACATCTTCCTCCCTGCATACTGTTTGGAATCAGCTGAAAGTTTTGAATTTGCATTTTGCCAAGTTGCCAAGTATGCATTGACACAACTGGAAACTTTGAAGTAAATTGAGATAAAGCAAGCCAGCAGGTTCTTAAACCAAGGGATATGAAGCAGAAAAAATCCTCAACTGTCCCTTCAGGTCGAGACTTGAAGATGCATCCTTGATAATGAGGTGCCATGCTGGTTTATTGGATCACATATAATTTAAAATGTAAATCCCAATGAAGGCACACAGAGCTACAGAAAATAGAAGGAGTCAGTGGTTTTTTTAATAAATGAATATGCCATCTGCCTCTCTTAACTCCCAACGAATTTAGCATTGCCATCTTTGTAATTAGCACTGACAAATAGCACAATCCCAGGAAACCAGACAGCAAGATATAGTGGATTAGTTTTGCATCTCTTGCTGAGCTAACATGGGGCCACAACTTGGGCCATGTGGCTTTCTGGCAGGGCTATTTTGAACTGATTTCAGTTCCTACCCATGAAAGCTCACAAATATGGAAAGCACAGTCACAGAATCATAGAATCATTAAGGCTGAAAAAGACCTCTAAGGTCACCGAGTCCAACTGTTAATCTGGCACTGCCATGCTGTCCTGATGTCAGCCAGGGTGGAGTTAACTTCTTCTCAGGAGCTGTTGCAATGCTGTGCTTCAGATTTGGAATGAGGCTGGTGTTGATAACACATTGAAGTTTTGGGTTTTTGCTAAGTTGTGTTTACTCTAAGCCAAGGACTTTTTCCCCCCCTTGTCTCATGCTCTCTGCCTGTGAGGAGGTTTGCAAAAGAAACTGGGTGGGATCCTATCCAGGACAGGTGACCCAAACTGACAAAAGGGATGTTTCATACCATAGAATGTCATGCCCAGTACATAAACTGGGGGAAGCTACCCAGAAGAGTGGCTGATATAGGTTGAGGAAGGGCAGTATGGCATCGGTCGGTGGGTGGTGATCAATTGCATTGTGCATCATTTGTTTTTCCCTTTTATTATCATTATTATTTACCATTATTTCTGTACTTTACTTTATTTTCACCTATTAAATTGTTCTTATCTCAACCTGTAGGTTTTACTTTGATTCTCCTCCCAATTGCACTAGAGTAGTGGGGGAAAGTGAGTTGCCACGTGGTGCTTAATTTCCAGCTGGGCTTAAACACGACACATGTCCACTGCTCATGTGTCTAAGTGCTACATTTATGTGTCTTTTAAACACTTCCAGGGATGGTGACTCAACCATTTCCCTGAGCAGCCTATTTCAGTGCTTGATAACCTTTTTTTGTGAAGAAATTTTTCAGAGTATCCAGTCTAAACCTCCCTTGCTGCAACTTGAGGCCATTTCTTCTCATCCTACCACTTGTAACCAGGGAAAAGAGAATGACATCCACCTCCCCACAACCTCCTTCTGGATAGCTGTAGAGAGTGATAAGGTTTCCCCTGAGCCTCCTTTCCTTTAGGCTAATCCACCCCAGTTCTTTCATCTTGTCATAACACTTGTGCTCCAGACCCTTCACCTGCTTTGTTGCTCTTTGAATATTCTCCAGTCTTCAATGTCTTTCTTGTGCTAAGTGTCACCCAGGTATATGCATATTTCCACAAAGACCTGGGAACATCTTCCTGAACCTGTGGTTACACCACACTCATATTGTATTTAAATCCCCGGCAGGGGAAATCCACATCTGTACAGGAGGGGGAAGCCTTGCAGCTCGTTTCTTTCTTTCCTACAGTCTCAGCAAGGAGCACAACAGATGAAGAGTAAATGCCCCTTTCACGAGACCTTCATAAATGTAATGATACCTCATAAATAGTTATGATACCCTCATAAAAGTTCATCAGTGGGAAATATTTGGACTGAAAATTGGAAAGGGAAGATGGTTGTCTTTTAAAAGACAAGCTTGTCTACTTGGTTGAGAGTCCTCATCAACGCTTTCTTTGCAAAGGAAATTGCTGGAAGATGAATTGTTAGTTTCAGCTCCTTCTGCAGTGAGCCATTAGAGAGGCACTGATATGTTAAAAGTGGACAATTTTCAGTGTTTGCAGACTGGAACAAATGGAACTAGCATTGTACCTCTCCTTCTTAAAGAAGAGAGGAAATGCCAAGCTATTTCTTTTCATTGCAGAGAAGGTCACCTCACTGCAGTTTTGCTGATCTGCACAGGAGGGAGACACAATTTGCCTCTCTAGGCAGTCACCAAAGCCTCCATTGTTGCTTACAACCCTAGGAAATACCACTTGGGCTACTTGCAAACACGTATTTAGAAATTCCATGGTGGAAAAGAAAAACAACCACCCACAAGGCTGCCCAGAAAATATGCAGAATCCATTTATATATATAAAAAATATATAAATTTAAAAGAAATAATTTCTATTTGGTAACTTCAATCTTACACCTCCATACAGATTTCAAACTATTTCACCTGGTGACAGGTACACATTAAAAATGTAGGGCAGTCAGACTTTCTAAAAAAAATCTATTTCTAAGTCAGGTAAATACTGAAAACATTATTTTTCCTTATTTAACCTATAAGAAAAGAAAAGATATTGACATGTGCTCACTGACTGCAGAAAAATGATAGTTTAAAAGGGCAATTAAATTTAATATAGAAAATTAATAGTTCAGAGATTATTTAAAATTCTGGAGGTTTTTAATTTATAAAGGGTTCTTTAAATATGGCTCACTTTGTTTTGATGGGCAAGACCTACTCCTTTTTTTTTAAAATACCTTTACCATGTTAAGCTGTCTTTCTCCAAAAGAAGGAATGAAAAGCCAAAAAAAAAAAAAAGAGCTATTCCCATTTACTTTTTAAGCAAGAACTTTGAAAAAGGGCAAAAGATGATTGCTGAAATTATTTCATTTTGTATGCTGTGGCAAATCAATGGCATTCAAAGGAACATCTTTTGCAAAAAAAAGTAATTGGAAGAAATATCATTGCCACAGGCCTCTTTTTTATCAAAATTCCCAAAAATACAAACCACACAGATTTCCACCTGCTCTACTAAGATTTTTTTCAACTTTTTTCAAGGATCAGTGGCTTGTCAAAGTGGCAGAATAAGATGGACACAGTTTTATCCATTAACTTAGTTTCTTGCGTGACCCAAATGATCAGTTTACATGTTCACCTGGCAACCATGTCACCTCACTGGAAATGACTAAGTTTCATTACTAAGAGCCTCAGCCAAAAGCAGACTGCTCACTGGCTATGCCAAGCTTTGACACGATTCTTTGTGCAGAGAAGGAGCATCCTTCCTAACAGCTAATTTAGCGAAACTTCCAGTCAAGGGGTTGAACACTTGCAAAGGACGTAGATTGGCAAAGAAAACAAAGCAAAGAAACACTTCCAGAGTGGCTATGAAAGGAGCTTTTACTAAGTCAGTGTAAGCTTGGAAAGAGTCATGAAGCAAGGGTGTTGTAAAGCAGGGACAGACATGAATAGGTGAGTTGTAAGATTAAAGGATGCTACAGGGCTAGTCTAGCCTTTCCAAGGGATCTCCTGAATCTTTTCCTGAGGGGTCAACCACCTCTCATTGTTTGCCTTTTTTTGCTGCACAGATAAACAGATAATTGGGTCAGTAGGGGAATCTTATCTGCAGAGTTCTGTGCTGTTGTGAAAGGGACAGACAAGGTTTTACTTGGAATCATTTTCTGTTCCCTGCTGTGGAAAGGAGCCAAAACACTTTTGCCTTCTAAAGCCTGGACCCTCAGAGTCCAAGGAGAAAACATAATTTTCTGCTCTGCCTGACTGGGTGTTTCTCTAAAAGCATGGTTCTCTCCTCTCTCAAAAACAGTCATGTTTAAGTGCAGCTGTTTTTCTCAAAGTTAACTGCTTTCGTTGTCTCTCACCAATGGAATTAAGGAATCCACACATTTAATATCTTGCCAGATAATTTAGTTCTGGGGCAAATTGATGAAGTAGCCCTTCTTAGAGGTATTGAGGTTTCTTAGAAGTCTGAGTAAGTTCTGATTTATGCAAAGGTAGAGGAGGAATCAGTGGATTCTCCTGACCCTTTCCTCACTGTCTGTCACAACAGGACATCCAGCTTGCTGTACACCCATCAGCTGGAAGCTAGGAACCATCTCAGAGATGACACTTAAAACAAGTGGGACTTCAGGGGTTTCATTGGACACTATTTTGACTTGCAAAGGAGTCTATGTGCAACAAAATTTGCTGTTCCAGAATTGTAAATGTGTTATTCATCAAAGATGGAGACAGAATATTTCATAGTTTGCTTCAAAAATCCTCAGTATTCAAAAAATTTTATCCACAAAGAGGAATATGTCATATGATAGGGACATCCAGTCAAAATTCCTCAATTTTCTGAAATCTGTAATTTGCAAGAAAGTGTTTATGAATATGTTAAAAACTAAGGATTATTTACAGACATTATTCAGTGAATAATTTTGAGTACCTTTGAGAAAATTGTCTTCATGTTGTGAACACTTCACTAGTGGAAAACAGCCAACATTTATAAACTAATTATAAATTATTTACTCAGCTTTAGTCACAGTCTTCTCGTGGAAGAAGAGGAAAATACTCTTTGAAGTACTGTTTGATTTCTCATCTTTTGCAGTATTAGTGTTTTATTGCAGAGGTGGTTGTGTAATGACCATGGGACTGCTTAGATCAATTTCTGTGGAGGATTCCTTTAGAAAGCCTTTGGGCAAATCAATTAGGGTCAGTCTCAAGTAAGCGCTTCTACCAAATTTTTGGCTGTCTGTACCAACTCCCTTCTTCTCCCAGCATTGAATTAGGGCCTCTGAATTGAGGGCCCAAGATCCCTGCCCCTTGCACCATTTCAAGCTGCCTTGTCTGGTTAGACAGGATACTCTTTTGAGATTTTTGGCCACCACAAGGACAGTGATAAAGTACTTCCTGAAAAGAATCTCTCCTCTGCTCTAAATCTACCTCTGCCCACCTGAAAACAGCACTAATGTTGTGCTATTTACTGTTGTCCAACTAAAGGCAAAAGTGCTATCTTTGGACTGTGCTCAAGCACCTGTACCCCATGAAAATGGACAGAAATGGTTGCTGTGGGCCTTGAAAGGGCACTTTGCAGGACTGCTTCCACCTGCTTAGACCACGAGCTTCATGTCTTTCCCACTGGTCCCTTGTTAAGGCAGCACCTGCTACACAGTCATGATCCATGGCACTGCCATGGCAGGCACTATCAGAATATATAATAAAAAAAAAGGCATCAACAGCAGGATAAAGGTTTGAGTTTTACAGCCAAGAAATACTAAAGATGCATTCAATAAATAAAATTATGAAGAAAATGAGGGATTTCCTGGAGGATGCTTCATTATTGAATCATTAAAACATTAAAAACATTATTAAAGTAGACATATATGCTGAGAAAAAAACAACAGCAAAACTAATTGGCCTGTTTTGTGGCAGGCTAGAAATGCTCATATTTATGCAGGGAACATAGCTGTGTACATGTCTACCTACTCATTAGAGGATATGAAACTTTCATTGACAGAAAGACTGTAATTACGGTATAACCACCTTTGTTCTGGAAACAATTATCTGCTATGGGCAGGGAAGCAGCTTTCTGGTTTTTTGCATTCTTCTGGGAATGCAACTTGAAACATTTAAAAAACCCACCAAAAAAACAAAGAAACCAGAAAAAGGTTTTGCAAGGATATGCCTTAGTGTTTGCATATGCTAAAGCTGGAAGAAGATACCTAGATGTCATGTTACAGCTATGCAAAAGTGATGATGAAGTGCCTGATCTCCCAGCTACAGTAGCACCATCAGCCACTGGAGTGAAGCTACTGGAGTGAAGTCTCAGGGGCTCTGGATTAGTGTAACAATTTACATGGTAAAAAGTGAGTGTCCTGAAGAGTAGAGAAGAGGATGAGTTTCTAGGAGGTTTTCCCTTCAGCTGAAGGCAGAATTTTTCTGCCTTGACTCTCTGCTCTGTAGAGCATCCTGCCTAATACCTTTCAAGCTGTGTGCCAACTCTCTGGCCTTTTGATTCAATGTCAGTCCCAAGGGGTGCAAGTGCTTTTGTAAAGTGCCTTTCAACTCACAGGAAGCTGAGCAGATGATGTGAGCTTTTGAAAAAGTCTGGAGGCTTGGCCATGCATACTTATGTCTCTCTAATTTAGGGAACTCACTGCACCAGATTGTGTAGGTAAGCTGATTTGTTTCTTGTCTAGAAACAGGTGCTTGGTTAGAACAAAACCACTGACATAAAATGACTCATTTTTTGGTACTGTGACCATTGTGACAACACCACTTGCCTGTGTGTTACTAATAGAGATTCAAAATCAATGGGAATAAAAGCCTAAACTCCACTAAATCTAGATGTGATGCCTTGAAACATTAGGGGAGAATGTGAGCTTCTCAGCTCTAATTCTTAAACCTTAAATACAAATGAGAATGTTTCAAGCTTATTTTTTTCCCTGATGTATATTTACATATTTATAAGTGTTTCCACACTCTTATAGTACAACATTCTGCAGCAGTAATTTCCTCTGTGACATTGTGAAACACAGAAGGGCTGAGCAACCACATATACGGATACAAAGACACACACACACTCACACACACATATATATATGTAAATACACACAAATATAACAGAACCCAAAGATTTAGAATGCCATCCACAAATATGTGCTTAAGTAACTAAAATTACCACCGAATACCAGGTAGCAGGAATTTGGTCTGCCCCAGAGGGGCTCAAAACTGCTTCTGTGTCTTTGAGAGCCTGGAGCTTTCCATTTTCAGTGGTGCTGTCGGGTATATTTTGTGTCATGTCACACAAGGCCAGCTAGGACAAGGGGGGACAATTCCCTGTGACCGTACCCATTTCCTAATCTCCCTAGCCCCAGTAATTCCTGGGCAACTGTGTGGGAAGCTGACAGCCCTGCTGCACCCTCTATCTATCAAGAAAGTCAGAAAGGTGAGTTTTACATGGGGTGGTTCTAGGTCATGTCCTCAGCTCACTCACATGATGTAGGAACGTGTCATTATGAACACAGAGAAGATAAACAAGGAAAATGAGGGATACCATTTAGGGCAATGTAAAACTGTTCACTGATGCTTGTGCCTCATTCTAATGAAACACCATAGAGCAATGTTCCACTAGCAAATACATGGGATTTAAACATCTCACGTTTAATTTTATATCTTCTGGGGCAAAGGGGATACTAATTGGCGTGAAGCCTTCTTCACCTGATTAATTTCATAGATTGCATCAGGTAAATGTAGATTTATTTTCTGATTTATATGTAAATTTTAAAGAAAGTTGTGTTGTTTGTGAGCTTGGAGACAAAGGGTACCATTTTATCAGTATCGGTAAGTCACTGCCTTGTTTTTCATACTTCAGTAAAATATTCTGGCACAGCTCCTATATTGTGTTCCCTTGCAACTTAACAGAGAAGTGTTTAAAGAAATATAGAACATTGGTAAACTCAATGCAAAAAAAAAAAAAGCAAAGCTTTGAAGATTTGCTTATTTCTGAGAGAAAATATATCTTGTTTATACATTTTGGTTTTGACATGTGCGACAATAAAAAAGCCTTTGGAAACCTGGAGTTCAAAGGGGAAGTAAAAAACAAAGCAAGAGCAAAATATTTTTAATAGTCAGTTATTTGAACACTTTTCTAACACTATTAAATCCCACAAGTTGAGGAAAGGGAAATAACTGAAAAACAGCTTTATAGCAGTGACCTGCAGTGTTTCATGGGAACTACTGAGCAAAGGGAACTTGTCTTTTTCTCTCAGTATTACAGCTATTAGACCCTACAAAGCACTGAAAACGATACCAAGCTCCACAGATACCAAAAGAAGGATGCAAAAGCCCTGCGTTACTATTTCCTCAGAACTATAAATGAATTATTCTTTTTACTAGACCTACCAAGTCCAAAAGCAGAGCTATGAATGCTTTGCTACTTTCTATCAACTACTGTCTACATACAAAATGTAGAGTAAGAAATCCCAAACCAATTATTTGTCCTGCTCCCACACTATTCTTTGGCAATTTTGCACATCAAAAATTCTTAGTGGGAGGTCCACAATGCTTTATGACATATGCTTATATGTTTAAACTTTTTGTCTAAGGTGCCCATCTCTAAAATTGCCTTCTTGTGGTCCTTCTTCTCCCTTTGTCTTTATAGTATTTTTTTGAGTTACTTTTTTTACCCTTGCCCTCACTTAGGTTTGAATGGTACGATATATTTCATTATTATTGCATTTAACTCAAAAAGTTAATAAATGCACACAAGAACAAAACTGACTAAGAAAAATGTAGTTACTATGGGAACATACATTACAATTTAATCTGCTGTAACATCTAAAGAACCTCTAGGAAATGCAAGGAGGCATTCTTTAATGTCAGAATTGCTTGAGCTGCTCTTTACTTCTCTTTTTGGGGTCAGATTCTGCGTCAGCAAATCCTTCTCCAGATTTCACCAGAATACTCAGTGAGGACATTGGTAAAATCTGTCACAAAGGGTCTGGTTTGGGTGAGGGTCTGTTGTTTTTCCTGATCCACACCATCTCACATTCTTTGCAAATCAGAAGTTAAGTGAAGGATTTTTTAGGTTTGGATTTGAACTGGATTAATTCCTGCATTCTTACTCTGGTTAGAAAATCAGAAGTAACTAAAAAAAAAATTCAGAAGCTCATTGAAAAGTTATAATATATAAGAATCAGTGCAATTCAAGAAAAATACCTCACTAGCACACTAATGCATGATAAATACTCTCTACACAGGAAGACAGAGATCTGCAAGATACATTAAAGCAACCACTAAGAACTCCCCAGCTCACCAGAAAGGGAAGGGGAATCCAGTATCTGGGTGTGAGTTTTTCTGTTTCTTTGGTTGGGTTCTTTTCTGATCTGCTTACCTACTTCTAATCAGTCTCTCTCCTAGATAAAACTTAAAAGTTCACTGTCACCTAAATTTATGAGGTTAAGTTTCCTCTTTGTCCCTTTTGCCTGAAATAGACCATGAAAGAATAAAGAGGGAGTAGAATTTAGGAGAAAGGGATTATTTTACACAGAGCTAGGCTGTGAACTAATGCTGGCTAAGTGTAGTTTAAACAAAGGGTGGTTACATTCAAAAGCCACCAAGACTTTGAAATATGAATACTTGTTCAGTGTTAGAAACAGAGCCATAAGTATAACTTCTTTTAAATGCACTTTTCTTTGTTAAAAAAACGTGAGGGAAAACAATCCACACTCCTCACATATCTTGTACTGCTGAGGATTTTCAATCTTTCAAAGAAAAAAAAAAGATATCTGATAGTTTTTGAAATTCCTTAAGCAGCATTTCTTCAGATTGCTTTCCTCACAAAAAAAAAAAAAAAAATTTCTTTTCAATTTGAGAGATGAATTATGAGAAGAATGAATTGCAAAGGATTTGCAAATTGACTTGATATTTGAAATATCTAAATTTCTGTTACCCCATTTTAGACGTAAGGATGGTTCTACTTCATAGAAGAAGATTTGATTCATTGTGGTTTTTAAATTTTTGGTTTTTTCCCTGCAAAGCAATGACCATTTAAGAATAAAAAAATAGTAACATAAAATCCTTACTCTGTAATTACAATCATTGGAACAAGTGTTTGACCTTCCAAGATTATTAGGAGAGCCACATTCTCAAGGTTTTGAAAATCGATTTAATTACTGAATTATACATGTCTCCTTTTTCTAACTGTCTTGGTTTCCTCAAGTAAATATAGTCACAGTTGTGTTGCTGGAACCAGTGTTAACTAGAGTTTCAAAAGAAATTAATGGCCATGAAGATTTTCCTTTTATTTCACAGAGTCCTTTTCCAGTAAAGTGTTCAGTATGTACATGGTTTTTGGTTTTGTATAGGTAAACCTTAAAATGCAAACTGTCAGCAATAGTTGAATGTGTGCAGGTCCTCCGGCAGTCTGGAGGGAAATATTCAAAATCCCACCACTAGGGTGTATCTCAGATGATCTTTTTCTCTCTTCAGAGCTCAGTCCTAGTTAAATGCAACACAATTGTGTCCCTTAAACACCATGTTCCTGGGCTGGTCTGTCTGCTACAGCACTTCAAGCTGCCTCCAGTCTGCTCCAACCTCACTTCATCAATTTAATTTTGTCAACCCAAAATTTCCTGCTTAACTGAGGTTTTCTTCGGCTTCCATTTCCCAAAGTCTTCACAAGGTTCTTGTTCTTAGAGAGCAAGGAAATATAGTTTTGAGAGAAAATCAAAATGGAAAAGACCGTTTCCAGCACTGACTGCTCATCAGAGGAGGTCTGCCTTTCCCAGCAGCTGGGTTCTGCCACAAGGAGAAAAGTCTCCAACGTGTTTGAATTTACATAATAGGGAAAGCAGCTCCAAATTCTTTCCCCTTCCACCCTCCCAGCTACAGCTGTATAACAGATCCATTGTCTCAACCACCTCCCTAAGCACTGGCCCCGGCTCCCACTGGTGTTTTCAGGTGCAGACTGCATCTATTTTCTGTTACTCTTAGGGTTAGAAACACATTTACTTATAGACTCCAGACAGGATGAATATCAATGTGTATGTGAGTGGTGATTTTCATCTGCTGGGTACTTAGAGCATTCCCAATCTGCCCAAGCAGTAAGATGGCCTGGCTTTCCTCTCCAATTCCCAGAATAAAGATTATAACAATAAAAAGGAAAAAAGCCCTGGAAACATGTTCTTAACTGTTTTCCTATGGATGCCACTAGCAACTGATGGAAGTTTTTTGTATAGCTGTGCAGTTATACAATACCTGATCACAGTAACACAAAACCCAGCGTTTCAGGCAAAATACTATGAAATCACAGCACAAGCAGGATAATTCCCCTTTTTTTTTGTTGTTGCCTCTCTCCATTTCAATTGCAATGTACATAGTCTGAAAAAGCTGTCATCTATTGACCTAAGGGAAACATATGCACGTCTTACATCATCTTCTGGATCAAATCACACTTTCCTTCTTCTCCTACTCCTCCAGGCCTGCATTTTTTGAAGGACTGAAGGACAAAGAGGTTAAGATAACATCCCTACTCCTGTGATGTTTCTCCTCCCTAACCTCAACTATGCAGCAGTGAAGGCAAGATAAAAACTTCATAGCCCGAAAGGAGCAAGTAGAAATCTGCTACCCCTTTGCGCAGACTGAAACAGAGAACTTCACCTGTGGTGTAGACATGCTGAGTGTGCTATATCCAGGACAAATAGTACACCACCACGTATTTCCTGAATCTTCTCTGTAAAGTTATGCGGCTGCAAAGTTATGGGAAGCAAGGTTTCCCAATCCTTCCAGCAGGAGCTGATGGAACATGCAGGTAACCTGAATTGAGACTGTCACAGCCCAGACTGGTCTCAAACCCTAGCTGCAGGGTCTGCTCAGCATTCTTGGCTTTCACACACACCAGACAGCAGATATTTAGCCATGGACTTTAATATAGATAACCTTAGTTGCTTCTGCATTAGTCCCAAGGATCCCCTGGATTTATGAGGCTGATTGTCTAGCCTCCCCATAGAAAAATAATAATTAAACTCTTCCTATCAAATCCTCCTTGCATTGATTTAATCAAATCAGGCATAGAATGTCCTCAAAAGATAAAGTAAACCAAAATGAAACAATGTGCAAAAGACCAAAGAAGTTATGAGATGAAAACTGTTATTTTGCAAACTGTTGGGGACCTGTAAAGTTAGACAGATGATTAAATCAATGACAAAAGAGGTCAGTGTTCTCTCTTACATATTTCAAGTTTGCTCATAAGCTCAATAGTAAGCAGTAGCAAACAGAAGGCTAGGAAATATTTTCATCTTTAGAGAGAGAATAATTCAGTCATCATCTTAGACCTCAACTCAAGTAATTCTAAATCTCTCATAAATCTGCTCTTTTCTGCTTGTGTCCTTTGGTGTAATGCAGCTTCCCTGGGCCTTGCTTGAGTAATTAAATGGAAGACCCAAGTCCCAGCTTCTGCCCACTTCTCCCATCACCCAGTTTAGGACATGGACTTTCCTGGGGTAATACCTTCAGCAAGTGCATGTGTTCCGACTGTTTGAGCTTAATAAAAGTTGTGACACTCCTTCAAGGCAATACCCTGGGTTTTTTTAGAAGAAAGCTTGCTGTCCCAACAGTGGCCTGGGACCCCGAAATTACCAACTGAACAACTGTGGACAAGTCATCTCATTTCACTTTGCCTCAGTTTCCTCATTTTGAAAAGGCCTTGAAATAAGACACCTGTGTCACAAAATATTTAAATGTGTTAAATGACATGTTATCATACATTAATATAAAAGCAGGTTGTATGTTTTATCTCCATTTAATTTAATACACTCTGTTATTTTCTGTACACAATATTAATCCACTGTCTCATGGAAGTTCTGTGTAGCCACACAGTAAGTTGGATTCTGTTCCTTGCTAAGGTGGTATTGATGACTCTTTACAATCCCTTGACATTATTTAGGCCTAACTAGATACCATATGAGTTATTTCAGTCTTCCCATTCTCTACCAGCATAAAGAGAATTTTAATTCACTCTCTGGGCCTCTTTCCCTCACGTACCTATCAAAGCAATCCTTACTCAGTACATCATTAAGACATGTTGCATGTTGTTCCAGTTTGGCCAAATTTAGAAATATATCCTCTGAGAGAAGGCACAACCACCCCTCCCCCACCAGGTTCGGGAAAAATAAATTTTCCTCGAAGGAAAGTGAAGGAGATAAAACTATTTATTTAACAAGCACACGGAAAAAGGAAAATAATGCTAAATAATAAAATCTCTCGCTGTGGAGAAAAAAAACCTGGGGAGGTGTTCGAGTCCTCCCTTTGGTCTCCTCAGAGCTGGGGCTTGGGCCAGGGCCAGGCCCTCTGTGCCCGATGGAAAGTCCTCCCGATGTGCTCTGAGGTTGAAAGCAGCCCAGTAGAAAAGGGAGAAAATCCGGAATTCCAGGGAAGGAAAAGCAAAGTTCAACTCTCAGTCTCTCTCCGGAGAACAAGAAACTGAAACAACTGGCCAAAAGCTGACTGGAAAGCAGCAAGCTGGGTGCTTCCTCACTCCCCTGCCACAGCTGGGGAAAAAAACCCCTGCTATCTCTGTGTGACCTTGAACAAGCTGCAAACTGCTTTGAATAAGTTTTGCTCAGTTTTTTCCTTCCCCCTCTCAGGCTCAGTTTAGAGGTATAGAAAGGCACAAAGTTAATTTCTGGGCATAGGCAGCGATATGGGATACACATCATAAGGTCACCCCCGGACACATGTGTAAAAAAAGACAGCCAACCCCCCTCAGCCCCAACCTACAGCCATTTCTAATGAGTGTCTCAATAATCTTTCACTGCTACATTTTTATGGAAGGGTATAGAAAGTTTATTCTTATCAAGAATGTAAGAGCTGGTATCTGTTTGTGTCTGGAGTAACATTTTTTCTGGGCCCATGCCAAGCTATCTTCAACAGCAGTGAAAGATATTACCATCACAATTGTGTGATTGTGGTCCATTATAATGGAATTAACATAAGCCATGTAGAGAAGCATTTCAAAGCACTACATTTTTATACAATAATCTGATTTGGAGCTATCACTAGCTGAGGAAAAACTACATGAGGATTAACATGACACCCTCTGTTAATACACACTCTCATGGTCTGAGCAGGGAAGAGTCAGATAAATGCATTTGTCTCAAACAATCCCTACAGATCGGAGGAAGCTAAGAAAGCAAGACTGAGCTCCTCAGGGGAACACAGTGTTTTGTGACTGAAGTCAGCAAAAGTTAATCTGTTATCACAGATCAGATCCACATGACTCAGATGAGAATTTCTTCTGAAATGGTAGAGAATATATTTTTGAAGGTGAAGTCATGAAATGTTTCAAGGAATCATGTTTTTGCAAGCTTTCAGTCTTTGTGGTTTCTCTCATACTAGATTTGGATATCACAGCCTATTAGAATGTAAAATACCATTTTCCCTGTCTTCTTTACCTCATTCAGGTACCATATCCAGAGTGTATAAAGGCAATCTAATACAGAGCATACAAATCTGAGGCTCAACGTGATAACTAACAACTTCAGAGCATGCAGGAAGCCAGCCCACAACATGGTCTGACTACCTGAAACAGCACAAAGAATCTTTCTACAGTATAGCAAATATGCCCAAGAATCACACCCCAGGGAAAAATAAAATAATTGGAAGGTATTAAGAAGGTCAAGACTTTAAAAAACAGGAACAACATTTCTATATCTATTTAACTGATTTGTTTGCTGCTCATACTCGGCTACCTTCTAAAGTCCTTACATACATCACCTAGTGATCAGCAACAGATTCCAACCTTCTGTGTATCTGTCAGTAGTTGTCCCCTCATCCATCTTGTGCTCAGTCCTCTAGGGTTCTGTTTGTATGCAGAATTTAGGCCTGCCACGGGGTGAAGCTGCACTAGAGAAAATTATCTTCTGGACCAGACCTGGAGCCATACCAAAGGAGACCCTGAAATTAAAGAGAAAAGGATCCTTCCTGTTCTGCATTTGATTCAGAGTCTTTTATTCAAATTGCAGAAAAATTTTCCTGGAACAAGGACTGAATCTAGGCTTCATCCCTCCTAGGTTAACATACTCACCTGGTGTTCCTGCATGCTTAATCTTTCCTTATCTGTTCATCAAAATTATAGCCGTGCAGGACAAATATTTCTCAAAAATAAAAATGGTAT
The DNA here is from genome assembly GCF_965178545.1 of Coloeus monedula. Taxonomy (NCBI): domain Eukaryota; kingdom Metazoa; phylum Chordata; class Aves; order Passeriformes; family Corvidae; genus Coloeus; species Coloeus monedula. Next base: position 18,830,186 of record NC_138785.1, on the reverse strand, counting down.
GCGGGTCATTGTGGTTAATACCTGCTTTGAAGGCAAAGAACTTCCCTCCAAAAGCTTTTTGTGGCCCAAGAAAACTGTCATATGGTAAAACCAGGAGAACTGGAATCCCTTCTTTGATGTATGATGGTGTAACACCTGCCATATCCATGGGTGGCAAGACCAATCATTTTTCAAACAGGCACTCAATGAGGAAGAGAGCACTGAGAGTCAGAGTCACTTGAAGTGACAGACTTCAACACGCTCCTGATTTAATGCAAACATGTTCCCTGTTCCTGGCTGTCATCAGTGTTTGTGGGAACAGGCTGGTATTATAGACACAGCATATAAAATCACGTGACTTGCCACAGTGACTAGAAAGATAACACATCATCAGCATATCAGAGAAATTCATCAACACACAGGATCGAAGGCACTTTGTTTACATTCAGGGTAACTCAGTGCTGAGTCACCGTGAGCGTGGTAAATGAGGGTGAAGATGAGCAGCACCAGGAGTTGACGTATTTGCCTCAACAAGCAAAATATCTGTTGTACAGTGACAATGAGGAGAAATGATATAACGAGCATAGATGAAATTCAAATTGAAAATAAGTTTTTTATCAAGCCTAAAAAGTCTTGGTAAGGCTGTTACTCATGATTTCAAAGTAGCAAATGGTTAATTTAGTGTTCTTTTGCTGTGTACAAGTAGCTCTGATACTGGCTGAGTAGTTCATTGTTTTTTTTAGGGCTGAAGGAGAGATTTTCAAAAATATACTTTTATGTGTGCCTTAGAAAACAGCCAGATGTAAAAAAGTTTTTGTCAGATACACTTGGAAGAAACTGCTTTGAAAAAAATTGACCTGTGATATTTTTCAGGAGTTTTGAGTATAATACCACATCACAGGGTGACGTCCTCTTGTATGTTTATATCATTGTGGAAAAAAAAGCTACAAAAATGTCATTTTGGGGCAGCCTCAGAGTTAGTCAGGCTTGCCTTCGTCCTTGTTTGTATGACAGCTACCTTGTGATCCTCCATGCAGGACATTCCACTAGACTTTTTCCTCTTACTCTATCAGACACAATTCTTCTAAATAGAGAAATAAGCACATTGCACTTAAAAATGACAAAATCGACATTGGTTAAAAAGTTTTTTCTACTTTACTTTTATAGGAACAATTTAGCGAACCTGAGAAAATTTTTGGAAATTTTTCTGTATTGCCCAATAGATCTTTGGGGTTTTTTAAAAAGAATTTAAAAAATTAAAATAAGCTTCAACTGCAGAACTGAATGCAGATCTAGTGTTTAAGTGCTCTGCTAAATGGAAGCCAAAATGTGTAATGCTGAAAGCCACACACAAAGGGGCAATACCATAGCTGAGTAAGGAACCAGACACCTCCTGGTTGTCTGAATGCATGGACTTCCCTAAAACACACTCTCCCTTGCAGAGAGAGGGACAGTCAGACTACGTTGTGGTTGTACAGAAAGATTGGACACAGCAGTCATCAAGATGGGAAGAAGGGAGAGCCAGATGACAGCAAATTGCCCACAGCAAGGAAATGCAGGCAAGAACCAGCACCCATATTCCTTTGTCAGTTTTTGCCATGAGCTCTTTGCAGAAACTCTTGCTTCAAAGTTTAATTGCTGTAAAGACTGTTGGATTAGGGATATGAGTGACTGGGGCAGTATGGAGCTCGTAGCAATGGTTCCCCAGGGTGCAGCTGGTAGCCTGTGCTCCAGGGGCTGTGTGGTGCTCAGCAAGAAAAGGTTTCAGGCTGGCTGGACACCAGGAGCACATGCTGCTGTTCAGTTGCAGCCACACATATTCATACATAGTAACCTGGACATCTATTTTCACCAGTCTGGTGACAATTAGGCAACAAGGTGAACTCTCTGGGTATCCTGCTGATGTTATCAAGGATGAGCCAGGGGATGTCCCACAGTTTGATATATGCAGAAGGCTTTAAGCATTGGAAGCTGAACCAGATATGGCTCTTCTCATTGTAGTGCTCTGTTCTAGTTCTTTTTTTTATCAGCTGTGTTTCAACTACCTCTTCCTTTGCAGTTTTATTAAATGCTAGCGCCTGTATCAGGTAGCCCTGGGACATGAAGAGTTTATGCTTTTTTAACTGGGGAGAGGTTCCCAATTCAGTGTCTAACGTAGACAAGATGGGAGGTAGGGTTAAAGGAAATGTGGTTTATTGGAGTCTCCCAGAGTTGCCATGGTGGTGCAGAGGATACATACCCTTCTTGGTGCTGGCTTACCACTGTGACACTGGCTCCCATTTCCCCAGGAGCTGTCACCACTGGAGTTAGAGGGAGCTAAAGCTTGGGAGTTAGCACACACAGCATCTGCTTGTGACAGAGATTGGGGTAGAAACCAGAGTAAGACAACTGCATAGGACTCATGTGAAACTGATGGGAATTACTGGTGTACATAGTGGCTACAGCTACACTGACAAGAAGTTGATGGCCTGCAAGGCAAATATATCTAGTGTCCATGTTGTCTTTTATGCAGTCTTGAGTCAGTTCAACCTCAGGGTGTTCTTCTGGCAAGTCATACCTGGGTCCTTCCTGGCTGCTCAAATATCGGTATATGTCATTGTTGCTGGACTAAACACAGAGCTCCAATATTAAGCAAAAAAGAGAAAAATGTGGTTTTGAATACACACATGGCTTCCCCTTCAGCAACACCAACCCTGTTTTTGGACAGAGTGTTTGAATCCTGACCTGTCTCCCAGGACTGTGCAGTACAGGGATTAGAGTTCCAGACAAGTTAGTTCTGATCCAGGCTCTCATCCTGACTTCAGAGCAGCTCTGCTGCTCTCTGCTACCTGGCAGGTCCACTTGAATGGATTTTCAGATTCAATAACCTGTCTGCATGGTTCAGGCCATGACTACTTCATCCAGGCACACAGTTTTGCTAGGAATCTGACCATTCAGCTGGTCAAGTGAGCAAGAGGACAAACTGCTGTAAGAGAGAAATAAAAAGGAGGAAAGTTTGCTCACAACAAAGAACAGGTGGGTATATGTCTGGGAATTGAATATTTTGTCTCCTCTCTGGATAAGGCTACCATTCTTTCCTGGAACATGCACTGATTTTTGTTGTCAAACAGCCCTCAGCAAGTGATATCCCGGAGTTGGTAAATTCTATTAAGAATTCTCACATTTTTATTTCCAAAAACTACTGACAGTTTCTTTCAGGTGCCAGAGTACATAAAATCCCATCCCTAGGATCATTAGTTCACACTGGCAGGACTGAGAGATTGGCATAAGGCATGATTAGAAATTATGTTAAAGATTTTTGGCATGCCATTCCTTTACATTCCACTTGCAATTAATTATGTCCAAGCCTACCAGATGTGATGTGGAATACACTTTAGAAGGGTAGCATCAGCTTTTCTCTTGACATATTTGCATTAAATATAAGAATTTTCCTTTTTGAATAGAGAGGGTTGTTTGGGCCACAAATGATGCAAATAGTCTTTTTCAAAATGTGATACTCCCGAGTGTGTAGTCCAACAGTGAGAACAGTTACCACGGTAACACAGCTCAGTTTCTGTTTCCCCAACTGTATGATGCAATACTGATTAGCTAGGCTCATGCTGGGATGGTTTGTTTGATGGATTTATTTAAAAACCTGCTTTTCATGGACACCTGTATAGATTTGATCTATGACTAAGTAGATCAAAAGGCATGTGAATAAAGTCAGAGCAAAATTTTGTTCTCAATTTTTTGAAAATATCCCCAATATTTTTCTGCCTTAATTCACCAGTAGCAATTGATCCCAAAATAGAAGCTTCAAGTGAGATTCTCAAAATTATTTCCTACTATTACTCACCATCTTACCACCATCTTACAGTTTACTGTAACACTTTTTTTTTTTTTTTTTACTTCAATCAGATTTGGGCCTTTCCTAAAAGCATTTCAGAATGATCCTGGGAAACACCTTTGTAGACAGTGGTGACAGTTTGCTCTGTACTCATCCTTAAGACCACTTTTAGTTGTGTGTGATATCATTTCATTTTGGAGAACCAAAGTCAGCAATCTTGAGTTCACTTCCACACTTCATGTTATGCTTTTCCAGTACATGAGTCTAAGAGCAAGGTAGAATCCAGCAGACCCCACATGAATGAATCCCAAATACATTCAAAGGCATTTGAAAGACCCAACTGCAGAGGGGCCTCTTGGCATGAATCCAAACAAAAGACATGTAAGCACTTCAGAAAATCCAGCCTGGCACATACTGTGCAGTTCCAGGAGTCCAAAATCTTCACAAAGGAGATAATTTCAGATATCTCATGCTCCTCTCAATACTGAAGTCTATGGCCATCAATCCACCACCTTCACAGCAACTCATCCTCAATTTTACTTACTTCTGGTGCATTATCATACATTTCTTCACTTGCTTCTCTCTTACTTGCTTGATGTTAACATCTCAATCACCGAATAACTCAGGTTGGAAAGGGCTCTCTGGAGGCCTTGGGTTCAAATTTGCTCAAAGCAAAGCTCCATCAAATGAGATTTTGCAGAGTCTTGTCTTCTCTTGCAGAGGTTAGTTTCAAAATTATCCAAGGATGGAGACTTCACAGCCCGTTCCAGTTCTCAGCTGCTCCCACTGCAAGGACCCTTTTCTGCAATGTCTATTAATTATTAGCCTGTGCTGCATTCTGTAAAGCATTGCTTCTTGCCCTTGTGCTGCATACCTCCAAGAAGAGTTTGGCTTCATCTTCTGTGTAATGTGAAAACTGAGTGCTTGTCTGATCCGATCTTCCCTCCCACGTGTCTTCACTACAGTGCTTTTGAAGACATTTTGGAAATTAGGGTGACTACATGGTATTTTTAACATTCAACGTGGCGGTGACACTGCAGAAAGACCATCTTCTCTCTTAGCAGTAAGTCTAAACACAGGGTTTTTTATCACATAGAGAACTTTTATTTCTCCATGGGATCACAGTTTACTTAAAAGAGCTACTTGAAGTTTTCTGTTTCACAGTAAATATGTTCCTAAATGTAAATATATGCATAAGAGAAGCATTCATGCTGACACAAGTGGGTTTTTCAAGGTACCCCATTAAATCTAAGCATGTGCTTAACTTTAATCTGACTAGAAGCAGCAGCCTAAATTTTGATTTTTTTTTTTGCTGCTAATTACTACTTGCAATTCAGCTCATAACTACCAAATAGAAATCTTTCAGAAGTGTCCTGATTTCACTAAGGTGGAATATCCTGCACCACAGACTGCCTCTCTGCCTTTCTGAAAAACTTATCTTGTGTCATGAATGCGTATGAACAAGAAAGCACAGCTAAGGCATATGGCCTTACACTTCATGTTTTCATGCTTTTCTTTTTCCTAATGTTTAAAACATTTTTAAAATAGTCTTCAGAATTATCGTAGTGTTGGGAAGGGAGGAATATTTGTGTGAGTTCAAGAGTGAAGTTTTCGTCAAATCCCCTCAGCATAACTGTTCATTTGAAATGTGCTTATGATGAGAAAATTGGGGTAGTTTTTTTCACTCCTTGTGTTTTCCAGGAAGCTGTTTCCATACTGAATGCACAGTAAGATCAGGCATGGCAGCTGTGAATGACAAGCTTTAGAAGTGCAGCACAAAATGTGTCAAGACAAAGGTGGGTGATCTTGGGATCAACCTTTGCCTTTGAAAGCCCAGCTGGCAAACAGCTGGACTTCACATCCGGAGTGGGCTCCTACTTTACCCCACTTTGCTTACAGAGTGGCCATCTGGAAAGATTACATGTAAAGCCTACTGGACAAAGAGTCTTTCACACTGCAATCATCAAAACAAACTACTTTTGCATCTGCTACAGGAGAGTGAATGAAAAGGTACTGCAGAACTGGCTCTTTCAAATTACATGTAGAGAAAAGAATCTAGCTGACATTAAAGTGGTTATCAATATAAATTTTATGGACCCTATTTACATTAAATCAGTCTAACTGTGTTCCCAGTTACATAAATTCATATATGAGTGTCTGTATACAGATTGTATAGGCTTGTACTAGGCCTGAACTTCATCAGGAATGAACTGGGATAACCAGACTGAAGGACATGTGATGTGCAGACAACTGAAAGTCTGGCCTGTTCTGCATAGAAGTAAGGAAACATATATCCATTTTCCAAGTGGGAAACCCAGCAAAGAAAGATGTAACCACCAGGCTGACTAAAATATTATGTCTTAGAAAAATACAAGAAATCTGGAGCCCCAAATCCAGTAAAAAGTTTCTCTCTGTTTTAAAGCAAAGTTTCCCTTTAAAACAAAGATTCCCTTAGTGTACAAAAAAACTTCCCTTTGTTTTAAACCTAGTGGGATGGTATTCAAGGTTTTAAGTTAAAACATTTTCAATCCTGACCTTTAACATCACCCCAGGCTCCTTTGGGAAGTGCTTGTCTCTTCTTTTAGAGCCTCTATACTTTTCTTAAACTAAAAACTTGTGGATACAGTCACACTGTTGTCTGGTCCAATTTGGTTCTCAGTTTTTCTGGGTGGACGCTCCAATAAAACAAGGCAAGTTCACTGTCCTGCACAGGCACTCTCATGTTCTCCCAGTGTGTTTTGGGTTGGATTAGAAAACTTTTTATCGACATCACATTTGTGCGGGATCTCTGCGCTGGGAATGGTCCCAGAAACTGCACCAATTGCTCCTCTTTCTCCTAAGTGCCAGTGGCAGCACAGGTTTGTCAGTCCCTTATCTGAAGTGCTGTGATCAAGGCATCAATTCATGTAATCACTTAGAGGGTACAACACCATTACCTTATCTTTGGAAGATGCATATTCCCATGAGAATCCCTTGTTTTGTACTGTTAATTATTGTTAACAGCGATCTGCAGATGACTCTCCATTAAACAATTTCTTTCTTTGTATTCCTTTTTTTAGAAGTGCCAGAAGCATTTGGTTTAGGATTGATACATACTCCAATACTGATCAAACACGGCTTTGCAGCTTTGATTTTCCTTTGTTTCCTTCTTCTCTCTATCACTGGTTCAGTTTCATTTCAGGAATGATAAAAAACGCTGGCTGGGAACTAATTATAAAAATGCAAGTTGGAAGAAATACAATTTGTACCATTGTCCTTTATCTTTCAAGCAGCTAAAATGATCACTAATATTTCATAAATGAAAGGGAAAAATTAAGATGCAACTGTTAGAATTGGGCTGCATTATAAATAATGGTTACTAGGGAGATTTCAAGAGAGCTTAATTTGGGAGCCTAAGAGTCTTTCAGAGGAACTGAGCTGTGTGTTCCTATATCCCCCTGTGACAGCTTTTGATAAATATTCCCTTAAGTCAATAGATCACTTTAAAAAGCCCAGTAGAAACATAGAGGGCAGGATCTTGCTGAACCACAGGTCTAACCTGGTTCCTAAGTGACCAGGGCTTGCAAACTGTGGCCTTTCCATTTTACCACAATGCAACAGGCTAGAGACTCCTCTTCCTCTTCACTTATACAGATGTTTTTCCAGGACATATTCTTCTTCTGAACCAGCGTTGTTTCTGGACACCTTTCTGTTTCTCTGTAAACTTCTGGGCAGTTGCTCCTCTTGTTACCTTATCTTCCATCCAGGTCCTGCCACTGCTTCCTAACCTACAGCTAGCTGCCTTAGTACCCTCCTCACATTCTGCTTTGGTCCTGCCTCTTGTTCCAGCAGTAGCAGCAGGAAGTCCTACATAAGAGGTACAGCAAAATTAATTCATTTGAAACCTGCTCTGAGGTCTTTTCCCCCAGTGCTGGAGTGGTTCAAATGGTGAGCCACTATTTCAGCTAAAAACCAGCAAAGCAGAGTTCCTACAGATTTTGGCTCTTATGATGCATCATTATTGATTTCTCTGTTGCTTCACGTTGATTCATCTCAACTGAAATGTGTATTTTTAATATAAAGTAATTCACTGGTGCTTCCAATTTAGACCCATATTTGAGAAAACGGCCTGAAGTAATGAAAGGCACTTTTGAAGGCAAAAGCTGCTTTCAGTCTAAGAGGGCTTGAAGAGGATTACTTTTTCACAGGGCAGTCACTTGCAGTTCATCAGAAGGAAAACTTTCTTCCCCTGATGATAGCAAAGGCATACCACCGTCCATGTCTCCAACATCCCTCTCCACATCTCTAGTCTGTGCTTCTGCTGACCAAAGACCTCTGGCTCCTGAGAGTGGCCAGAAGACATTTTCTATAGAGGAATATCAGGAGAAGTCAAACATAGAGCAACATTTCTGTCATGTGCTTCCCAGCCTCCAGCTTCCTGAGATGGATGTTGTTTTTATGTCTAAGGAAGCCTCACAATGTAGTTCTCTTCACTAACTTTTCCTGTCTCCACTTGAATCCCCTAAACTATTTGCAGCCAAACTTTGGCCAGGAGTGCCACACACAAGAACTGCCTCTTTGTTTTAATTCATCTCCTGCTATTTTCACCTGACAGTCCTCATTTCTCTCATAAGAGACATAATGAGCAGTCATTTCCCTCTTCACTCACATCAGGGGCACTTAAGGAACATTCAGGTGCACAAGCATCGACATTTTAAAGACTCATAAATTAAGAAAAGTTAGAATCCTTTCAAACAAGGAAACAAAGTTTTCTCATAGTTTCACAAATATTTTAAATGAACAGTGGTGATGATAAAAGAACAGTCTCTTGAGGTGAAGAGGAGTCATAATCCTGCACATCTAGGAGATGACTGCACTTAGTCTTAAATGAGGCTCCCTGGAAGGGTTTGTGGAGGGTGAACATTACTAAAGCCCCTGCATACTCTTTGTGAGTTTTCATGTGCATTAAAAAGTGATAAGCTGGCCACCTACTGTTCATATTTTCGTATCAGATGGCTTTGTCTCACATCAAGAGAAACTAAATGGTTTTAGTTTAAAACAGATGGCAAACTGTTGGCAGGAGCTTTCAGAGGCATCAACAATTGTAAAGTAAAGTAGGACTCATAGGACAGATGAGAAATTAAATACCCAGCGCTAGAAAGTGACCTGAAATTAAATACAAGGTATAGGCCATCACACAGCAGGATGTTGAAAACTTTCCTACAGATCTGCATTCTGCAACTAGCTCCTGTCTCTTTCAAGGACAGAGCAAAAGCCCCAATTTGAAAGAAGATTGCCTTTTGGAGAAATGAAAATTCACATCCAAGTCTGGATCAGGTTATTTACATGTTTGTCACAGACTGTTTCAAACAGAGTTCCCGTCTCTCCTGAGCCAGGTGAGAAAAACTTCCTGGTATGACAGAACAGCTGAAACAAAACACCATGAAAGCAATTTATAGTGAAAAAAGACAGTCTTCCAGCCTATCAAACAAGAGCATGCAAAAGGTATTTCTGAAAAACACACACATCTAAGTTATGACCTGCAGGTCACCTGCCTGAAATCCTGAGTTAACATCTGGCTTAGGAAACCCTGCTCTTGGAATACACTGGCAGGTCAGTAGGAGCAAACATGCTGAGGGGTTACCACGAGTGGCAAGATTGAAAGACTTACATTTCACCTTGCCTCAGTGCAGTGTCCTGAGCATGGGGGCTGTTCTCCCTCTGGTGCAGGAGCTGCTGCTGGGATGAAGAGCATTCCCCCATGAGAGCGAGCCTGACTACAGGCTGTCCCTGCTGCAGATGAGTCGGAAAGCTGCCACATAAATATTCTTGCTGCTTAGAAATGGAAGCACAGGCCAAGGGCTGTTTAATTCAGTCCTGAGAAAGCCAGTCAGCCAGACATGCAGAGTGACAGCTGTTATGTGGCTCTCAGTTGAGGCTGGCCCCACAAGCTTTTGTTACAGCACAGAACACTTTCTATCTGCCAGCTAAGACATCCCCTACCATTATTATCTCTGCCAATAAACTGCCATCCCTAAACACACTTGTAGCATCCCTATTCATCCCTTCAGGACACTCTGAACTTTTGATCATCCTGACCTTTGGTTCTCATCCTTGTGAGAGTTCTGAATAACTGCAAGAATATACTAATTTTGAGGAAATCCAGAATAACTGCCGGAGCTTTACTCCTTCTGTAGGCAATGACAAGTTAAAAATTGCTTTGTGTCACATTAAGGCTGTTTAACTTTCAAAATTTCCCAGAACTTCAAGGCTTCTCTTATTCAGGAAGATAGAATTCTTCTGCATAGATGTATTTTAATTATCGCCTAGCTAGTAAGAGAGAGAAGGAGAAAGACAATCCTTCCTGAAATTGGTAGATGTGCCTTCAGTTTTTCCCACAATCAGTCAGTCCCTTTTCCTCACACTTTCTCATAACTCTCTAGTGAGCCAAAACTTTTCTGCAGATGAGCTTATGCTGAACAAAATGCTTTTGGAACCAGGCATGTTTTTCTTCAAGCTGTTTGTGTCTCCACACATAGCTCTTTTCACAGCCTTCCTGGACTCCTTTTATGGTATCCAGATCTACCAATTTCTCCCAAGAAGAGTCATGCTTAAGTGGAATCAGCACTTGGGTTCCCATTTTTGTGTGAATGATTATGTGCCACTGGTTTAACTGATTTGGCTATTGTTTCTTCCTGCATCATTGGGATTAAATTCTATTAGGACTCAAGAAGTTGTACTTAAAACAATGTTGACATAACATTTTGATTTTTCACATTATTTTGTTCACCCTCAGAGAGTTTGTTGACAATACCAAGCAGGGAGGTACAGATGACACATTTGAAGGAAGGGACACCACTGTCATTTGCTTGGTTTTTATATCTGAGCCGATGTCATATGAATGATTGTGGTATGAAATATTCTTTTTTTCAATTTGTGTCAGCCGTCCTAGTCCTAAAACTCTGTGCCTTAATGTTCTTTCTCTCCCTTTTCCTCATGCAGTCTTGTCCAAAATACAACACTGCTTATATCTGCATCTTCAGTGTCCTACTGCTGGAAGAAATTTCATGTAGTAAAAATCATCTTTTTTTTTTTTGTGCAGAAATGTTGATATTTGCTCTCAGTGCACACACAGTAAAGCATCTTCATCTGGCCTGGGCTACAAATGTTCTTCAGACAGTTCCCAAACTCTTGGAACAGCAAAACTCAAAGCAAGCCCTCTAACCCAACATCAGGCTGATGCTCCACAAGGATGTGGATCCTGCATTGTTTCCAAACCAACACAGCTTAAACCCAGGTTTCCTTAAAGCACTTTGCAATTTCAGTGATTTTGACCTGAGCCTCCAGGATACAAAAGAAACTGAGGACAAATCCAGTTTGCAGGATGACTTTTGATGTGATGATGACTTTGCCAAATTCTGCTCATCACATTCAGGGTGCAACCTGGGGTGCAGACTCTTTCCTTGAGTGCCTGACTTGGGGACAAAGGCAGCTTAGGATAAATTGCAGTGAAATAGAAGGGAGGATTTTGGGGCAGAGGAATACCAGTAGGGTTAGTACCCTGTCCTGCAGTGAAAAGCAGCCATCATCCTCCAGAATACATGACCAGCTTGTCTGGGCACTAGCTCATCCTTCAGTAGAGGTATCACTCCCCTCCTTCCAGAAGGAGCACTGGCATGAGCATGTACCAGGTCCATACAGCAGGCACCTGATTCAGAGGGGTGTAAACAGTGCTAAAGCCCCACAAAAAGTCAGAAAAAGATCAATTTTCTTTCCAAAGTTTTGTGGCACTCCCATCGCACCTTCAAACACACTGGATGTACGTAGCTGTCCTGGGTTGCAGTGTATTCTATCACCATCCCCATCAGCCGTTGAAATCAGGTGGGGCAGTGTTTCCTTGCCTCCTCCCCCCAGACTATCTTGCTGTTAATGGCCCATCATTGTCCTGCCACATGACTCAGAGATAACTCCCTCTGGACTATCATCTGTTAATGAGCCCAATCAACACCTGGCCTCATGACTCATTACCCCATTGTGAGATGCTCCACCCAGAGGGAGGAACCAAGCATCCCAGTGTGGATATAATCTGGGACTCTGAACACCAGAGACAACCCTTTCCACTGGATTTCCAGAGGACAGGAGCTACACAGCCACCACTGGACCTTCTGAGGAAGAGCAGACCCCTTTACTACAGGATCACCGCTTCAGAGGACTGCAGCCACCATTCTAGCAGACTGCTACCACCACCCTGCCTAACAGGGACTCAGGTTGTATCTTGACTCTGTCAGCTTGAACCAGTGTTCTCTTTCAGTTTCTTTTCTTTCCTTTTCTTTAACTTCCCCATTAAATTGTTATTCTGACTTGGTGCCTCCCACTGGCTTGTTTTCAAACTAGTACAGTAGCAAAAAATGCCTCTTTAACTACCATCAAGTCTTTCCTTCTACTTTTGATTTGTTATTTGTGGGAATTCTGGTATATGGATTGCCTCTACACAAGAGAGTTTGGATCTAACTGAATTTTGTGTTTTTCCCCAAATACCTGGAGGCAACCTAGCATGCACGCCCTGTGGTATGAATTAATATCTATTATCTCTATCACTCTATTTAATTCAGCTAGCAGAATGTCTAAGCCAAAAGGCTTCTTTGGAACTTTGAGCCTGTCTAAATGCCTCAGGTGTTTTCAAATTTTTTTTATTCTCCATGAAAAATGCATCCCCAAATGATAAATCATTGTGAAAAGTGAACAAACAGCTGATCCAGCTTTGTTCATTAACAAACACTGTTGTCTGTGAACACAGGATATGCCAGGCTGCATTTATCTATCTCATCCCTTCTTTTTAACAGTAGCCAACACCAGATCCTTCAGACAGAGTGGGAAGAACCAATGCAGGGAGAGACGGGCAAATTTGCCCACCCATGGATCCTGCCCTGATCCCACATATTTACTATGGCACTTCATGCTGTAGGGGCTGAACACCACACCCTGGTCTATGAAGTGGGAACAATAGGGTGGGAAGCATGGCACAAAGGCAAGTATCAGAGAACCACAGAGTCATTAAGGCTGGAAAAGAACTCCAAAACCACTGCGTCCATCCTTCAACCAAACAACACCATATCAACTAAACCACAGCACTAAGTACCTTATTGAGTCATTTCTTGAATAATTCTAGGGATCAGACTCCACCACTTCCCTGAGCAGCCCTTCCAACACTTGGCAATATTTTTGGTGAAGAAATTCTTCCTGGTGTCCAACCTGACCCTCCACTGGTGCAGCTTGAGGCTATGTCCTCTTGTCCTGGGAGAAGAGGCCAACCCCCATGTAGCTACAATCTCCTTTTAGGGAGTTTTAGAGTGAAAAGGTCTCCCTGGAGCAGTCCCAGGCAGGAGGACAAGTCATGCCATGAGGGAAGAGGGAACATAGCATATTAAGCCTGCAAGTCAATCTGCCAAAGACCTGCCAAAGATCTGCCAAAGAGTTTGGTGATTAGATTTCAGACACACAACTGGAACTACAAGAACTTTGTCTTCTGCTGCAGGATGATTTGAAGAGTTCCCTGACTGAAGTCATGTTGTTCCGCTCCTGAGCCGGGGTGAGCTGAGCACCATCCTGTAAAGAGCTTGCTTCAGCTTGAGAGACAAAAGGACTGTGTGGCTTCATTGCTGTCAGAGAGAGGAAGAAGGATTTCTGGCGAAACATTTCAGGTCTTGGTGATTAGTCTGAAGCTTATGTCTTCATGACATATTAAAGAAGTAGTTCCACACAAGAATAATTATGGCATGAAGAAAATAACTAGATGGAGGAGAGAGAGATCAAAAGCCAGGCTATCACAAATCCCAAGATTGCTCAGAAATGAGGCCATCTTGAATTAGAAAAAATAATTAAAAGGACAAAAGAATCCCCCCAGGATATTGCTTTATTTCATGGTTTTAGAGGTTCAGGTTGTCAAGTTATTCGGAATCATAATTAAACATTACAGCTTTTCAAATTGCCTCTTTATCCAGAAATTCAAACATAAGACAAAGAGGCTGGGAGCATCACATTTCTGAAAAAAAAAAGCAGAGCAAAAAATTTTCTCTTTGATGAGGGAAAATATTCTGAAAATTTGTCCATTGCAACATTGATTTTTCAGTCTGAAGAAGTTTCTTACTTGAATTCCTTGCCATCTTTGAGATGCTTGCTTCACTGTATGTTGTACTACAGACAAAGTGTAAAGAAAGATGCAACGAAGAGCAACATCAGGAGACACTCTTTCCTCTGTGTGGTTCACACTGCTGCAGAAGAGAACTCATTTCATGTCAGGAAAGGGTATGCAGTCAGCTCCAACAGCACTTAAGAAGCCAGGGCACAGAAACAGCTGGGGGTCTAACAGCCTGTAGGCCTTGTCAGCATTTATTATCCATAAAGGAGATGCAATAATATAAGAGGCTGCACTGTACAAACCACCTCTATTTTCTTGATTATAGTATTTGTTAAAATACTTGGTTAGAAAGAAGAGCAATGGAAGCTGAGCTGGGACTCTGAAAAGATTATTCAGCCCTCCTATTTTTTGTTCAAACAAAATTTAAGGAAAAATTATAAGGCACAGAAAGCTGTAATTTATCTTGAGCTCATCAACTGAACAGCAATTGCTTAAGAGGCACATTACAAATACCTTCATAAGTGAGAGCATAATGCTGGAACATGAACTCTACTGCAACCAAAATTTACTTATCTATATGCTGTGCCAAAGAGACAATATTAACCAAGTGTTCAGGACTACAGGTTTTACCTGCACAGTTAGAGAAAATTCACATAAAACCCCTGTGGTGAAAAAGTGCATTAATGGGAAATTGTCAGCAACTGTTATTTACTTGGGAACTGGTCTTGAGCTTTCTATTGTGTATGAGCTCACCTTCCCCATTTAGCTGTTCTCACAAGGCAATGCCCTCAAGACCTGATAATTTGGTAATGCCAAGAATGTGAAAAAAGCAGCTGATCTTAAGCAAAACCTTTTCATGGATGGGAAAAATCACTTTTGAATGGTTTCAGAAAAATCAGAATGGAATAAATCTGAACAGAAGCACCATACAGCTGACCTGAAAGAACCTTTTTTTTTTCTTTATTTTAAAGTGACTTCTGTACTTATTTGCATTTACAATAATGTCTGAACCATGCAGCCAGCAACAGATCTGGAATCTCAGCCTTATTCCTGACACAGTGTAATTGGAAAGTCCAAAGGACAGCATCTTCCTGGGTCATGCAGCAGCAGCACACTGCTCCCCCTCAGTTGATGGGACTTGATCTGACATAACAGCTGTGCTTTCAGAGCCAACCTGTTTGAACTGGTTAAATGCATTTTTGTTGTGTGGTTGCTGTATTTCTGACTGTATTTTCTGGCCTGTACTTTAGTCCTTAGTTAAACCTTTCACAAGGTTTCCTTTAGACATGAGTAGCTCAAGGAAGTACCCTTCACAAGGCACAGCTGAAGCTGAAATACCATGTTTGCCCACAGCAGTAAGCCTTGGCAAAACATGAACATAAGGGGTAAGATCATCAGCTACCGTGGACAAGCTGTTGAGGATCTCCTCCTGTCTTCACAGAGAACTGGGAGCCCGCAGTCCCTTGTGGACACTTCAGCTGCTTAACACAGCACTGCTGCACCAATTAAATTCCCTGTCACAGATGCTAAAACCACCAGAGTTGCTTAAAAACTCTGATCAGCACCATAGGAATGATATCAAAATGGTAATGGTGGTGTGTGTGTTTGACAGAATGTGTGCCGCGAGAGCCAGAGTCACTTCAGCTCTCTGAGACCTAAAAAGTTCTGCATGTAACAGGGGGTGTTTTCTTTCCCTTTGCTGAGTGGCTTGAAAGGCACAAACTGAATCTGCAAAAGCCTTGGCAGAGCAAATATTGTAGAATATAATATTCTCAGAGCACTTCAGTAACTGCTCAGTAGTTATGCCAGTGGCTAATGGTACATTAGCTGAGTGCATTTGAGGAGATGTGTACTACACCTCTAAGTGGTCTGAAAGTAGGAAAATGTTTTGCAGAACTGGATGTGCCAAGTACAGAGTAACCCAACAAAGGTGGGGCCACTCCAGAAACTGCAGGCCTTCTTTTAGTGAGACCAAGTTAAAAAGACAGTCATTCAACACTGGAGTCTCTTGGATTTTGAGGGATTGGTTTGTCTGTTTAGAGTTTGGCAAAAATATTTCTCAAGGGAGCACATCTGGCCTCTGCCATGGTTTGGGACTGAAAAGAAGTCCTCTTTACCATAAAATGGTTCAAAAATTTTTGAACTTAGTAGTGCTAATTCTTGAAAAATTTAAACATCCTTTTAATATGACTATGAAATGCTCCAAAGCAGCAAAAATTCTATCTAAAAGCAAGCTGAGTGAAGCATTTCAAGTCTGGAACTTTGCTAGTCAGTAATTTAGATAACAACTGACATTGCCAGCAATGGTATTTTTGTGGTATTTTGTTCATATGATAAACATTACTCTTTAGGACCGTGTGTCTAGGACAGAGGTGCCAAATTTGCTCCATCAGTTTGGGTGCTTTTGGGTCCCTCACAAACTGATTTTCAGGTGGAAACTCCTGGGTCAAGTCTTGATGCTCTGGACTTGCACTCCACACTCCTAAGCTAGTCATTTTTTATGGGAAGAAAGGGAGGTCTGTGGTATCCAACTCAAGCCCTCCAAAATAAGGACAACAAAAAAAGGATTTGCATCCACTTGGCTAAAATAAAGCTACGAAGGTTAAGAGACCTGATTTGTGCCAAAAGCACTACCAGCCTATCCTGGGAATCCCTGGGAACCACAGTTGAGAACCTAAATTTCAGATGAACATGATGTTCTTCACTTCCTATCCTGGCAACGTCACTTTATGTGCCACTAAATTAATCCCATTTCAGGTTATAGAACTGTTGTGAAGCTGAACATACCTTCCCATATATTTGTTCATGACCCGTTTCAGAATCAAAACATGGTTTAAATACTTTATACACCCATTACTTTTTATTATGAACTGCTGCTCATATGGATAGCACTGAATTTTATGATAACACATTATTTGATGGAAACACTCTTTTGCTGTTATGTCATCCCCTTGGTTAAGAACTACTCTACTGCACTATACAATATCACTCCACTGCAAACACAGTTTTGTACCTACAGTTAAATTGTTGGCAAGAAGATCAGGCTTTGTATTATGGTCTTAATCATTGAAAAAAACTCATTATGTTCACTTAAAAATCACATTCTCCCCTTTTTCTTTTATTTTCTTCAATTAACAGATTTTTTTTTTCATTTTTAAACTGTTAAACAGAAAGTAAAAAATACAAATCAACAAAAAGTATCAAGAAGGAGTAACAGACAAATAAGAAAGCAGAATATACTGAGCAAAACTGACATTTTTACTCAAATTCTGTTTACTTGGTCTTCATGAGACAAGGCTGTACATGGGAGTATTCCTATGAGAGAATAGTCAGAACGTCTGGTTCCGAGGAGAGGGTGGCAGTATTTGCAATGCAGCTCATCTGAACTGCCAAAGCAGAGCTGTCCTTTCTAGGTTAGCACCAACCAGCAGGAAACTTAGCTCTGTCATTGCCAAAACACCATTTTCAATATTCTAACATCTGCCATCCCTGTTTCTTAACAAGCACTGAGGCACTTGTTCACAGAACAGGAATCCTGTTATCCCAGTCAGCCCCTGCCTCTGCCTTCTCTGATGGTTTCACTGTAAGGACACATATTTTCTAATTCAACATTTATATGCAAGAACTCTTTACAAGCTCCTTGTGTTTCCCTGACTATACAAACACATGGGAAGCAATGCTGTGACATTTCTCAACAGTTTAATTATCCTTTTTCCATCATGTTGGACTAAGACAGGAAGGTTTAATCTCAGTGAATGTTTCTATTAGTGTAGAGACTTTGAGGAATGTTTCTACTAATAATTTTGATTAATTTCTGCAGTTTTTCAAGGATGAGGCAAATTTTATTGCCCTATGTTCACTCTCTTGGTTGTTTTCGCACAAAAAATGCACCAAATGAAAAAAAGGGGATTTCGTCTGGTACACTTTTTTTTAGTATAAACCACACGTTCTTCACAGACATATACAAAACTAAAAAATAATTAACATCTTTTTGAGCAGAACTACTGAACACACAAGAATTCCACTGCACAGTTATACAAAGACAAAACAGAAACAGAGCAAAACTTCCAATGCCCGTTTGAAATCTTTCCACGTTTATTCATCTCAGTGGAGTACTTGAATTTTTCAAACGCAGCACACAGCAGTCAAGGCCCAAAACCCAAAAAGCACTTAAGGAAACAGAATAGGTGTCAGCCATATTTCATGTGTGCACTTCTCCACTGGAGTGCTATTTCTCTTCTATGCAACTAACAAATTTTTCTCTGTTCAGCTCTTTATTCAGTAGGAGAAATAAGGTTCCATGATCAACGTAATCTGATTCTTTCTGTGACCTATTCACAACTTCAAGCAGAGAAAATAATAATTGCAAGCACATTACCTGTAAAAAATTAATTCTCATTCATTCAGACTAATGAATGGACCACACAAACATGAGCATCTCCCCTGCCAGTAACAACTGAATGAAGAACAAAAAAATTATTGGATTAAGCGATTGTAGGAAGCTATGTAACTTTTAAAAGTGCAAAAAATTCCAAACTTGTAGAAAGAAAATTGGTTAGGAAAGGTTCAACAAGATGCCTTCAAGAAAAAGTAGATAAAGATGAAGCACTACTGTGTAAGACCTGTGGGAAAGCAATTAAGATATTTGTGTTGATAGCCACAATGCCCAGATGCCTGCAAATTATCTAAATCAACAGTCTACTTTAAAGAAATTGTACTTGTACCTCGTTGTGTTTATCTTGCTTTCTTGCTCTGTCATTGCCTTACTGACAATATTTCCTTCTCTTTTATTTTTTTCTTTTTTTTGTAGATCTGGGAAGTGTAACTTTAGACTCTAATCACAAACACTAATGTAAATGCAGTTATTAACTCTATTTCTCCCCAACATTTTTTTTTTGCCCCATCTTAATCCCTGTGCAAATATGTTTCCTCTTAATTTAAATTCCCTCTACATTATATTCCTGGCTGACAGCAGTCTAAAAAGAAACCCACACAAACAATATAACAATACTCTTTTTCACGTAAAAAACTCTTATCACATCAAGTTTCCATTAAGTTGGCTGAAATCATAGCTTGATAACAGCAGCAGAAATATTAAATCTGTAGACATTTAGAATTTAATTTCTCATAAAGCTGTTCAGTGTATTTACCAGCTGCCAAGAAGGTAAACACCCATAAAAGCCTTTCTGGCCAAAGACAGCTACAAGCTTAGAAAAGTTGCTTTTGTTTGCACCGTAAAACATATTTTCATTCAACATTTCTCTCCCTCTCCCCCAAGAAAGGAAACATTCTTTGCAGTAGCATACAGAAGAACCCTGAGCGTTTTGCAAAAGCTGTTTTTCCTTGGGGAGAATACCTAAGTATCTCAGGGGAATGTTTTCAGGTTTATTTCAGATGAATTTAAACCCTCCTGGCTGCTGGTGCTGCTAAGCCTCAGTTCCAAAATGTCCCAGGGAGATGAAGAGCACACAGTGCCACTGTGCTGTGGTTCTTAACCCTCTGGCACATTCCGAACTTCTCGTGTACTGAGACTAGGATTGGGTGAGCTGTCTGGGCTGCAGATCTTGACCACAGTCTCTAAGCTTTTAAACTTTGTAGGTATTTTCGCGCTGAAGGGTTTGCAACAATCTCCCAGGACAGTGGTAATCCATACCTTGACCACCATACTCCATTTTTCTCCTGCTGCAGCTTGTTTATGCACAGACTTTCAGTGCGTTTTCACTCATAGTATCAATGAGAAAGAAAATTGTATCAAAATGGGACACTTCCACTGCTCTTCTTCAGAAAACCCTGTCTCCCAAGCTTCTAAAATCTCTGCCAGATAGCTATCCTCCATATTGATGTTCTCTTTTTATTCTTCTTCTTACCTTTATTCTTCCCTTTGTTTCTTCTTTCTTTCTCCCATCACTTGCTTCCTTCCCTTATTGCTTGTTATGTTCAACAGATGACCTGGGAGATCAGACTCCTTTTGAAAACCCACAGGTTCTTTAAATTATAAGAAATCAAAGCTATTCTTTCCACACAGTTTTCTCTGGAATGGCAACACAGTCATTCAGGTCAAGAGAACAGGAAAAACAGCATCACTTTCTGTGAGCAATTCATTGGGTAGAGTGGCAAAATCTGACAAACCTGCCCAGGTAAGAGAGGTCTCTCATCTCTACTCACTCAACAGTAGGGGAATTATCACTCTGCACGTGGTTTATCTCATTCATCAGCCTTCAACAAACATTTTTTGCTTTCCCCCTCATTCAAGGGAATTAATATTTCACAGATAGCTTATTTCTTCCTCCCCCTCCTCATTCGTTGAAAGCATAGCCATATATAACTTGCCATTTGCTCTCTTAACTCACCTCTTGCTTTTGGCATCACAGGTGGGAGGTCTGAGCATTCCCTTAACTCCCTGCCCTGATAGCTGCAATGACTCCTTTCCTTTCTTCCTGCTCAAGATTAAAACTAGAGGGCAACATTATTTCTTACAACAATGCTGATGCTTTCTCTGCTTTTTTATCCTCAAGGTTGCTTCCATTTTAAAATTAATATTACTGCTTCAAATGAGCATCAGAGATGCAAATGAATAAAAGAAAACTTCAGGAGTTCTGAGATATTAGTATCCTACAGCCTCTAACTGCTATTAGATACTAAAAAACATTTGGTAAATTCTCCCACGTCAACTAGGTACCTTCTTTTCTGTGAGGTGCTCAATTTTTGTAAACTTATTTTAAGTCCCCTCCACACATTTTATTGGGTTATTGGACAAGATGGGAACAGAAGTTGTTGGAAAGTCTTTGTGCCTATGCTCAGTGCTGCTGCTTTCTTTTTGATAACTGCATTTCAAAGTTTCCACTTGCAAAACAAGGATGATAGCAACTCCCTGAACTGCTATCACTATGTAGAATGTGAACAAGAAGGAAAGAAATGGTGAAAGTGAGGTCAAGTGTTAGAAAAAAACCCCCAACACTCAAGGCATTAAAGCCATCATGAATCAGAGGATAAGCCCTTTCCCAGCTTTTAGAGACTACAGTGAAACATTAATGACTGGCCATGCCAAAATACTAGACTTGTTGGACTTGGGAAGTGACCCATGAAAACCACACTGACACGCTTGAGTCAAGCAAAGTGTTTGGCTGGCCTTGATGGATTTTTGTTTATCAAATCCCATATAGGCTTTATGTTTACTGGAGCTGAAAAAAGCTATTTTAAAATTACTAAAAGTTTTAAATACCATTTTTTTTTCTGATTTAATTATGGTTCAGCAAGGGCAGGTAAATTGAGTGTAGGAAAATGTCAAAAGGATTGATAATAACAAGAAGTGTCAGAGGGGACCTAGGACTGGTCTTGGAGTAAGATATTTCTGTCTAATAAATTTCAAGTGAAAAATAAAATTTGCATCTCTATTCTACGTATAATGGAACTTCCCTTTGGCAATGAATGGATGGCCATATGCCATTCTACACCATGCTAAATTAGATACCTCTGGATTAAACAGGGCTGAGCACCCACTCTGTCTTCAGAGATACTGAGAATTAATGACCCCAGCAAGGTCAGTGCCAGAACTTCCTATGGTGTCAGTGGGGCCAAGAAAAAATTCCCAGAAACTCATTTTTAGAAAACTTTAGTCCGTGTTTCAGTATTTTTTCATCTTCTTCTTCTCTAGTGATGTAAGATAGGGTTACTTTGAGGTCCACTAAGGCCTATAGACAACAACAACAATGACTTTCAAGACAGAAGGAGTTTAGTATGTGGAAGTTTTCTTGCCTCATGTGATATGTGTAAAAGCTAGATACCTATGGTTTTGATCTAGACATACTAGTTGTCATTGAAGAAGAACATTCGCTTTTGGCCTTTCATTCATCTGACCTATTTCAAATGTCGCGTTTCTGTTGAATTTATGTTATGCCCCGCAGGCACTCTCTCACTGCCCTGACTGCAGCAGGATGTGGGAGAGAATTGAAAGAGTAAAAGTGAATACAAAGTCTGGGTGTTCAGCTCATACACACAAATCTCCATCCAGTCAAGTGAGACCAATTCTCTGTACTATCAGAGAATGCTACTCCTTCAAATTAATATCCATAGTACCTTCTGACAATATGACCTTCTCTAGTGTCCTTACATCATGGCAGGAGAGATGGGATGGGGAAGGAGAAGTTGGGAAGAAAGTTATCTTTATCTCAGTTTCTTTCTCTGCAAGCTAGTAAAATTCTTAAGCAGCACAGAGGCTGCCACTAGACTTAATTATTGATTGTCGAGGATCCTTGAGACCTTCCTAGGGAGGCCTCATGATGAGTGCAAACTACTGTTCATCATTATTGTCACTGAAAGATTTACAAGATGAATGTTTTCTACATGCATCAATTACTAACCCAGCTTTTTCACTTACAGCCAGGAACTGAATTTAGCATCTCCAAAAACTGGTAACACTCCTACTGGTGTTGCTTATCAGTTAAATCTAAAACTTGCTTCTCACAGCTCAGAAAAGAAAAGGTTTACTTCAGGTTCTAATATTATTCTTTTCACCACCAGCCCAGTGGCCTAGAATTATATTTTTGCATGAACTTGTTGCAGTTTGCTTTACTGTGAAGCCAGTTGGTGTAGTAGAACCACCTTTTCAGAATCAACTTTTTTGATGAAGCTGATGCTGAGTTAAATATCTATCTGTATTTAGAAAATTTTCCCTCACTATATATTGATGTTTCTTCTGCCATCTTCAGATCCTGACATGCAGAGTGCTCTGCCAAAAAACCACAGATCCAGCCAAGAGAAAGAGATGTTGTTCCATTCGTAAGGCTCAGGTCTGCAATAATGGGAAAAGGAAGTTGCCATCCACTTCTTTTCTTCAGGGGTTATTATTTTCTGTTGGGTTTTCTGAGAAATTTTTAAGCAATCTTCTGCCCCTCCTATCCAAAGCAGTGATCTGAGGTGGTTTTGAGCCAGACGCACACCTAAGGCCAGATACAGACATCTCTAGATTACTCGAAGACACCAAATTCAACACCAGCTGTTGCTGACACTGGCTGTGACTCTTTTTGTTGGAATAGAGTACCTTTAGTTTTGGAGCACATACTCTCTCATTTCCGTACAATCAAATCTTTACACTCCAGCATAAACAGACAGTTTTATGTCCTGTTGTAAAGAATCAAAAGACCCTTTTCTGCCACTGCATGTAATAATGATATTTGAGCAACAAGACTGATTTATTCCTGATGAAAAAAGAGCCTGATACTTGTGAAAACCCCTACACGCAACTAAGAAAAATATCTCCCAAGATTTTGTTAGGAATATTCTATGTGGGTTAGAAAGTATAGAAAAGATGAACTGTCTAACACCAGAATTTATTTTGCCTTCATGTTGTTTTTGCAATATTAATAATGGAGAATGCTTATGGCCTGCTGGCTTTTTTAAGCTTTCATCAAATTTAGCTGTGTAAAACCAGAACTGAGTCTACTTCAGCTTTGTACCAAACTCTGAGGTCTCAGGG
Organism: Coloeus monedula; assembly: GCF_965178545.1. Classification (NCBI taxonomy): domain Eukaryota; kingdom Metazoa; phylum Chordata; class Aves; order Passeriformes; family Corvidae; genus Coloeus; species Coloeus monedula. Next base: position 18,806,789 of record NC_138785.1, on the reverse strand, counting down.
CAAGTCAAATATGAGTTCAGCTGTACTGACAGGCTTATGGGCAACCCCCTTTGCTTTTTGTTCTGTTCTTCTAAACCAATGTTGATTATACCATTTTCCTGAGGTAGATTTAGATCATGAAGCTCTCAGATAACCTTTCAGATTTTTTTCTTTGTCAGGCTTCTTTATTTATTTCAAATGTATACTTTTAGCTTTCTTGCAAATAGGAATCCTTAGTGTTAACACAAAAGACGTGCAAAATGCGACACCATGCCCAAAGATCTTTCACTGGCTAAAAAATGATGGGTTTTATTCAGTGTCATAAGTTCAAATGTGTGGCTGTTTTTGGATCAAGGACATAGCATGCAATTATATGGTTCTAGGGAAATAGCCTGTCAGAAGTTCTTCATTGGGTTCATTAGAAACTGGTTTTGCTCACTGAAAAGCAACTCAGATTTTGGGGAGACAGGACTGCATCAACCAAGATAAATTTCAGACCATTTTTAAGAACTTTTCACTAAAGCTGAAGTCCTAATTTTGGAATTAATTTTATGTATCACTTTCAACTGGCTTGTTTCTTCACCATTTTGGTATGGGCACTTATTTCTTAAACCAGAGTATTTTACCAGTTTGAAATAAATTGAAACTCTAGAAAATGCCTTCCTTAGCACTGGATATGCATAAGGAAGCTGCAAGCTGACAGCACACTTGTAGTTTTTAAGCTATCAATTACAGCCTTCTTCAAGTACTCTGCTCACAGGTGTGACAGGAATCTAGATAAAACACTGTATGATATACTTGATGCAATCATCCATCCTACATTTAGTCTCAAGTGAGTTTCTCCACTAATCTGTTATTTCTCTGTGTATCTCATGTCAGCACACTAGAGATTAACTCCCTACATTCAGAATCTGTCACCTTTTGTCTGGAGATAGATTACTTTGCTTTAAGTTGTCCCGTTGAAAGCCACAAGTAGCAGCACACCTCAGTTTAAGGATGAATTAGAGTCCTTCCCCTGTGCACTGCCCCTGCAGTGTTAGCCACAAGCAGGTGTTCAGAACTATGTATAAAAAAAATAAGGGAATGCATGATTCCTCTACCTGTGTTCACACTGCGGGACAGCCAGCTCCAAAGGGTGGTAAGGAAAGAGCAAAACAGTCAGAACTGGGTTGTATTTTAGTGGTGTTGTCACAGTCTGCCTCAGGGTCCTCCTTGGGGGACTTTCTACTCTTGAGAATTGCAGGTATTATCAGTGGAAGGGAAGTATGTGATGTGAGACAGTGAACACCTGAGCACCCCATACAATCACTGAAACTTTAGTGCTTCCTATACATTCTGAATAGAGCAATTTCTATTTCTCTGGCCCTCATGTTCTCTTTTTCCTGTTATAATGAGCTTCCATCACTGTGTTTAGAGAGGACTGAGGCAAAATTGCTTAGTCTGCATGTCATAATTAAACTACCCTTGATCCCACCCTCACAGAATAGCCGCTCCAGTTATTATCATTGTTACATTTTATTGGAAAGGAGAGCATTTTCTGACTTGGGACAAGTCTTCCCTTAGCCACAAAGCTTCTGATGTAAAGTTGTGTTCTCCCAGAGAAAGGTTCATCTCTACTGTAAATCTCCAAATGTGTTATTTTCACTGGCACAGCATTTTGGGGTAAAGATACAAATTGACTCTATTTTCAGTGCTCTATCATTCAGTGCTGTATGATCATGGGCACAATGACTCGTGAAAGCTTGGGAGATGTTTTGCACAGTGGCTCCTTAAGTACTCCACTGCAATAAGGATAATGCAGCTAACAGAGAGGCTGTATTTGACATTTTGTGGCACACAGCATGGCTGCAAGGTGATGTGGGTCTTGTAAAACATGTCTGTGCTGAGAACAGTGTGGGCCTTGGCTTTTATTCACCTTTAACAGGGAGGTGAGCCATGCCACTTTCAAGCATTTCAAGTACGTGACACATAAAAATCCCCAAATTTCAAATTTGTGTTAGAGGCCACCTCCTCTTGACCCAGTTGAAGACGGTATTTTGGGTAAGAAGGGAGCTGTAATGATGTGATATGGGAAATAGTTGTCAGTACTCAGAACTGCTTGCAGAAACTGGTGTGCATCAGCCATGCCAACCAACTGAACCTCTTAATCTCAAAGAAAATGTGTGCACTTAATAGCCCCCATGTCCTGTGAAAATGTTTCTGTGGAGTTGGGGGAAACAAGTGAGCAGCAGTGCCTGCTTTCCCTCAGCCTGTACCTCCTAGATGGTAAAAGTCTCCTTACTCATTCCAACTTTTCATTGGGATCAGCCAGACTCATCCCAATGCTCTGTTTCTCATGTTATCCAGTGGAGGGCTGGTGAAGCACACAGCAGCAATGCTCTGTTTTGTCTGTGGCAGGTTCTCCATGGTTACCCATACAAGACCACCTTCACCTCAGCATGACAGGCTGATAAGTCCTGGCTTGCACTGTGTGCCAGGAGGCTAAATGGACTCAACCTCCTGAGGGGTTTGGCTGTGTGACAGTCACATGCTTTAAGGCACAGAACCTTGAGTGCAAGCTCGTTGTAGGGTTCTGAACCCTTTATGCGGCAAGTCCAAGGTTGTAGGGCAGGACAAGGGAGAACTATCAGTACACTGAGTGTGGACCCTGTCATAGAAGGAATCCACCCAAGCTTATGCTTACAAAGGAGCAGAATATTTTGTTGTTAAGGTACTTGAAATAAACCTAGCTCATGTTTCCTTCTAGCAGAACCTGGGGCTTTCCATCCCAGAGCTGCTTAGGGGAAGAAAGGGAAGGAGGGAGTATTATGCAGATGAGTCCACCTTTACTCCAACCCCCTAAATAAGTAGTGCAATCATTTCTAGGAGAGAGAGAAGGGCCTGGAGCAAATCCAACTGGATGATGTGCTCCACATTCCCCCCAAGTGCCAATTACCACACAAATAAAGCGAAGCAGGTTTTAAGGCTGAGACTAACTTAAGGGTAAAATATAAAACATTACTGAGACATTATGTATTTCCTAAAACCCATAATACACAGTCAAGAAATTATCATCAATAATTTCACTTAGTTGCGAACTAATTTCCTTCTCAAATATAACTTACACACACACTTTCAATTATTTTTAAGGTGTGAATAGCTTGAAGAGATTTGGTTACTCTCTAAGAGAACTAAGAACCTTCAGGACAAAAAAACCCAGTAGCACAGATGCTAAATTTCTTAAAAGACATAACTAAAAATTAATTTTCAGTCTTAAACTAATTAATGGCTTACTTGTAAATTCTAAAAGAAGTTGATTCCACCATGAGAAGTGCTGTAAATTGAGGAGGATTCATGTTTTTGCAGTGTAATGTGAAAGGTCAAGCTTAATTTTAAATGTAAAATAAAATTCAGACTGTCCTAAATGGGGTGGGGGGCAGGGGTGGGGTGGGGAAGTGATATTTCCTAATAGGGAAAAAGAGAAATCTGTGTGATTTAAGCTGTGGATTAATGTTTGAGATGTGGGTTTGAATCTTTGCCCTTTCTCCCTGCCATCAGCCTGCTTTGATCTTAGGTAAATTGCTCAGCCTGTTTCTTCCCAACTGTACAGCAATTAATTATCACAGTCCAGCTTCATAAATATTAAGAAAACAACTCAATTTAGAGATGCCTGAACTCAAAATCCAAGCAGACACAGGATTCAGAAAAAAGTGCCCTATTAGGTGCAGCAATCATTGACATTTAACAGCACCTATAGCTACTTCTAGCAGAGCTTTCTTTTGTTTGTTTGTTTGTTTGTTTGTTTAAGAACTTCACGGTGTGGCAGAGTTTAGTGGCTTTAGGCAAGGCAGGCACCTGCATTCAGACTTAGAGCTTCTTACAGTGAACCAGATTCTTCTCAGCCCAAAAAGTTGTTTCCCTGGTCTAAGCCATGATGTCTGGTCTACCAGAGCCTAGAGCTCTCAGCGGGCACATTTCTAGCTCCTAAAAGTCACCTTTAACCTTTCTGTTGGAATACTTTCACATATACCACAGCAGAGCACCTGGACAGATGTTAGCCCAAAAATCAGGAGAGAAAGAAACTGCCCCCAAAACCTGGGTCTTCATGGTAACACAGGAAAAGGATTTTATTTAATCATACAGTACAGAATTGTGCAGCATGAGCAAAGGCATGGCAAAGTCGAGGTGCGTATGATGACCATGCTCATGCAGCATGAAAAATAAAAAATAGGCATTGAATTCTAAATATGACATTATGAACAGTAGCAGAGGTGCCACCTCATTTTTCAGGCTCCATGGTTAAGTTTCAAGAAGAGTTTAGACATCTGCTGATGGGAAACACACTTGAGTGCCAGATGCCTCCTTTATTACCTTCACCAATAAAAAGGTCATCTACAAAAGAAAATGGAATATAATATTTTAATTTTCTGTTGAATACATTTATTGGGTAGAGGGCACCCCTAGTGTTCCATCCCACATTTTTCACCTGAAAATCCCTAACTCCTCTCTGTCTCATATGTCTGGTATTTTGTAATTGTATAGCTTTATAGCTTTAGCAAAGAATAGGTTGCATTGATTTAGGCACACAGACTGTAATAGTTACTTGTATGATAGTCATTGTTATTCCATTCTATCCCTATGGTTACAATAAACTGTTAGTTTACATTAAATAATGTAACTAGATTCACTGTCACTCTAAGAATGAAATTATAGGTCTACCTAGATTAATTTCTAGCAGTTACAATGATTTCCCCAATGAAATTATTCATTTCAGCATCCATCTAAATTGATTTCTTTGGGGAAAGAAGATAGCAAGAGATGTGTATGTGCTAAAACACTCCTTGGCATAAAGTGATATAGTCAGTTGGATATTGTCTATAGGCGAGCAGAATATATGAAAGCCCTTCTTATATGAAAACTGAATACATCCTGTCTCCTTCAGTGAATGTTCGTATCTGAATGTACAATTCTTATAGCAATGCAAAAAAGTCCTGCATCATGTAAAGAATTTTTCTGCTATCCTTATGTTAATGCAAAGCTCCTCTGTAGTCAGAATCATGTTTACAGATCTGAGGACAGGTGGCACATCCTGAGCAATCTGTAAAGCTAAAAATTTGGTGGCATCTTAATGACTCAGAGGATTTTCTACAACATTATGTGTAAGGCAGGAAATAAGTTGTTGGCTTATATGTCTTATTCTTGTGGATCTTTTGTTTGTTTGTTTTATACATCAGTGGATAGCTGTCTACACTGCCTTTGTGATCACATCTAGACTGCAAGATTTTATGGGAATTTTCATTACATCATTCTTCTGTTTTAAAGACAGTGGCAAAAGTACCAAAAAATAGTAGAAATGTCTGTGTTCAGTATGGGAAAACACAAGATTGAATAGCTCCAATTGCTCAAATCAAGGATCAGTCCAACCCAGTGTGGTGTCTTTAAGATAAGCATAGCTGATCCTTCCTCACCTGTGCAATCTCATCTCCTGAAAACAGCTTATATTGACATCCTGAGACAAAGGCTCAGGTCATCATGCCCATGGACACTGCATACAGCCTACAGCTCTCTGAGCCAATTTATTATTAAGCTGTTCTTTAAGGGGTTCTACAGCTTAACTATACACTGTGCAGAAAAAGCTGTTCCCTTTCCTTCATCTTAAACTTACTATATGTAGCAATTTCTTAGAAAACTTTTAGTCTTTCCTTTTTTTTTTTTGAAAGACTGAACAACTTCTCCTGATCTTACATCTCCCCATCATAGAATCATGGAATGGCTTGGGTTGGAAGGGACTTTTAATACCATCCAGGTCCAACCTCGTTTTCATAAGTTCCCCTTGCAGTACTGGAAAGACACAGAGAGGTCCCCAAGAGACTTCTCTGGACTGAGCAACCCCAACTCTCTCAGCCTATCTTTGTAGGAGACCTGCTCCAGCCCTCTGATCATCTCCATGGTCTCTTCTGGACCTGCTCTAACAGGACCACATCTTTCGGATGCTGGAAGCTCCAGAGCTGGACACAGTACTCCAGGTGGCATCTCACAAGGGCAGAGTGAGAGGGGGAGAACCACCTCCCTCATCCTGCTGGCCACAGCTCTGGTGGTCACACATCAGCTGTCATGTCATACAGCAGCATTAGGGCACCTCTTCTGAAAGGAAAATTAACACCAAAAGACTGTATGGAAATGTTATTGCTTATCATAGTCATGTCATATCACAGAAACAGATGGAGCAGTATATTCACATTAGTCACTAGAAAAAGTGTTGATGAATTCTAGAAGCAGCTGGCAAAATTAGGTGGAGGTGGGATGAACTGGCAGAGCAATTCAATAAAAGACTGTTGAAGGGAGAAGAGACCAGAAGGAATAAACACAGTGAGGGCATATTTTTCAAAAGATATTCTCACTCTATATCCCAAGACTGTGAAACAGAAATGGCACAGAAAATTATAGTGAAATTATTTAATGCATTGAAAGAATATGGAGATCGTATTCTCAGAGGGAATCCCATTCAATTCTGGTTATCTACAGGGAAGAAAAAAAAAAGAAGTAAGAGAAAGAGAGGGAAGAGGCTCTGAAAAAAGGGATTAAATCAGCTGGGCAATCACCAAAGAATGTCACACGGGGACTCTTCCACATGGAAGAACTAAAGTAACAAGAGAAGAGAGGTAGAAGCATAAAAAGTTGTTGTGACCCATTAATGTTTTAGAGAATGTTTTACTTCTCTTAGCTCTTTATTAAGAGGATATACCTAGTGAACTAGAAATGTAACTAACAGTGTAATAAAGGAGCAGACCTTTTTTTTTTTAAAAAAAAAAAAAAAAAAAAAAGGATTTTCTTGTATTTCTCCAAAACCTATATACTACGAACCCACACAATTGCCATGAGTGCATTGTTTTATGATTGCTACTGTAAGTCTTTCTATGTGCCAAGAAAAGGCCATTCCCACCAAACACTAACTGCTTTTGGAAGAACTAATCCGGACAAAAAACTTTGCACTTGTATAAGGCTGGTACTGGCAAGTGGTTCAAGCATTTTTTGTGACACAGATTCCAAATTACTTCATTCAATAAATGACAGTCCCAATTAACTCAGTCAACTACAACTGAAGCTCAGCTTTCAGTCCTGCCCTGGATGATCTATGACTCTCTCTAAAATCTCAAGTGCAACTTATTTCTTCCTCAGTTAAGCAGATATCAAAAAAAAAAAAAAGAAAGAAAGAAAGAAAAGAGGTCACTTTTCCAAATGTGATTACACAAGAGCAGAATAAAAATTCTAGTCTGTCTGTGGAAAGAATAATTTGTTTAGTATTTTATCCAGCTCGAGTTCTGACTGTGAATTTATTAAGCATTTCAGTAGTAAGGCTTTCTCAAGTCATAATGTTGTACTTTTCTGCAGAAACAAAAACAACTTGTGACCGCTTGAATTGAATTCAAAATATTTCTCTGGATCAAATTATACAGTAACAGAGTGTTTTAACTACACTTTATTTGTATGGCAATTTGCTTGTTATTGATGCTTGTTTTTATACATATATCTGCAGGCAGAAAACACATATGGGGGATCTAGAGACTAACCTGGAAAATGGACTTTTTTATTTCTAACCCAAGTCCTAATAACAATAACTATTAGGATTTCTTTCCATCTGTGTTGTGAGAATTTCCTTCCACTTGTTGTGTACCGTGCCCCATTATATTACAGTCATTCACACTTCTGAACAAGCACACTTTAAGTTCTTCCCTGTTTATATTGGTGCACAATGAGACAAAATTCTAGGATACAAAACTGAAGCATTTTATTTTTGCAAATGGACAAAACTTTCCAATTCAGGTAGTACTTCAAGACTTCTTAAAGTTCTTAAGCTGAAGTTCTTGATGGTAAAGAAACAAAAGCTGGTAAATAAACTCTGTCTCAGAGGTGCTACTGTCCCATATTTTCAAGAGGCATATGCGTAGTAATGGAAAAAGCAGATATACCTTTCCCATGAGATGAAAATGTGACATCTAGAATACAGAAAATGAAGTGTATAAGGTAGGAAAATGGTAGAAACACAGGAAGTAGGGTGCAGCTGTACACAGTTATTCTAATGCTTTGCACTACTGTTGAAAAGTCTGTAGAAATGATCTCAGCATCACGATTTTGCAACTGAACTAGTTGATATCTGGGAGTAGGTGGACACAAAATTATACCAAGATTGCCTCATGGCCCACCACTAATTAGGATTTCTGAGCATGGTATTGCCTTATGACAGTGGGAGGAAAACATTTTCTCCTAGAGAACATGTAGTGTCTGTAAAGAACTCCTGCATCAGTTTTATTTATTCAGTGACTTTTTTTCCAAGCATCCTGCACATCAGAACATTAAAATGAAATGCCACTCTTTCTTTGTAGTAGTCTACATTCTGCCTGTGGTTTTGTATCCATGTACTGGATGCTTGCACTGAAATGTGAGATTTACACTGGGTTTTGTGAGTGTTGCTTTAATTAGTTCTGTTTCCATGAGACCCTAAGTATCATGAGATGCAGTCAATGGGCAAGGAAAATATTCATAAAACAAGTGAGGTCACTTCTGTAAATGTTTGCACAGTTTTTCCAACATAGGAGCTAACACTGTCAGATGGCCTATGCTGAAGATACGTTGTCTAAGACCCTTCCAAGAAATAAGGTATAACCATCTTCCATTCATTTCTTCCAGGTGGTAATTCACTGGGGCTGGAAGGAGCAATTTATATGAAGAACTATGCAGGTATTTTTCTCCTCATTCTTCTATGTGCCAGAAGGAAAACAGGTCTGTGGTCTTGCACCAAAATAGACACCAAAACAGACAAGTATAGTCATGATAAGGATAAAAAATCGTGGAGGCCTGATGAAATATGAGGTCTGGAGGAATGCACGGACAGCTACTTCTTCACCAGGTTAAAAAAAGTTATAAAGTGCTAAGTGTCAGAGGGAAATTAAAGGCCTTTTAAATGTATCCCCTCACCACAACACTCCCTGCCATCAGGCAGGAGAACTGCAGTGATTGCAGGTGGCCAAAAGGCGGGGGGAGTGATGAGTTTTTACAAACCCACTTTAGCACGGCAGTCCTTGAGGGGAGTAGGAGGCTGTGTAGGCAAGCAATATGAGGGCCACACATGCACAAAACAACCAAATGTCACATGAAGGTACAAAAATACAAGCTGAACTCATCACCACCTGATCTTAGATAAACTAAAGTGTCTTAATAGAGGTGGCTCAAAAATGATAATGTTTCAGTGGAGTTTTGTTTATTGACACCATCTGATGTCCTATGATATTGCTATGGTAACTGGAAAAAATACCCTGCTACTGGCATTTCGTGTTAAATGACTGCAGTTAATGAGGAGCCTGTGTTAAAGGTCACATTCTCAGGGAAAAAAAAGCCTTTGAAAAATGCCTGCTAACACTCTCCCTTAGAGATAAGTCTGGTTCAACAAACTGTTATGGACATCTTCTGAAAGGAGAAAAAAAAAAAAGAGGGAGGGAGGTATCTCATCATACGAGCTAATGGCTTCTCTAAGAATTATAGCTGTCACAATCCAAATGACTTGTACAGCTTTCATGCCACTAAAACCATTTGGAAAAAAATAATAATTGCTTCTTCATGTACAGAACAGAAATTTCTTCTTTCCAGTGACAGTTTGAACCCCCAATTAGTTTGAAAATTGAAGCAGTCATTTCAGAAAGCTGCCACATGGTATCGGATGAACCAAGATGGCTTGAGTGTCATTTGCTGTTGACTTTTGCAGGCAGAATTCCAGTCATAGCAATGGGACATTTGCATCAAAGACAGGCACAGAAAAATTGATCTCATGAAGAAGCCTGAATCAGGAAAAAAAAAGAGAAACACAGAACCACAGATCCCAGGAAACATAATACATTTGGGTGAAATTCTTATTTTCTTGGACAGCCAATATAATTAGACTGTAAAACATATACAAAACCTCAAAAAAATTACAATTCATCTCAGAAATAATTTTATAAAGTGCAAATAATTTTACATTATCTTACAAAAAAAAAAAAAATCAGTATTTCAAGTGAAAACTGTTTTGCAAAATGTGGAAAGTTTTCAGACAAACTTGATCCAGTGCCTTTACCAAACTAAAGGACACACATTTGGTATCAGCTGTTTGTCCCTTTCTTTCGTATGTCTTCTGTTCATATAAAATATTTCCTACCAAGCCATATTACTCTTCCTGTATATTAGATCTTCCAAGGATGCTGATATGAAAGGGCAGCTGAACATCATAGGAATGTTCACCAGACAAAAGTCTAAATGAATATGAGGAAAAAAAATGTAAAAGTATCTAACTGCAGCCTGAGCTGCTGAGAATAATGTAAATAATCCATGAGCAAATTGATATCTCTTGAACCATTTGCAATGCTTTCAGTGTATTTTTGCTGACATTTCCTGTTGTCATCCAGGGAACTTTTCACCACAGATGGGCAGTGAGTGAGTTGACAGTGAAGTAAATCTTGTGGAGGGGGTGTGGAGCAGCACAGTGTGGGAATATTAATCCCAGAAATGCCCTGAACAGGAAGACACTGTGAAGTGGTAAGGACCACAAAGCCTTTTTCAAAACATGGGTGCTACATTCTGTGTAGCTCTGGTAGGAGGCCTGAAATGGAGACACGAAGTCAGTCACAGGTCAAAGCCTGGCAGAGACTCTTCCTAAGATGACTTGTGCCTACTGCAGCCGTGATCTTCAACCTTTCGCAGTTCGCAGGCTTCCTCCAGTGGAGATGCAAATCACTGCAGGGTGTGTCTGCCAATAGTGCGCTTGCTTTACTGCTTTACTTTCAAATTCACCTGCGCAGCACTGCTTAGGCCCTCAGAACTTTCCAGATCAAAACTCACACAGTTTGTTATGGTACAGCAAACTCTCCATCCATGTTCACCCCTTATACCTTCTTCATTATTGCATGGTTTGAAGCACTGGAAAACACAGAGCTCTTCTAACAGAGCTCCTTTCTGACAGAAAAACTGTACATGCTACCTTTGACTTTATTTTTTTTATAAATTCCCATCTCAGATGAATTTAAATGCCACAGTTGTTTGCTGTCCATTTCTAGTGCAAACCAGTGGATTCAGTAAAACCTGAGTGGCGTGTACAGAGCACATGAAGTCATCATTCACCACACCTCAATCCTGTTTATATCTGCCCCTGCAGGACATCACCTCTGTGGAGAAAACACACACAACCCACTACAGATGAAAGAGACAGCTTTTCATCCTAGCTCATTTTGTGCATAGCACCACTGCACCAGGAGATCAAGACCACTGTCCCCTCCCCAGCATGAACAGGAGGATGAATGGTCATGCCTCTCTCCCTGTCCTGGCTCTGCACGTGGGAAGCACATTAACAAGCAATGCAGGTACTTACCCAAAGCCTAACACAGAAAGAAAAACCTGATCTTCCCAGGTTCCCAGGGCACTCTGTACATCTTCCTGGGCCAGATGGTAAATGCCTTTTACTATCCCCAATGGGGCTACATTTCCAGCAGCACTCAATACCTGCTAAGATCCATGAAAAAGAAACCTATTTTTTACCAGCTTTGTACCCAGGCACCCAGTTATTTTATCACTATGCACTTAAACATCTGGCTTTAAAATATTAATATTCAGCTTTAATCAAATGTTAGATGAATTGTCAAAGTTTTGAGACATATAAGCTGCAATTTATCACTTCCTTTGAAATGGGGGCCTTATTGGATTAGCAGTACTAAGACAACTTCACTTTGTAGAAGTTTTTCCTTCAAACTGTGTGATGGGCATCTATCATGGTATGCTAGGGAAAAGAAAAATTAGTTTTAGGCTTTGATTTTATTGTGCCAGGTTGCAGCCATTTGGAAGAGGCACGGTTCTTTTCAGATGAGATCTTTAATTCCTGATTTAAAAATATAAGAATTGTCTTTGTTAACCAAAAGGAAAACAGAGAAAAATCAGATAAAATACCTGTTTCCATTAGTAATGCCAAACAAAACCTTCCTGCAATATATAGTCAATAAATAAAGTTGCTGCTATGCTCAGAAGAATCATCACCAAATGCATTGGCAGGCCCTTTATGATGGTGTTTGGACTCCTCCATAGAAAGCCCTGGATCTGCTCCCCTGACAAAGCAATGACTGTATTAGCAGTCAGCTGTAAAACACATTCTGAAGAGACCCAGGGTTCAGCCTGAAAGGTTTGGCAGTAGCAATATCCAGTAGACTAGTAGTCATTAGTTCCGGATGATCTACTCTTCTGGACATAGCAGAGGTTCATTTCAAGCTATTTTAATTCAAGAGGTCTCCTCATAATGAAAATGAAAGGCCTGAGGTGAGAGCCATAGATTTTATGACTTAATTCTTCAGTTTTTATGGTGTCACAGCCATGTCAACATCACAACTCTGTTAATGTTTTATGTTTTATTGAAGAATTATCATGGAGGACCCTTCTAGGCTGCAAGGGGCTGCCACCTATAGACACTTTGCCACATCTCACATTCCCAGAAGTGAAAATGTCACTTCAACACCCTCAGAGGATACCCACAACTCTAGTGCACAAGACTTTAGATTTGTCTAAACAAATAGAAAACAAGGAGCATGCTTCAAAGCACTGATGAAGGCCTAACACTGCCTGCATGGAAATTAGGTAACTTGTTAAAATTACCAAATTATTTGTATTCTAGAATACAACACTTAGAACAATGCAGCACTTGTCCTGGATGTCAGAAGGACAATTGTTAATTTGCCACTGGCTTTAAATAATATAAGCAGAATGCCTTTGAGTCCCTCTAAATTCTTACAGTTTTACATTATATTTTCTTTAATTTAGAAGTGTTTGTCAGACTCCAGGGAACTAAATTCAGGCCCAGCAAGTAGACTCAGTTTTTCCAGTTAGTGTAACAACCTTGTGGTGTTACCTCAATTTTCATCCCTATTTGCTTTACATAAAGTGAAAATGTTCACTGCTAACACTGCAAATCCTGCCAAACTGGAACCCAAGTTCTGTAAACAAGCAACACAACTGATTACTAACAGCACAGGAGAGTTAATTAATAAATAGATCTTTTTGAAAACATCTTGCATTGGCCTTTTTTAACCAACATTTTAACCACATTTGTGCACAATCTCTTATTTGAAGATGCTTACTAAAGAGACTACATATTTTAATGAAACCCTTTAAGGAATTAGAAGATAAATGCAAATTACCAAGCAGCTCTTTGATTCATTTAAAAGAATACTTTTAATACAATAAAATAAAAGCATCACCTGAAATAATCAACTGCAGTGAATGATAGTGTAAATTTAGATGTGAGCTAATCCTGTGATTGCCTAAAAATTTGGTATACAGGCAAACTATTTATTATAAAATCATTTGACAATGCTATATTTGCATCATCTGACAGCTAGGAGAGAAAATGAGCTGTGTTATTATTCTCCAGAAGTCACAATGTTATTAACTTTCTTGAAACTATAAACATAGGTCTCTTTTAAATAAAAATGTGTGACAAGCTTTCTTAGCAAAAACATTTGTGCAACTGAGTAAATTGGTTCAATGAAACAACATTTTAATGTACACTCTGTTTCTGCTGTAAAGGGAATTGAGTTGGAATAGAAGCACCTGCAACACATCTGTAACTCTAGGTATCTATAAAATCCTAGTTTCCCTTAGCACATGAGAACATGTACCTTTTTTCTAACCTACATGCTATTCTGACTGCCAGTAAAGACTTTCTTTTAGAACTAACTCTGAAAATCAAGGAAGTCAAAAACAGTTTTAGATATTCTGACTGGAAAAAAACATTGCTCCTTTCCAAAACTTTACTTACTTTCTACATGCTGCAGGAAAGAGAGAGGATTTTGGTGATATTAAACCTTTTTATTCAAGATATGCTGGTGTCCTCCTCTAAAACTCCACTGTAAGTATTTTAGTATGTGGACGACAGAAAAACAAGCATTCCCCCAATTAATACATGAAAATGGAATGTGACTCTTTTTCCTCACTTAGCCAATATGCAGAGATCCACAATCTCATTTGGAGTCTGGGTGATGACAGGAACAGAACAATAAAGTTTTCCAGTTACCTTTGCCTCAGAGGACTCTTCCAGCAACAAAGTAAGGACTAAATGAAGGATAAAAACTCCTAGTTAAATAAATTCAAGAGAACCCACTAAAATCTTGAAATGCTTTTAGGAATTAAGCTCAAAATATTCCAGAAAGCAATGTAGCACCTTAATATATTAGCAGGAGTAAGTTAGTATTGAATTATTTTAAAATTTATTTAGCTTCCCTTGTTTCATCAACAAATGTTATTAAATTTTAATGAGTAAAAATGGTGCAATAAAACTAATGAAGTCAGTTTTACCAGGAAAATGCAATGGAGAAGGGTACCTTTTATTTTAAAGGAAATATTTGTTCAGTACACTTCGTTTTATAATTTAATAAAAGGAAGATTATTCACTTTAAATTGGAAGTTTTGGCAAAAACTTCCAATTTAAAGTGAAGTCTACTAGTAGAAGAACAACACTTAAAGTAAAAGATGTTGTTGGGGAACATCTTTGACATCTTGTCAAAGACTTTGCAGAAGTCCAAATAAAAGGCATCTGTAGTTCCTCCCTTGTCCACTGATGGAGTCACTCCATCACAGAAGGCCATGGGTTTGCCCTTGGTGAAGCCATGCTGGCTGTCCTGAATCACCTCCCTGTCCTCCATGTGCCTTAGCACAGCTTCCAGGAGGATCTGTGCCATGATATTCCCAGGCACAGAGGTGAGGCTGACAGCTCAGTAGTTCCCAGGGTCCTCCTTCCTGCCCTGTTTAAAGATGGGTGCAAAGTTTCCCTTTTTCCAGTCACCTGGGACTTCACCTGACTGCCACGGCTTTTCGAGTGTCATGGAGAGTGGCTTGGCACCTACATCAGCCAATTCCCTCAGTACCCTGGGCTGACTTATGTACATTCAGGTTCCTTGGGTCGTCACGAACCTGATCTTTGCTTACTGTAGGAATGACCCAACCCCCATCTTGCCACCCATCATTGTCTCTTAGAAAAAAAACAAACCAAGAATCAATGAAAAAACAGATGGCAGGGCGTTAAGCTGTCTGTGGTATAGAACTGGACCCCCTAAATTATGACAGCCTTGGATTCAGAGTGAGTGATAATCTGCAGCACAAACTCATAATAATGGGGCTTGACATCAAATGGCACCAATGCCTTATAGACCCCCCTGGTATTGCCTTGGTTTCTGCTGTATAAAGGAAGCAGAAATGTTACATTAATTTTCTGGCAGCCCTCCTAGACTGGTCCATTTTATCTTAGAAGGATCCCATAGAACAGTGGCATTAAACATTCCAGAAACATTCCTGTGCAAGGATGTTTATGCCTCCTTTGGACTACAGCAAGTCCTTCCAAAGCTGTTCTCATTAGCTATTTCAGGCTGCGAGCACAGAGCTGCCAACTACCTGCACTGCCCAGGGCTGGCCTTCTCATCCAGTCCTTGGCTTGCCTCAGGCAGATTCAGAGCATGGACTCTTGTTCAGAATTCACTCACCTTTTGCAAAGGATGTCACTGAATGCTTTGACACCTGCTACAGAACAGCTGGCAAGAGCTGCTTATGCATAGGGGTTGCACAAAACCTGTCTGTGCTCTCATCAGTGTTAGGAGGCAGCTGCCTTTTAAGTAATGAATTTGGCATGAAATGTCGTAAGACATGACCAAATTATTTTCTCTTTGGACAGCAGTGTTTAGGTTAGATGTTTAAAATGTTAGAACTTAAAGAGTTCACACTGAAAGCCAGCAATGCTTCTGTATAATTTATCTTCCTTTCCCCTTTTAGAGGGTAATACTCTGCACCTAAAGGTCAAGCTGCTCAAAGCAAGCATTGTTACAGAAAAAGCTGAACTGGTCCTTGGGTCTTGTGGCAATTTTCTTGGTCAGTGAGTGAGATTATTCTAAAACTACATTTATAAACCTAAGCTTAATGTGTGGATCTAGGTATGTGTGTATTCACAAACATATGTGAGGATAGTACATATAAATACAAAGGTACGCTACAAACCTCTGGTTTTAAAGTTAGTGACTCTTCAGCCAGGTAAACCAAATTCTGCTGTGAAGTTACAGTTGCCATTCCAGTAAAACCAGG
Source organism: Coloeus monedula (assembly GCF_965178545.1). NCBI lineage: Eukaryota > Metazoa > Chordata > Aves > Passeriformes > Corvidae > Coloeus > Coloeus monedula. The sequence continues at coordinate 18,790,697 of NC_138785.1, read as the reverse complement.
AGGATAAGAAAAGTACAGCACAGACCATGATTTGATTCTGGGGACAAATATGTAATGAAAATCTCTTATTTTCTGTCATTTTCCTTTGTCCAAAGCTTGACAATAAGAGCAATTGTACAGCAACTTGAAAATGGACAGTGGATTTTCCTTCTCTTAGAAATTCCTGCTCAAACATCTCAGGTTTTAGAGGCAACTGTCAAAAGCCGAAGGCATCGATACTTTTTGAAGGGAGAATATACAACAATATAGAAGTACTACTATTGTTATGTCCAGGTCTGCTTGGCAGGCTGGGGGAAGGTTGTTTGATTTACTCTGGGCTGTGTGCACAAGAAGCAACAAAAATCTCAGGAGGTTCAATAACAAACTTTTGCTTGCACACTTTAGAACATCAAGCTCGGATAGGGCACTTGGCAAATTCGAAAATGTAGCCATTTTGGTTAGGAATGCAGCAGCATAAAAGCATAAAAATAACACTTAAGAAGAGAAACAAAGGATAAGAGTAGAAAGGTATACAGTGACCACCTCTGGATCCCCTGACAAGACCTGATTGTTGCAATTTCAATGTCTGTTGGTCAAAGTGATGGTCAGAGTCTTGATCCCTGAGGGGTGAGGGAAGCCCACAAAACACTGAGTTCAGTTGGTTTATTTACTCTCAGGTTCAGGTGGGAATGGCCAGATACCTCCCCTGGGGCAGGAGTTTTGCACTGTGTGGAAACTCCTTTCAGCTCTCCCTCTAGCACCCTACAGGTTTTCCTCCAGTCCCTGACTGGGGTTTGGCAGTTTTGGTCATGTAAATGCAAAGTGATTTTCAAAACACACACACATAATATACACACACATATACATAAACACCATGACTCATCTAGACAGGGAAATTTCACAAAGCATATTAATTAAACTCATATTTATCACATCTACAGAAAGATAAAATAGCAGTTCCATACGTCTAATACATATTTAATTACAGGATCCTAATTACCTTCCTTTTAACACACAATACCTGTAATTCTATACTAATTCTATAGGTTAGTTATAAGCCAGCTTCTTATCTACCTGTGCACTTCCCCAATAAACTCTTTTCACATTTTCCTTCTCTACCCTTACTCCCTCTCCTGCGCCCTTTTAGTCTTAGACCACAATCAGCCTCCTGAGACTATGACAACATATGGCCTTGTCAAGACTCCCACAGTTTACCGCTTTTGTCCTGCTTTGCTGGAATTACTCACTTTCTCTCTCAACTGGAGATTTGCACGAACAGTAATCAAGTGTGCACACAACTGTGAAAAAGCTGAAAATGTACCCAAAGGATTTGGAGCAACTCAGGCTGCAACAGTATTGGAACAGCTCTACAGCCACAGAGCTGTGCACACCACCGCTTTTCTTCTCCCTCTGCAAAAACCTTCAGTGTTTAAATTGCATGTGTAAGTGATGTGTTCCCCTACACTGTATCAGCAATTAATTTTGCTATGATTCAGTTTTGCTGTTAGCTAAAGAGCGCTGCACAGTTAAGTATAAGAAGCGCCCAAGAACATCCATGGCTGCAAAGGTCAGTTTGCTGTGTTTCCCATTTTCCCCAGATGCAGGCTGGCTGCTTTTGTGAAAGAAAACATTCAGAGACATAAAGCAAATGGAGACAGCAGGAGGAGCAAAAACAGGACTGCAACAGTGACCTGAATATTACAGGTACACTGCTCCCAGAATACAGACACATATCCATAAATCTGCCCATCATGTGTGCTTCTGTTCTGTATCCTACCATCCATTTCTGTACTTTCCACCTCCAGTAACACCATCTTCACACCTTGATAGCCCTCACATTTTAATAGTTCTAATTTCTCTGCTGATACATGATCCAGTCATCCCCTTTCCCGTCTTATGAGGGCACATCCAAATGCCACCTCCATATACGCCATGTTATAACCACCTCCTCAGGTGAAGGAAAAAACATCTTTGATGGGGTTAACAGTGAATGACTGGAAAAGCTTAAGAGCAAGGCAAGTCTGTAGTAATACTTTCTGAAGGTACACCCTTCACTCTGAGAAATTTGCAGATGAGAGATTTCCTAGCCTTTCCCTCTTCCCCTCACCCCATATCTGTTCAGCCTTCATTTCTCTTACACCATGACCTCTCTACACCAGTCGCTGATAGAGTCATTTGCTATAGAGACCTTTCACAGCCTCTTCATGCATAATTCCCTCCTTGCAATTGGGTCTTCAGGCCTCATCACCTTTCCATGTCAGGGTCCTGATCTGATTTTCTCTCCCTTTTACTGTTACTAGGCTCTCTTTGTGCCCCCTCAGCTGTTTTTTTCCTTATCATTCCTTACCTATTCTGGATGAGCTGATACAACTTTGGGATTAAGTCTTTCACTTTTCCCTTCATGACACAAATTTGGACAGATGCTGTCCAAATTCAGCACGGGGACTGACAGCAGGGACATGGATGTGTGTGCTCAAGTGATACCCTTATCTACCTGAGGATATCTTCACGTGGCACTTCAGAGAATGTTTCAAACTGCGTCCTGTGGTAGAGCAAGTAAAATCTCATGGGATGGTTTTCCTTCAGAGAGCTCCAAAAACTTATTGAGTTAGGAAGTTTGGGACCAAACAAAATGCAACCTGAAGTAAATCCCACAGGATATGTGTAAAGGGGATGTGAAAACCTTCAGGGTTTGTTGCTTCAGTTCCTGAGGATCTGGCCCTGAGATCACACCTGTGACAGGTTAGTCAAGGAAGACTCCATGACCCTACTCCCTGTTCCTTACCCCAGAGCAGTCATTCACTATGGCACTAATGGAGCAGAGGCAAGGACAACAGAGAACCAAGCTCAAGTGCAGCAGGAGAAGCAAAACCTTGCACACAGGGCCAAGAGTAGAGTTGTTGAAAGTCAAAAGGTCTGAGTGAAACTATGTGGGATTTCCTTCTGGTAATCTTCATGGTATTGTCTGAAAAGTCACCCATATAGCAAAGATAAATGTTAGGGATACACGCCAGATGTATCTCCCCATCCCACCCCATGTCACAGGCCTGATATGCCCTGTGGCAGGAGGAGCATTTCTTTCCTCCTGACCTCTTTGCAGAAAGAGAAATTCGACCTTTTTCAGCAAAATAAGCTTTGTAATTGGGGCTACATCTGGAAGTGAAGTAGTGACAGCCTGACCTGTTTTACAGGAATGAGAGCCAGAAGTTACCAGAGGGATACAGAGCAAGGCCAGTGCAGGGGGCTGAGCTGCCCAAAGCAGGGCAGTGAGCTAAGCTACTGACAGTGCCCACAGAAACCTTACGGATGGATCTATATGGGACCACGAGAATAGAAAAACACAGAGTGCTCTGAACTTTCTTTGTCAAATATCCTTCTAAGTCCTTCTGTGAATGACACACAAAAACCCCCAAGATAACATCTTGGTTTAAAGCAAATTTATCTATCTCATCCCCCCCTTAAGGCCATGAATATTGGTTCAGCAGCATTTTTTCCTGCTCCATTTTTCTATTGGTTTGTATCTAGCAAGCTGTCCTGAAAAGCAGGTTATTTATTTAAGAACTTAACTTCGAGCCAGTGTGTGTGAGATGCACCCTAGTCTTTTCTCCACCTCTGTGAACAGAATCATCTATGAATAGATCATCTCACAGCCTACACTGTTGGTAGCACTCTCATTACACCCTACTTCCAGCAGACTGTGTCTCAGCTGGAGACATCTGGAAAAGAGGTGGAAGTGGAAGGCAGAACACACAAGAAATACTCATGCTGTGTTTATATCCTCCCTGATCTGCCTCTCTATAAATGGCAGTATGAGATACTTAAATCTCTGTGCAGCAAACAAATCACCTTAATTGAACATAGTTTTCATTTCAAAACAAGCTGTAGAGCTTAAGGCTGAAGCTCCCCAGAGAAAATCTCCCTCTGATTTATATCAGTGCTGTAAGAACTAGAAGCTATTTACAAGGTTGCACATGGATAATGCATGGTGTGAGCAACACAGTTGGAAGTCATAGACAGAAAGTAAATTAAGTCCCCTTACCAATAGTACATATACAGGAAAGTGTTTTAATTTGTTACCAGTACTGGTAATACTGCAGAACCACCTCAAATCAGCAAGTATTTCAAGTCCTGGGACAGCTCAGATGTCACTAATTCCATAAAAATTCCTGCCTCTCCCAAAAGGTGTTAAAAGCTATGAATATGCAGGGCAACATGGTAGCACATGGAACGGTGTATAAACTCTGTGCAGTGTGAAGCTTACTGAGCCGTATCTCAGACACAAAATCTAATCCTGTTCAAAGGATGCCAGCAGATATTGCCTTATGGGAACCTACTTAAAAACCCAAACAGTAGCACAGACAGGGAGAATTTCCTGTAGCACTACAAAAGGACTCCTGATTCAATAATAGTTGCAGCATTACTATGTTGGACTACATTTTTCAATACACAATAAATTTACCCTGAAAAAAACTCAAGCATCAGACATTTTGGCTGTAAGTATGAACACTGAAGCAAAATTAAATGTCTGGACTAGATAGGCCTGTGAACTGTAGTAAACTATGAAGGCTTTCATCTTTGGGAGTTGAAATTCAGATACGATTATTAGTGAGGGGAAGATTTACAAAGTGAACCAAGCCATGCAGATCTACATGGGTTGTATAGACAGACAACACAGCTGAAGGATCCCTTTCCCAATCTCTTCATCTACCTCGAGGCAGACTGTTCATTCCACACAAGACAAGGGTGGATGGTGCATCCATTCCTGAAAAGAGATCTACACAAAAAAATATCACAAATGTTGAAAAGGTGTCTCACCCCTCAGGCAGATCAGCCTGAGGAGTGCAGTGCAGGTCTGTGGCTGCTCTGTCTTAGATCAGTATCAGTGCTGGTACAAGGAGTAACTCCTGATAGTGGGAGAAGTAAAAAGCAAGTGAGAACTTCCTAAAGCATTCCATATCTTAAAACCTGCTTGTCACGGTGTAACCCCAGAAGGCAGCTAAGGCCCACAGAGCTGCTTGCTCACTTCTCTCATGTGCCAGCATATGGATTTGACTCTAGGCCATGCTTCCCTGTGGGACACACGAGAGCAGCAAATATTCGAAATGGATTCATTGATCTAACAGCCGCTGACTGACCCCTGCAATGCCACAGAAATTATGGACAGTTCCCTTTGAGGGGTACTGCTACACTGGGATTCGGCTTGGAAGCTATTTTTTTCAAAATGAAAAATCACAAGATAATGTTCAAAATTGATTTCAGACCACTTACACAGCAGAGTTGCTTCGCTTCAGTGACATATTTTTCTAGCCTAATAAAACTAATATAAATCTGTATTTACTAAGTGCAAATCTGTGGCAATTTACTCTTTCCAGAGCAAATATACAGGAAAGTCTGATGCAATATTTTTTCCTTTGTTCCTTGACTAACTGGAAGAGTTCATTCCTTGTGTTCCTTTGAAAAAAACCTGCAAAATACCAAAAACCCCAAAAGCTCACTATAAAGCCCAACTTTTATTAGCTAGAATAAGAGCTCTGAATCATCATTGTTTTGTTCACATTTTACAGCTATGTAGCTTACATTAAATTAGGGATGCTGTGCCACTCTTCAGCCAAGGTGACTGAAATGTCAGCCCAGATCTAGGAAATGTAATAAAAACATATTACCAGGCCTCCCAGTAATCCACTGCATCATTTTGCCTGTCCTGTCACATTGCAGAGCAATGTGAACACAGTGCATTCACATGAAATTAACAATCTAGCTGATTATCTACAACTTCCTCCTCAAGTCATTTAGAAGAGTTATTAGAAAAAAAAGTTGGTTTTTTGGTTTGGTTTATTTTGTGTGTATGTGTGTTGGCTATTTTTAATCCACAAAGTTGAGGGATATCTTTTGGAAATACAGTCACAAGTAAGTTATTTTAAGTCAAAACACATTTGTATAGTTATGCTGGTGCCTATAGGAAAAAATCCAAAGCTATCTTTCCTTTAGGGAAAGGAATAGGTTTGAATAAAATTGCATTTATCCTCTTTATATTTTTTATACATTTTATTCAACCACTGTACAGGAGCACTTAGCCAGTCGTAACACTTATACACATCTGCCTTAGCAGGGCTTCTAAATTGCAAATCTTCTCGCTTATCAAGAGGTGCCAGGAGTGAGCACAAGCCACCAAACTTGCCAATTGCTCCAGCTCTGCTGGAAACCATTTAGCAAGGCTGTTGACATGGTAAGCAAAACATTCCCTATATCTGAGTAGTAGGGAAAGTATTTCTTCCTGAGCCATAGGTTTTGTCATGGATCTGAGAAGGTGAGCACAGAAATCAAACATCCCTTCTCAGGCAAACAGGTGAGGTCACTTAAGTAGTCTTATGAACCAGCATCATTTGATATTACAATATCACAAGGCCAGATACAGCCTGGTCTGATGATTACAGAGAAGGGGAGCAGTGAAAACGACATCAATACACAGATACTGCTTTAGCACAAAAATGTATGTTTGGGGGAAAGTACAAACCACTTCTGCTCTTCTTTGTTCTCAACAGGAGCAGGACAAGTAAACTGTGGAGAATGACATTATTCTCACCGCCATCAAACACAGCTACAGACATTTAAAGAACTGATCACTGCTTTTGCCAGAACTGGAAATTCCATGCAGTCGTTCCAGTGAAAGAAGAGAGGCCATTCTACTTTTCAGTATGGAATGAATATGCAAGCAGGGTAGCTGGGATGAAATAGCGCTCATATTCCATGCCAGGTTACCAGACATAGCAAGCTGGGGCATTTTTCTTCCAGTTTCCATCAGCTGAAGATGTATTGGAGTAAAGAGTCTGGGTTTTTTTAAATTCTTAGAGTCAACACACAGAAAGGAATATCATGCACCTCCCATACTGCCTTTTCATGCAGTTGTCTATTGAAATCTGCTTAGAGAAATAGAAGGTCAGAGTTTGTGCAGTCAACTCAGGACAGATGAGTGGAGTGTGGGGAAGAGAAGATTACAGCAAGAACAACAGCAGAGAATCCCAAAACAACTCTATTTTTTTTTTTTTTTTCTTTCTGGGGGTATTGTTTTATTGCCTAATTGTGGCCCAATGAGACAGCCCAGTCAATTGCATATCCCACTGATCATTTGCAGATTATATATTTTAACAGGAGGCAGTCCTAACATCTGGAACTACTCAAGCAATCTGAACATTTCCTAGAACCTGTCATATAGCAGTCAGAGTTAAATCCAAATTTGTGTGTTGCCCTCCTTGGGGAGACTGCAGGAGTGCAGGCAGGGTAGATATCAGTGGGAACAGGAAAAACCACAGTCTCCAGAAGCATTAGTTACTGTCTGTTGGCAAGCAGAAGAGAATAGCAAATGTTGCGAGTCCTCCTCAGTGAAAAGCTTCCAGTTTGCACTGGAAATAGCAATCATTACCATACCTGTGCCAAGAAAGGTTAAGGGAAACAATAGCTAATTTTGATCCTGTGCCATTTGGATGAAGAGTGAATGAAGACTGAGCTCAGATTGTTCCAAGCCCGTTACAGCACTTTGAAGTATCTGGATCTCAAAGACAGCAATGGGGCCACAGAGGAGATTTGGGTCAAACCTAGAAAGTTAGACAGTTCAGCAGATGTGATGGGACACTTAAACATGAAAACATCATATGGTGCCAAACAGGAAGGTGGGATCTGGAAACAGGTTTTGTGCCCATGTTTTGTTGCACATGCAGAGAACTTTTTTCCCTGTTACATTACTCAGCAGCTGTTTTCATGCACCTTTTTTTTTGCTCTCTTCTGTAGGCTGACAGCCCACAAAGCAGTAGACATCTTACTGAAGATAAACATCCTCTCCATTCCCATTTAATGGTCCATGTGCTAGGTGCAGCTGGTTTACAGGTCACCTAGCATCAGAGAATCCTCCAAATACTATTGCTTCATCATCAGAAAACTGCTTTGAATAACACTAGTTATGATGGACAGCTGCTCCATAAAGAAAAATTGCACATCAAATCTAATTAATCACTTATACATTGGGTACTTTTCTGGAAAAAATTATGCAAAAAGTTCCCATTTCAATGACACATTTATGGTCATTTCCTGTGTTCCAGTTGAGCATAAAGACTCCAAATCACTTTCACATCAATTGGTGTTCTATGCTGCCTTGAAAAATGGGCTTTGAAGTAGGCAGGCAATGTAAAGAGACAGAATTAAAGACAGTGTATTATAGTACTGCAGCCAGGTAACAGTAACTAGTTGTTGAATATGTAATTGCTGCACTCTCAAAGACTACACATCCAGAAATGTGATCTCCCAAATAGACAGAATTTCACGTACACTGAGTGGGATTTCTTTTGGCAAGATATGCTTGACTACAGGTCGACTTCTAAAACTATTATCCACAAGCACAGTTCAGTTAATAGGTTAGGAAGTGGAGGGGAGGGAAATTAAACCCTGATTAGCTGGAATGACACATCCTCTCTAATGGTTATGCCTTCTGAGATTTTCTCTACGTTTCCTTAAAGACCTATCTGAGTTTGCCTGCGGCTATGCTAATTAGCAAAGACGACAAATTTGGAAATGCAAATTCATTTTACTTCATACTCCGATCTCTTATATGCTAGGTTAGGTACAGCCTGTATATGCCCAAGAATACTCAAATGCATGCATTCCTAAGGGCTGGAGTTAGCTGTAGATTAAAGTAAAACCTTCTTTAATTGATCCCTTAGAGCAGCAATGAATGGAGCAAGGGTGGGATTTAACCCCAAACACAAGAGAGTTCCCAGACTGTCTGTATGGCTCATTCAGCAGTGCAGTTTGGCAGAGCTGAGAATCCAGCCCTTAAAAATATGGGGAATTCAGTGATAAAGTTGCAAGTATCAAGCAGTGCTTTCTGAAGAGATAACAGTCACAAGTAAAGCAGTTTTAAAATGTTCATTAGAAAACTGTTTGATATAGGAAGGTATCTAAATTCCTTCTCTAATTCCTCCCAGGAACAGTGTGAGATGACATTATCCAGCCTGCTGAGAAGAGCTCTCCCCGGTGGACAAGGCTCATTTTGACTTGGAGAAGCCTATTTTATTCTAGCTGTTGTTTCAGAAGCAATCTGCCACACACTACAGCCTGAGCTTCAGGATTCATTCAAACACAATATAGGGACAAAGCAGAAACCAGACCAAATCTACAACTTATTGCAGGTTTTTGCTCTCAAAGTTAACTTTAACCCCAAGTTATTCAGCAAGAGAGTATTTGATTGTAGAAAGCTGTGGTATCAACCTAACATTATACAATTCAGTCAGCAATATTCCTAAAAACAACTCAATGACAAAAGAAATCCTTCAGGACTATACTTGGATATAGTAATGAAAAATATTTATCATGTTTTCTCCAGACAGTTCAGAAACAACATAAGTCAAGACTGTAAAACACAGCAGCGAAGTTAAGCTTTTAAATCTGTACACAGTAGAGTAACTTCAAAAGTTTTCTGTCAAAAATAAGGCACAGCCAAACTGGCCTTGAACATTTCCAGGAAGGGGCATCTGGGCAAGCTGTTCCAGTGTCTCACCACCCACAGAGTAAAGAATTTCTTCCTAATATCTACATTACATCCCTATTCTCAGTTTAAAGCCATCATCGTTTGTCCTATCACTTCATACACTTGTACAAAGTCCCTCTCCTGCTTCCTTGTAGGTCCCCTTTAGGTGCTAGAAGATTTAGGTGTCCCCAGAGTCTTCTCATCTCCAGCCTCAACAGCTCCAACTCTCTCAGCCTGTCTTCATAGGAGAAATGTTCCAGCCCTCTGATCATCTTCGTGGTCCTGCTCTGGACTGACTCTGACAGATTCACATCCTTCTCGTGTTGGGGAATAGCAGAATTTTGCACTAAAATCAGTCCAGGCTCATTTAGGACTTGCAGATGGTTGAAGAACTTGTTCTTATTTGCTCAGTGAATGAACAATAACAGTAGGGGGGAGCTCTTACCATGACACAACAATCAACAAATATAGGCATTGCCTAGGGGAAATAAAACTGTAAATTCTAGAATTAAGGCTCTTTCCAAGCACCACTTTCCAAGTAAATCTACATAAATCTACATACGCTGAGAGAGTCATGGTTAAGCACAGTGAATTTTCCCTTTCCTAGTTCATAGCCAGAATCATAGCCAAAAAAAAAAAAAAAGCCGACAAGCTCCATAATCTTAGCACTTGCAAAGCAGGTAAATCCTAGTGTAGATTTAGCATCTAGCTGTTTCACACACCACAATCAGCATTACTATTTATCTTACAGCAGTGCTCTGGAGACTGACTCTCTCCTCCTGGTGCACTGCAGTAATTAGCAGCTGCTGATGCATTTAAAGCTAACAGCCCTCAGGCTCACAAGAGCAAGGCCTGACTAACAGATACTTCAATGAGACAGTTCTCACTTTGGGATCTTGCCACTCTCCTGAAGAAAATATCCATCAGACCTGACCTCAGAATAGGTCTAAAAGTTAGTGCCTTATTTATACTGGAGTTTCTCTGAAAAGGGTGAGGGGGTAAGAGCCAGTGTTAGAATGCATGACTGTACAAGTTCTATCCCTGCTTGTGAGGCTCTTTCAAGACAATAATTTTGATGCTACTACCATATAATGGAAGTATATTTGCTACTTCAGTTGTCAGCTGGCTTATGTTTTAACCTCTACATGGTCATATGTGCTAAAGCATCTTTGCCAACCACTGTACGTGACAGACTGTGGTTAAATCACTGACTGCAAAAAGTTCTCATCTCACTGATAGGAGTAAGACTCTTTAATGACTAGGACAACCTATAGCATTTATGTAAGTGGTATGTTGCCATATGTGTTCCAAAGGCATTTTATTCCTGTCTCAGCTTTTTGTATGGTTCATGCAAATATCTACTTTCGCCGTAACAAAATCTAAACATGCACATTGTTAAAATTCCTATAGAAATGACATTTTCACTGGAAAAAAATCACACACATCATAATGTAAAGCTTAATGAAATCTTCACCTGCACATCAACACAAGCACAGTAGAGATGACCACTTCATTCACAAGTGGCCCTTGCCTACTGGGCTGGAGCACAGGGCATCCTTCCTTCTTTACTCTATGCAGCCATTGCACCTCAGCATCCCAATCCGTTCTCCTCAGTATTTTGATCCAGACTGTCATTTCCCAGCCTCCCACCCATACATAAGACTCCTTTTTCCTCTCTCAAACATCATGAAGAACCAACAACATGAGGTAAAAGAATATTATTTTACTGTCTTCCTCACATAGTCCTTCCATTTATCTTTCCACCTCCCCATGGACTTCTGACAATCATTTTGCAGCTACTCCCAATAAAACTTATTCACCCTATTTGCCTAGGCAAAAGATCCACAAGCAGGGGTTAAGTTTCTTGCAGTGATTTTTTTCTTTATTCTTCTCCCTTCCTTTTTTATTTTGTTTGTTTTTTGTTTTTTTTTTTTTTTGTCTTTTAACAGTGAAAACTATAGCAACATTTGCTTTCAGCAGGCCCATGGGAGCAGTCTTGTTCCTTAGATGAGGTTAAAATTACACTGCTGGGAAAAATTATACCTTAGTAATATAGATCCTACTAAATTGCCTTTAACATAGTTATTGAAGTTATTTGGGAGAAACTTCAGTGTTTGTTTGTGATGATAAGAGCTACGAGAAAAAGAAGGTCCAAACCCCCTGTATGCAAGACCCACATGTGTCTTGACAAAGACATTTAAAGAAATCGATTTTAATTTCTTTCTGAAGCCCATACTTTAGCAAAGGAGCACAATGCCACAGATTCAGTTTTATTCTTTGCATTACAGTATCGTGTATACTGTCCCTGATGCACTTACTTATTTTGGTTTGAAGAGAGGACAGAAGATAGAATACATTCTGATAGCCCAAGAGACAAATGTTTCCCAGGGACATACACATGCACAGTTCCTACTGAAATCTTCTGAACTGCTGTTCATTTATTGAAGTCACCTAAGGCATCAAATACCAGCATGGTTTGGGACCCAGTCCATAAGCCTTGGTATGCAGACAACCAGTGAGAACGCACACGGACATACATTCTCAATTCTCCTTCTTTCATTAATAGAGCACATTGCAAAAATTTTATTCTGCATGTTTGTAAGTGACTGCTGAACTCAGAAAAACAGTCTCTAGTGACACACATATGTAAACCCCCAAAACAGCAAAAATTTCACTCCCCTTAAATTTAGATACACTTAAATTTTACACTTAAATTAGAACTTGGTCTTTACCCTTTCCCTCCCAGAGAGGGAAAAGAGAAAAGAGAAGACTTGTCCAGTTTCTCCTTCAGATTTGGTTTAGCCTTCTGTTTCAGACAGAACCTGAGTAAGGGCACAGGGTAGGATTTTGATCTGTCAAACTGTAGAGGTCCCTTGCATTCTATTGCAAGATTGCCATGTTAGGATGGAATAAACTCAAGAGTAACAACTGACACAAGTGAAGGATTGCATTACAGTCAGGTAAAGGAGGAAGTGTCAGGAAAAGCTACAAGTGGGGTTACTGCAAACAGCAATGGGAATGTCTGCTGTAGTCCCCTAGAATCCTTTCTACTCAGCAGAGATAAACTGGTGCTTCCAGAGCTGGAGTCAGATTACTTATTTTAGATGGACACCCCAGGATGAGGTACCTGTGCTTGTCCACTCAGTGGCCTGTGCAGTGGCTCCATTTGAGCACCTTATTTTCCTTTTGCAGGAAACTTTATGCCACAGGAACAACCCAGGAGATTTTGCCTTGGATTCATAAAAAGGAGCAGCTTCACTTTCACCTGCATGCAACACACAATATTGGGAAGATGCTTTAATTCTAGAACTGTTCAAAGGCTTTGTAGAAAGAGGCTGCCTCTGGCAGTTTTCTTGGTTGGATAACTGAAGCACAGAATAAAGATGAGGTACACAGGGACTCAGTAGGACAGTAGTATGGCCAGGAATTGATCATGATTCTCCTGAAATCCAGTGGCCCTTCTGTTAGTTTTAATGACTCTTCAGGCATGAAACTATGCAGTTACTCTAGTTGAGAGCTCAAAACAGGTCGCTGACCTCTCATACCAAGACCCAGGGAGTTTAAGGCAACAGAACCAGATGGTATTCCCATGATTGCCAGAAATATCTGGTTACCAAGTAAACACTTCAAAACAAACTTCAATACAAAGGGTATTCCCACACTCTTGGCAAGATCTATGCTTACCTTCAGTATCTTCCACCTGACTCCCAAAGAAACACCCTCCTCCACACAAATTACCCTGTACCTCAAGGTTTTCGTTCTAATTAAGTTGTGCAACTAACTACAACTGATTTAGCAGTCAAGAAAATTGTTGTCTTCAGCTACCTACAGGCAGTGAATAGTCCTTCAAGCTTCAGCAGAAAATGTCACAAGCTGGGGCATTTTGCACACTGCCCCCCACAAATCAGCTAAGCCCAAGTATGTCACCCATTATAATCTCTTGCTTTCCCTCACACCATGAAGAATCAAGTTGCAGATAAACTGACCTTCAGGGGAAAAAATTAGATATAAAACCTCCACTAAGTAAAACCAATCTTTCTTTGTAATTCTGTTCTTCAGAAATTCCCTGCCTTTTTAAAACCTGTGAGATCATTATCTCCAAAAGGACTCCCTCAACTAGGTAGGAGCTAGAAAAATATTACATGGTATTTCAATACCTAGCCTCTTTGAGATAATCTACCATTTGATAACATCATTCATTCATTCATTCATTCATTCAATGCAGCCTTTTCTACTGATCGTATCCATCCTCAATTTGGCTTCCTAGGTTGTCTTAGAGACCATGATGTGTTATCAGGCCTTTCATAGACAATTCATGATCTGTCATATCCATATTTTCTTGGATGCAATGCTCATCTAAATATTCCCTTTGATCACTCTGAAATCTTAATTTAAACTCTCTTTGTACAGGTATTCTCTTCTATTCTATTCTATTCTATTCTATTCTATTCTATTCTATTCTATATTATATTAATTATATTATTCTGTATTATATTTTATCTTTAAATCATAAACACACTGCAGGACTGATGAATGCCTGTAGCATGGATTCTTCTGTTAATTTTCTGTGTGTACCTATCTATGGAGATGTTTCTATTAATATACATCCACATGCACACAGATATGCAACATTTCATATCTTCCAGGTTATATGTTGCACAATAAAACTTACCTCATGCATCTGGGTTTCATAGGGCAATCTATGCAAAAAGTGCCCCTGGCAATGCCCATGCCACATCAACCTCACTCATAAGAGCTGCTGATTCCTGGAGGGTCTCTCATCCAGTCCACAATCCATGTACTGTGCTGCCTTTTTATAGAAATTAGGGTTAATTAAAATAGTTAATCAGATGACTTATAATGGACAGACATGCAGGTGGATATGAAGTTTTTAAAAAGTCTGACACATGAACTTGGAGCTCCTATTATAAAGGAGAATATCCCAGTTCTGTCCACATTAAGGCAGCAGGCATGGCCGCAGACTTGATGTCCTGCCAATTACACCCCATAGAAAACTCAGGTTCTAGAGAAAAAAACCACTGAGCAACACTTAAAATTGCAATAAACTTTCCTGAAAGCCAGCCAGGTAGATGCATAGCTCCTACAAAATTTGCAATGTACACTCCTCTGCCTTCTGGAAAAACCCAAGGCCTTGTCTGTGTGCACATCTGCAGCCTTTGACTGTGCTTTTACAGGATGGACAAGCAATGAATTTGCTGTGAGTTAATTAAAACCATAAATACTGCATTACTGCAGGGGAGGGAACACCAAGTGGAAAGGAGATAGCTGACTGCCTTGCACACTGGCATCTCTAACCCATTCTGCAGAGATTGTATAAACCTGAAGAGTAGCACATGCACAGAAAAACAGCCATCGAGCTAAGTCCAGACTGATCAGTGCCCAGGATGCACTGCAGGGCCTAAAGCTGGACCTTTCATGGAGAAAGGCTTGCCACTGTCCAAAAATCTGCCACTGTGAAGGGTGGAATGATTCATGTTATCAAAGCTGTAGGAAGGCTAGCTGAATTCTGGCCCATTCAGTGACAGAAATGTGCTGGGGAGCTTTCATGATACCGTGCTCCTAAAGTTTACATTTGAATTAAGAGCAGTGTTAAATGTGCTCCAGGTTACTGAGGGATAAAATAGCTGGTTGTACTTTGGTGTTTGTGAGGGGTTATGTACAGAAAGCAGACTAGACCTATTTGTCCACTTTTAATTAAAAAAAACCACAACACTTTGGGGGGAAAACCATTTATCAACTTTCTATTCTTCCTCAATAGATATTATTGAAGAATTTACATGTGAAGTTCATGACATAAATTTTCCAAGTAGTGTGTTAATGAAAAATTGCAGGAAAACATAAGATGAGCACTTTAGAATTAGGGAGTTACCACTATCTGTATTTTCATGATGCCTACAGTGATACTCAGGTACAATATTATTCAGTACTTTCTTTGTAATATTGTTTTCTGTAGGAAGAAAGAAAAACAGTTACATAAAGGCCTTTTATGTAACTTCATGCTTCATGCTGCAGAGTTCAAATGTGTTTAACTGATGTGTAGTTTTGGATCAAAAGGAACATCATCCTCCTCAACTCAGACGCTGCATATTTTTTATCAATACTTTAGTTGAACTTGGAAAAAGTGATTACAAGAAGGTGTCTGTTATTAAAAATTGGCAATCAGCAATCACCATTAATGCTGATATGTTTGCCCAAAGAACTTTCCTCCTTCAAAAGACTACCAACAGCACAATACAGATGAAGTTAAATACCAAACCAACCTCTGTAAAGAAAGGACTGAACAACTAAATGAGTAGGGGTAAAATCATTCACCATTCCTCAGTTTTCAACATAATGTCAAGGATTTCCTCCCAGACAGGTAAATCCACCAAGCTGGAATCACTGAACTTTAAGCACATGCCTGGCCTAGGGTTTTTTTTGTTTGTTTGTTTGTTTTGTGTACAGTTCCGTCCTGGAGACACAATGGGATTACTCTGTGAAAGGATTTAGGTGTCTCATACATCTGTCTGTGTTTGCTGATATCTAATAAAAAGAGACTCAAACTCCAGGCTTGGCATCTCTTCCAAATTGCTCTGCTTTTAGCTGTGACAATTCGTGACATGTACAGAAAGACCCAGTTCCTTTCTCAACTTTCAGATTTTATGCTAATGAAAGAATGTCATCCAATTTACTTGCTTCCAAAAAGAGCAAATTAGCAGCCAAATTCCAGATTCAGGTTACTAAATCTGTTCTCACATGGATAATCCCATCTGTCAGGGATCAACATACTTGTCTCTCCTTCAAGCATACCTAGGTTGAAAGGACAGGTGGGAGAAAAGTCCCCCCCCCAATAAAATGGGGAAAGATAGAGAGATGGTATGGTTTTCCTCTGCATTTTCACTGTTACAACATCTTGTAGTTTACTGCCTGTTGCCCTTTGGTTTTGAATCCCGCGCACAACACACTTTTCCTACAGCTTTTTGCAGCTGGCTGTTGTCAGCTACAAGGAAAGGAGCTGGCTAGAGTGCACAGTGCTGCTGCACACTGGGTGTTCCTTGTAGCTACATCCAGCTCTTTCTGGGGAAGGATCTCATCTGGTTACTGAGAGTGGTACAGGATGAGCTAAGGAACAAGTAACACACATCATTCAAAGCTCGTACAGATCACTGTTATGGCTGTTCCCTTTAGTGGGGTGCATATCGCAACACACTAGACTGTATAAAACATGTAGCCAGACCTTGGATGTGGAACAGGCAATACTTATGTTAAAAAAAAGAAATGTGTGAAAGTCCTTCAGCCTTTGCCTGTGTCTCCACAGCTGACACCTTGCCTCAACCACTTATTTTTCAGCAGTATAGACAAGGTATGAAGCACAGGAAAGCCTCAGAAATAAAACAGTCAATCTGTAATCCTCTATTTTACTCCTTCATTTCTCTCCTCCACAATTTCCCTCCCATTCTTAGATTCACAGCAAAAATGAAATTGCTTGCTTAAATGCAATATGTATTTGATTCCTTGAAAATTTTCAGCCTAAATACAGTCTTTCCAAAATATGAATTAATTCCTTCTACTGTCAAAAAACCTCAGTCTCTCAGCTGTCCATTATCCTGTTTCTAACATAAGCCTCTCTTATCTAAATCCTTTAGTGTGCTTTCAAAATAAAATTTCCCTCTTCCACTGTGCAGAAGGGTGCTACAGGGTACGTCTTCTGTCTGCTTTGTTGATTTAAACCAAACTGCTAATCCAGCCTGGATTACAAAAATCAGCTAGTTCTTATTCACTCTCTTTAGCTAAACACAGTCTTTGAAGCCTTCTGGATTTTTTTTGGTCTTGGATTTCTGAAGTGACTAGAAGGAAATAAAACAGCCAGTACATTAATTACATTCTTTTACCTCTAGTCGTGGGACTGTTGGGAAAGCAGAAATTTCAAAGTAATATGTCTTCTCCCTAAGAGATTTTATGGTTGTCCTTTGTACTAACACCAGACCCCTGGCAAACCTGACCCATGTTGGCTGAGCACATGTAAAGCAGAGAATGGGGACTAGAAACACAGATGTTTGCAACTCCTTATATGAAGCAGTTTCTGCTGAATGGTGGTATAAAATCAGTACTAATCAATAATAAATATGCATATGATGCCCTGATTGATGTTTGACCACAGGGGAGCTCTTCCAGGGTATGCAAAATGTCATCCTTAATCCTTCTTTATTGTTACCCACCAGGAGCACTAGCTCAAGAGTATTCCCAAGAAGGTTTCTCATTTTTCTGAGACAGCCAGCTCAGCTTCACTAAGGGCAAATCCTGCTGACCAATCTGGTGGCCTTCTATGATGGAATAGTGGTAATGGCTGACAAAGGAAGAACAACACATGTGATCCATTTAGACTTCTGTAAGGCCTTCAGCAGGGTCTCGCTCTACATCCTTATCTGACTGGAAAGCCATGGAATTGAAGGGTGGGCTATTCAGAGGATAATGAATTGACTGGATGGAGAGATGTGCTCAATGGCTCGATGTCCAGCTGGAGATCAGTGATGAGTGCTGTTCCTCAGGGCTCTGTTGTGGAACCAGTGGCCTTTAATGTCTTCATCAATGACATAGAGAGATCAAATGCACCCTCAGCAAGTTTGCTGATGACATGATACTGAGCAGTGCTGTTGACACAACAGAAGGATGGAATGCCATCCGGAGGGATCTGGACAAACTTGAGTAGTGAGCCCATGAGAACTGAATAAAGTTCAAAAAGACAGAGTACAAGATGCTGTATCCATGCACAAAACAAAGAGACTAAATAGTTCCCAAGTATCTTAATCCTTTTTCATGTTGCAGAAACATACAACTAGAGACATGCATACTGCATATTTTCTTATATAGAGAAGATTCTAGGGTAGGCAAGAAAGTAAATAGGAGAAAATAGAGAGTGCATGAAGCAGGCAGAGAAGTGACAACTTGAACTAAATAGAGATGTAAAATATCACTCTTCAGAAGAAACAAATTGATAAAATAGAGGTGCCTGACAAATAGGCATAACAGCCCTCAACACTTACTGGCTGTGATTTGTCGAAGATCTCTATCATCAGTTCTCACGTGTAAATTATTCAGGGAAGATTAAAGTGAGATTCAGCAGTGGAATTAAATACTTGCTGACCAGATGAGCTCATAACAGCATAAACTTCTTTTCCTGTCTGTTAGTAATGCAGATCTCTACATTAGCAGGGTAAAAAGCAGTCCTGAGGAAGTCCATATCTGAATGAGACACCTCTCATAGATGGATCCTGTGGGGTCAAAAAACAAGGCTAGCACCACATTTAAACCAGCAAGCAAAAAAATCTCATGCTGAATCCCACCAGTGTATTGCAAGCAAGAAAGAATTTATGACAAGAGCACCAGTGGTATCCCTGAAACCACAGGCTCCATGGAGTTTGATGGGGAGGAGCTACTCCACACCTTGATATATGCTGTGAAGTTTCACAACCTGTGGTGCTACACCTCTGCTCATCCTCTACACATACAGTGGCAGATCTCCATACTTAAAACCCCATCAAAAAGGAATGGAGACCAACTTGTAACAGGAAGCAGCTTGGTTTTCAAAACTCCTTGATTCTCACCCTGAGGAAAAGTCAGTGGTGCAGAATTATGTATTGTGGTGATTCTATAAATAAGTTTCAGAACAATCAATTATCTTGCATTGAAAGGGCTGAGTACTGGGGCCAGTTTTGTTTTAGATTTTTATCAATAATCTGGACAAGGGGATTGAATGCACCCCCAGTGCAAATGATACCAAGCTGGGTGGGTATGTTCATCTGCTGGAGGGTGGGAATGTTCTGCAGAGGGAACTGGACAGGCTGGATTGATGGCCAGAATCAACTGTATGAGGTATGACCAACCTCAGTAAGGCTGTAGAGCAGTAACTGGTTTAGTAGTTGTTTTCATGGACAACAGATTAGTTTTTGTATTTACTAATCTCTGTAAAAGTTCACAGAGAGTCTCTGGCCCATGGTTTACTGTGGCCACACAACAGCCAATTTGAAATTCAGTGTGACTGTGGGAACATAAACCTGAGTGGAAGATTAGAGAGATTAATACCTTGGCCTTTGGCAAGTCAGTTATGATGTGCACTCATGAAGCACAATTAGCAGGCCCAGATGGTAATATAACATGTTAAAGGGAAGCAGACTGCAGATGGAGCATGTGGAAATGGATAATTCAACTCTCATGTCTCCTTGTCTTTGAAGCTGCAACTACTGTAGCCTTAAGTATCTTTAATGGGAAGTTTTGCATCTGGTAAAGATTTATGCACAAGGCAGTTTTCCTAGAGCTACTTGAATGGGTCTGTATTTCTTCCACAGAATGCTTGCTGGAGATTTCAGCTATGCTTTTCAATCTGAGCTGGATGCTTGGAAGCTGGGATATTTGATGGTAAAAAACAGAATTACTGTTTTTCATGAGGATGAATGAAATTACAGTGAAATAAAACAGATGAAAACTGGCAGAAAAGTAATGTCTGCAGATGATCCTGTTGTCCCTAAAAGTGGGATTTGCCAACTGTCTGCAGTTATCCAATCACACACAGAACTGATGCAACTCTTTAGAAGTTCTTCTATTAAAAGTCAAGGGAAAAGAAAGATGAACAGGCACCAGCTTTGAGGAAAAAAATGTAGCAACCTAATCTGTTTTACAGGACAGCCTCTTGTGCAACAAAGTTCAGAGGCACTACTTACAATTCAGTTTGTTGTCTAAATGTTTATCTGAAAGCTGCCAAATGTGCCCATCCTCTTCACTCTTCTTGGATGCTGTAAAACTGATAATTTAAACCCTGCAAATCACCTGTTGGCCAGGTCTTGGCTTCTTGGGAGTACCTGGGTACCTGCACAGAGGAGGAAATGCCTCATAGAAGTGCAGCAAAACTTAGCTCTTCATTCTTACTGCTTTGCCACATCCCACTGCTTGCTCAGCCCATATGCCAGGTGTAATATGAATGTGGTTAGCAGGATGAAGGTGAACGCCCCTAAATTTAAAGGTCATTGGAATGCCCGACTTCAAGCAGAGTTAAGAGTTAATCCTACCCTCACTATTACTGAGAAACAACATTTATCCATCAAAAAATTAAGATTTCTCCCCAATGTCTTCACTTGTTCACCTGTGCCTCAAATTAAAACTTTAGAGAGATAAAGGATGGACACCATCACACTCAACGGCAGCTGTTTTTTATTTGTCTTGACATGCTAACATCTAGAGATCTCAGGATTTACTTTATGCTTTTTGTATGAAAATATATTCTACAGCATTCACTGTCCCTTTCAAACTTATGGCATTTATTCAATTTAAAGCCAAAATATTTTTCTGAAAAATGCACAAATAAATACATAATTGTATCCATTTATGAATGAAAGCCTCATTTAAACCACAAGCACACAGGTCTGGCAAAGCGTCTGCACCTTAATCCCATTTTCCTCTGTTCCAAGAGCTCAGCTTTTCACTGTGCTGAATTCTCTCCAGTCATGAAAACCATATCAGAGCTTCCCCTGTCATTTCAATTCCTTCCAGTTCAAGCTGGGAAGCACAGAGCATTTGAGACTTCTAACCTCATTTGTGTAGCAGCTCACCAGCCACTTAATTTTCATTCACAGCTCTTTATAATAAAGTGAAAGAACTTAGACTTTAGCCTAAAGTGTGATTTAAACCTACAAACATCATTTCAGTAAAAGAATAAAACAAATAAATAAACGCACACTAACATAGAAGTGCCCCCAAAACCCCCCTTTGAAACCATGGGGTAAATTGAAACAAAGGTCAAGATATCCCTGCTTTGCAATTTGCCCAAACAATTCTTAGATATTTTTTTCTTCACCATCCTTTTTTTCTTCATCACAGATTTTCTTTATTAACTATGCTGTTGAGCTACAATGGCAGAAATTAAATATTTTCCTACTTCCTTTCAAGAAGCACAGAAAGACCATTTGATCCCTCTGGGAGTGAGGATAATTGCTGTGCTGAGAGAAACACTGTGAACCCTCTTGGGAGGTAGAAGAGGTTGAAGTACATTCACAGTGTACATTGCAGGTACATTGGGATCCACAGCAACCTGAAAGACCAGACAGAATCCAAAAGGAAGAAAACCTCACTGCAGCAGCTGGGGCACAGGGCTTGCTGCCTGCAAATACTCCTGACTGCTACTGCTGCTGTGGCAAGTCCTTAGCAAAGGCTAAAGCAAGGTATGTCAGAGGCAAGAGGTGCCAAGCAGATGCTTCAAAGCTTCCATCAAGATGGAGCGTCAAAAAGGGAAGGGGAAGAAGAGTTAAGTTTTCCCCCTGGAGAGAGGATCAGTATTATTTTGAGCCTTAAGAGACAAGTAATTTCCATGCTTATAATTGCCAAAGGAAATCTGACCTTACCAGATTTGCCCACCAAAGGGACACTGACTGTACCTTTGCTAGGATTAGACACAGTTTTGCTCTGTTTTTCAACAGATCATTAGAAGGAAGATGATTTCCAGAGCTGAATTTAACTTTTATTTTTCAGCTTTTCCAGAGTTCCTTCTGCTTCCCGTTACATTGGCAACCAAGCATATACTGCCTAAGGTGCTCAGCATACATCAAAATGGAGAAAAAATAAAGCAGGTCTTTAACTTTGGCATTCAGGAAAAAGGACAAGGAGCAGCATGGTAGAGGAAACGCTGTTCGAAATCTCCATAAGGGCACACCTTTCCAGGGGAAAAAATGTCCTCAATTGTGGATATGAGCAGTGCTCTACCATTTGCTCTTTCCCCCTGTTGTGCACTCAACCTTCAAAATTCAGCTGCCAGTTGGTACTTTTAATTTAAAGCATGTTCATAAGTAAAGAAGTCTCCCTCCAGGTTCATTAGAGTCACAGGGTATTTGGCAAGCCTTGCAGCAAGAATTAAATGACAAATATGCCTTTGCATCTGAACTCTCGAGCCACAAATAAATCAAGCTAAACAGGCTTCCAGAATTCAAAAATCACCTCAAGTAAATACTGAGCTTTTAACAGTGATGAGAAAGTAAAAAGTGCTTTCTTTTCATGTACATGGTAGCTGCGGGCTACTTAGCTTGCTTTTAAATGGCCCTTTCATTTCCTAACAGCTGTATCAGCTGCCGTTACCTCCTGATAGTGAGGGACAAAAGGAAGTTAAAATAACCTCCTCTACATTTTGTGTAAATGGCTGCATTTGTGTGTACATCACCTTTAATGACATTAAAATATCTCTGGTCACTCGTCTGGTTTTAAGCTAATAGTAATAATCCTCAATGGTTTAGAGGGAAAATGCATTTAACAAACTGTTTATAGCTGAGAGAATATAAGACATCTTCACCTTTCAGTTGATCAATCAACATTTAAGACCCTCCAGTTCTCTCAGCTGGCAAAACTCTGCTCGCAGTCACTTGCACATTTTGTAGAGACTGCTGAATTTTCCCAAAGCAGGGTCATTAAGAAAAAACAAACAAACCCCACAAAAAACACACATCACACCCAGTCAGATGCTTTGCACACACCACTTCACTGAGATCAATTTCCTGAGTCTAGTTTTTCATACAGGTGCACAAACAGCTGTGCTGGTATAATCAAGAAAACACAGGATAAACAGTGAAGGGACTGGGAAGGAGCAGAAGGAGATCTCCTGGCTTCAGTGCAGCACAAAGTAATTCAGGAGTATGCAGGCAATTGTGCATGTTTATTCTGATTTCCTTCACCAACTTGCAGATCAGCAAGTTCTGGAGCTTAGTACTCCGGAAATGTTATGAAACAAAACTACTTCACCCAGCCTGAGGCAGTCCCTTGATAAATGGGACTAATTCAAGGACTTCTAAGTTGTGCATTTAGTAACTCCCCTAGGGCCTGGCATAAGCCCATCATCAGACATCTCTGAGTCATTTCATCACCTGCTTATTTGATTTCAAAAAGAATTGATATTGCCAGCGAGCAATTTTATCCTTTCCATTCCCAGGCTGTCCCTTTGTAATTGTGACTCTCCAACAGGTGCATTTCCAATATGCATTTGATTTAGATCTGATATATTCAACACAAGTGTGACATTAGCTAGCCAAACTAGTAACTCAGAGTTTATGTAAACTTTACTCTAGCTGAAAGATAAGACAGAATCCAATTCAGGATAAGTAAGGCAGTGTGGGAAGGCAATATTGTGTTTGACTTAATATAGCAACAGTAAATTAACCTTTTAACATTTTCAGAGCAGTAAGTTTATCAAAGGTCAGTGATGGGCATTTTTGTCAAAGTTCTGGAATTCTTAACTCTAGATTCAGCATGAACCCAGTTTTTTCCCAGAATGGTGATTTTGTTTAGGGTTATTCCCCTACCTCCACCTCAATCTTTAACATTGATAAGGAAAAATATAAGAGAGAAAAACAATCACTGTATCAGCATGGCTCTTGTACCAAGCACAGTGTGCCTAATACATGAGAAGTGCTTTTCCAAAAGGTTCCAATTTTGATAATCCCATTTAGGATGTTATTGAAAGAAAACACACCTATGCATTTTAAGATTTTATTCTGTATGCCAGGAAAATGAGATGCCTCAAAGTGTGTGTTACATTTCAGAAAAGAACCAAAAATCTATTGTTTTCTGATTATTATAGATTTTCACCCATTTAATACTTGAATATTTTCATGGAGGATATATTTGATGAAGGTCTGCTCTACAACTATCTGTTTCATTGGGCAATTAACAGCTTGAACAACCGGAGCCAGAAGAAATGATACAGGTTGCAGGGGTACCTAATCATATTCTGAACCATATAAACACTCATATGGACACCATCATTTTTTTTTATGCATAGACCCCTTGAAATCAAATTACTTATGTAAGTAAGAAGAAGTGTGCTGAAGACCTGGGGCTGCAAAAGGCCATCTTGGTGTCTGTTGTTTTAAGGAAGTGGTCTCTTTCTTATGATATTTTCCGATAGCAAGATGAAACCATGACAGACGTTAAACACGCCGTATTGAGGGAGTAGCAGCAAAGTGCAGAAAAGAGTTCATTTAAAAAATAAATTGCTTATTTGTAAGCAAACAAGGCAAAGTCACAGTTTAAGCAACTGTTTTGGAATACAAACTAAAGCAAACTCATAAAGTTGTCGGCACCCTGTAAAATAGAGCTCCATAACGCTGTTGGGCTGTGAGTATAAACCATGTAGGAGCTTCAGCCCTGGAATGCATTACACATGCATATTAGAATCTGCCTCAAGGTAAAGCAGGAGTTTAGTACAAGGTTGGGTAGACAGCTGTATATATTTTTTTTTGAGAAAAAGCACATAAGGTCAGAATGTAACATAACTGGAGTTTGGATGGGAGGAGAATGGGGAAGTCACAGAAGCAGAAGACAGTCTGAAAACGTGAGCAACATGGCAGCTGAATGTGGATGACTTGATGGTTTATGAACCCCAAATTACATATTTTTAAATTCTAAACAAGTGTAAATCTGAATATATTGGAAAGGTACTCACTGGGCAGCAAGGCCAGTAGTAGTTCAGTGGCACAAAGGGTTTGAAACATAACATTCTATTATGATCTTCTGCCTTCCTAGTTCTGGGAAAGTAATAAGGAAACTGGTTTACTTTGCATTATCATTGCCATCATGCCATTTATTTATTTAAGGGGAGAAAGGGAGAAGACAAATGCAAGGTTTCATATCACACACTGGCTTCTAACTTGATCTAGAAATCTGCAAGATTTAATGCTCTCAAACAGTTTGATCTCCTTTCAAAAAAAAATTAGAGAGGTCTAAAGAAGGACTTCTTTTCTTTCTTTTAAGGTAGTATGAAGCATCTGGCCTGCCACAACGAGGGACTGGTTACAATCAAGCTTAAACACAAGAATTTAAGACCATAAATCATTTATGCAGGTAACAAACACTTGTGTTCATAGTAGGAATAGAATCCCTTGAGAGTTTTTCTGTGCCACTTTGTGAAGAGTACTTCAGTTCAGAAACAAATTCTACTCAGAGAACAATGAGATGTAATGCAAAACTATTTAATCTTGGACCCCAAAAAAGACATTATCTGCAGCCATGTTTCACTTGAGAACAGTGTTAGAGACAAGTCTGAACAGTGCACTAATCACCAACAAAACTGGCTCCTGAGAGGAAAATTTCAGCTTTTATACCGGCAGAATTAGTAATGTAGGATCAAAGACCAACAAGGTTTCCAAGAACTTTAAATCTTGGCTCCTAACAGCCAAGGTCTGTGGAGACCATATCTCACTTGTGCTTTTACTCCCATTTATCTAATCTCTTCGTGCTAATCCCTGGGCTTTCCCTCCCATCCCAAAACAGAAATAAATGGAGACACCCCACATGATCATAGAGTCACATCGGTTGGAGCAGACTTCAGGAGGTCATCCAGTCAATCTCCTGAAAAAACAGTTCCGATTGGAGCAGATAAATCAAAAATTGTCCAGTTTTGATGTGTTGAAGGATTCCCCCAGAGATTCTTTCTCAGATGAAATGGAAAGCCTGACTTTGAAACTAAACCATCCAAAATGCCACCATTCTGAAACTCTTCATGGTTGCAACAGAAGGTCATCCTTATGGCACATTTTCCAATGCCTAGAGCTTAAGCACACACTTTTCTTAAGCAGATCATTACTGTTTGTAATTAGACTGTTAATCCATACTGCTGAAATTAAAGCAGTTAAATTAAAGTTCCTTCAAAAGGAGAATTGAAGGCAATAGCAAAACTTGAAACTTTCCAGTTCTCAGGGCAAGCCACTGGATCTTCAGTTCAATGGGTGCTGAGAGCAACCACCCCCTGCTCTTCTGTAACTGCTCATCCAGATGCCGCCGAAGTAATGTAAAAATCTCCTGACTCTGTTCTTGTTCTTAATACATTTAAGAAAGTTTAATACAATTTGGTGACTTGTTCTTCATATTCTTCTTTGCCCTTTCTGCTTCCATTCTGAAGTATTATTATATCAGACACCCTGAGAGGTCTTCACCACAGGACAAGGTAAGCACAGGAAGATAAAACACTGGGTATTAAATCAAATACCAGCTGTTTCTGAAAAGAACCTGGATGATTTATTTTTTACTTTCAATAAACTTTTAAGTTTTTTGCAACAGCTCTACTACTCAGACTATAGGGGTATTTTCCTCAGATCTACTCTCTTAAAGTGTCTACTTTCTACACCAGACAGCACCAAAGCAAAAGGAACCTAAGCTAACTTCTGGAGAATGAGGGGATTGGCAAGACGAGATTTATCATGCTGTCTTCTAATGAAGAAGTAGAAAAAGAAATTGTTACAACTTCTTCTCATTCACCATCTCTTTTGAATACCACAGACCATGGGCATGGCATGTTTCATTGCCAACCTATGGATTTCAATGACCTCAAAAATAACACTCCTCTCACAATACCTGAACAAGTGAATTTCTTTCAGATGGAAGATTCTCATTTGAGGTCTTGTTGTTGTCTCCAGTAATGAATTCCCTATGAAAAACTGAATTCTATTGTCTAAAATGTATCTTGTTCCAGGACAGACAAATAGGAGCCCTACTGATGCCTTTGGAAAAAAAGATTAACCTGAAATACCTCTCCCATTACCCACCAGCTTTTTAATAAAGAAAGCTATTTCCATCTCTTGCTGGCATTCCGATTCTTACCCAGGACCTCACAAGTAGCAGACTCCATCAAATGTCTTGCGTTCCCCTAATTACATGGAAATCTTTCAATGTAGATGACTCCAAATAGTGCACTGGAGCCACAGCATCAGCATCTAGTAGGTGCTGTCATATTTGTTGGCAACAGCTCCAAGTTTTCTACCAAAACTCTTCCTCCAGAAGTCGCCAATCCCACAAACAAATAACTTGGTTTTGATGTTTTGTTGCAAGAACGTAAATTTAGATATTTTGCCTTTTCTGACATCTACTTTGGAGGGTGAGGTGCTGGTGGTATTCTTTTAGTTATTAAGTTGTTCTGCTGGTCCTTAATTGCACACAACTTTGAGAGTTATTCCAAGATCACATATTTTCCATGAAGCATGGGACAAACTTCTAGTGGTAGATCAGAGGAGACAACACCAAAACAAAACAATCAACCCCACATTGACCAAACCCTCTTACCACTGCTGACAGGATTTGGCTAACACACCAGGAGAAGGTTCATATACAGAGATCACCAGTAACTGAATGGTAGTTTGTGGCATTTGATTAGGAAGAACATGCACAGGAAGAAAACTAATCCAGGGTGGCACATATCTCACTGCTCAAGCATGTGGGAAAAGCAATTGTCAAGGAAAGATAGGTCAGGTGAAGAATGCTTTAAATTTTGTGTAATCAGAAAGTGGATGTTCATGCAGGGTGTGATTTTGCATCCCGTAAGTATCCTCAGTGGTGTTCTTACAGATCTCTGCAGTTCAGCAGACCTTTCTTTCCGTCCTGGGCTGCATGGTCTCTCAATTACTGTCACATAAAACACGTCCTCAGGACACACGCAGATATCAATACTCACAAAAGGAAGGATAAAATAGTCTACATTCAGCCTGCATTTATCTCAAAAAACAGTGATGTCATTAGGGCTAACACTATTTTTCCCTGGAATTGGAGCTAAATCAGAATAATCTCACAGCTGGTTACCAAGGTTTAGCCACAGACAGCACTTTTAAAGTCACCATAACTCAGTTATGTTCAATTGAGAACTCACAGCCATACTTTCAGGAAAGAAGTTGTAAAGGAGATGAAAAAGAATATTTGTAAGGAATAAGCCAACCTAACCAGCCAGAGATCAAAGCTAACAGTGAGTCAGCACTCATTTCATCAGGACCCTGAAGCAGATTTCTCTCCACTCTGCTTACAGCATGTCAAAATCCCTACAGTTTTCCATGCAAGCTGGAGCCATTTTATCTTTCACCAACTTGATTAATAATCTTTAGAGGAATCAAAATAAACTGGATTTATTTAGTGTGGAGGGAATTTCAAAGATTATTAGGATATAGGAAAAATTTAATTCTACCTCCTAACAATGGTTACTTGGGGTATTATAAAAACCTTTGGAACAAGGAAGTTTCAATAGTGTATGAGAAACAATGACAACTGAAAAATGTAATACAGCTTCAGGTACAAATTTTCACAGCCGAAGTAGAAGACCAGCAGCATTCTCACATGAATGCTACAGCTATGGACACTCCCTTTTTCCATTATGTGAACAATAAATTTGTCTGTTAATACAAAAAATGCTACTGGCTCCTATCAAAACCTGTCACTAAAACACACAGTTGGTGTTCGACAGGTTGGCTTCCAAAAATTAATGCAGTGTATTGAGTTCAGAATTAAATCTGAGCATAATTCACTCATACGCTCCTAAACAGACACTTCAGTTTAGAAATTAAGGTCATTAATTGAGCTTGCTCTTCAACAGTTTATTGCTTCTTAGACTGTGATCACTGAAATGATAATTCCTTTGAGGAGAAAAGTACTCCTGGCACAAAAGCCAACTTCAGAGATTTATACATAATACACACACAGACCCTTTAGCTTTAATTGCCTTTCAAATGGCTTCTCATCACAGATGTGCAGTGGTTTAACAGGTAATATGCAGCACATTGCAAAGCATGGGAAGATGTTCTCTTGCCATCCCCAAATGGGATAAGAGCTCCCTCTTCTTTTTTTAAAAGATAAAGACTAGATGGTCACATGTAATTAGGTGAAAAAGCAGTCAATAAGTACTCTTCAGCAGTGTAAGTGTTACAATATTGTCTCCACTGCCTCTGCTTCTATAGAAATTAAGCACTACTGAGTATCATATGATAATCAAAAAACGATTAAATCAATGAGCTTCTGTTCCACAAAAAAAAAAAAAAAAAAAAAAGAAAATCTGCACAAATATACAATCACAACAAATTTTGCACAAGGTCTGAACTTTTAAGCTATCAGTTTGTTTCTATGCATATGGAAACTGTAGTTCAGATGCCTTATGTCTCCAGTCTTTGTTTCCTCTTCTCCCTTGGGAATGATTCCAAAATGGAAGCCCAGCTTAGGGGGAGGTATGTGCACCCTGAGACATGAGGTTGATCTCAGACCTCAGACTCAGGAGGAAGAGGGGTCACCTTAAATTTTATTTTGTGGAATTACAGACACAGAAGAGCACAAGGAAAGCCAAAGCTGGCACGAATATGTCATTCTGCCTCTGGCAGAGGCATGGGAGGTATCAAACAGTGGTAGGAATACTGATTGTCTAAAGTGAAGGAAAACTGAGGACAAAGGGAAGAGACAAAAAAAAGGAGGACAAAAGAACAACATGGAATAGGAGAGAGATGACAAACCATGAAGCAGATGCATGTGCATTAACCTTGGCAGATGCAGGGCAGAACTCATTGAGTCCAATTCTTGCATCCAGTTTCCTTCATCCCAACACAGCAGCACAAGAATCAAGCACAGGACATCCTTTAGCTGAAATTCTTAAAAACAAGCAAATAAAAAAATGCTGTCAAATATCAGATATCTGTAACCCTGTTAGCTGATGCTTCACTGTTGTTTTCTTTTCCTCGATATTTTAATTATTTGCTAATTCCTCCTGGGAAATTTGTGTCCTAGTTTTCTCAGGAAACACGGGGCTTCATAATTACATAAATCCCAGACTACCTCACAGTTAAAGCAGCAAAACTCACAAAAGAACTTGTGAAGTTTAAAATGTTAAACAGGTGTAAGCTAACAGCATAAAGATTTAAAGGAGGCATTTAGTATGCAGGCTATTAATAAAAATGAACACAAAATAGAAGGTAAAATCCTTTGCATCAATTTAGGTCCTCTAGAAATTCTGTTGATTTAGAAGGATGACTTACCATTCAGATTGAGACACAGAGCACTTCTCCACGTATACTATTGTGCATTTTCATTTAAGTTACATAATGCTTCCTATACTCTCCTCTGTGAGCAGGGCTTTTATAAGAAAAACCAAAATGATGCCAAAGTGTGCAATCTGCTCTAAAATACAGGCACCCGATATTCACTATACAGTGTTTCTTTTCAGCTGGCCAGAGCAAGGTCGAAGTAACATCCTAACACATGGCAGCCTGTTCCCTTGCTGAACAAACACCCTAATCTGGCCTCTTTTTTTCTCTTAGCCTCACCAAGGCTAGAGGAAGGACCACAAGAGTTATGACCCTGTTTCACTCCCACACTTATTTTATTTTGTGGGCATTCTTCAGTTACCATTCATTTCAGTATTACTCCACATTTTGTTCTATTACCCAACACCTGCAGCTTTAGTATGGAAAAGAAGGACCTGTAAATTTGACAGCACTTTTAAATGGCAGACTTTAAGTTGTTAAGACTTTAGTTTTTTAATAAACATTTATAAAAATTAGAAACTCAGATAGTCATAAAGCTGGTTCCAAAAATTAGTCTATTTCCTGAGCAAGACAGACCTGATTCTGCAGAGATCAGGCACAGCTCTTCTGAAATATGAGAGATCTTTTTCTGAGGTGTCATTCACTTTGCGAGTGAGAACTACTCATTACTCTCTTTTTTTTAAAAAAATTGTTTGTTTGTTTGAGTGTTTTGTTTGGGTTATTGGTTTGGTTTGGTTTGTGGGGTTTTTTTGACATTGCAACATAGACATTCACTTCCTGGCACTGTAAAGCAGATGCCTCAGAAGAGATAGGACAGAGAGGGTCCCAGCTGCACGTACAAGGGGAAAATCAGAGGGAGCCCTGTTAGATGTTGATCCAACTTAGTTAAATTAAACCATAAATCAGAACCATTATCTAATAAAAATCCTTCAGAGAGGCTGCAGCTGAGCTCTCAGTGAAACCATTCTCAATATTTGATAAGAGACACCCAAGTTGACAGGTAAAATGGGAGTTTCCAACTGAGCCAGGGTGATAACTCTGCCACCTCTCATAGCCACTGGGACACAACAGAGACTATCAGGTGCATTCATGGTCCTCTCCTGCTTACCCAAACCAGTTCTGGTGTGGTCAGAAGCTCAGGAAGGGACACACGTCTCTTGCTCACCTTCCTCTGGTGAGCAGGTGCCACTTCACTCATTCTGACTCAGGCCTCCTCAGCAGCTCCCAAACTCGTCCTACCCCTCGGTAAGAAAACCATCCTATGTTGGGGGAAACGTATAAAGATGGACAAGTCCAGCAACACTGAAGGTAGATCTCTCTGACTGTTGGGTAGATTAAACCTGTCACATCACAAGCAAATGGCTTGTTACTTGAAATGGCAAGTTCCTGACAACAAAATCTGTCTTTGCTCTGGTTATGGATGAAAGCCTCTCCCTTGTCAAGTCTTGACCTTTGGATTTCCACAACAGGATGGCATATAATAGGCCTCTATTCTGCCTATAGCATCAAAGGTGTGGGTGTGGTTGAGTGGGGTTTTGTTTTATTTTTTGTTCGTTTGTGTACTAATTGGAATTTACTGTTCAATATATTGGTCATTAAAGAAAAAATTATATCCTTTTTGTCTGAAATTACATCCAATCTCTCCCCTTGATCCAGAAGAGTCCACAAGAGGCCGATACAACAAGAAATTGTGACTAGTAAAGAATATTTTCGGTCTTGTGTACTGAAACACCAGACTTCAAGGTTCATTCTAGAGAAATAATCATCAAGCCCAAAAAGTTATTGTAAATCTAGGGACTTTTACAGCAAAGAATGCTTATATTGAGTTGGTAACTTGTGCCTTTATGCTCTGGTACAGTTATGTGTTAACAAAGAGGCAAGGAGCTTGAACTTTCAATCTTACAGGATAAGAACACAAAATTCAGAGTATATCACTGACCATTGACCCAAAGGCCAGACTGCCAGTCCATATGAACAAAATCCTTTTCCCCTTCTCCCTCAACCCCCTGAATTCCTTAGCCCTTTTCCATGGCATCTCTGAAAGGCAAGCCGTTTTTAAGCCTGCATGTACACAACAACCTCTAGTGATCAAAGAGGTAACTACAAGATAATACAGGCAACAGGAACTTTTCTTGGTATCCAGAGTGCAAGATCTCTTTCTCAGAGTGAAAAATACCAGGATTGCAACACTTGTGACAAAAATCCTGAGCACTTTTAGCATCTAGGAAGGATAAAAAGTGCTGACAGCACCCACAATAAAAGTCTTGTAATCACAGCAATTAAAAAAAAAAAAAAAGTATATTAAAAAAAAGTATTTATTCCATAAAAAAACCCTGTAGACCTAGCTATTCATGAAGAAATGAGAGCCTGAAAATTCTCTCTCCCCATCGAGGAGATATTTTTTTCCCAACAGGGCAAGAGACAGAAGAGACAGAAAAGCTGTAGGTCAGCAAGCACTTTATTACTTCTTAGGAAGCAGAATAACATGAGCATATTTCTAAAGAAATCCTTGCTGGGTGCAGAGATTGAGCAGAAATCACTTCATTCAAGCGCTTTGGTGGGAAGTATACTTTCCAGAGAGTGTGGCCCCAAACACCATCACATCAAAGATGGTGCCAAAAATATGTGACAGGACTGGTAATAAGAGCTTGATTGTCAATTTAATAGAGAGATTTTATTCACTATAACACAGCCTTTGTACAAATTGCTTCTTGTCTCTCTGCATATGTAGACTGTTAAAAAAAATACAGAGCACAGATTTTTTAAAGTGCTTTTATCTTTATAGATAAGAAAGGGCTTTTTAAGTGAAAAGCATTCTCCTAAGCAGATTTTTCATCCACTCTCCTGCTTTGCAAGAGTGCTCTCCAAGTTAGTGGCATAAGCTTCCCATTCCTGAACTTCTGCTTTTAGATTTCCTTCATTTACTAAAAAGCAAGTTTCTTGGCATAGTTAGAAGGAATTGCACTCTGGACAGAACTTGTTCTAATTCATCAGCTACAGGGGGAGTCTAAGGTAGCTAAACTTCAGGTAAGGTTAATCTCAGCTAAGGGTGTAAGAGAGTCCCATCTCTGTTTCTGATTTAGCTTACACTCTGGCCAGACACTTTATCCCCTTTTAGCAGTACTCCATGGGCTTACAAAGACCTGACCCTACTGTTATCGTCAGTTTAACCAAAGCCTTTTACAGTCCTCTCAACCATAGTACATTCACAGAATTTCACTAAAACTACATTTTCATTCATTTATACAAAGGAAGTCAAGAGAGAGAAAAGTACTAATTAAAAAACCCCAATAACAAGGAAGCAGAAATCTTGGAAAATTTATAAGTAGCTAGAAGTCACCAAATAAAAGCAGCATCTCAATCCTATGGCTTAATTTGCAACCCTTACATACTTGAAAAAGAGAAACTCATAAATTTCCCCAGAGCATACACATAATTCTAGAGCAAAGCACTCACTTCACAGAAGCATTAACACAGACTCCAAATAAACCTTTCACATCCACAAGTAATTTTAAAAGACAAATGTGCAGGGGAATAGTTTGGATATATGTTCAGAAAAGCAGTTGGAAATCCCTACAGATGCCTCTGGGCCCAGCAGATATCCTCACCTTATGCCCTCATGCTGATGCCATGAAGATTTTTTGCCTTTTCTTTTATACCCCTGTTATACCTTTTTTACAACTTCTGTATTCCTAGTGCTTTTTTGCCTACATTCTTGGACCTGTTTGTCAAGCTAAGAGACTAAACATTTTAGAAGCTTCGTAGCCAGGGATCAGTGTGCCCCAGACCCCAAGGTCCTCTCCAGAACACATTCTGTAAACCAAGATAGAACCATCCAGGGGAAGGTTCCTTGGGGAGGGGGGCTCACTTGAGCCTCTCACTGGGGAATCTTTGATGGATATGCTAATTAGTACAACCTATAATGTTATACCAGATCTTTTGGGGGAGGGCATTTGGCGTGGTGCATTTCAGTGCATATGACCTGGATGTGTGCACCTAAGGATCCTTAAAATAAATACCGAGGTAAAATCCCTTTTCCCCTTCTAACCGTGTATGACTCTTGATTTTAAGAGCAGGAAAAGGCATCAATGCAAAAGGCAGCACTTTTGCCAAGCTTTCCCTCCTTGGGAGAAAGGAACAGACCACAATACCCCACTCACCAGCCCATAACCACCTGGTGGAAGGAATGCATCATCCTTCCTACCAAGGAGCAAGTAAAACCATGGCAACCTCCTGCAGCCCCTGACCAAAGAGAGGGACAGATGATCCCGCAGAAGACGATGGGAGAATGTCTCCAGCCTCACTCCTTGAGGCTGGCTTCCCTGAGTGCACCAACACCCACTGCATCTGTGCCATCTGCAGATGTGCAATTTTGTCTTAAATGGCTAAGCTCCAGGGAAATAAATCTTCTGTCTGTTATTTTAGACACAGCTCATATCTAATGCAAACATTGGGGAATCTTTCCCTACTCCCTCCCCATGGGTGCTCAACAAACACTGCACTCTTTAGACAGCTTCCCTTCCCCCTTACTGATGTCTTGAGGAAGTTTTTGATAGCTGCCTTTTGGCCGGACATTGAAGGACTGACCATTTGACTTCTTCCATTTCAGAAAATGGGTCTTTATTGGCCAAGCTTCTCTCCACTTGTGGCAGCTTATGTGAAAGTATATTATTACAACTATAATAATTTCCCACTTCAGGGGTATAATAAATCAGATGGATTCCCATTGTAGAGATTGCTTTTCTCAACCTCTTTTCATTCATGCTTGAATATCATTAGCAAGGAAAGCCTGTGTGTGGCTTTTTAGGCAGAAAGTAAATATTAATGTATTGTGCTTTAACATATAAGCTTGTCAAGGTGCTGCAATGGTAAAGTGATTTATAAAATGAAAAATCAATATGAATAAACTCCAGTGAATACACACCATGAGTTTATCTGTGGCAAGGGGCAATGAGAGACCACCTTTTTTCAGTCTCCTACAGCTACAGAATATAGTTCTTCTTATAGGAAAATGTTTTCCATTACAGTCCATCTAATGCCACTGAAATCTGGCATCCCATCAACTCAGAGAATTAAACAAAGCCCTTATTTTCAAATTCATTTCTGCTGTGATTTCAATAAAATCAGTACTAACAAAAAATGAACATCATGCTGACAAATTATATCGTGTTATTTAACACTCAAATGTAGGTATTAATTCTCTGAAGGACAGACCTCAATTAGATGGCATATTTATATGTTTTTTCATTCAAAATCACCTTCAAGGTTGATGTATGCACTGAAAAATGGAAGGCTCCTCTACTAGAAGAATATTCAGATACTAAATATCCACAATATAGAGGAAGTGGCTGGATCTGTGACTTAGCTTTGGATCTGCTTCTGGTTAGAAAACCATTGCTCTGAAATAGTAGGAAAATAACTGGCCTCCAATAGAAGTAAGCAGTCTTGGATAATACATTTCAAAGAGCACAAGGACAGAAAATAATGACGCAAAAAAAGATAATCCCTCCAAAATCAACCGAACTGACAAACAAGAAGAAAAAGCCCACTTTTTAAATGGATTCAGAACAGTCTTAAAAATATTCCATTAAAAAAATTAATTTCATCTCCTTTTTGTGTCTCTGCAGGTTACCTTATCGTATTGAAAAGCAAGCCCTGAAAATTCCCAGAATAGAAGACACTCCATGACAGCTCTTAATTTCAGTTTTTGTTAACATAATCTGCAATCTGCATTGTGGCTGAATTTATAATAAGGTAGAAAAGTAGCCTCAGGATTGTTAGTATGAAAGCTCAGCTGAAGCACTTATCTCTTTAACAGGAACACACCTAATGAAACTCTGTCAGAGTCTGAACTATGTATCTCTATATTCACTTTACTTCATAGTGGCTTAATCCTGTTCAGTGACAAAACCCATTTCTTTCATCACCCTAACTGTTGCAGGCTCCTATTCTTTGTTTCAAGCCATGCAGCTTTTTGTTTCTCAAATATGTCAGCTCACTGGAACAAGAATGGTACAGTAACCAGAGAGAAACAATGTCGAAGAAGAGGGAAACAATCTTTGCCATAATCTTTGATTAATTCATAGAAAAATCTAAGCACATGATTTCCTCACCTTATTTGAAGAGTCTCTTTCACAACTCTCCAGATGAGTTAAGCAAATTGGAAATACAAACCTGTTACAATAGTAAGAACAAAAAACCTTTCTAACCCACAACCTTTAAGTAGAGTAAGATAACGACCTCTCTTCATCTACCAGAAAAATTACTCCTGAAAGTTAAAAGGACTGACAGACACTCAGGAAACTGTTTTCAGAGTTCTCCAAGGAAAACACTGCATTTTCTTTGGTGTTCCTGGTAGAACAGAGGTTACAGGTATGTTTCACAGTTGGTCCAAGTAGCTGCAGAAAAATGTGGCTGTGGAGATAAAAATGTGGATTTAGTATAGCACAGGCAGCTGATCACCAGCCTCAACAATACATCTCCTGTACTCCATGTATCACCAACAACCTCTAAACCCAGCTGAGATGTGTAGATGTTCTTCTAAGATAAATAAACAACAGCCTATATAAGCAATATCAAAGGCAGCTGCAAATCCAAAATTGAATTCATAACCTAGGAAATTACTAATTTCTGCACTCTGTCCATTCTTCACTCTGACAGCCAGGACTGTCCTTTCGCTCGCCTGCATTCAGGTTTGACTCCCTTGACAGCAAAGTTCCCGTACCAGGCAATTCAATCACATATGATGAAGAGGAAGGGATCCCTAAAACTGGATGGAAGGTAAGCAGGAGAATCCAAGGGGACTAAATATTGTCAGCACCACCATGTCATGAACCCTGATTTCCACAACTGGCTGCACTGCACAGGGATAGCTGCTGGAGTCCTCACAGAAGAGAGCTTTTTAGCAGAGTATAGCCAGCTACCACAGTGAGTGATGCACCCTCTGCCCCACCAAAGGCGTGACAATATTCACAAACATTTTTTCCTCATTCTCTCTATTTAGAAATATTTAGAGGGATGGAAATGTTCCAACCTTACCCATCCTGTGATTTTGTGGATACTCTGGTAGTGCTGTTTTAAACTAATCTACCCTAATGAATTGGGGTAATTCTGAGAATACTTGTCTCTGATGTTTGTTAGTTGGTTTCTAAGAATACTGGTTTCTAAGACCAAAGCAGTTTAAAGCTTAAGCCATTTTTTGAGGCCAGCTATGCTTCCAGCCATCATGAGAAGGAGGTATGTATCCTTGTCTTTCCAGGGAGTAGATAATTTGAGATGATTAGTTTTATAGTAGCTGCACTTCCCTGACAAAGTACTGTTCTGAATGAGTTAATGTCGTAATGAACAAATGAGTCATTTTCTGACACACTAAATCAAAACAAGGACTGGATTTATCAGCTGTTTAGTGGCACTCAGGGTGAAATGCTCCTTTAAAAATAATTTCTGTTTCTTTTTAATGGGAAATTACAAAACTGGCATAAGCTACCAAGACCTGAGAATTTAATATCTATTTATTTGATGTGCTGTGTCTTAAAAGGACGTAATGGAATTACAACTAACTTCCTTATGTTGCTTTGAAAGTATTAAGACCGAAATATTTTACTGAAAAGACCAAGGGAGTTGAATGAAGACAAATAAACATGTATTTATTACCTTTTCACTCTGATTTCACAGCAGGTAATAAATTCCATTTACATACTCTGAGCTGAGGAAACCAAAAGTTACCAATAAATATGGTTTTGGACAAATTTTGTTTTCCACTATTTTATCCATTAATTATCACCATAATATTCAAAGATGTTTGAATAACTTTGGTGTTTGGATTGCAAACCAGTTTTTGAAATTATTCAGGTGTTTAATTACTTCCACATAGTTGATTAATCACTTCTGCTATGGGGTTTCATGTGCAATTCCTTAATTATGTGGCTTGTGTGAGTAATGAGCATGACATACATGATAATTTCACAAACCCGACTTCAAAAACTACTTTTGTTGATGAACATTTAAGCATAGCAGCATCCATCTTTGATATACACCAATACTGTATTTAAGTCAGTAAAATTTCACACTTGCATATTTACAGAACATGATCAACAAGAAACCTTTCATTATTGATATAATTAAGCATTTGTGGACAAATGCGCCCGCTATCAAATGACATCCTTGCCTGCTTCTCATTTATAAGGACTCTGCAGAAATGACAGAAAATTAAATGTTGTCATAAATCTGTTTTCTCCTGAAGGGAAAATAATGGGAAGGCAAGCAGTGTGCATCTGTAAGAAAAAAGAATCAGGTGAGTCACTTTTTTTCTGTTTTATAGATGAATTTTCTTTGTTTCATAACACTTTTTATACAGAAATATATGCAACTATGTCCCAGGTCAGCTTCCCAAGTTTATCATCTTCAAAGCACTCAATTCAGTTCAGAATAGGAGCCATATATAAATACAATTGCACAAGATACCTTGGAGCATTGAGGTGATGATCAGAGACATTCTATGGAAAAGAGTTTAAAATATGAAATCTTTTCTCTTAAGGTTAGAAGGAGTCATCAGGCTATTTTTATCTAAAATTAAAAGGGAAGGGGAGAACGGAACAATCTAGTTATCTATCACCAAAATGGTTACAAAGCTGAAAAGCTAATAAATGTTAGAATTTAAAGCACTGTAAAGTGCTGGAATTCTGCTATCCTCTAGCTTCATTTTTCCGTATATGCTTACTTTTAGGCACACTTTTGTCTAATCCTTTTTATACAGGTTTTGACTATTCTATAATAACTATAATTTCCCTTTACAAAGTCAAGATTAATGTCTCCAGAAAAGGACTTTTCAACCACTCACTCTGAAGAAAAGAAAGTGTTTGTTAGACGTGAAACATCCATGTTTCTCAGGACAGCACGCACAAGTACAGAAATATCTGTGGGGCCCGGTGAGGCCATTTCCATTCCCTCTTCTTTGGGTCTGTCTGTAACTCGAGTGCCCCTATAATGTCAAGCTCTGAAGAATGTGCTACTATTAATGAGTTCTGTTACAATGCTAATGTTTTCCTACTTAGACAATCTAGTATCTTCAGGCAGTGTATAACTCAGTAGGTCAGAAAATCCCCTCAGTTTAAGGAGAAGATGGAGCACATAATCCTTTGCTGCTGTCTCCTGGAAAGTAAAAATTAAGCAAATATAAAACTGCTGGAACTTCCTAAACCAGGCCATGCAGGTGTGACCTCGCTGAACCTTTACAGTGGATAAGTGATGCAATTTGTTTTGCTACTTTTACAGCCACTGATGACAATGCCATGTCTTGTCATACCATGAAGGCACATGTCCAGCTGTCCTAGAAAATGTATTTTCCTCACCCATCCCCGCTCTTAATATTGGGTGCTGTTGTCTTCTGTAGTATTACAATAGTGTTTGGAAGCATGGCTTGAAGCTTGGGCCTCATATGGAGTTATAAAAAGCAAAACTTCCTTTGCAGTCTCAATTGCTGGAAAGTAGAGGTACTTGGAAAAATACACTTTTGCTTCTGTTTGCAAACAAAAGAGAAGAAAACAAAAAATCCCAACAGAAACATTAAAATCCCATGACAATAGCATTTTGCTGAAAATAAGAAAATGTAATCCTCATCAAGAAATGGGTTTGTGATTCTTAAATGGACTAAAAACGCCTTTCAAAATGAATGATATAATTTTGATTGCAACTGAATCTCCCTCTCAGAAAACTGAGTGGCCTCCTCTAAAGCCCAGGGCAGGTCACCACCTGAATAAGAAACAAAGAATAAGTTCCCTGAGACCAGATTTACATGCTAGACTGTGCAACCCTCACTCACTCTGGTGTTCCCCTGACTGAAACTTACCCAGGCAATGTCAATGGTACAATTTATTAATAAAAACATCACTTCAGCTTCTTGCAGATCCCTAATAAAAATTCTGTGAACACTGGAATTCCATTTTATTTTGCCTCCTGGATCAATCCATACGTTCATTATGCAACTTCCATGTTGCAGGTGACAAAATGATGGACAAATTAAAAATTGTTTAATTGTTTCATATTAATTTTGTGGTACTGAGGAGGTAAATGACATAGATGAGCTTCCTATTATGATAAGAATAGCTGAGCTTGGCAAAAAAGTGACTCCTAACCACACGTGCCACCTAGTGAAATGGCTCTGTGATCTAATGGTGTTTTTCCCCCGCTGGACACAGGCACATATAACTCCAAATATATCTGATGTAGCTCTGACATTCCATTTCATCACACTGCTATGTTGTGCCATGTAATACACTGCAACAGAAGGATGTACTGGAATGACAAGCTGCCAGCTCTAATAAAAGTGTGTAGAAATAGATGTGCTTTCACCTGAGGAGGAAAACTCTTCGTTCATCCAGAGGTGTGCAAGCAGAAGTCAGTGCTGCAAATAAATTTCAGACAAGCCTGCTTTGATCTCCCTCTTCTGGGCTGTTTTTCTTCCACTTCACCCCCAAATCAGTCACTTTGCTCATGGTTGCCACAACACCATGTAGTCAGATTGCCATTGGTTTCAGTGTGTCCCTAGGTAAAGACAGCTTCACTCTCCTGTTGGTTCTAACAAGCTAAAAACTTGCCCTCATTGAAAATGGGCCTGCTTTTATCTTAGCTTGTATTAGTTCAGCAAAGACACTCAGGAAAGGCTGGCAGAAAAGGGATGCAGCAGGGAGATGAATACACTACATGAGGTAAAAAGAAGAACAAAAGGCATGGGAAATAGTAAAGCAGTACAGCTATTGAAGTTTCAGAGAATAATAAGTTTAAATGGCAGAGCAAACAGTAACTGGACTGAGATGGTCAAAACTTGAGTGTGTAAAGAAAATTTGCTGGTTCTTTACCTTTTCATGTAGTCCCAAAAGATAGCTATATATATATATATATATAAAGGAAGACAAGGAGAGTCAAAGCTTCTTTTCAATCAAGCAGCAAGCCTATAGCATCCATAGCTTCTGTGAGAGCTCACAATATATTTTAGAGGATTTACTTAGGAATAACCTTGTATCCCCCACTGCCAAAGACATTAGTAGTAAAATAAGTCATATTATGTTAAGAGTTTTGAGACATAACTGGCCTTTTCAGA
This sequence comes from Coloeus monedula, assembly GCF_965178545.1. NCBI lineage: Eukaryota > Metazoa > Chordata > Aves > Passeriformes > Corvidae > Coloeus > Coloeus monedula. The sequence continues at coordinate 18,749,290 of NC_138785.1, read as the reverse complement.
ATCCCTTTTCAATAGATATTTGGTTTTTAATGAAAGTCAGCTGGCTGAATGATGCATAATATGGCATTTTTAATAAAGTCTCATTTGGTAAATGGCCTGTGGTTGTGCTGAATGTTGTTCTTGTCAAAATTTAAAAATACCAGTGAACTTTCCCCAAGCGATGGCTCGGGAACAGCTGAACTCAAGTACTCAGATCTTAACCTCTGCCTGCATAATCATCACCTGGGTTCTTTCCAAATGCAACAGTCAGATTTAGAGCTGAACACTTGGCATTCTGCAAATAGCCCCAGACATCTTCTTCGATTTGAGAATGGTGACAGCTCATGAAAAGTTTACAAAAGATTACTGAATATACCACCTAAGGAGCTGTCCAACAGCTATCCTATTCCTTTACTGAATGTCTAATCAGAGAAATTTCTCCACATGGGTCTGAAAAATGCTGCCGACCAGTCAACCAGGCAAATAAATTTTTGAGGATGTCTTTTCAAAAATTAACTATCTCTGCATTAACTGATTTCTCAGGCACAGCAATTTTGAAAAATACAAGCTTTTTAATTTATCTCTCAGGAAGCATTTCTTGAAATGACACTAAGAATAACCTTGTTTTCCAAGTGAAACATTTGTACTCTGTAACCATAATATATATGGAGGCTGAACTGCTTGGGACTTTCTAGCTTGAAGGGGCTGCTGAAAAATCCAGAAATTCTGGAACACAAAAGGTTGAAATGGCACTGAATTAGCTGCATTTTGGTGACTACAGTTCACTGCAGACTGGAGGTGGAGAACTGTCCCCTTCGGGCCTTTCCAGAAGGTATAAATTTTCTTCTATTCAGTTTTTTTTTTCCTTTGTATGATTAAGTTATAATGTCCTGTACACAATGTTTTGCAGGACCTAGCAGGAGTAAAACCAAATAGAAACATTTATTTTTAATCTTGAGAGACAGGGTTTTTTAAAAAAACTGATTTCTTATTTTTAATGGGATTGCAGTATCTAATTCCCCCAGGTGTTTTTCATTGTCCCACCCAAATACATCTGGGATTTATGATAAATGAAATCGCAAAACCCACTAATCTTTCAGTTACAAAAGATGGTGTTCTTGGCACCAGAGATTTTATTTAAAGATTTGCCAGTGTTACTATTCTTGTCTTTTTTTCCTCCTTTGAGCTTTCTGACCTTTATTATACTCTACCTGGAACTCCCCTTTCCTCCAAAGCATAAAAGCAAAATCTTTAAGTGATTATCGAAGCACCTGATATCCACACAAATACCAAGTTAAAGCCAAGTTGTTACACTCATAAGAAAGTGAGCATGAGTCTTTGAGCTAGGAAAAACATATAAAGACCCAATAGAATTTTCTCTGGCATGCTGAAGTGCAATATTAATTTCAATTTTCAAACCTCTTTGTTTTAATGATTATATGGTCCTCTGAGGATAGCTCACTTGAAAATCCTATACAGAATTAGCATGCTGTCCCTTGTTTAGCTTGTTAAAATGCTGATGTTTGCATTTTAAAGTATTCCTGATTTGTATATAGAGTACAGCCTGCTTGTTGCTATAGAATTATTGATACTAAAAATAAACAAGAAATTACAGAGGAGAAAAGACATGTTCAGAGACAGAAATTATTAAAAAAACAGACTTGCCTTTCCAACCCTGTTCAGAAGACTTGAAATAAAAACTTGTGTCCGCTGACCTTCCTTTCTCCTGCAGCTTAGAAGACAGTGAGGTATGATAAGATAGTGAGCCTCCAACAGAAAGTTGGGGTTTATTGTATAAACTCAGTGGTGAAGTAAAGACAGCAAACATAAATTCTGAATTTTTTTTGCCAGAGAAGTGTACTTTGCAGCTGTATTCTATTGCTTCAGAAATGGAGAGTATTCATGTGGCCTTATGGCAAGGAATTACCTCAGCTGGCTAAGGTAGCTGGGCAGTTGTCTTAGGCTGCCTCTCTGGTGAATGAAGAGAGATGTGTTTCCTGAAATGCAATTCCAATTGACCCAAAACAAACAATTGCCTCAGTCCTACCACTTCCTGAGGTCACCGTCTCTGCAGGAACTGGAGAGGCTTTCTGAGGGAAAGCAGTCAGATGAACCTGGGCATTGTCATTATCCTCCAGTACATAATGGAGGTAAAATAAGTTCTGAAGTTTTTGCCTTGTAACAGCCTGGTATTGCAAGCTTAATGTTGCTTAAGAACAATTTTTTTGTTATTTGTTCAATCGTTTGATGCAATGCTAAATAAAAAGGGCAGTAACTATGTAAGACTTTTTGCATTCTAAATAGACATTACAACCAGAGAGAGCACACATTAAATTAATATAATAGTAATCTTTAGCTTTCGGGAGGAAGTGGAATCCTGCCCAGGGACTCCTTAGTGGATGCCATTACAAAAGGCATAATGTGAGCATCAGTTTAATTTCAAATTTCCTGCTGAATGTTTGCTAGAGCTCTGTCAACATATCTTTCCTGTTTCCTTGCCTATTTGTTCTGCTCCTTCTTTTTAATAATATCTCAGGCACTTGAAAATGAAATATGTTTTATTATTGAAATCGATTTTGCCTCAGATTTTTCTAAACACACGTTTTCTTGCTGCTGCAGTATTTCTTCAAGAGTGCCAAACATCTGGCTACAATTTGGCTAGGGATTTTCAGGGGGCAAGGGAAGTTATGAAAAACATGTTTGAATAAATATAAGGAAATACAGCACAAGAATTTCAATGCCTAGATCAACTTTAAGACATAAAATAAGAAGGTGCTACTCTGACAAGATTACAGAGTGGAACCCTAATCCTATGACAGGTTTTATCGAAGATGAACTCAGTTCTGCAGCTAAGATGGTTTTGAGAAAAAGTAACAAAGTAAATATCTGCAGACAAAATCCATCTTTCTTGTTAGCTCCCTTCAGGTACTGAAAGGCTGCAATTAGGTCAGCCTTCTCTTTTCCAGGCTGAGGAACCCCAATTCTCTCAGCCTTTCCTCAAAGGAGAGGTTCTCCAGCCCTCTGATCACCTGGGTGGCCTCCTCTGGACTCACTCCAACAGATCCTTGTCTTTCCTGTGCTGGGACCCCAGAATTGGATGCAGTGCTCCAGGTGGGGTCTCACCAGAGCAGAGCAGAGCAGAGCAGAGCAGAGCAGAGCAGAGGGGCAGAATCCCCTCCCTTGCCCTGCTGGCCTGGTGCTCTGGATGCAGCCCAGTACACATTTGTCTTTCTGGGCTGTGAGCACACAATGATGCCTCATGTCCAGCCTCTGATTACTGATGCTGAGTCTGGCATACCAAACCCATGCCTTGCTGTTAAGAGAAAATGAGGGGATGCATCCCCTGACTGAGTTCATGCAACATTGTCATTTATAAACGCTTCACAGTTCACTGGAGGTGAAAGGACATTAGGGTAGTGATAGATGCCCTGGAACTTGATATTCAGCAATTACCAATCATTTGAATGTGCTTGTTCCTGGGCCTTATAGCCTGATTTTTGGCTTTATGCTCCAGACAGACAGAACATATCTCTGACTGAGAACTCCCCAGGTATTTCCTTTATTTGTTTGGAAAAAGATACCACCTCATGTGAGCAGCTGCTGTGAGACAAGACATTCCATTTAACTAATAAGATGGTGTACTTTGAGAGCTAATCCTGGTATTCCAGTGGAAGATGCCTGTATATTTTGTTGGAAAAACCCTCCTAATAAGATACTAGTCCCATACAAAAATCCTTTCCCATGCGAGAGAATATTTTGCAAGGCCTTTCTCTGTGGTAGTGGCCAGAGTAGGAGCTGTTCTGGTTGTCAGGTATTTTTTTCTATTACACCTGGAAGGAGTTGTCTTCACTGTGACCCTTGGGCAATATCCAGATGATGAGTAGAAAGCCTGTCATTAGCATCAACGAGCTAGGGAGGAAAAGGGAATTGCTCCAACAATCACCAAGGGACTACCGGTTTGCAAGACGTAGAGGGGATTCATCCAACAACTCATACAACATCTGGGGCAGTAATAGAGCACAAATTAAGATCTCCTCACTCCCAGCCAATAGGTCTGGGCCTGTTGCATGGTGCTGTTCATCTTCCCACTACTAAAAGGTTTCCCCTTGGTTTGCTTCTCTCCATCATGGCACACTGTGTAATTCCTTTACTACAAGGGATTTGCAGAGTAATGATAATTTACCAGTCTTGCTCAGGCAAAAAGATTGGTTTGAGATACAGGCTTCTAAGCACTTCATAAATACACATTCCTCAAAGCCATTTCCTTCCATACACCTCTTTCCCAGGACAGCAAAGCAGGGAGCTGTGTGCTAACAGGGTGGGGAATATAGAAAACATATCCTGTGAGTTGTAACTGTTCTGTGTGCTTCTGTGTTGTAATTAAATATCCCAGATCCCCAGGGCTTTGGTACTCAAGTGTGTGAATAAAACATAACTCTTAGCAAAGTAATGTCTTTGTGAAATGGAGAGAGTATAAAGATAAATTGTGGTCCCAGGCCAATTACTTCATTCATATTATTTCACTCAATTGTGAAGCCCACTGCGTATTCCAAATTAATTGAATATTTGCATCTTTAATTAGAGTCACTATTAGGGAGATTAAATGGCTCTGTTTTTCACAAAGGACAATAACGTAGTAAACCTGCCTTTGAAACCACCTCTTATTTCTGACCTTGGGGGAAAAGACAAACACATATACCATTCACAAACTGCAGCTCACCCACAGCACATGCAGGAGACAGGATGCTGTGGTAAACGTACTGGGGCCATGAAGGGAAGGGGGAAACTTCAGCAATGCAGAGACAAGCTCAGTGCACAGTGGATTTTTTTTCTGCTTCATTTTCTTTCTTGTTGGGTGGCCAAATAAAAACAAAAAGCAAAGAAGCAAACTGCACTTTACAGTTTAAATTTCTGTGTTTGTGGATAACCTCTTGAAAATGAGAGAACCTCTTCCTGTACTGATCTAGTCATGCATCTTAAGAGGTTTTGGCACTTTGGATGTGTCTCAAGCAAAAAGGTGATTTCTCCATACCACACTACCTTAAAGTCCAGAATTTGGGTATCACATGATTTCTTGCAAATGTTTTTTTTTGTTTATTTTGTTTTGTTTTGTTTGTTTGTTGTTTTGTTGTTGTTGTTTTCTTTTTTTTACCAAGCATAATTTTAATTTTGTTGGGGAAAAAAAACTTTTAAAGCTTAGTCTAAATGCACCATCAAGGCAAAATACTCTGAAAGAAATTATAAAGAAAACCTTTTTTTTTTTTAATGTGGAGACAAATAGGTGATTTGGTAGCATTTTATTTTGTAGAGTCTGTGGATGCTGTAAAGTCAAGAGGTGGAGAATATAAGAGCTTTTCTTGTTCTGGATGTTCATTAGAGGAGGAATAAATTGATGGGAAATATATGAAATTGCACTTTGAAATGTTTATCCATACCTCATTTTGATGTTTTTTTAACTGCCATTTCATTTACAAAACTGAACCACTGCAATCCACCATGAAGTGATGATTACTAAAGTCAGGCTAGTTCTGCCATAACTTCACCGTGAACACTGGGACCTAATAGAAACTCCTGGAGAAACTTACCCTGAAATAAGGTTTCTCTGCTGGAAAACATTTTCATCTTATTTTTCGTGGAACATGCTATATCTTACATCCAGCTTCAGCAAATGACATAAGCTGAGGAAGAGTAGGCAAGGGAAAATAGGCCAACCCACTGGTACTCACAAGCACATGGTATCTTATGGAAATTCTTTTTCTGCAGCTTATCTGCAAAACCATGGCAGAAAATGAAACACAGGAGGTTTCTCCTGGGCCCCAGGAAATACTTTTTCACTGAGAGGGTGACCAAGAACTGGCATAGGTCGACCAGAGAGGCTGTGAAATCTCCATCCTCCATGATATTCAAAAGCTGTCTGGATGCAGTTCTGGCCAACTAGCCCTACTTGAGCAGGGATGTTGGACCAGATGTTCTTTCCAGCCTCAATCATTCTGTGATAATAAGGTTACATTTTTTGCCTCCCTGTACATTTCACCATTTGCCAATTCCTTTTCTTAAAGCAGTAACAACCCAACTCTATTAGATGAGGACTGATAGAGCAAAATAAGTGAGTTTCTGGCTGCTTATAATCACAGATGTCACAAGGCCAGTGACAGATGTTACATCTTAGGGATGCCGGCCTACTTCGATTTGTACTGTGATACACACATGGGAGAAGAGCTAATGCAATGGTAGCCAGTTCTGGATTTTGGAAGGCTAGTGTCAGTCAGGCCTGGGGCACAGGTTATATCTGCCTGCCACAAAAATATATTCTTCAACTATTGTAAAAGAAAAAAAATGTTTAAAACTGCTTTGTTTCCCTTTAAAATTGTAGCAGAGCATAAAAAAATTTCTTACCTATGTGAAATCCAAAGGGGGAATCAGATCATCAGAGTGACACATTTCAACAAATATACTTAAATTTAGCTTAAAATAAGCTTGAGCACTTCTTTCAAAGGCAATTAGGCTCCCTTGTTTTTCAAAGTAGTAAGTGTAGAAAAAGAAGCATAGCCATTTATTGCAATGGAAACACCTCCTGTCTCCCCCCCCCCCACCCCTTCCCCACCTGCTTTAGCTGCAATTAAATGTCAAGGATGGGGACATGTAGTGATTTGCTAGGATAAAGAGAAAAATGAGATGTACCCTTCTGGATAAAAATCTCTTCTCTTAAAGTGCCCCTTTTAGACTCTAGGTGATGATTTGTTTCAAAAGCTTCAAAGGTCAGAGTCTAAAATTATCCATCTCTAAAGCAGACGTCTTTTGGAGGGAATTTTGATGTACAGATTCATAAGCATCTGGTTCTAAATGCAAAACTTGTATAGCAGTTGAATAAAGATAACCACCTCTTGAAAATTTTGGTAGAGCTGACTAACTTTTCTTCCTCTTTACTTCCTAAATTTAAGAAATTAAATTTAAGAAATTATCTTTCTCCTGATACCACATTTAAAATACATGGAGTAGATGTGTTGAACTAACAAAAATGCTGATAAAATTTGTTTTTCAGGGACTTACCATAGAGCAGGTATTTTTCTTCCACTACAAATGCTGAAGAACAGAAGAGGAAAACAAAAGGGAGTTTTATTTTACAGCTTTGCTCTTACAAATTTTAATGTAAAAAAAGATAATATTGTGCCGCTAAGGCTTAAAATGATTGTCTTCTATAAGTGGTACTTTTTAATGGATCTTGAAAGAGCTGAAGGATTTTTTTAAAAAAAAAAGCTTTGGTTTTGTACAAGTTTTAAACTGAAGTAAGGCACTATATTTCATTTACAGTTTTAGTTTTAAATATTGAATAACTGTATGTGTACAAGGATTATTAATAGAAAGGATGATTAAGAAATATATTGCAAGCTTAAAGAGAAACTGCTACAATGTTTGTAATGTGCTGAGGCCCATTGATTTTGTGTAAGATAAATGTAGACAAGGAAAATTAATATCAGTTGCAAATAAGAAACAAAAATATTTTAAAAATCTAAGTAGATCCAGAGATTTCCTTGGAAAATGCTCAATGTCCAGCTGTTCCCACTGTAGCAGGTAGACAAATAGATGTCAAAATCACTTTTTAAATTTTTTTTATATCTGTGGATAAACTTACACCCCGGAAAGCAGGTGAAGGTAACAGCCTTTCTTTGATTCACTTATGTACAATACCATTCCTTGATATTCCTGATTCTTTTGCCTCTGGACCAGGATTTGCCATAGCCCAGTGCACTCCATCTCTTTGTATGTCAACCACCGTGCCTCTGTCACACGAAGTCACCCCAGAGGATGGCTGTGCCTCTGAGCTTGTAACCTCTCTTGAATAAGGTGTGGTTTCCACACTCTTTGCACATGTCCCATGGTCTCCTGGCTCAATTCCATCTTTAAGACAAGAAATTCACCCCTTTGCATTCTCACCTCATGTTTGAGGAGCTGGCGGAAAGAAAGTGGCCACGTTTTTCCATAAATACTCTATTGACAGATCATGCACTAGCAAAGGCAGATGCTCACTTACTTCTCTTTCTCCTTTTTTTTTACCCAGAAAATCCCAGGACTCTTATCTGTGAGGAAGAAAGTGTTTGAGTTTTCTTATATCCATGTGGTGCACCCAGAAAATGTGCACAAAAGCACTTGATGTGCCTCTGTTTGGCAGAATCCTATCTCACAGCTTTGTCTGTCATACACAAATTGCTATCTGGAAATTAGAATTCAGCCAGCAGGAGGAAATTAAACATTCTCACTACAGGAAGAGGCCCCTAAAGGTGGGAAAGCTGATCTGATAGGGGAGTGGTAGCATGACAGTAAACAGCAGGATTGGAAGAGCTAGACTTGGTCAGAACTGGCTTTCTATGTTACGAACAGAAATTGAGGTTACAGCACTAATCCTAATGCTAATCCTATTTAACAAACACTCTCTGGATTTGTTTGGACCAGAATTTTATTCTGATTCCCTTTGCAGCAGGAAATTGGACCAAGAAGGCTCGTTATGTGAGCTGTCTGACTTTTTCATGGCTACACTCATTTGTTGTTATCTTTGTTTTCGAGAGGAACATTTCATCCTAAATAATAGACTGTGGTTATGAATTATGTACTCTATTGTCTAAGCTTCTGCTACTCACTTCCATGATAACACAGACTCTCATTATTTTCCCTTTCTCTGAATTCCAGAAGGTAAAACATTTCAAAAAAATCTCAGATAAATTCCTATTTGTGTGCCCCAAAAAGCAAACTGTCCAGACCGATGACAACTATTAAAAGTAAAGTACTTCGTGAATATGAATGAGAATTGCATTATTCATTATATTTGAATGGCATTATTTAATAATTATTCAACAAATTAGAAATTTGTTCAATGTAAATTTGCCCAGAGCAATGTTTCACAAATTTCTGGCAAATATGGTTACTGTTAAATTTCTGTTACTATGACAATGTAAAACAGCTTTCTGCTCCTATGGTTCCTTGCTAGGTTTCTAGTGTTTTCAACTTGATTAAAAAATAAAAGGCATATTCCATTACAGTGAAAACATTGTGAAGGACCAGTGACATGGCTACAGAAGGCATGACACAGACCAACATCTTGAATATAGGCAGCTGTTGCTTGCTTTTTTGTTCCAGTAGACCATTGGCCTTTCCTTCTCCTTTCATTATTTTTTTTTAAAGAATTCTTCTTTCTCCTTTTTTAAGCTTTATATTGTTATTTGAAATATGACCAAATTTTCATGCCAGTTCTGAAGAGAATAACAATTTTGCAGACAGTGATTTCTGAATTCTCAACTTCAGATGCTGTAAAGGAGGTTTGCTTTTTCTCAAGTTGTTTTCTACAGCTCCAAATACAAGATACCTTTGACTACACCAAGATACAGGTATTTTTTGTTGCTGTTGTATAACTCTTTCATCTTCAGGTTTGCCACCCTCCATAGCACACTGTTCTCAAATGGAAACTACACACAAATATGTATTTCTATTCAAGATGAAGACAGAGAATGCTACATGTCATCTGTATTACAGGATTATGTCCATGCTCAGATTTCTGTGAGTTTTGTCAGTGATATTTAAAAAAATAAAGGATGCTTAGTTTTCTAAGTATTGTTTCTATACAAAAAACAAGCTGATGTTCTCCCTGCTGTGTAAGTTTTTCAAGTCTGTCGACTTGTGTGTCAGATTTTGCCATAGGTGGTATCTTATTCATGGCTCCAAGAGAAGCTTTCCATGTGCATTTCTCTTCATAGTTTGTATGAGACTGGAGGAACAATTGTTTCTCAAAAGGTAGAGGAAGACAAACATTTTTTAAAATAGTAATAAAATACCTGAACATTTGTTGCAATCTTTCCTGGATCTTTAACAGCTGATGGAACTATGACTGCATTGCTCTGTGACAGCTACTCTGAAACCATCTGTTGGGCATTGACTGTCAGTTCAAAGAAACAATCAAAGTGCTTAAAACTTTCTAATTCCTAAAACTGACATGCTTATAGAAGATGGACAACTAATTGTGAGACACAAAATGAAATGTTTTGCACTGGCAAATTCATTATTAAATAACCACCAGCTTTTAGCTTTAGAATGATGAAGCACTTGGTGAAATCTCCTGATGCTACAACATGTTTTTTGTCTATCCATTAAAACCATGTGGTGGCCATGTCTTCAGCTAAGTTTCCTGATTTTTGAAATGCCTTTTCTTGTAGAATTTGTAGCAGAACAAAAGGTTTTCATGTAAATATTCTGTTAACTGAAAAGTCCCTCAAGTAATGTATTTAGTGTTGAAAAGTCAATATATTTAGTTTCATTTTTTAGGCTTTTCTTTATATTATTTTATAAATATGAAGTAAAGAAAATACTGAAATTAGGTTAGAAAGTTTTGTTCTACAAAGATCAAAATAAAGTGTTGTTACCTATCTAAACAGTATTTTCAATTTTCATTTCAGGAAACAATTTAAGAAAACACTTTACTTTTGATGAACTGTCTTTTTTTTTTAATGAAGTATATTGCAGGAAGAAAAATCTGACTAAATATATGTTATCAGTAGGAAGAAATATAATTTTCACTGCTGTCAACATAAGGACTGACACAAATGCTTAAAGGTTAAAAGAATTATACTAAAGTCAAAGAAGGGAAATGTGTGGAAGGACCATTATACATCTCAGCAATCACATTTATGGAGAGAGGCGTAGACATAGTGAGGAGAGAGAGGCCTTTCTGCAATGACCATCTGTAGGAGCACCATAAATTTTAACTTTTGTTTGAGGGAAACAAAACCCAGCAGACACATACAAAACAGCAATAACAAACCCTCCCACGTGCTTTTCTCTTTATAGTAATAATTTTGATCACAAAGTCCAAATACAGGCTGACTAATGGTTGCAGAAACTTAAATTTAACAACAGAAGTGAGACAGACTTTGCAGCCTGGTGTGTTTTCAGACTGCCCAGAACTAAACGTTTCTCTCAGCATCACCAGAAGTTTTGCACCCTGTGCAGTAGAAGCTACCTATCATTGCACATAATCCCATTTAGTTGCTGATGTAGCAGCTGAAGGCTCAAAACCTCCAATGCAACAGGACAAGAGCTCCTCAACCCATTCTAGTTGAAAACAACTGGGCTAGCCAAAACTACTCTTTTAGAGTGCAAACACTGCTTTATGCCAAAACACTTTCAGGAGTAGCAGCTACACCAGATCATAATAAAGTTGATAGACTGTGCTCTTGCAAACAGGAGCACTGATCTTTTTCAGTTCACTGTCACTGAGTAAGGATGTGTGAATAAGGTCTTGTGTGGGAGAACAGTGGTTCCCTCACTCTTCCTCTCACACACAAGGCATCAAAAGAGTTGATTCATTAGCTGGGCAGCTCAGTAAGCAAAGCCTAGGCATCTGTGGAGATATTAGCCTAGAGAGCCAACTGCCAGCCTCCTGGGTTTCTGGTATCTATGGAAGTAAGAAGGTTGTGAGGTAATTTTGCATCGTTCCCAAACTTCATTAACTTCACTGGATTCTGCCAGGTTTTTCTTCCAGGTCAGCACTAAGACTTCAGTAGGTTTGGTGTATAACACATTTGCTCTCTTTGCTAAGTCAACAATTAATTTGTATTTTCTTTATAGATACTGTAAAGGAACATAATTTTTTTTGTAATGTGCTCATGATATAGGAAGCTTTAGCTTATTGGTCTATAAATATTTATTGTGCTCATTTGTTTACTGATGTATACCTTGTCTGATTTTCCAGGGAATGTTTTTGGATTAGAAAATCCCATTCTGCCCTTTCCTACAATCTCACAGAAGAACTTCTACTGATGCTCTGTCTTGTCTTAGATCTCCAGACTATACACCAGGCCTGGACTTAAGTAAGACACCACTGAGGTGTTAAAACTCACTGATGCATCTGCAGTGCTGCAGGAGTCACCACATCACAGCACCAACCTGGCAGCCTGCCTTTGTCATCTCCACAGGGAAAAGGGAAATGGGATGAGCTTCTGGCTGCTCTTGTTCTCAATGGCTTGACAGATATCTGCCCTTGGCTGGAGACAGGCAGTAAGAACATGCTAAAAAACCAGTCTTGCTCATGTCTCCAATGTGGCCAGTGCTAAGATCCAGTTGCCAAATGGTATCTGGCTGCTTTCTGTTCCTTTCTCCTGCCTCTCTGTAGTGTGACTGGCTTGGAATAAGCAATTTCAAGCTGTTTGCTTGAAACAGTATTTGGTGAGTACTGTGTACTGTTGATATGCTGGTTGCCAGCTTTTTTGCTTGAGGCATCCATGGAAATATTTGGGCTGGTGCAAGAACCTGAAACAATGTGCTATTTAAAAAAAAATAAATAAAACAACAACAACAACAAACAAACAAAAAAAACCCTCCAAAAAACCCCCGCAATACCAAAACCTGAACACTCATTAGATCTACCTAGAGTTAAATTGAGCCTTCTTGTACTGGCATGATTAATAGGATCAAATTTAACAAGTCCAAGTGCCAGGTTCTGCACCCAGGGCAAAGCAAGGCTGGGCACAAGTGTAAATGGGGAGATGAGTGGCTGGAGAGCAGCCCTGCAGAGGGGGATTTGGGAGTGGTGGTCAGCAGCAGCTCAGTGTGAGCCAGAAATGTGCACACCAGCAGCCAAAAGGGCAAACCCCATCTTGGGGTGCTTCAAACACAGCACAAGCAGCCCAAGAGTGACTACCCCACTACTCTCAGTGTTGAGACAGCCTCACCCTGAGTGCATTTCTGGGCTTCACAGTAAAAAAGGACGTGTAGGCCCTTGAATGCATCCAGAGGACAGCAAAGCTGGTGAGAGGGCTGGAAGACAGAGCAATAAAGAGAGAAATATCAAGTGTTTCACCAGTCTTTCTCTTTGCCTTCTGCCTTTACACACACTTATTTTTGTACTGACACACCTTTTTAATGAAGTGCAGCTAAGTAATATTAAAAATGGTGTATGGACTATTTATAATAGTAAAACCAAGAGACAAAAATTTGGTTAGAAGGCATTGTCTGAAGAAGAATGGCTTTCTTAGTTCTATTTCCTGTCTGCAAGCCAACACACCTTGGATTAAGAGTCATGCTCAGGTAGAGCATCTCACATCTGCCTTTACTGTTGGCCCAAGAAAAAACAGCAAATACATTTGTGACAATATAAGTACTCTGAGTTGCTACTGTACCCTTATTACATGCAGGTCTGAACCCACAAGTCTTCCTATCAGAGTGGTCCTTAGATAGGCAGCTTCATTAGCACTTTTAGATTCATTCCTTGAATGAGTATTCATTAGGTCTCTTCCCTAAAGTATAAATAATTAATTTAGTTGTGGATGTCTTCATGCTGCTACAGGTCTTGGTTATGAAAGGAAAGTGTGTTCATCTAAACCACTTGTCTTAGTAAAGAAGCAGGACTGAGGAAGGAATACACTGACTGAAATGGAGAGGACAAACACAGATGAATGTCAACTATTTTTTTCCGCTGACAGAATTATTTTATTGACAGCTTTAACTAAATGTGCTAAATCCACATCTTCTGAGGATGCCTGTAGTCCCAGAGGAAATGATCATAATTGTATCCAGACACCATTGCTTGAATCAGCACAGGGAACATTATTCCTTGTGGAAATTTAGCAAATTAAGAAAATTCATATGCAAAATTTTCCATCTTTTTTCAGACAACCAATAGGCAGACAATAACAATTAGAAACAGTGAATGAGACCAGGGGACCTGTCAATAGAAGGAGCTCTGGATCTTTCACTGCTTGGAGGCTCCCCAGCTGCAAAACATGTGAAGCAGTCTCAAAGCTTGGCTGGACATCTTAAAAGATGGAAAGTAGTAACAGAAAGGAGGGAAACACAGTTTTAAAGTTTCAGAGATGTATATAGATGCATAAGTATACAGGGTATCAAATCAATGATAATATACAAAATAACATAAGTTTGGTTTTATATATTTAAAAAATAAGAAGGAAAAAGATCACAGGATTACAGAATGGGTAAGGTTGGATGGGACTGCTGGATGTCATCTGGTCAAACTTGCTGCTCCAGTAGGGTAACCTAGAGCAGGTTACTAGGGATTGTGTCAAGACAGCTTTTGAATATTTCCAGAGGAGACTCCATGAGCTCTCTGGTCGGTCTGTTTCCGTGCTTGGTCACCTGCACAGTGAAGAAGTTCTTCCTCGTGTTCAGGTGGAACTTCCTGTGCATCAGTTTCTGCCCATTGCCTCTCACTTTATTGCTCAGGACCACTGAGAAGGGCCTGGCTGCATCTTCTTGACGCTTTCCCTGCCTGCATTTATATACACACTCATAGGCTAAGCAGGCCCAGCTCCCTCAGCCTTTCCTCATAAGAGAGATGCTCCAGCCCCTTAATCATTTTTGCAGCTTTCCAGTACTCACTGCAGGAGCTCCATGTCTTGCTTGTCCTGAGGAGCCTAGAACTGGACACAGCACTCCAGCTTTGTGTCATCAGTGAACTTGCTGAGGAGGCATCTGCCCCTTCATCATTCATATTTGATGAATAAATTAATGTTGAGTCCAGTACTGAGCTGTGGGGGACACCACTACTGACAGGACTCCAACTACGTATTTTGTAAGTAAAAATGTAATTTAAAAGTTGATCTTAAAAAATAATTTGGTAAGGAAAATTTTTGGTGTGACAAAAAATGCACTACAGACACACCCACTGTGGAAGTTTCAGCCCATTTACTGCAATTTGCAATTTGAGATAACAAGAAGCAAAAGAAATGTGAGAAGACAGAAAAAGCTGGAAAAGGATGATTTTGTGGCAAACCCCTAAGGGCAGCTCTAATTCAGAGCTCCAATCCTTTTTAAGTTACATCCAAATCTGAGATGTGTTGGAACATCTACCCTGCCTTTTCCAAATTTAACTCATATTCTCCCCACAAATTCAATGCCTATGAAAGGTCAAAAAAAAAGGAGTAGAATAAATGAAAGGCAAAAAAAGCTCTGCTCAGATCACTCAGTGTCCAGATGCTCCTAGGGAGCATCATATCTAAAACTATGAGAAGCAAAACAACTCAGCTGCACTTGCAAGTCTGACACAGACAAAAGCTCCCGACTCCATCTAGAGGTACATCGCTTGTATTTAAGGAATGCACGCTGCAATCAACATCCATTTCTGGTAAGTACAGCCAGTAACCTGCAAATCTAATTCTATATTGAGGAATGAAGGAGTGGGGGAATGACACTGAGTGCCAGGGCACTGAAATTGCACATAGCATTCAGTTTAAAGTGAAACAAGAAAAAACAACCCTGATATAAGTGTATAAAGGCAGCTTCTGAGCTGACAGCCACCACTTAGGAAGGAGTCATAAGGTAAAAACAGTTAACTGCATGAAAATACAAGTTCAGTGTTCAGCAATAGTCAAGAAGCAAAGAAGAAGTTCAGAATTATTAGGAAAGGGGTAAAGAGCAGATTATAGCATTAAATGTGTGTAGCATCTGAATCTACAGCTCTGTAAAGAGTTCTAAGGTTTCTGAAAAGACACAAGCAACGCAAAAAGGGGTCAAGATGGTGACAAGATGAGCAACGGCTTTAGCAGCAGGAACAGCTTAAGAATGAGATTCATCAGCCTGAAAAGGAGTGCAGCAACCCACACATTCAATTTCTTTCGAGGCCTTTCAATTCTTCTCTGCCATCACTGAGAATACGTATGAGAAAGAAGAAAGGATACAGTTGTTTCAGACTTAGTAATTTTAAGAATAACAGCATCTTGGATCTTAGGGGTAGGATGTGGAAATTTTGGATTCTAAGGCTCTTGGAAGATATAGCACTCTTTGATGCTTATACTCTGTATTCTGGATCAGATCACAAGCAGTGTGAGAGTAGTGATATTTTTTAAATTGAAAAATTGAAGGGTTATAGAGTGCAAATTAATTTTCAAAGCTTCTTTATTAAAAACCTAACTTTTCATGTGTTTAAGCATGATGCCTTCTTACCCTGCTATATCAATATCTAAAAAATAATGCTTACAGTTAGCCAGTTACACTTCTTTTTACAATACACACAAAGCATTTGGACCCTCAAGTTTCAAATTCTTGTAAATGTTTTGATAGTATACTTGGGGCTTTTTAAAATATGCTTCTCCCATTTTTCACTTTCAAAGAGCATCTGTAGCAAAATCTTAACAGCTGTCTGGTAAACACAAATATTCTCTCAAAATAGGCACGAGGATTGGACATTCATATGACTGCCAAGCCCTGAAATCCTTTGCTTCCCACAGAGGCTGGGGGTGTGGCATGCTCAAGTGTATTGCTTTGATTTGGCTTGAGGTTTCTCAGAGCATATTTTGGTGTGCTTACATGAAAAACCATCAGGTTTGGGGGAAGAGAGGGGCTAGAGGAAGTTCTTCTACTAAAGTCAGCATGATTAAAATCTTTGTAAAGAAGCAGACCAAAATCTTGAAGTTAGAGACAAGTCTTTGTCCAGATTATATATTGACACCAAACAACGGGCTTGCCTCTGATATCTTCTCTTTTTCCATAAGAATTCTTTAAAATATACTAGTTATAGTTGCTTTTTTAAAAAAAATTATCAAAACTTAAATATATAAATTACAAAATTACAACTATATTGTAGCAAGTAAAAAAATCTATGAGCACTTCTTATCAGGCACAATATGTATGAAAGATGTTCAGCAATTAAGCTACTGTGAACTTTGTCTATGTATTATATAGTCATTCTCATTTATTTGAAACAATAGTTGCATTTAAAGTCTAAATCTTTGAAAAAAAATGCTAAGTCATCATTTAGCACAAGCTTATTGGAACTTTATTTGTGTTCTGTTTCTACATGCTTTATGATAAAATACAAAATAGAGGCATTTGTGTAAATACACAAATAATACTTAGTTGTGTGGAGCCTTTCTCTCTTCACAGACCACAGGGCACATTTTATTCAAAGCTCTCAGTGTCTGGAATACAATGTCCATAAGGGAAACTTGTCTGGTTGTCCTCTTTTTTTCCCCCTCTTCAATTCCTGACAGTGACATCATGGAAGGCGTCACCACTAATGAATATTCAGAATCATAAGCATCATTACTTAGCTAGAGAAGACACTGGATCTTAAAACATTCTGAAGTTTTCAGGTAAACAAAGTGCGGCATTTCCAGGCTTAAAGAAGAGCCTGGAATATTCCGTCAGATACCGTCTTTATGTAATTTATTTGCCAACATCAGATTCTTTTAAGAGTCTGTTTACCACAAGGGCAATACATGGTCAGAAGTTCATAAATAGGGAGCTGTAAAGCTGATTTGTAGGAGAGACCTTCCATGCCTCCTATTTAAATCACCATGAATCTTCACACTGACTTGCTCAGGGTTAGGTGATAGAAGTCATTTCGACGAAGGGTCCCATCTAAAAGGACTGCTCAGCCTCTGTGACAGCAGCCCCAAAACATCAGTGCAGCTTTTGTTTCATAATTCTGAAATGTATTGACTGAGATTTTGGATTGTGACTGGATATAATTGCAGTCTTGGTGGTTATGCCTCAGTTGACATGAACTTTGAGACAAGCATGTTTCAAGAAATACATTGTAACTGTGAAACAGCATGCACAGCAACTTCAGAGTATGTAACTGCAGCCCCAGCCTGTCCTTCACATATCTTTTTCTTTTTTTTAATGAAGAATAATCATAATAAGGACATATCCTAATCTCAGAGCAGAAATTCAAAGATTACAACCCATTGGAAAGTGTATTTAAAGATAATAAAGATTTAAAAAGAAAAAAAAGGAAGGAGAAAAAGGGAAAAAAAGGAACAAAATTCATAAAAAATTCAGATTTTAACATACAGCCTTAAACCAAACTCTTTATTGGACTCTGCTTATCACCAACTAGCTCCTGCTGTACACAGAAAAGATCTTAAATTTCCTTTTATACTCACAGTGTAAATGATCATGCAATCTACTTCCTTTCTGGCTCTGAGGAGCTTATGAACAATGCAGGATATACACTGAATAAATCCCAAAGCCCCTGGGCAAATTTTAAAGTAACCTCCAACAGTAGTCAGGCAAATTACAATCTTGGTATCACATTTGCATCTATGCCTCTTTTTGAAATCCTACTGAGATCAAGAGACACATTTGAAGGGTGTTTGCAAGCCACATTCACAGTCTCTCGTGTGAATGAAACAAAATTAGGCAAAGGATACTGCTGGGAGTTGAGGCATGAAAGATTTCAGAGAGTCTGTGTAAACCAGATGCTAATCTGTACATTAACCTATAAAAAGAAGGCCCACATTTGTAGAGCAGAGGAAGGAACCGCAGTATCTATACTGCATGAGTACAGAAATATTTGAGTTAAATAATGAAATCCTGATTTTATCATGGATAAAGAGTTTTAAGTATTAGTCAAAGAACTGTCTTTGTCTGATAACAAGACAACGCAATTAAGCTAGCTCTTCGTGATTCACATACTTAATGATATTCTTTAGCTATTTATAAACTTGCAGCAGTTATAATTAGTAATGCTATTAGTGATACCTCATCATAGCATTAGCCATAGTGCTTTTACTCCACAGAAATTATGACATTAACTTTGGTAATAAATCTGTCTTTCTGTAAACTTAATAGGGAATGCTTCTCACTGAGAAAAACAGATTGATTAAAAAGGTGTCCTGCACTGACGCAGGGCTGGTAGTCAGGGTCTGTCAAAATGTTGAGTTAAATATTCAGCTTCCTCAAAGGGCAGAAGCAGCAGATCACCTTGATAGGTTTGAGCATTACAAAACTCAGCAGCCACAAGGCCCAGAGGGAGTGTGCCTGAAGGGATTGGGAGGATGGAACAGATGCTGTGCCCCTACACCTATCACTAGCAGTGCCTAAGTAATTTCCAGTAGCTCCATCTCTTTAAAACCTCAACCAACCACACCAATTTAGTGAAGCTTTCTTTTCCTGGACTTATTTTCATAACACTTCCCTTAACTTGTTAACAGAGCTGTCTGGGCCTCAACTAGGTACAGAATAATCCTTTGACAAGAGATATCCTTTAATTTCAGAGCTTATCTGAGGAATTCATGCTAAGAAGTAAAAAAGGATAAAGAGGAGCTTGATCATCTTTACATACGCATCACTCGACAGCCTTTAGCACACTGTAGTCTGTAGCACTGACAGACCAGAGAAAAATGCAGACCAGGAAACATCAAGCTACTTTAAAAGACAGTACATAAATTCACATGTATGTACTCATACATTCATACACACATATATAACATATATTATCATACACTCACAGTCCTATCTGATGTTTTCATCTAAAATCCATTGCTTTGCTGAAGGAGGCAATGTTTCCAAAGAATAAAAGATCGAGAGGGATAGATACAGAAAATTCTCTTCATCAGGCTTTTATGACAGGCTTATGACAGCAAAAGGCAGGCATCTCACTTCGTGTTGTGGCAGCATGCCATGCCATGTTATCATGGTAACTAAGAGAGTAACAGGGGGGGACTTGGTCTGACCTTCTGCAACTAAGAACTTCACATTCTGTGTCTCACTGAAGTGAACTGAGAAGGCTGGAGGCTACAGCAGTTGTTGTTATTTTTAGTCTCAGGTATCTTCACTTCCGTCACAGCAAATCCGACAAATGCAGTGAGGCTCTATGACATTGCCACTCAGCATATTGTGTCAATCAAGGCTAGGCTTGGCATTTGACTCTGTGACTGTTCCCAAAGAAGACTCAAAGATATCAAAGTAACACTGCAATCTGTCATTTACTGTGATTACTTTGTCTTAGTTGCACAGAAATGTGAAAAACTGCAATGAGGACCAACTAGGTATGTTTCTTCCCCCACAGCAGTGAATATTTTTAAATGTGTTCTTCTAGACAGAACAGTAAAAGCTAACACAACTGGTGAAGAACTTTTATTCCCCACAAATTCAAATGGCAGATCAAACAACTGCTTTTGTGATCACCTGTCCATTTCCTTTCTGGAGGAATAAAACCAAATGTAACAAAACTTCAAACCACCAAACATTTTTCAGTGACATCATCTATTTTGACTCCTGCAGCATTCATTTTCCAGCCAGTGGTGTACAAAGTGTTGCCAACAACAAAAGAGATTCTGAAATGAGAGCATGGCCCCTTATTATCTTAGCAGTCCACAAAGAACAGAAAAGAATATTGGGGATTTTTTTCCTGTAATGCTTTTAGCTTTCTTTGTAGTAATGACTAGGTAAAAACTTCTTGTCAGTTAAAAGAAGGACATGTATTTGAAGAAGCAACATTTCACAAATTCTAGAACCTACACCTTCAAAAGTAAATCCAAAACCCTTCAGGCGTCAGACTCCCAAAGGTGCACTTGGGCATCTAAAACCACTGAGAGCACTTACAAAATAACCATTCAGATATTTAGACACAGGAGCATGCTAAGATATCCTGCTAAACTATTTTACTCATTTATCTCAATGTGGGATATTGTTGATTCTAAGATGCTATGAATAACAAAAGAAAAGAAGTGTAAATAGATTTAGCTGAGCCTGTGTATGTGAATATATATATTTTTATAAACACATCTAACATTTTATTCCTGTCTCTCCTGACTTTAATTCTAACAGTGACCCCCAAACCTTCTCCACACTGACCCAAAGGCAGGTTATCACAAAATCTCGAAGCGGTTAAGGTTGGAACAGACCTCTGGATGTCCTCTGGCCCAACCCCCCTGCTCAAGGAGGACCATATAAAAGCCACTTGCTCAGGGCTGTGTCCAGATGGCTTTGGACTTCATCCAAGGATGCAGACTCCACATCCATTTGCTCTGGCAATTCTAGCGCTTTTGCACTCCTAGGCACAAGAAGGTTTGCTTCCTCACAGCTCCCTAACAGAAAGAGTTAAGTTCTGATATCAAATGATGGCATTCACAAACCGAAGTACTGTGGAGTTTTGCTTGATGAAAGCAGCAGTTGCCTCTCTGTGGGATATGCACTAACTGAAATCATTGCACAGGCATTGATATAAAGGTGGGGTGAAGGGGGGAAGGACTGGAGAAAAGATAAAAAGGAAAAAAAAGAAAAAATTAATTCCTGTAACATATCTAATGCCCCAGCATCTTCAGAGCATTGGCTGAGCAAAACAGAGAACTGCAATGAAAATCTGAAGTAAATATAAAAAGTCCCAAGTTGTGGAAATTATTACACAAATACTTCTCCATATTGGGTAGGTCCTGATCAAATGTGTACACCAAGTTTATCCCCATCTTGGAAAATAACTTAATTCCTTAAGACAACAGATGCAATCAACATCCAGAGCCATTCTACAGAGAAGTATAACGAGGTGTTTTCAGCAGAGTCTTAAAATGTGAAACTTCTTGTGCAAATGAAGTATACAGTTGCTATTCTCATTCTGATGAAAGAAATGAGTCAACAGCCCCTTTCAGAGAAAGTTGTTTTGCTCTCAGATATATGGATACTCCCACAGCAATAAGCACTGGCTTGTAAAATGGGCTTTGAATCCTGTTTTCTTTCCATTTTTAATGAATAGAAACAGTGGCAGCCCACAGCACAAACTACCTGAGCCAAACAAAATCGAGTATCAAGTTTACTTAGCTTTATTTGTTAACTGACTTTCTATTAATGAAGAAGCCTGTAAACCTTTTTGTTGCAACCCATCAACAAGGACTATTATCAGGGTCTCATAATGTCAGCTAGATTTATTGTTGTCTGCTAGACATTCCACCAAATTAATATCTCTGTGCACAATTTCGCTGTAGCTATAATTTTGTATATAAGTCATATGCTGCATAAACATTTCTCAAGGAAAAAGGTCAGGTTATGCTCTGAAGGACAGTCTCTGTAACAACTTGCAAAACACGTGAGAAAGCCATAACATTTTTCCCCATGCCAAGGGCCAGATTCTGATTTCAGCTGTTTTAATATCACATCCCTTGATATACACCAACATAAATGAGACAGACACAGGTTGCTTTTCAAGGTTATTTGGGGAGCATGGAGTTGAGACAGTCCTAAAGCAAACTCATTTCTTGCACAGATCATCACATGTCATTTGTAAGAAAAAAATGCACCTTGGTCTGCAAGAGACTGGGGGGGGGGGACATGACCATGACAACCCAGCCTCAGGAGAAGCTCTAATGCCCATATTGCTTTCAGTGTTTAATACGACACTTTTGCCATGTGACAGTCAGAAAGGAACTCAGACACGAATAATGCAACTCCACCCAAAGCCTGAACTCCAAGCCGAGCCCCTGCCACCTGACA
This sequence comes from Coloeus monedula, assembly GCF_965178545.1. Taxonomy (NCBI): domain Eukaryota; kingdom Metazoa; phylum Chordata; class Aves; order Passeriformes; family Corvidae; genus Coloeus; species Coloeus monedula. Next base: position 18,727,102 of record NC_138785.1, on the reverse strand, counting down.
TAATTGATAGCTAATGCCACAATTTCTAATACAAACAAATTTTAATCCTCTAAGGAGCTGTCACAAGAGAAACAATATAGGCAGTAATTATGTGAGGATGAGGCGAGCAAATACTTAATCTTTTATTAATTCTATGCATTTAACAACTGAGCAAAGGATTTCAGTTTCCATTCCTTCAGTGTATTGTATGAAGATTTTTACCTTTGAAAAAGGAGGATGCTTTAGATCTTCCTCTTGGAGAAAAGCAAAACAGCAAACTACAAAGCAGGGGACCTAAATATTAAACAATGAATTGCTGAACAATTCAGACACAGACTGAATGTTGAGGCATTCAATCTTGAAGCATTAGTTGTTAATTTTGGAGTAAATGTTTAACTATCAGAGCAAGATTTTCAAGTTTCTGATAAGGTTGATGATTCTGTGATAGATTGTATTATTTTGCTGTGATCTTTTTCAATGTCCTTCCTTCTTCTTCAGAAGTGTAACATATTTGAGAATTCAAAAAGCTGATTCAAGGGATTGTTCATTTTTGTGGAGACACGTCTCTTTGAAGTAGGAAGGGAGAGAGAGCAAAAGCCATCTCTGAATTTTAGTTGAATCTCACATGCAAACTCTGGGACAAACTCAGGCACGTGGTCATTGTGGTTACTATGTACATCTAAAAATGCATGGTCCTATTTATCTGCAATGTAAGTGTGTCAGTACACACAGCCTGGGTTTCCAGCATGCCTTCAAAGCCTGCAGTGAAGGAAGTCCTGAATCAGGAAAGTGGAAGCAAGTGAATGCCACTGCACTCATGCTCTGATATGTGATTGCAAGAAAGGAAGAGCTTGCAAATAACTGCAAACAGGCCCAAATAATAAAAGCCAAATAAAATGTGGATTTCTCTTCACTTTCACTGTAGCCACAAAAAAATGTGGTCTAAACCCATTAACATGCAATGCTGTCTTTTAGCTCTTTAGTTGGAAAACCTTTTTCCTGATATGCAACCTAAACCTCTCCCAGCTCAGCTTCATGGCATTTACACAGTACTTCTCTTTTGTGGTCACTGACATTCTCACATTTGGGATGTGCTAGACACTGCAGGGTAGCTGGTTGCAAGAAAGGTGAATTTAATCATCCCTCACTGAGCTTTACTTTACATGTTGGATTTGATTAGGCATGAATATAGGAAATGCCTCTAGTAGATGGTATCTACAGGGAGTTAATAAAATCACATATGACTCTTGTTTTCCAAGTTTCATAAGCAGACAACTGAAAGCTAAATGGCTTGAGATTCTTTATGCTCTTGAATCTTTGCTGAGTCCATTTCACAGTGAAGGGAGGGTGTGAGAGGGAATCTGTATTCCATTACATTTTACTAACAGAGTGCTGTTATACTGTGCATAAGTATCTGCAAATATAATTTCATGCTCTCTAACAAGACATGACAAAGATCATAATTTCCAGATTCAGAGAAAAGAACAGATTAGATCACAGGACTTTTAGCTGACATGAAACCATAATGGTATGCATAGCTTTATCCCTGTAATACAAACCACTGAGCAAGTATAAACCTTTCCAATACTGTTGGGACTGTATCTGTTCCAATACAGTCCTTTTAGCTGTCCTGTTTTGAAAGTCATCCCAGATGAAAGTAGACAAACCTGAGGGCAAAGAAAAGGATGAAATCCACCTCCAGAAGGTCAGTGGGTTTGCATTTCCGTGGACAGTATAAGCAGTCAGAACCCTTGTTTCTGCCTCAGTGCCTTTGGCAGTTATTTTTACATGTCAGAAATGGTATCTCTTATAAAACAGCCTCTTTTCAGAAGCTTGCGTCATCCCAGTGACACTTACTGCACTGGGGCTCCTTGCAGCATTTACAAATACTTTTGAGTCCTCTCGGTGTCTCTGAGATTCAAATTCTAAGTCCCAAACCAGTGTCTAGTGAATTGAACAACCTTAAACCACATGGATTTCTAGTTTTGTATGTCTGCACACTTCCTAAAGCAATTAAGCAGGCAGATCTATGTTGAGTCCTTCGATAGCAGAAGCTCTATCATTCTTTTCTCAATTACTTAATCCTACAAGATCAACTTTATTATCAAAGTTATTAAAATCCCTCAGATTTTAAGGCCAGACATCAATTATCCTCTCTGCACAGTGGTCATGGTTGCATTATATCATCACGAAGATCAGCATGGCCATATCCTCACTCATTGACCCTGTCAGTGGTTCCTGATTCACTCAACCTCATGTCTGAAGGTTTATACCCCAGTTGCTAATGTGAGTTCTTTAGTAAATGTAGTTTAAAATGAATCCCCTCCCTTAAGCTATTAGTTCATTTAAACAGGCAAAGCAGGACAGGGCTATGAATGGATTTAAAAGGAGGAAAAGAAGACATAAGGCCGCTTGGGGTTTCACCCTTTAAAAAAATAAAAAAAAAAAAACAAAAAAACAAAACAAAAAAAGTAGAGGAAGAAAAGGAAAAACTGAGGCTTGAAAACTAGCTTCTGCCATCTCTGGTCTTTTTCCACCTGACAAGCCTGTCAAAACATGGTTTGAAAGCAAGTTTCCTACAAGGCAAGTGGGTAACCGTGCTAATCCCTGAGCTTCTGGCACTCCAGGGAGAGATCTTTCACAGTGTTTTGGCAGTTGCTGGTTCCCTCCTGCAGACATTCACTCCAGATGGGAAAGCCATTTCCTATCTCACGTCACTCCAGGTTTAATCAAACCCTCTTCCTCACCTTATTTATAATAAACCCCTTAAGTTTCATTGTAACACATACCTTAGAACCTTAGGTATTATGCTATAAAATCACCACTGACATTAAATTTACATAGCCTAATCAGAAGTTTGCATTGTATTGTAGGCTATTTTTTTCCAATAGCACAGCATAAATTACTTGATTGCCTCAATATACCTTTCCACCATTTGTAGTAATGTGACATTTAATTGAAACTTTTGATAGCATTTCTTGCAGGAAACCATGATACTTCTGTAGAAGGGTAACAAGTTTCATTTCCATTTTATTAGTGTGGGAAAACAGGTCTTACACCTCCACTGTCTGTAAAGATTTACCTCTTGAAAGAAATGAAAGAGTACTGCAGGATATTTAGAATGGACATTTACTGCAATTAGAACATACATTGTTTAAATGCTTCAAAGGAGTCTGTCTAAAATTCTCTGCCACACAGTACCTGGCCATTCCCAGAAAAACAATGGAGTATCTTTAAATACATGTAACATTAGCTGCCAGCCTCAATGAACACCACAGTATCTGTGAGTTAACAAGTCCCTAATCACCTTCAAGCAAAATATATCAGCTCTGGCTGGCTCCAGTCCCACAAGTGCACCTCCCACCAGATTTTCTTGTTACCTGGCACCCAAATTTGTTATTATCCCAAGGTGAACCCCCAAATCTCCCCATCCCCACCAGAAGGCAACAATAAATACATGTTCTCCCTTCTCTGCATTAAGGATTCAGAATAGCAATTCATAAACTGTAGTCAGAGACAGTGGGAAAACTTTTCCTTGAAAACTACTTGAAAACTCAGAACTTGTCTATGGTTTGAAGCTCAGTGGTTCTCTGAGGAGGCAAGAAATTTGGAAAGCAATATTTATAGGACTTTCAGTATGACCATCCATTTCAAGCAATGATTGCTTTAAGAGGGTATGAGAAAAACTGCATACCACTTCCTATGGGAAAGTATGCCTTTAAAGTATTCTCAGTTTCTTAGCCTCAAAAAAGCAGACCGTGGACACAGAACAACTGTCATGACAAAAGCCATGACAGCTTGTTTGTAGGATGTAACACTCTTAAGTTATATATCAAGACAATAATTAACCATTCTCAGGAGAAAAACCTCACAGTTGTGATTTATATTGTGGTCATGTCAAAAAGTTTGCTTAAATGATGAGACTTGTTCAAGTTACCTTTGAACATGGCATTACCACAGAACACAACCGAATCTCAGAAAAATAAGAATTTGGTCTCATTTGCTTTATGTCTAGAACTTGCAAGTAACTTTCTGGTGCTTCTCAGGGTGTTTTTGCTGCTGGCTTTCAATTCTACAGCATCATTTTAACAGCGGTTATTATCATCCTGTGATATTTGGTGTGTGTCTCACTCAAACAAGGACTTCATGCAAAAGCTCAAGTTCCAGCTTGTAAGTACAGCCAAAGCCTGTCCTCTGAAGACAGTGACTGGAGGTATGTCATGACATTTTCAGATAGATTTTAATTAGGTAAGTTTCAGGATATGATTACCACCAGCCAAATAATTTATCTAGTCTAGATTACAGAGGCTAATGATGAACCTGGAAAATTATTCAAATACTATCCAAATCGGCAGTGGTTTTTTAGCTTTCTTAAGTAAAAGACACCCAGAAGCTGTTTCTTTTTCTGGATTTCATTTATAACAGTTGACTTCCAAGGCTTTGGGCAGCAGAGCAGTGGAAATGTACTCTCTACAATTTAAGCAGTTTTTACCCTCAAGCTTAAGAATAGCTTTTAAGTTACCAACTTTTGCCACCCACCCCAATCACCCTTTTTTATCACTTACATTATTAATGACTACAGCATTCGAAGACTTACTCTATTGTCTACTTCAGAAGAGGATGGACCCTCCCAGTAAATCCATTTCCCCCCGAGCAGTCAGACATTTTGTAATCCTGTTTCTCCTGAAAACGAGCTATTTCCTTGCATGAGGAGTAGCTTCAGGCATCAATTCTGTTTTTGTTAGACCACTGTGTCTGTTTTCACCTCCAGTTGTTTTGTTAAACACAGCAAAAGAATGACACTAGCAGAGATGAATTCCAAGTAACATGGCTAATTAAATACAGCTGGACATGCTGTTCCTACCAATGCCTCTCAACATTTCATAGGACACATTAACTGGCACTACCTGGCTTAAACTATGTAAATGCATACTACCTTATTCTTACACATTTCCATCTACTTTGTTGAGAGATATCAGTTGTTCAGCTTAAATAAGTATATTTTAAATAGAATGAGTTGCACAGAGTTATAATACCATGTGATTTAATATGCTGTTTGCTTTACTTTAATTGATTAGCACAACTAGCTGGATTTGCTGAAGCCCCAGGCTGCAAGCTGGGAACTTTCACCTAGATACCTATTCAGCTGGAATGGAGCTGGTTTTCTTACTATTTTCCCTGGTAGTCAGTACAGTGCTGTGTTTTGCCCTTGCTATGAGAAGAATACTGATAACACACTGATGCTTTGATTGTTGTTAAGTAATGATTATTCTCAGTCGAGGGCTTTTTTAATTTGCCAGGCTCTGCTGCCAAGCAGGTGCACCAGAAGCTCAAACCAGGAGGAGAAAACAACTGTCAGCAGAAGCTGCAGCTTGACAAGATTAGGACAGTAAAGGCCTCCCTGCATGGACACAGGAAGTTTTCACATAGTAGAGGAAGACTGGGAGATGAGGTGATGCACAATAACAAAACCTGAAAATCCAGTGCAAGTGACAGGAGCTGGTTGAAAGATAAGCTCAGCTTAAATCATGGCATATCAAATATGTGTTTGCCAGATCAGAAGATCAATGCAACAAAAATCAACATATGAGAGTGCTGTTTATCTAGGACAGTTGCAAATGCTGCAGATGTTGTACTTATTCTCATGGTTCAATAGCGTGAAAATTCATTATGATGGAAGCACAGGTTACAGTTCTGTAAACTCTCAAGCATAAATTTTATTTCATTAACTTCTTGCACTCCCAGTGATATCTGAGATCAATTGCACTTACAGGTGACCCTCTCCATGAACAAGAACTTCTTTTATTACCGTTTAAGAGACACTGAAAATATATAGAGAGTTTATCTTATCACTGAGTCTGATCTATGTTGTTTATACAGTAACAAAAATCTTCAACAGATAACCAAATAACTTACACATAAGCAATGAAAATGCTCACATTTTTACTTCATCTCATATTTAACATTTGATTCTCTATGTGCAATAAATGACTTATTGTGTGCGGTGATTAACTTCTATTAACAGATATTTCTGTATGAAATTAAATATTTCATATATCCATTAATTTTATAATTTTAGAAGCTAGCCACTCTTAGGTACACTAATCAGATTTTCCATTTTGTGTGAAACGTAATTTTTTAATGGGCAGTAATAATTTTCTCTGCATAATAAGTCACAAAAGTTGTTCTGAATCCTGATCTCTTTAAATATAATGCTGTCTTCATCAACTTCAGCAATATTGTCTTGCATATTCACTGAAATGTATTAGTCCCCTTCAACATCCTCCCCTTACTTCAGTCTTTGCCTAGATTAATCAGACCCTGAAATGTTTTTGTCCTAATAAGTTCTTGCTTTTATTATGCATTCATCACAAAGTGCACTTGTTCATCCCCGTGGCAGAGGCAAGTTTCTGAGCAATAGCCATAGGAATCTTTCTGTCAGGACAAGATCAGCATTGTAGCCTGAAGTATGAGACATCCAGTCAGGAGGTTACAAGTGTAAAGGTGATTACTCCCTTATTCCTGGGTGACCTTCACTGAGAAACCTTTGGTCTGACTTGCTTCCTCCCAGTTTATCCACCTATAAACTTGTGTAGATGGCACAGGACTTCTGTCTATTTTACTCTGCCAGCTGTGAAACACTGACTATCGTAACATGTCTTTTCTTTCAAACTTTATTGATCAAACTTTCTGGAATAGAATGACTATAAATTCTTTTTTTTTTTTCCTGTCCTGTAACACAAAATAGACAGATGTACTACAAAAATATAAAGAAAAAAAATCTTTTTGTGGCATTCCAGTATTTAGCAATCGTGAGCTTTGTAAAAAAAAAAAAAAAACAAGGCAAAGCATTGCACTTAGCACTTGAGTAGAGAAATGCATAGGTCTGAAAATGGAAGAGTTGTTGCATTTGTGTAAAGCTAAAAGAATCTGGTGATCCTGGCTGTACCATGGTTAATTACATTGCCTCCTCAATCACACTGCATCATATTTTTCAAACAGCAAAAGTGTCAGAGAGGAGAGATCGCTCACTCAAATAAATTAAAAGTGGCTGTCATAGGGGGAAATGTATTCAGATAACCACAGCCTGCTTGCCAGAATGATAAATAAATAAATAAATGAATAAACAATGACACAGCTGTGTCCTTCACCCTCAACAGTAAATTAAGGGCAAGATGAGGCACCCAAAGAAAGCCAGAAGAAGATTTTCCATGAAACTGTGAAGATATTTTATAGTTGCTTACCCTGTCACTACAAGAAAGCATCAGTCTTAGAGATGTTTCAGTACATGAGCCATTGGAAGGCCACAGTCATATATAGTATATAGACAGCTTGGGACATCTCTCCTCCCAGAAAGCAGTGGCAGGAGAGGAAAGTGGCTTAATCCAGTCCCAGCACTCTGGTCTTCTGGCCTTCTGCATTTCAGGTTTTAAGTGTTGATGTGATGTGCTTTGAAATCAATCCTCAGGTCCTGAGAAGCTCAAGGAGTATAGCAGTATTGCTGTAGTGTCAGGGGTGGTGTGTGAGATAGTGCCTCTGTTGTGAGATAGTTCTCTCTGCTTCATCAAAGTCAGGAAACTTCATTAATCATGTACCATTCCATTTTCCCATTGTAGTTCTTGGCTGGAGTTTCTTTTGCTGACTTGTCAATAAAGAATACGCCAAATCCCACTTTGATGAAATTTCCTCTTCCACAATAAACTAGTGTGAAGCCCTTTAAAATCTCCAGCCTTCAATGTGTCTGAGGTTTTCTTCTCAATTTGAATGCTGGTGTTTCTCATAACCCAGAAAAATAAAAACCTGATCCAATTTTCAATGTTATACAGTTCGCAAAGACTTGATCCACTTATTGGTGCTCCTTGCATGAAAATGGCTGAATAAAACTATTTCTCAATAATTAATAAAACGTTACAGCTTGAGACAGAAAAGAGTATTTATTACAAACAGATACATCTGTATTTTTAGTTTTAAATACTGCTTGCAACTTCTGTCCAGGAGAAAAGTGTCTAAAACGATTTTCACATCATTTGGTGGCCTAGATAATAGAAATGTCTTCTGGAAGAAAGAGCTGGTATTACCTCCAAGATATTATGCTCAAAGACGGCTGTTGCCACTCTGCACTATGGCTGCCTTTCATCTTGTTAGCAACCCAGGCAAAATAACACAAATGACAGGCGCCAATTACAATTCTTCATTGCTCAATTCCTTTAAAAGCCCTGTTCAGATCTGGGTCCAAGGCCCACTCATCTGTTCACATCTTCGCACTAAACACATCAAACAGCCAAGCAGTGTGTGTTTATCTTGTGCACTACACTGGCAATCACATAAACTTCAGTGATCTCAGAGAACTTTTACAGCTCTGGAAACCTAATGGTGAAGTGAAGAGTTTGTTGTGCTTCTTGGACTGTTCTCACTAGGCATTCAAGACCAGTATCCAGCATGAGCAGGTTGCTCCACCAGGAACCAGTTATATATGTGAGTTTCCATTTCAGCAAGCCTCCCTAAACACAAGTTCACTCAATGGAGATTGCTAGATACTAATAAAATAATAATAAAATTATGTGTGTGTATATATATACACACATACATATGTATGGGACAGTCCACAGATCTTTTTCTGGTCTCTTGGAAACTGCACACCTTGAAGTGTCATGGTTAAACCAAGTTCTGACTGATTATGAGTCCTTAGGCAAGATTCATTAGCAGGTGGCAACTCCCATGGAAAACAGAAAGCATCGCAAATATAATTTGCTTTTGAAACCTGAACAACCTTACATAGACATCAAAGAGGAAGACACAAGCAACCATAAAAATTACAAAGTCTCTCTTCACCCAGGGAAGCAGTGTGGGCTGAAAAAATCTGTTGCGTTACACTACCTGTAAACCGGTAAGGAACAGATGAACCATTTCCGAGAAAACAAACAAACCAATCTGGACATAAATATGATTCCCAAATGAGGCTTCTATGTCTAGAGGAAACTGATCAGCAGGATGGCTTTTCTCTTGAGGGCAAGTTTGCTTCCACTGTCTATGTCCAAAGACACTTTTTTACCATGTACTCTCCACACAGATTGCTCAGGCCCTTTGCAATTTGCTCGCAATCACAATGTACAATCTACTTAGGTGCTTGAAGTTTCTTCCGTAAATGGAGGTAACCTACAGGAGACTTAAACAGAAATAACATTCCCATTGCAGTTTGACTCGTTTTCTTTTGAGTTGAGCTGAATTTTTATTTCATACCAGTAATATCATAAAGAAGATATGGCTCAGATCTTCCATTCTAAAAGTCAAATAAATGTCAGAATGAAGTAAAATATGGAAGAAAGGAAAGCTCTTTCTTTATCAACCTGACATGCACTTCCTACCTCCATTCAGTTTCCTTCATCATCATCTGGATCCTTTGTCCCTTTTTTGGTTTCCTAATGTTCAGGTTTTTCACCTTTTGCATTCAAACCCAAAGGGACTTTACCCTATTTTTTTTCTGAATAAAAATTCAGTCAAAATAGCTGTCTTACCAACAAAAAATTGCTTGTATTAAAGCATCTCAATTTTCTACAGAAAACTAATTTTCATAGAGAAGTATTTATGAGCTTTTTTGGCTATGAATGATGACTTGTTTATCAAATAAAAGTGAATGTTTCTAACCAAAACTTAAGTGACAGCTTACTTCTCTCCAAAAATAAACATATTGCTATGAGAACTGAATCATCTCAATCTGGTTCTTTTGGCTCTGCATCTCTTGGCTGAATTCTCTGGTAAGCTTTTCCTGTATTTAAAATATTCACTACTTCTCTGCCTGAGTTAAATCCATTGGCATCCATAACAATTGAACGCACTCTGCAATGTCTCCCTCACAGCACTAATAGGGTATTTTCCCTTTTCCAGTCAATGGGACTTTCATCAGGCTGATGTGTCTTCCCAAATATGATGGATAGTGGCTTAGCCTTGTGCAGTTCTCTCAGGACTCTCAGAGGTATCTCAGAAGGTCCTGTGGACTTGTGCACCTTCAGGTTCCTTCAATGGTCTTCAGCCATGAGGGACTGTTCCCTCTGTGAGGGACCCCACACTGAAGCAGAGGAACAGCATGAAGAGAAAGGAACAACAGAGACAAATTGTGGTGGGAAGATCACAACACCCATTCCTCGTCCTGCTGTGCTGCCTGCTGGATCAGGAGTGAAAATCATCCTGGAAAGAAGAGGGAGTGGTGGAAGTGCATATTTAGTTTTGGTTTTATTTCTTGCTATGCTACTACTTTGTTATTGATTGGCAGTAAATTAAATTTATTTCCCCAAATAATCCTTTTTGCCACATATTTTCCTCCAGAGCACTAAGAAACCCAGTATAAGGTCTTCCATCTTCCCTGAAGTTTCTTTTCAGTGCCACATGTCAGGAAGTTCACCCTGAACTTCCCGCAAGATCAATACATCTGGGAATGCAGAGTTCAAACATGCCTTGTAATCTCAATTTCCTAAGTGAGACACTTTGAGCTAGCATCTCACTTTAGTTATTTGGAAAGACAAATCTGCAAGGGCTTGATGAAGAGGTCAGACCCCCCCCCCTTGTACTCAGGCCCCAGGAGATGTGGTGAGAATACCTAAAGCATGTGAGCTGACAGAGAGCAGCTCTGTAGACAGCAACTTTTATGCCTGCTAGCTCCCATTACTACCCTAAAAAAAAATAACCAAACCCAAACCCGTGGATGTATGCTCTCAAAAGAAAATGAGAAACATCTTCTCAACATACAGACTCAGCACACCTATGCTTTGCCTCACTTGTTCTCTAGGAATCTGAGAAACAGCAAGCAATCCACTAGACACGCCAGTGAGCTATGAAGTGGGGAAGCACCTTCAGTTGCAGCAGGAGAATAGGAAAATTTTGGGGTTTGTTTTCAGCTCATCCATTATATTTTTTGCAATTGTAACCACAAAATACCAAGTTTATCTTTGTTCTCCATCTGCTAAGTGGCTATGAAAAGGCTAACACAGTAATCAGCTATATGATTCATGGCACCACTTTCCTATCTTGTAGAACTTCCACTATGTACATATATGCTTCAGCAGCAAATTCATTGCAAATTTGGGTCAAGAGTCAAAAAGTTTATGTACAAAACTTAATAACCCAAGTCTTTTTCGGCACCACTAGTCTAAATGACACTTCACACTTGCAAGTATATGAGCCAAAAGAAGATATACTCATCATTATTGCATAGACATGCCTAAAGCAGTGCAACAGCCAAAATGATCTAAATTAGCTATGTCAGAGCATTTACAGCCATTGGCATGTCCAGCTTAATTGACCTGCATCCTGCCTGAACCGTGTCACCCATATAAACCAAGAATTTAAATTGCTACTGTCGAAGTTAAGCATTAAATTAATTAGTTGCTGAGCTTACTGGAGTCTGACTGCTAATAAACAGGTTGTCTGGACAATATTTGTAAGTTAAATGTGCTTAACAGTGGCAGTGATAAGTTTTAGAACTGCTTTATTCAAGACTTGAGAAGAAGAAGAGAGTAACAAGTCAGAAACCATGTGAGAGCCTAGTGCACTTTCTCCTCGAGATTATGGATGAAACAATAAAGCTAAAGCTACACTTGGCCCACGCACTTCTAATAGTGGTTTGCTGCTGGAAGTGCCTCAACTGCTGACATAAATATCTTCCCTTGGGATATCCCACATCAGTTTTTCAAGAATTTCAAGCTATGGCTTATACCTGCTGTTGCCTAATGATGATCTGTGTTGTTATGATACCTTACCGACAAAAGCAGAAGTAACACAGCTGTGGCAGGATGGAAAGCACATAGATCTGATATCATCTCAGTCCACATAGACCCAGTGTGCTACCTGGCACACACTAGCTAGTCAAAGAACAGGTTTAAGTTTGTTTTTTATTATGGCTCTGAAGAATTTTTGCTCTTAAAAACAGCACTGCTTCTGTTTCTTGATGGTTAAAAAATATCATTTCTAAGTATTGCAGAGACTTAGCAATGGGACACTGGGAAAACTGCCTCACGGACCTGTCCTCTCATGCACTTGCCCACGGAGAGATGGAGACCGGTATCACTGGTATGTTCACGTTGCAGCAGGGCCAAACTTCATTCCACTTGGAGATAAACCAGCATGATAAACCAGCTAGGAATGAGCCATTCAGGAATTTGCTCTTGTAGACAAGCATATACGTTGCATATACGTTGGATATACATTGCATTTACCTTGAAGCTCATGTACCATCATCAGTAACCCATGCTTTTCAGGAAAGGGATGATTATTTTGAGGGGAAGGGGATGTTCTTGATTCACTAGAAGGACCCCGAACCGTAAGTGGGCTGTCTTGCTCCTTTCCTTTTGTTTGAAATCACTTCTCAGTAAGACACTTCTGCCAAAACAGCTTTGCCAATTAGTAATCAGCTATATGCCAATTAGTTGTTCTTGGCTAAAAGGAGGAAATATGAGCATGCTGCACAGTCATGTATAACATTGCAACACCTCTCTCCTGTCACCTACATGAAAGTGCATCCCATTACAACAAAAACAGACTCCAGGAAAGGAAAACAGTGCTCAGCCTGTGTATCAGCAGAGTAGATGAACAGCTTAGTCTGATTCATCTGAACCTACAGCAAAACCAATTTTGGCGGTTCCACTAAACACCAATAAATTAAAGCTCATTTTTCCTCCTTTAATGTATACTTGTGTTTTGAGTATAGAGCTCTGAGACACAATCAGGATGGTATTTAGATTATTTACCCTTAGAATTACTCAGTGCTTAAGATGGAAGTATCTCTTACATTCAAATGCATAATAGCAAAAGAATTCAACATGATTAATGTTTTTGTAATCAATACCAAATGAAGTGCAGGTAATTTGCCACTTGTTTTAAAGTGTTTAGATTATACCTCAGTGATATTTTGATCATATATATACACTACTACTTTCTGGAATATCAGCATATATAGAGTGATAAAATCCAAGGGGTATGTATGAACAAAAAAGGCAGACAAGTCAAATGGAACCACTGGCGTCTCCCTTCTTTTTTTTCAAGAAGTACATTCATAAAAGTCACTTTTTCCAGTAATTTTCTTTATATCTTGTATCAACTAGTCCAGATGAACACTGGCTAGCAAACCATGACCACCATACTGTCTACACATGCTTGACTGGCACCTGTTATTCAACCTTTGTGCTCAAACACTCCTTGATCTGAGCTGGACAAGGATTTATAGGTAAACTTGCTTATGGTACCCACAACTTGCTCCCAGGATATGCTATTACGTTATCATGTAATTCCCCATTCCCTGCTACCCAGCAGCCAAACACTTTTGATGCTTACAGGCTGAAGCTAAACCCTAAACCTAATCCCTAACCCAAACCCCTAACTCCTAACCCTAACACTAACTCAACCCTAACTCTAAACCTAATCCCTAATCCTAATATTTATCCTAACACTAACTAACCCTGACCCTAACCCCTACCACTAACCCTTAGCCCTAATCCTAGGAAGGAAATTTCAGAATACAAACATATCCAGATCCCATGGGATATCAGTGTCAGACATTCATGAGCCCTAAGCTTCTGTTCTATTCAAGACAGGTTCTGTCATGGTGTTAGTAGAAATGTCTTGAAAAGAGTCTGGATTTCCTTTTTTTTTTTCAGTCCATGAGGAAGGTACGCAGGAAGAAGCAGGTCAGAATCTGAAGTGTTAGAAATACGACTTCTGAGTGAAAGCAATAAACTGAGGTTCAATGGACAAAACATCTCTCAATTTGGGAGTCTTTGGGGGTGGAGAAGAACACATACAGGCAAAGTCTTCAGAGCTAAATCCAAGACAGACAAGTAGCTAAAGCAGAGAGAAGAAGAAAGGTAAGAGGAGACTCTTAGCTTATCAGACTTCGTTCTGATTTTTAGAAATGAGAGATGGCAATGAGATGGTGATATTTAAAGTAGGATTATCAAGAGGCAGCAAGAATCCAGAAGGACCCCTTGACCCAACACCCTCAATTTTGAGACATCTACCTATGTAGGATTCTAAAGTTTATGGAAAGCTTTGCTCTGTACATTCTGGTGGGATGAACCACTATTATGATAATTTATTGCAAGCAGGACAAGTTCAAATACTACAGCCACCAAGAACTGTATTAAGAACTACAGCAGAGGAAACCTCCTTTCTGGAACAGACCAAGAACTGTATTAAGAACTACAGCAGAGGAAAACATCCTTTCTGGAACAGACCAGATAAAAATCTTTGCTACATTATTCAAGGAACCTGTTAAGATGACTAGTCAAGGAAAAGGAGAAAAGGAAATGAGCGAAATAATATGGGAATATTAGTGGGAAAAAATTCAGCCTAATCAACAGTCAAAACCAGTAAGAGATGTTGCAGCTGTACAAACCACCAAGCTCTTCAGAAACTCATCAGTGTTTTTGTATCTTCACTACAAGATTAAAAAATGTTTTAGGGGGAGCTGATTGCTGCCAGCACAAACACTCTTAGCTTGTCCAGCTGTATGGCCTGGCTCGCATTATAACACAGACTTGCAGTTCTTTATAACTGCCTTTCAACACAGCAGGGACCAGATTCCTGAAAGGGCGTGACTCCCATGCGGGAAGCCAAAAGGAAGCAGCCAAACAGCATCACCAGATGCTTCCATTAGTCTTAAGAAGATGTATTCTGACACCTTTCAAGGATCTAGCTGGAAGATTTTGAGTCTAGGTAAGTTTCTTTCAGCCTTTGACATGAAAGCATCTTGCCAGTGGCACTCTGACCCATGGGCTGCAAGGAGTAATTCAATCACACTGCCAAACCCTGAAGAGACCAAACAGACGACTGAGTAACCAAATTGCAATGCACACATATTTTATATATTCAAGCAGAGAAAGTGACAGTCTTGAGATATTTCCATGGTATTAATAAGAGATTTTAATCATCTGAATGTACTTCAATGCCACAGATTCCATTGTACACCTCAAAGGCAACATCATTGCTCATCATTTGGCTCACCATTGCTGTCAAAAAGACAACTTAAATGAAGAACTAGCTATGAAGAATACTATTCAGAGACAAATAATATATTGAAAATATATGTTTATTATCTTTCCCATGATTTCTATAAAAAAGTGCAGGCACATGCATGTGGATAATCACCTTGTGGCTTTACAACATGATTTTTCCAAGTCCTGAACAGTGTAAATCTCAGAGGCCATCAATTAACTACCTGATATCACAGAGTTCCCTACTGTGAGGTTTTGGGAACAGTTCTCTGTGGATTCTCTCTGAATCCACTGCTACCAAGCACTGCCAGGAAGAGAAGCAGAGCAGGTTTGGCACTTTCTGTGCTCCCAGTAGTCACATAGATACATGAAATGGACTCTTCAAGGATGGTGGAGCAATTCCATGCATCCCTGCTATCGCAAGCAATAGCTTGTTCAGTCATTTTGTCCATGATGATTTGTTAACCCTTCAGCACAGGCGTGTTCTGCATTTTACACAATTGCCAATAAAATTGTAATGATTTCAGAACCTATGAGCAATAAATTTCAAGCAGTTATATTCAATGTCAAGTCCTTCTGTAAACAAAAATATTTTTAAAAATCCTTACCAGTGGCAAAGCATTAAAAAAGGAAACCAGGTGGTCTTTTCATCTACTTATTAAAATTAACTTTGATATTAATAAATAATTGGTGTAATATATTATTCAGAACTTTACATACAGAATTAAGTAGGATGTAAAGCAAAGGTTATTTATTTAAAGCCAAGTAATAGATATGAAAAACTGCTGTCACTCAAGAATAGCAACAAAGTTGCAAATATATTGAACTTTGTATAGCCCTGCTCTTGGAGGGAAGCCAGCTTTCCTGCCGTATCATCTTCCCTTTGTTAAAGACTTGACAAGGAAAAGAAAATCCTAGCTCCAACACATTGAAATACACTGATTTAACTACAGGAAATTATTTACTTGCTTAAATCCTTTCAAGAGTCATACACCATAGAGCTACTGCTCTTTTTTCTTACATCAGAGAAGACTCACAGACAGCATCAAGGACAGAGAATTCTCAAAGTCCATGGGGTACAGGGTGGACCGCTCTCTCCAGTCATTCAGAACTCATGAACAGGAGTCATCAAATCATAACCCTCTTGAAAAAACAGCCAAATTCAACCTCAATCTTTCCTGAGTTTCTTACTTTCCCTCTCTCACATTTGGAGGATGCCCCAGAACCCCTTATCTGACATTCTGTACTCTTGATGCTTGTGCTAGACTTTAGGATCAAGTTCCTCATCTCTCTGCTTTTGTGTTGATGGTGAAATATGATCCTTCTGGCTTGGTGTCCAGGTTTCCTGGTCTAGAGAACCATCTTCATGAAACAAGCCAGGTCATACACCAAACAAGTCGCACCAAAAATGTGGGAGTCTGGATCAATCATTCAAGATCACTAAATTACACATTTTAACAGATATAGATTTAGTTTCCTGCAGGTCAAGGTAGTCTCTCCATTCAGAAAATCACACTCAGGACTGACCTCTGTACTTGTACAATTATTTATTCCAGTGATTACTACTTGAATGACAAGAACCTGTGGCTTAGACATAGGCCTATGAAAACATTCCATATTCCCAAAGAACTTTATGTAATTGAAACTAATATGTTTGTCTATTTGCCTCAGATTTGCCAGAGTGCCCTTCATGGAGTTTGCTCTGCTCAGGAAGCTGCTGTGCTGGCCTTGAACTGTTTCTGTAAGGAACTTTGGATAGGTGTGTTTATCTCACACTGCACATCTGAATTTTCCCTATTTCTTATCCAGTAAGACAATTTTAGGAATTTAAAGTCCTTTCCATGCATTCTCTTTCTGGAACAGATGCACGTAGTCCAGACAGTTCTGGATCCCAGGAAAGATGGCACCTGTTTACCATATCCTGACTCATGCACTCCTTTGTTTTAACTTCTTAAATTTCCAGTTCCCTAAATCTCATTTAGCCATTCTCCTCCTCTGCAAGGAAGATTGAAGACCTGTCTTCTTCCGTATCTAAGCAGCCCCCTTGGTATCTCATCTGTTAGTAGGAGTGAAATCAGTACAGTGGACATCTGTCTGTCCTCTCTCAACTCAGGGCCTTGTTATCAAGTTGTGGGTCTTCCTTTGTACAGATGCATTCAAAAAGGGACAGGAATTTTATACTAACAACCTTACAATCAAGTGCAGCAAGATGCAGTGTGTGGATTCTGGTCAAGCAGAGGGCGTGCAGCTCCTCTTTGTCAAGAGAAAGAGGGGGAACAGGATTTCCTGGATGGCATGGTAGGTACCCAAAAAGGGGTCATGAGAGGATGATACAAGATTTGGGAGGAAGACACAAGAATTGTCACAGTCCTACTTCACAACAGGCAGTTTTTCAATGTGGTTTCCTTGCCCAGCCAGGCTGCAGAGCAGGTGTCGTTAGGAAATGTGCAGGGCTTCCAGCAAAGAGAAGTGCTGAACAGCAAGCAGCACGCAGTGGCAGTGGCACAGAAAGGACAGAATACGACTTTCACCTGGACTTCTGTGGCTCCTGGCTATGTCATTTATCCTCCTTCCCTTCAGCAAAATAAGAATCTGCCTACGCTTCCCTACTTTCCTTTCATTGCCCCTTCATCTCATGTCTTTGTTCTCCTCAGGCTACAGATGTGGCTCAGAATCCTAATGAGGGACGGGAAGACTCTTCCCTGGATGGAGAGATTTAAGTAATTAGATTGGCTGCTCCACAACTCCCTTTTATTTGCTGGGCACTGAGTATATCATGTTTTGTGTAGGTATTTGCTAGTTACTGAGACCTAATAAGTATTAAATTAATGATCTAGATTAAAGTATTTCTTGTCTTATTTTGAAATTAAATTATCAGTCCAAATAGGTGAGGTGGAGGAAGTCAGAATAAGTAGTGCCTATTTTTTATAGAAATTCTTTGTGTTTCTCAGGACTGAGAAAGTCTAGGGCATAGCAATAATTTTATTTACTGGTTACCATAATTTTAATTATACTGATCTATTATAAGTCCTTTAAAGGTTATTCCTGTAATGCCACTTGCATTTATTCTTGCTCTCCTTCAAAAGATTAATTTTCCCTTTAAGCAGATCCAAACCCTCTCGCTGTCAATTGACCACAAGACCAATTGTCATGATCACAGAGCTGGCTTCAATTATGAGAAAACATGTATTTTGCTTCCACTATAACCATTTCTCACACCTTTTTCTTATCCAAATATATTACAACTAGGAAAAAGAAAGGACAATTTGCAACTATAGCTAACATGGCAGGGTACACTGACAATTGCACTGATTTTTCAAACCATGTGGTGAACATGTTCATCTCAGGTGACAAAAAGCAGCACTGCATTTATCTACTGGGGAGGTTTAGATTAGATATTAGGGAAAATATCTTCACTGAAAGTGTAGACAGGCCTCAGAACAGGCTGCCCATGGAAGCAGTGGATCACCAGCCCTGGAACTGTTCAGAAACCTAGTGTGACTTGGGATATGATTCAGTGGTGAACAAGGTGGAGATAGCTTAACTAAATGATCTTAGAGGTCTTTTCCAACCTTAATGATTCTATGATTCCATGGAAACTAATGAGAACTGTACCGGCAGCTCCTCTGGGCATCTTCAAACAGACAACAAATTGAGTCTTTTAGGCAGGAAAAGAGGCAGAAAAGAAGGTAACTAAAACAGAACTGCTTTGTGTCAGCTTCCACGGTAATCAGGGGCAAAAGGCCTAGCAGCAATTTACAGAAAATAGAAAAATAAATAGAATAATAAATAGAAAAAAAAAATCAGGATCTGCCCCTGTTTGCCTGGTTATTCTGCATGCTCTGCACGATGAAACTCAAGATGATCTGCTCTATAACCTCCCCTGGCACCAAGGTCAGGCTGACAGGCCTCAATTCCCAGGATTCTCCTTCCAATCCTTCTTCTAGGTGGGCATTACATTTGCTAACTTCCAGCCAGCTGGGACATCTCCAGTTAACCAGGACAGCTGGTAGACTGGAAGTTAGGATGTAAACCCAGTGGATCAAAACCTAGTTTTGAAATGTCTAGCCTATTAATTCACACATGTCTCATGTTCCAATATTTGCTAAGATGTCCAGATTTATAGAACTTACTGACCCCAACTAAAATCAGGATATAAAGTCTTGGAAAAAAATTACCAAGTAACAACAAAAGAAAAATAATCTCATGGTTTTTTAAAGCAGCCCAGAAGATCTTCAATGCTCAGCACTGGTGCACTGATTAGGTTATATGCAGAAATTTCAAGAAATTTCACTTTATAGAGCTGCCCAACCATCCCAGAGCTCTGCTTGGTTAGGCTTGCTTTTCTGTCTAGCCATAGCAGGCCAAAGGGAATGCCAACAGCTATGTTTCAACAGTCTGTGCTTAGACACTGAAATAACTGGTCCAGTTTGAAAAAACACTAATCCTCCAGCAGCTCTTGGGGTAAGCTTTGTCTTTTTTTTTTTTTTTTTTTTTGGTCTTCTATGGAACTTTTTCATTTAGCTTGTAGATATCTTTGCTTCTTTTAGAGGAAAAATATTTTCTCTCCACTGGAGAACAAGAGGTACAGGATTCTCCCAGGAAGTCTTTGAAAAGGTTTTCACCCCATTCACTGTGATTTAGCAACAGTCAAAGTATAGCTGAATGGAGTTCTGCTTTGTTTAAGTTGAAAGTTGCTCATTCTTTTCTCTATTACACAATTCAAGGGGCATCATAAAATAATGGAGCTATTCAAGACCAGAAATAGTGGGGAATAATAAGAAAGAATATTGCTATTCATTAATTAAGTCCTGTCTCCTTTGTGATCTTAGCATTACAGGTCAGTCAAACTGGGTGAGGTTTTCCTTTCAATCTCAACAACAATCTTCCTTTGCTTTCCTTTGCTTTCCTTTCCTTCCAACTGAAAAATAACTAGCATTGCCATAACCATCCCATTCTTCTCATCTCCACACCGGTCCCCCCAACACCCTCACCAAATGAAATGAAAAATGTAGATACTATTCAGTTCTGAAACTAGTTTGAGCACACCCATGAAGAGGTCTACTTAACATTTAATCTATTGGTGCAACACATCCACATATGCTAATCCCCACCATGTATGGCTAGCAAATATTTGTACAAGAAAAGAATACTACATAGCTAAAGAAAGCATGAGCTAACCACCTCTGAATATATTTTAAAAGCAAATATTTTTGTCCTATGTCCAGTCCTGCTGGTAGGTCATTTGCAAATCAGGTTTTAGTGATAGTTTTTTTTGCTAGATTATAGAAAGTCACTGACCCTGGGTAATGAATATTCTCTATATAATCATGAATACATCTTAATACAAATACATATACTGCTGTGTAACTCTACCTGAGCTGATTCTAAAATGCTGTTGTGGTACCTCCTGCCTGCTATAGTTCAACCACCTAATGGTCCCTGGACTGTATTTCCCACAAGGTCCTACTACCCAGGTCTTTGCTGGGATATGTGGTGGGTGTCTAACACACGGATAAAGAGAATAAAGATATCGTAACAGCAGTAGGAACCAAGAGCATACTTTGTATCACAGGTCCAGTTATATTAATACTGGAGACTTTATGGGTAAAGAGATTCAAGGTATTATGCATTTTCCTCCAAAGAGAAGCTATTTATGACTTAGATAAAGTCTTGGTCTTGCAGTGTGCCGAGCAGTACTGAGATTACAAATCACAGCCAGGCTCACCAGAAAATGGTCTCCACATAACTCCTTATTTGTCTAAGGAAAGTCTTTAGGAATCAGGGAAACATTCATAGTTTAAGCAAACCTAGAGTTATAGAATCATAGAATAGTTTCAGCTAGAAGGGACCTTAAAGACCATCTAGACCAACCCCCTGGAGATGGGCAGGGACACCTTCTACTAGACATACTAGGCTCAGCCCTGTCCAACACGACCTAAAGCACATCCAGGGATGGTATCATAACTTCTCTGGGCAATCTGTTTTAGTGCCACACCACCCTGATGTGAAAAATATCTAAATTAAGCCTACACCCTTTAAGTTTAAAGCCATTACCCTGTGTTATATCTCTACATGCCCTTGTACAGAGAGTCCAGCTTTCTTGTAGGGACTAAAGGTCTGCTGGAATGTCTACCCACAGGTTTCCTTTCTCCAGGCAAAACAACCCCATCTCTCTCAGCCTTTCTTCATAGCAGATGTTCCATCCCTCTGATCATCTTCATAGCCTTCCTTTGAACTCATTCCACCAAGTCCATGACCTCCTTCTTTCAGGGACCCCAGAGCTGAACTCCAGGTGGGGTCTTATGAGAGCAGAGTAGAGGGGGTTAATCACCTCCCTCAACCTGTTGGTCATATGTCTCTGATGCAGCCCAGGTGCCCTGGTTTCAGCCAGGGTAAAATTAATTTCTGCTCAGGAGCTGTTGCAGTGCTGTGTTTTGAATTCTGAATGAGAGTGTTGCTGATAACACGCTGATGGTTTGATGTTTGCTAAGTCATGTTTATCTTAAGTTGAAGATGTTTTTTCCCTCCCCTTGTCTCATACTCTGCCAGTGAGTAGGTTAGCAAAAGAAACTGGGATGGAGCACAGCTGAGACAGGTGTTCCAAACTGACCAACGGGATGTTCCACATCACAGAATGTCATTCCTAGTACATAAACTGGGGGGAGTTACCCAGAAGGAAGGGCTGATCTGGGTTCAGGAAGGGGGGTGTGGAATTGGTCAGTGGGTGGTGAGCAACTGTCTTGTGCATCACTTGTTTTACCCTTTTTATTATCATTATTATTACCATTATTTACCATTATTACTGTATTTTACCTTACTTTCAACTATTAAATTGTTCTTACCTAAACCTACAAGTTTTACTTCGATTCTCCTCCCCTTTCCACTGGGGTGGAGGGGGGAAAAAGGAGGGTTCAGCAAGCAGATGTGTGCTACCTAATTTCCAGCTGGGCTTAAGCCACAACACCAGGACGGGTGGATTTTTGGGCTGCAAGAACACAGTCCCAGCTCACATTGAGCCTCTCAACTCAGTGAGGAGTACTGCTGCAAAAAGAGATTCACTTCACAATATATAAATCCAGAGAGCACTTGCAGTTAATCTGAAATAGGGGCAGGATAAAGGCAGAAGTATTTTACTCTAGTCAAGTTTTGGGATTGCAAGTATACATGAAAATTGCTGACTTTTTCATGGGTTTTTTTTCAGTTTGTTTGCAATATTTTTTTGCAAGCTTTCCAAATACCATGAAGGGGGAAAACTCTTTGTTGTTTCACTAGTGGACAGGGAAAGGACCCTACTTCTTTTGACTTTCCCACCAGAAGCATTTTCCAGCTGTGTAGGTTTCAGACTGGCCTTAATTTAAGATCAAGGAATAGAACAGTATTTGAATTCCACCCATCTCTAATCAGTGCTGAAAAGCATGATTCTGAAGACTTTCAACTTTCTTTTTACTTTGAGGACTGTTTTATGGTAGGAAAATCAGAAATGTCTCCTAGTCAACACTGGAAAAAAAAAAGTGCTAAGGACTCAATACAGGTAATCAATACAGTTGTCAACCTGCTGCAATACAAATCCAGATATGGTACATGTGCTGAAGAGGTTTCATTTACCTTCATCCTTGATGAACAAACTAATTTCTGATTTTTAATAGAGTTAAAACATTTCCCATTTGAAACAGCAGGAATGCTTTAATTAAAACCTCAGTCTCAATGGATGATATTTTTGTAGTAAATTCTTGCTAAAATGCTATTCTGGTATCCTCAGAATCCTAAACTATTTAAGGCAACAATTTATTCTTTTCTCTGTATCTAGGGAAGTGAGGCCTTCTTATTTCTAGTCAGAATTATTTCTACCAATTTTTATTACTAATAGCAAGAAAATATCATGAAAAGGCCCAAAAGTGACATAATCATGACAGCTAAGTAAGAGATCATCAAAGATCCTTTTGTGTTACCTAATTTTCAAGATGGTGTATGATCGTTAATCAGAACATCACAGCTGTAAAAAATCCCTGTCATACATTTTAAAAAGCACACATTTGAAATAATTTTGACAGTTTCCCTGCACTTTCTGTGGGCAAGAATGCCCAAATGCCCAACACAACTGATGTACTTCTGGTTGAAGTTGGGCTTAGTTTCTGAAGTTTCACTTCTGAGAAAGAACTCCGGCTGGCAGCACAGACTCTGAGCATCCAGGCTGTGTTCAGACAGAACTGCCTGCTGGCCGAGGCACGCAGCTAAGAACTGGAAAATGTAAAAGTGGGAACACACGGGAAATTAAAAAAGTTGAGCGGAACAGATATTTCCTCATGGAAGAGAAAAACAAATCAGTAAACCCTAAGAATTAATGCTCACAAAGAAATCATGCACGTTCACTTTTTTTTTTTTTTTAAAGTATTGGTTGCTAGAGAACTTTGGAGAGCCTGGAAAACCACTCTGCTTACAATCATTTGCATGTTCCATATTCTGCAAATGTTACACTGTAACATTTGTGATATGACAATGTCAGTATTTGAATGCAAGCAGTATATTTTTGAGTTGCAATTTTGTCTGCCCCTGCTGCTCATTCCTCACCTGGAGCCATAATGTACTCTCCTTAACATCATAATCACATAGCAACCCATGCTGGTGTCACAAAAAAAGGGCTATGACTTCAGCTGACTGATTGGTAGGAACAGAAGGGTTTGTATAAAGAGAGATGATGTCTGCATGCAAATGTGTCCATTTAAGAGGAAAAAAAAGAGCAAGTGAGAGCCATTAATTACAAAGCGATGTGTTAGCTGAATTGCATTCTCATGGAATATTTTTCAGACTCTATGAAGCATTCAGCACATCTTAAAAGAAACAAAAAGGCACAAGCTGGCTCCAAATCTCTGTTGTTATCATTTGGCACAGATCACTGGATTCTGGCCCACCTGCAATCTGCAGCAAGTTGTGGTTTGCCTTTTGCTCGCTCTGGGAGGATGATGTTGATTCACTGTATCTGTTTTCATCAGCCAGTCCCAGTTTCAGTTCTTTTCTTTATATGAAACTCTCTGCACTCAAAGGCTGAGTATGCCAGAGAGGTGCACCAGAGCTTGGTATCAGCTGTTATCAAATAAAATAGTTGAACAGCAGATGGACTTTAGAGACCTTGGTTGCTTACACAGCAGGTGCCAGCCGAACCTGGATACCACTAACAAGCAAATAATGTGCAGTGAAGTTGGTAGTCAGGCTGTTTTCCTGTTTTCTTCCAAAGGTAGGGAGCATGAAAGCATGTCTACACACCAAGGGATGTAACCCTCCTTCCTCAGCCAGGAGACCTTCTTGCCTTTTCTCCATGCTCTCAGGTTATACTTTAAGGCTACTTGGACAGTCTTAAAACAAATATGTAAAAGCCAAATTTAATGACAACACTGAGATAAGAAGTGGACTGTTTCAAACCCTTCTCAACACTCTCCAGCCTAGCAAATGGGTTGGACTCTGCCTGGAAGCTGTTGATAAGAGCATCTTCACCTAGCCTGAAACAGAAAAGGCATTAATTCACCCACCAACTTGTTTGCTGAAACCCTGCCTCAGCAAAAACCAGAGGCTGAGAACAGAAGAAAGCAAAAGTAATAGAAATTGGGTATTCATGTGAAGGGTCTCTTGAAAAATCTAGTCCAAGACCGAGGAGGTGTCCAAGGACTTGACATATCTGTTATAGGCTTAGGCAGCACATAAAACATACCTGTCCTCAGCTCCCGGCAAACTGGGTTGAGAGAGTCTGGCACGTACAAAGGGAAAATGAAAACGAATATGTGAACGGTCTGCATGTGTCCATCTCTTGGCACTGATGGAATCAGCCTCAAACGACTGGTCCTCTGCTTTCAATATCTCAACTTGGTGCATAAACCAGGGGATGAATTCAAGCCTAATACTAACTTCAATTTTGGGCAGATAAAGTGGGGCTTTTTACATGAATAATTATGTAGAACTCTGATAACTCATTGTCCATTAAAGAGAACTGAAACATAAAACTCTCTTTTGTGTAGACATTCCAAAATAATTGCTTTACAGTGTGATATTAGTCTTTTATATAAACTTTTTTGTTCTCATCTTTAAAATTTCATTTCATATAGATAGTTTTACCTTGATTTTCTCTTCTGAAACAGAACTGAAACATACAGTTCTTCAAAACTGAAAAATTGCAATATTAAATACTTTAAGTCCTACTTAAGGAATGAGTAACATTAACTATAAAATTACTTGATTTTGCTATGAACATTTTACTGAAAATGACAATGTGGAGAAGACTTCAATGGAAATGCACTAAGATCTGAGTTTGAATAAACATATTTTTCTTAGTATTAGATATGCCCTGATTAACTGCTGAATTATCTTCCCGGCTGCATAACTTCTGACAGCCTAATTAGAGTCTACATTACAGTTTCAGATCTTTTGATCTTGTTCTCAGAGATTATTTGAAAAAGTTTGTCAGCTGATGAGCTGCTGAGAATCCGATAAACCCAAAACCAAGACTGCTTAGACTGACAAGATTTTTATGTCTTTCCATTTATAAGAAGCTCAACCTCATTTATAATGGTGCTAAAAACATTAGGGCTGATGGAGCTGGTCATAAAGCTTTCCAACGGAAAACTTTCCAATGAAAAGATGGGAATACTCTAAAAACCTCAGTCTTACTGGGAAACTAAATGAAATAATTAAAAGCATTAATATTGCTCCTTGTTCCATTGCAGAGGGCAATAAAAAAATGAGTTTATACTGATTCCATTGCTGCCACTGCAGAAGCAGCATCTGGGAAAGCCTTGGGAGCTGCAATGGCACCAGGCATTTTCTCCTTCTGCTAGCAAATATCTAACAGGACATACCTTCCAGTTTTATAGCAACAGACCAGGACTACACACCATCCTTTAGTGAGAGTAATGCTTGACAGAAGATGGCTTTTCCCCTTAAGTCACTGTTCATACACTTTCTTGCTTACATGGAATAACAGAGCTATGATTGACATCATCTCCTCAGGATTCTCCTATACTACAATGTATAACCTGTACTTTCTAGTCCTCCAGACAAAGAGGGGGATGAAATACTTTCTCAAAATTCTTCCTTTGGATGAATAGAAAAATTGGCATTTCTTAACCCACTCTGTTCTTTGCTATAGAAAACATGTAGTACAAATTTCAGCGACGAATTCAGTCAGCCAGATATATTGCTCTAGACTGTTTTTACATATTCCATGTCCAGTCCTCACATAAGTGTTCTGACTACAGCTAGGTAGGGTTCTTTTGGGTTTTTTTTTAATCTGTGAAATCCTTTTTTTGTGTGTCCACACCAGTTACTGGGAGAAAAGTTGTTTCTCTGTAGAAAATGCTTTGGCTTTGAATTTTCACAGTTGCAATCAAAATATAGCAATGTCCTGAGATACCTTGTGTCAAAGTGCAGACTTGTTTTTGAGCCATTCAGGAGAGATTTAGCAGCAGAACAAGATGTTCTACCCCAGGGTAAGATAACACGGAGCAGAAAAACAGCACAGCTGTGTGGTGAGATAGAGTTCCTGTTCTGGAAAATTCTACCTGCTCTAGACAAATTGGTTCAAAACAGACAGAAGACAAGCACTCATATCTCAAAGTTTCCATATAGACAGCTATTCTCATGGAATTCCATGCCCATGATGGCTGGGTGGCCAGCTGCATCTGTACTACTCTCCCTGGTTTGTGCCACTCTTTATCTAAAAGGAAGTAAATAAGGACAAATAATTACTTTCCTTTGGTAAATATTAATATATTAATAAAATATTAATAATTAATAATTAATAAAATATTAATATATTAAATCCATCTCTCAGCCAACCAGATTAGTGGGTTATGAATACAAAGACAGCAGCATTTAGTGAGATGGAACATCAGCCCAAACACAGGGAGGTTTTTGTGCTGCAGTTCACTTTTTCAGCTTCTTTACATTAGGGTTGTAATTTCTTTTGGTCTTAAGTCCTGAAAACTATTTCTAGCACAGTACAAAACACTTGTTCTTTAACCATTTCATCATGGATTGCATTTAGCTGTATTCTCACCTACCCTTTCAGTAAATTCTTGCAAAAACTGACTTGCAGTGTTGGAAATATTTTTAAAAAGCAGGGCATTACAACTGGAATAAAGCTTTTTCTAAAAAAAAAAAAAAATGTGTGCATGAACAAAGGCCAAACAGCAGTATTTAATAGTAAGACAGTGGAGAGAAAAAAGAAGATGCACTATAAAGCTGTAGTCTAAATGAAACACACTAAGAGGGATAGTAAACACTGATCTGTGTAATGGACACCACAGATTCACTGCCCATAAAAATAAGTAATAAGGAAATGCTGTGTGAATGGAAGAAATTTTAAACACAAGGGATACTGTTAAAAATTTTATGTATCTCAGGGCTGATATACAGCATGCAAGGGATATGCCTTCAAGGGCATAAAGGGCTTCCCCCGTGGTACATTATCTGGAAACCATTTGTAAAGTAGAAGCACATTATTCAAACCACCACAGGAGAACAGTTTTTTAAGGGTATATATTTTCATAGTTTCTAGAAGCAATAAAGGAGCTGTCACTGTGGGTGATTTTCAGTCCATTTAAAAGACATTGCTTAGAGAGGAAGGAGGTCTTGTCATGGCATGCACTAAGGCAAGAACCCTGGACAACTGAGAGGCTGGTATCACCCCTTAGAAGCAATGCAAAAACAACTGAAGGACTTCAGTACTAGCTGTCTCCACTCAGAATGGCTACACAAAACATTTTAGTCTGTACTCAGCTCTCTGAAAATGTTGCACTTGAACTAAACAAAAGGAAACTGGATTTTCCAACTATAAGAACACTTCCAAAATGTGAACTGGTTTAAAATGTCTAGGGGCTGCCTTGTCAATTTTTATTTATAAGCAAAGTGATGTGATAACAGTCCAACTTTTGTCCTATTTTGGATTTCATGTTCATCATTCTACTAAATTCCTCAGACAGTGTAGGAACTAAAGGCTAAAATGAACTGTTCAGGAAGGCAGTTCACATCTGTAGTACCTTCCATAATTAAGAAGAGTGTAAGATGATGACTTTAGAGACAAATTATATTTCCTCTCAACAACTGAAAAAAAAATTGCAGAAGGCAAAATTTTCTCTGGAAAAATGATATTAATGGGGTGTTGAAGGAGAAAAGCAACAGAGTTTGCTATTGTGAACAAGATGAAACCAAAATCAAATAGAAACCAAATGACTCTGAGAACAATGAAACTGTATGTGTGGTAAATAACACCTAGATACATAAATTGAAGCACAGATGCAGCACAGAGTTAAGCCAAGGGGTTGAACTGACTCATGGCAATAGATGGAAGTATGACAAAGTCAGTGAAGGGAACCAAGTTGTTGTTAGACTACTTAAAGCAACTGACTGTGGAGGTCTAGGCAAGGGAAAGCTAAAAAATCACTGCAATCTCTTCCATATATTGCCTCAAGTGTGCTGGAACCAGCAGCCTTTAGACACTCCATTTCTGCTTTGCTTTATGCTCCATAGCCCACCTACCAGGGAAAATGACTTTGGGCAGTGCTCCTCTTCTGCAGCCGTTCTGGGATTGTAACAAGAAGCTGCTGGGCTCTGTTGTGCCACAAAGCTCTTCTGATTAGTTCACAGCCACCTTGATGACCTATAACACACTGCATTGCACTAAGGGATGGAGCTGTCACAAATCTGCTCCCCTGCCATGACCTCTTCCAATCCCACGTGGAATTCTGTGCAGGACTCCCCTCCTCTCCAGCCTTTCAGCTGCAAAACAGACACAGAAAAGAAAGTGATTTTCTAACGACCATCTCAAGCAAAGGAAGTAGAATTGCTCTCCTAACACTTCATGCTATAGTTCATCCTCACATTCAGCCTCAAGGTCCCACTGCAAACCTCCAAATACGTTAGTGAGGTGGCATCTGGTGTCTCACTCCCTTCCTGTATACCATGATGAACCAGCCAACACGAGTGGAAACACTGCCACTGATGGACAAAATTGAAACTTAAGACTGAAGACAGCACCAGGCTCCTGAGCCAGCTGTATGTTCCCCTACTGTATATCCACCACCATCTATAAAAAGAAAAATTGACCTTAAGATCTGTCATGCTTTGTTGACTATCAGCTGAGTGAACAGAGTTTGCCCTCCCCTAATGTAGAAAATTTGTGGGATGCATCAAGAAGGTGAAACAGCTCTTTTTGCCTGGCTTCCTAGAGGGAAGAGGCAGTTCATCCAAAAAGGTACCCGTCAAGCAGCTCGCAAGCGTTGTTTAGTGAGCACCTCTGGTTCCTCAATGACCTAGGGTGCCACTGGCGACCACAACAGCCACTAATCATAGAATGGATTATGAAATGAATTTTAGAATGAATTGGGTTAGAAGGGACCTTAAAGATCACCTAGTTCCAACCCCACTTCCCTAGGGAGGGACATCTTCCACTAGACCACGTTGCCCCAAGCTTCATCCAGCCTGGCCTTGAACACTTTCAGGGATGGCTCAGCCAGTCAGCCACAACTTCTCTTGACCATTTGCTCCACTGCCTCATCACCCTCACAGTAAAAAAATTCTCCCTAATATCTTGTCTGAACTCATGCTCTTTCAGTTTGAAGCCATTTCCCCTTGTCCTGACACTACATCCTCTTGTAAATAGTACAAATCTTGTAAACAGTAGTGATCTCCAGCATAAGGTAGAGAAAGACATTAACTTTGGCTGACATGGCATTTCTTCATGTTGTGCTTGTGTCACTAAATTAACTGCCCTGATGGATACATTGCAGTAAATTACACAAATAGAAAACATCCCAGAAAGTTAATTAATCACTTTTCAGTGAGTAAATATTTAAGTGCTTGTGGAAGCACTTTTCTTGTTCCAGAAAGATCTAGCAACTCTTTCCCCAAGGTATTTAGTGGAGCTCAGGAATAATGCAAATGAAGCGTTTGGAGAGGCGTGTGCCTGAATTTTTAAATGCCTAATTTTACCAGATTTCTGACTGCAGAAAGAGTAAAGTTTAGTTTCTAGTGAAGTCTCGTGTCTCCAGTGGGCCTCGTCTCTGGAGTATTCTCTAAGTATCTTAAAACAGAAAAGAAAAGGCACTGCTGTGTTTCCATCTGCAGGTTTTAAGAGGCTTTTCTTGAGTGCCTAAGCCCATAATTTCATGAAAGCTGTCAAATACAACATTTTTACATCATTTATTCTGTCAATTTTGATTGAAGTATGATGGTTTGAAAGTGGTTTTGGAACACATAGAAGTCAATTCACACAGCTACACCACTTCATGATTGTATTTACTATGATTTTTAAGTCAGACAAAAATCTGTTCTACAGGTTCTGAGACACAGATTTTCAGAGGCACATAGACAATACTCTTAGAGCTTGCAAGTGATTTAATCAGCTGCATTCAAATTTTAGTGGTCTGGCTAAAGTAAACATTTTGTTAAATATTTTCTGTTGTTTTTAAGAGGATTTTCTACGTCAGTAATAGAGAGGATCTGTGTACAAGTGAAGCCCAGACACTACTGAAACAAAGCAGAACTCAGGCTTAATTCTCACTTGCCTAATACTCACAAACCTCAGTGTTGAGGGCCACAGTCCCACAGACTTTCATCAAGGCTTGGTTTCCAGGTTTTGGGGTTTCTGGCTCAAGATTAAACTAAATTCACCTTTAAGTTTCTTTCTGAGTCAGCTTGCATATGGAAGCAGTATTTCTCTTGCATCATTTTAGGAGTGGGAATTAGACATTCCCTTTTTGTGTCACCTGTCTATGCTAAACAGCAATTTCAAGAGTAACAGTGCAAGATGCTTCTTCATGACTTGCACTCAAGAGATTTTCCAGAGGCTTTTAGGAGAGAGGTGGGAAGAAAAATTCTCAACTGGTACTTCATCTGACATAAGCTGATGGAAATATGGTGAAAATAGGGAATTTACATGAGCCTCCAGGCTTTACATTAATGAAGAAGTGCCATTAAGCAGTTACATGTGCTCTCACCTGTATGAGCATTATTGCAGATGAAGGCAGGAAAGCTCATCTATAAAAGCCAAAGTGGATGGCAAATCAAGTTAAGTGAAGACTAGGATCGTCAGACATGCAGGAGAATGACAGCACAAACATGACTGATTTAATGGGAGGGAATACATTTAATTCAAAGTGACAGTGAGACAGGAAACCAAGCCAGGGGGCTGAATACAGAGACATATGGACAAAAAGACCAAGGGAACAAAATTATGCTAGCCAGATCAGATTACCTGAAAGATGAATAAGTTTAGACACTTACAGCTTTCCAAAGACAAGTTGTCAGTGTCTTGAGACCTCAAATGCTATCAGCTCACTACTTGGGGTAGAGACACGCTGGCACATTATGGATGCAGAGGTGACTAGGTAGCACTAGGAACGATTTCAGCAGTGAACGAGCTGATATACAGATAACAGTGCCTTCTGTGTGATTTTCCAACGCCTTCTTTTTAGTCCATGAATAGTTTAATGTTTTTCTGCTCCTGTAATTCTTTAGAAAGAAAGGGATTCCTGCAGGTTAGCTGTAACAGAATAAAGTCAAGTCTAGCCCTGGCCTGAAATGCATCCCATTTGTCTAAAAAAATCTGACAGCATGAGGTGCCTCAGAGGCACAGAGAGGTGAAATGACTTGCCTAGGTCTCTTCCAGCATTTCAGAAAAGAGTCTAGTGCATTAAATATGTCTAAACAGTCTAATTTCAGATTCATCCCCACAGGCAACCAAGGGTATTCTTCAAGCATATGTGGCACAGTAAGATGCATGTCTTTACTACCACCACTCCTCCCATGTGGCTACACTTATCCCAGGAAGAGGAAGCAGGCAGGATGGAATTATCTCAATACCGATTCAGAATTCAGGCTCTTTGAAGGCTACAGTGCCTTTGGATTCATTCAGTCTCAGGGGAGGAAAGAATTTCTGTTTATTGGGAATTGGAGGTCTCACACTGATGTACTCTTTTAGCTTTCTAACAGCAAGCTAACTGAAAGCAAAGTGAGCAAAGAGCAATAATGCTCTGAAACAGACTTCAAATGTGACACCCATCAAATCCACTTGCTCCTAGGTTTAGTAGTTCAGCAGGATTAATCCAGTAAGTGGTAAGACCATGCATCTAAATGAACAAGGACCATGCTTGATTCTTATGCCCTTGAACACCCTTAGGCACAAAATGATTATTCCTTGTGATCCCTCATGACCCTTGAGACATCTGGGTGGAAGGCAGACAGAAACAGAGCAAACTCGTGGCAAAATTCAACATTGTGCCCAAGGGCATTCAGCATAGGAACTCAAGGCACTTCACTGTCCAGAATCACCTTTCTCCTTCACTGATTTCTGTGCATGCTGTGAAGCTGGTTCCAGTCCTTCTTCAGTAGACTGAGGACTCTCCACCTCCAAAAGGCAAAAAGAGTGTCACATATAGAAAATTATCACAGTGGGGAAAATAAATGTTTTCTCATCACACATTAACACTTGCCTAAAAAACCCCAAAGCTAATATAGAAATATAAAAGGTAGAGGAACCTTTTATATTCTTCTGCTGGGTAGAAGTATGCTATGGAAGCATACTATGGAAGCATACTAGGTGTTACTACTTATCTCATTGAAAGTGTGGGATTGACAGTTCAGAGCTTCATCAAGAAATGATAATTGAGTCAAAGCCAGAGTGTGAGACCAGTGACTTTTTATGAAGGGAAAATTTTCATTTCTTTCTTGCAGCTGACATTTCGTCTATGACTTGATTGCGTTGGGCAATCTGAGCACTCTTGTTAACAAGCAGAAACCCCCATGTAACAGAATGCTTTACATTTTATCAGCACAGACTTAGTATGAGAGGAGATAATTTTCCTGAAGTTTTTCCCATAACTATCTCAGTGTAGCTTTTTTTCCTTTTCACACACATACATGTACTTTCCATTCATTATCTTCATTTACTATGGCAAGGAGGGCTGACCTCATGTGCTTTTGATACCCTGAGAAAAGCAGAAAAAACTGCAGCACTCTCACCCTCCTTTCCACATATCCTCCAAAATCCTTGAATAAAATTAAACTATAATAGGTAGGTTGCAGAGCTCTCTGGCTTACATCATCAAAGTTCGTGGATAAACCAAGTATCTTTATTCCAGGCAAAGCTGAACCCTATTTTAAATCAATATTTCAGCTTTAACTGCAGGCAGGAACTTGCTCCTTGAATTGGTTATAGACATACAAAAGAGTTACTGTTTGTTTAGAGATGTGGGAAATAGGAGATCTTCATGGGCTGCACAACTTCATCTCAGGGGCAATAGGGAATTTATTAGGGTCATTTCTCAAAGGCCCCAAAAAATGAGTACCTCTATATTTCAGATGCTATAGGGAATAAAGTAAAAGTAGTTCTGATCTTGAATGCAAAGAAATCTATTAAAAGCACAGTTAATATCCTTAGGGTATCTGCAAGTTTTCTGATTGGCCTTAAAAGAAAGGTAAGATATGCCCTGTATTTGCAAGATTCAAAGACCATTCAAAAGAAGTAAGTCAAAAAGCAGTACTAGTAAGAAATATATTCTGGAGTATGGGAACTCAGTTCTTCATACAAGCATTTAAGTCAAGGTTGAAGAGTCCTAGACACAAGCACCAGGCATTTGGGCAGAGAACTGACAAGAGAAATATTCCAAGTATTTGAAAGGAGATGAATACAAGCAGAATGGTAGCAACAGACTTCAGGTGAGCATGCGGAAATATAATCTGCTTTTTTACTAGATGCCACACAGGCAGTGAAAACATAGGAAAACACTGCCATCCTGGGATGAAACCAAAATGCCCTCAAATTTCACAAGAGCACAAAGGGTCTTGGAGCCATTTGAAAGGACTGTGTTAGCACATACAGCATAATCCCAGGTTAAATGGCAATATATAGGTGAAGGAGGAGAGGACGTGTTTAAGAGAAGCAGCTTTGTTGCCTTGTATCACGGGGTGTATTTTCATTTTTAGAAGACCAGTACAGAAGACTGAGGACTCAAAGTTGCCTCAATTGTTTTCTTCTGCTTTATGCTGGCCAGAACAATTCTGGTGGAAAATTGGAGAAGATAAACACTTCTAGGACGGAAAGAGGTGGGGTGAGGGGTGGAGTGGGGAGGCGGGGTTAGTTTCCTAAACTTTACTCCAGTTTAGGACATAAGCCAGCCCTGATAGGAAAAAGGAGACAGACCCTAAATGATCTGAATCTACTGCCAGCTCATTTAGCGGGTAAGTAATTAGATCTTGAGCTTGAGTCACTGCCACCACATAAATAGAGCATTTTCTGTAAAAACATTGCTATAATCTGTGTTCAGCATTTTGGTTTCTTTTTTTGTACATACAGAGTGAGAATATAGTTGTCAAAGTTCTTCTCCTAATAATAGCATTGAAATACTAGAAGCAAGAAAGTAGAAAAAAGCTTATCTTAGCAAACTCATAATTTTTGAAGCATTTGAAGTCTAAATTAGCTTCACTCTATTGATTAAAAATATTGCTTACAGTGATTTGCCAAAAAAATTTGTTCTGAAATTTAAATTAGATTAAGTATTTTGTAGCAGATTGCCATAATAATTTTCTAAAGTAATAAAATCAGTTATCAGAATTAATGATACATAAAATTCATTTTATGATTTTACTTACATTACCTTGCTTCCCTCCCTCATCTGTTTTCAAACCAAGTCTCATAACTTTATAATGTGCTTTTACACCATGCAGTCACCCTTCTTGAAGCTGAAAGGACAACACCATTCAGTACAATCCTTTTAAAATTGCCTTGTTGATCGCTCGGAGCAAAATCAGAAAGAAATGCAGAAAAGACATGAGGACGGCTTTGTAGCTGCTGTGACCCCTGAGATAGTGAAAGAGTAGCAAGATGTCAAATCAAGCAAGGGCTTTTAATGCCATAAAATTAATGAAGTGCAGAGTTAAGTCCTGAGTTTTGCAGAGCTTTTAAACAGAGTGAACAAAAAAAGATGTTACTCTTAAGATACCAATGACTACCTATCTAGCACAAGAAACACATTCCAGGTTATGCTGCAAGTTTTTCTTCACCAAGACACAGTTGTTGCTTTTCTAAATCTGGAGAGCTTTCTCCTTTCTAGAGAGCCCATTCAGGGAAAAAGTTCTTTGTTAATTGGAAACCTCACTCAAATATTGAGACAGAAATTCTACAGAAGTAATCTTGCATCTACAAGACGAAACATGAGAGCAGAGTAGTTAATGAGTAAATCTACCACCAAACAGAAATTTTAGAAATGCTTTCAACCTGTTTCAGCTGCTAAAAGGGAGCAGGTGGTTCACAGGCTGATCCACCTGTGAGTGATCCACCACAGTGAGATTATGCTGACCTAAAATTAAACACCATTATCATTAAGAGAGCTGCTAATATGAAATACTGCAAGAACCCCCTAGCTTAAAAATACATCTTTTTGCCTTTGCCTGCTGCATTTACTAATGCAAGATAACCTGGTAGCTGTCATTGGAGGTCTCTGCTTGCTCCACCAAGCAAGGCAAGCTAGGAGACCTGACATGCTGGTGTAGTTGCCTCAGTGGCAAAGACACAACAACATACTTCCTATGCAGAGTCAGGGACAGCAACATGCAGTAACCCTTGGAAAAATACGAGGTGAAAAAGCTGCTCTGAAAACATCTCAGAAAGAGTAGGGAGCAAGCCATGCTTAGTAGAGAGTGAGATCAGGCGTAGAGCCACCTACAGCAAAACTCAGACCAGGCTTAGAGTCCAGGAACTGTACTTATACAGACGTCACAAGTCTGGGGGAAGAGAGTGTCTGTGAAAGTCCTAAGTGAGGCTCTTCAGACAGGACTCAACTCCTAACATGAGCCTTTAAAGACATAATCAGTCTGCCCAAAACACTTGGAGTTGGAGCTGGAGGGGATCTCTGGGCATATCTGGTACAACCCCCCTGCTAAAGCCAGTTCACCTAGAGTAGGTTGAACAGGATCACCCTAAAAAGGGGGTTTCAGTTTATATTTTCAGTGCTGCAGACTTGAGAAAACCAAACCCAAGGAGCTTTGATTTCTTGGTCATTATCTCATAGATGTATTGCTTCCCATAGAAAAAGTAAGTGTAGGAAGAGCATAAAGTGTGGGTCAAGAACAGACAAGCACTTTGCAGCCAGAAAATTCAGCTTATTTACACTAAAGGTCAAGTTAATTCCAAGGTCATATTTCAAATGCGCCTTAAGAAATATATTTTTAACACTTAATACTTTTTAATACTTTTTAATATTTAATATTTTTAAATTATAAAGTAATAATTTCAAAATCTTAATACAAGCACCAGAAATTACCACTGCCATGAATTCTTTTGTAAGATCACATGACACATTACTGTAGGTAGCTAAAACTTTAAGCTGTAAAAAGTGAATCTCGGTTTCATACACCTGGAAGTATATTTCAGAGAATAATCTTCACATTTCTTACATTTTGCAGATGTTGTGGATGACTGTCTCTGAACTATTTTTTCCTAGTAGGTGGTAGATTGCTTCCTGTGTGTTCCATATTCAAATATGGGAAATAAAATCTCTAAGGTAAAATAAACTGCTGTTTATCCATTCTAGATCAGTAGGACTGTGACCATTTGACCAGAGCAATGGACACAAATGTAACAGAAATTAAAGGGTGGGATTCTCATTCACCTGAATTCCCTACATCTGTCCACCAATATAAATACTTTAAAAAGGCTTTTCTAACAAAAGAACTAACCTAAATTTTTTGGCAGTTTTGACACACTTTGTTTAGAGTTCAGAACAAGACTGATGTCATTTTTTAGATGAGATGAGGTGCTGATATTTTGATAGAACCACTTCTGCATAGCAACTATGGTATGACTATGGGGATACAGCTTGAAGAAGGGGAGACACTTGTTAAATCATGCTCTGAAGGTCTGGGATAAGAAAAATTTTTTTTTTTCTTTAAGAGAGGGCTAAAGAATTGGTCTGGGTGAATTCTGGCTACTTAGGACTGCCTTGGGCAAGCAGGGATTTACACGTGCACTTTAAATGATCTCACAAAGGGCTCATTGAGTTTGGCTGGAGTTAAGGTACAGTAGCTCAAAGCCTGCTCGAATTTCTGATCTGGTTCTGGTTCCAATCAGGATTTTTTTGAACACTTCCAACTCTTTAAGACCTTAATGTGCTCATATTTTGGTCTAATGCAGAGCAGAAAAATACCATACATCATGCTGGAAAAAAGCACATATATCGCATGTGTCTTTGTATTCATTTCTCAAACTATTTATATTTCCTTTCATCCTGTGAAGGCCTAATGGTTTCACGATGAATACTTGTCCATTCATATGTAGATGTAGGATGCAGATAAAATATGACAGAAATTTTCACAAAGAAGAGATTGTATTTTATGCTGTGACTTTTCTATTCTTTTCTTCCCGGAATGTTAGATGCTTTTTAACTGTAGAATAGATAAATTTAATGTGGAAGCCTTTGTTTCAGAGGGGAAAGGTGTCTGGTTTTCTAAAGTGATGGGAAAATATTATAATAACAAAGAAAACAAATAAGAATACTTAGCATTTATAAGCTGGCTTTTCTCCAAGTGTCTCAAAAGCATATTACAAACAGGATTGAATCTCTACCCTAAAAAAAAAGGATACCTTTTTTTCCTCTGAAAGCCAAATTCTGGAAGTAAACATGAAAGAGGTGGAAGGGCACAGCAATGACCCAAGTTGTATACTTACAAAATGTCTTTCTGCTTTCTGTGTACATCCTTAAAAATGTCTGGTTGATAACACTTGTCTGGAAATTAAAGTTGGTATATTTCCCTGCTTGCTTGTAGTTATATGTCCTTATTATGAATAGATATGGAATTGTAATGTGCCTAATTACAGCTTCATTACTGAGACAAAATGTATTTTATCCTATTGTCTTCCTGAACATTTAGTATTTTATGGGTTAGGTACTAGATTATTCCCACTTGGCAAAGGGTTCAATTAGCAAGTCAATGACAATAGAGCTAATGAATGACAGTGCAAACCTACCTATTATAATGCTGAGGAGGGAGTTCCATGCTAGAGACCAGAACTTCAATTGATCTGGTTTATTAGGGCAACAGTTCTCCACAGGTTTGACGAGATAAAGTTCCATTAGAAGTAGCTTTACTTAATTTTAAGGAACCATGTAATGAATTTCTAATCCATCACACAGATGGTTTATTACTGGCGGTATGGTGGGGTAATTATTGACATCCTATTCTGTTGCTGACCTATGAAATGTTGCAGAAGGAACTGTGGATGCCTAAAAATCCTGGAGAACTTTAAATTGTGTTTATATGCATCATTCTAGATGGCCAGAAAGTAAGAATGCTGGTAGAACAAGTCTAGTAAATAGCTGACATCAGTAGATATCGATGTCATGTGGTTGGGAAAGGATATGACATTTAAGTCTTGTGCATTCACAAGAAAAGAAAGTGAAAAGGAGTAGACACACTGAAAACCAACTTCAAGAACTGCACTCATTTGCTCAGAAAGACATATTCTCTGAGTACCCACTGCAAAACATCTTTGTTTCCAGTTATTGAATATTCACTAGGAAGCGCTTGGGGGTCACCTATAATAAAACCAGAATTATCCATAAAAGCTGTTTGTTGAATTATGCTTAATACCAAATACAGCTAGGAGAACTGAAGCTTGGTTATTGATAACACACTTACCAAAAAAAAGTTAGATTTTTGGTGATGATGAATTGCTCAATTCATTCCAGTGATTAAGCTGTAGGTCTCAGTCCAGCTAGGTCAGGATGGACTGTCCATGAAGTCAAAATAAAAATTCAAAGAGAAATAGGAGCAACAAGTATATAAATGCTATGAAAAATCATGGGAAAAGGGTGTTTTCTTACCCGAAAAGCCCACCACCAAAACTGAAATTTGCGTGTCAGCAAAAAGAGCTGTATTACATATCTTTACAGAGTAGGAAAGCTTTGGTTTTTTTTTGTTTTTTTTTTTTTTTTTTTTGCTTAGCTCTGCACACCCTTTCCCACAGCAGTCCTGCTTCTGGGTGAAAATTCACAGCTTCAAACAACACCCAAATCCAAAGAGAGCTGGATTTGGTTTGGATCACCCCAAAGACCATGCAAATCAGAAGGAACATATTGAGGGGACGGTCATAGTTTGAAATTCACCTCACTTTCCAATAACGTGTTTTGGGGTAAGAAGGGAGATCAGTTTAAGCCAGCTGCTGGAAAAAGTATCAAACCCCCTGTCTCTACCAGCCAGTGGCAACACTGTAATCGATGAGAGACTGAGAAGTTTGACTGACGAGTCCTGTTTCGGGATATGGAAGCCCGAGGATTTATAGCCTGTCTCCTGAACTAACAACCCAGGAGAATGTGGAGGAACGCAAACTGTCCTTATGCTTTGGGTGTGAAAGCTGAGCTCAATTGCTTTTCAAATGGGCTGCGAATATCCAAAGTCTTCGTTACTTGGGGTGAGGTGTGACAGAGCCAAAGCTTTAATAAATGTACACTGGTATTACAACTAAGCTTACAAAGCCCAAGATTTCTGAGACACCCTTTCACATCATGGAAGGGGAATATTGAGCCAAGATAGTAGTAAGACTCTTACAGCTTCTTTTGTTTCATTTTAATCCCAAGAAGAGATCATGATGTAAATGCTAAAATCTCCTGTGTCCCTTTTTTTAAGTTCATTTGCCTAACGACTCACAAAATGCATGTTGGATGCCCCGGGGAATTTTCTGACCTACTTACTAAAAGCAGTGCTGAGTATTTGATTTTCTTAAATTAAACTAGACAAGTTCTCAGGTTTAATGTTGTTTGTTTTGTCTTACAGATAAATAGACGAGGCAGAAAGTAGACTATAATGACAAGCTTTGGTTTCCTTTTATTTTCTTTTAAGGCATGACCATTCACAAATGGTCAGCAACATAAAGCCCTGCTTTCACAAATGTTTAGGCAGCCTAACTCCCTTGGGCGACCATATTGGCAAGAGATGTGTGCATGGTTCTTCCTTATCACAGTCTCTCTGTGTCAGGATATATTTGCAAGTAGCTGGCAGCAGTGACAGGAATAGCCAGTGAACACTGTCCAGATGTCTGGGATGCTGTCTCAAAAACTAGAATTTTGAGGAGTCAGAGTCACCTTTCTTAACCTCTTTCATGTTCTTTTCCAGAAATCAATTTTAGTCACACCACAAAATTAATTTGGACCAACACTAAGTCAAAGGTCTTGGCAGAATGAGGCCATGTTCCACTCTCAAAACAATACAAAAGTACTCTAGTTTCATTCTATTTGATTGTTATAAATAATCAAGTAAGCAAAAAAGCCCTGAGCAGTATATGCTGCTAGTTACAGAGGTGGTAATTTACATGAAAACTGAGTCACAGATAGCAAATCCTCTTTGATGCTCCTCTGCATTGACTTCAGTGGAATGATGCTGAGGACCTTGTTCAACCGTCTAACAGACTTTGAGCTTTTTTTTAAACTTTTTTTTTTTTTAGAAGACCTACATTAGATATTGAATTAATCAGGCCTGTGATAAACAAATCAAGTCCAAAGTTCACAAACTCTCCCCCTCCCATACAAGAAGCTAGAACTTACTTTAATTATGCCCCGTTACTTGGCAAGAAATCAAACTAATAAACAATAACTCTAGGCCATGCAGAGACATTTTTCCCATAAATTACTTTTTTTGAAATGTGGTGGCATTTACTTAAGAACTTGCTTCAGACCCTGAACACAAAAATTTCTGCCTAGATCTGTCGAGATTACTCTAGTTATCCAAGGAATAAAATAAACAGCTTAAATTAGCTAAATATATTTATGCCCGAAGTTACAGTGTCATCTGTTATTTAAGCAATAATACTCTGTTTATATAAAAATGTAATATATTAAAATATAATAAGGTATTATATATTAATAATGCAATATAGACTATAATCATTATTAATCACATAATATATAAAATTTAGCAGGCATAAAGGGGGTGATGAGTGCTTCTGAAAATATAATATAACTTAGAATCAGTTAAAAAGTGACATGTACTGTTGTCCAGTTTGCTTCAGATGGTGGGGGGGAATGACATGGCTATAAGTCAACCTCCACCAGGAATAAGATTATTTCCCAGGACTATCATTCATACCTCAAAAAATTATGTTATTATTAAATTAATAATTCTGTCAATTTTTAACTTCATTACCATAAAATCTTAAACAAAGGATTTGAAAATCTGTTTCCTCAAGGCTTTAACTCCTTCGAACTGTTTTTAAACCCTTTGGGGGTCAGCTGTTTATTCAGATTCATCTTTAGACTTCAATACCTATGACCACCTCCTTTTTAGGCATTTCATACATGGAGGGTGTAATGTTTAATACCACATTAACTTATTTCAAGTTAGAACATATTGCATAAAACAAAATTAATGTAAGTTACACTTAGAAAAATACATAGTGATCACAACACACAGTTTAATCCCAATACCATTGTGATTCCAACTGTCCATCTTTATGATGCTGTGCATATGTGGGTTGAAGCCATTGCTCTTTTCCAAGCTTTTTTTTGGTCTGATTTTATACTCAGTGTTGTGTGGAGCCACAAACTGACTCCCTGCTTGCGGCCTGGGTAAGTCAGGGCAGTCACATTCTTTCAGTGAGCTGAGTTTCACGGGCACATCTCCCTTGGCCATCTCTTCTGAACCTTCTTCCACCAGTCACAGCCATGAACAACAGAACACTGTTTTCAGAGCTCGGATGAAACTCAAAGTGCCACTAAATACAGGAGTGCAGGAACAGGACTTGAGAAGATTCAAACATCCAACAAATGTTCAAACATTCCAACAAATGTTCATCCAAATTTTGGAAAAAGCACAAAATTACAGCAAGGCAAGAGCTGATAAAATGGTAAAAGACATCACAGAAAGCAAAATCCGACAAAGAACAAAGTAAATATAGAACAAAGAAATAAATAACTACAATACTTTAAAAAGCACTCTTACACTCCAGGGGAATATTATTTTTAATTATTGCTTTCGAAATAGCCTGTATGCACAAGGTTTGAGCTGTAAGCTGAGTGGAGTTGAGGAAAATCAATAAGAAATACAGTTTCTTTTAGCAGTTGAATATGTCAAGAGAAAGCTTTCTGTCTTGTCCTCTTTGAAGCCTCTGCTTAGAAAGGGTGTGCTCATTTCTGAAATGCCAGTGATCTCCCTGGCTCTCTTTAAGACTTGATAGATCTCAAGGATGCTCCCTCCACACATTGTAGGCCTGTTCAACTCTACACACAGCTGAGCTTTGAAGGAGCAAAACAGGTTTTAAATCACCTCCTTCTGAAGCAAGAGATGTGTTTATTTCTTTGTTATGCTCTTTCAGAGTCACTTTAAGCCATGCATTCAGCAGAAAGATTGTTTTATGGTGGGTAATTTAATTTTTAGCTGAATCTGTCCAATCCACTGCTTCAAAAAGGTCATAATTCCATTTCAAGAGGGATTTTGCAGTTTTAAATATACTTCAAAATCAAATGTTTCATTGGAGATAGTGTACTTTTCACACCTCTTTTGCCACTGCAACACAGCATTTCCTTAGGGACTGGAAGTTTTTGAAGGAGGGCACAGTGGGCAAGGGTATCATATATGTGTTAAACTAAAAAAACATCTCAAGTGAGTTATTTCATTTGCACAGTTATGAAAAAGCAACAATTATCCTGAATTTCTTTATGAACAGAAAAACTGACCAACAAACAACACACCAAATATTTAAATAGATTTTCAGAGTTCTGTTTCCCCGGATGATGGCCAGCAAGTTCTCTGCAGTGATGATCTCCCTGTTATACAGAGTCAAGGACAAAGGTTGCTTGCTACTGAGCATTTCTGAAATAGTGAGTATTAATTCAATATGGTTTTTGAAAGGATAAGGAGTCTTTTGTGAAAGGGTCTCATGATCCAGTCTCCCTTAACAATGTATTCCCCACTGGTACTCTGATGACTTTTATTAGGCAGATCCTGTTTCATCAATGAAAAAAATCCAAATATTTTCAAGCAATTTTATGTTTCAGAGAGTATATACTGGCATCTGGTGCTGAATCCTGAGGAGGGACCATTTGATACTAATTGATTGGAGAGTTTTTATGAGGTTCTGGGGTTACAGAATTCCTGAAGCAATTACCCTAGGCGACATGGAAATGCCTCAAAATGCTACAAGCAGGGATCACAGTTTTCTGCTTTCTCTTCTGGAAAGCTCCAGTTGTAACTATCCCTATTCTGCCACAGAGCTGCTTGATCTTTAGGAAGTCACTTAAACCTCCCCATGCTGCTAGGGGCTGTGTCCTGATCAGAGATTGTTCTTTCCTGCATCACAGAGCAGAACATGAAAGTCTGGGAGATATGCAGATGTCACAACAGTACCAAAGTAAAACCAACTGGAGGACTGACTGATAACCTCTGGATGGCAATATTCAAAAGTATGGCAGTAGGGGACCAGACTCAAACCTGCTTGGACTCAGAACTGGTTTTTGCCCCCAGAAGCTGATCCTTCCTGCCTGCTCTCACGTTTATGCCATATGAAGAGACACTGAGTTTTGAGGCGATAGCAATTTCATGGAGCAGTGAACCTTCTCCTTTCCCTATTCAGATTTCAGAGAACCATAGGCCCTCAGTGGAGTAACTGTCATGCAGAAATTTTGGATCCAAGCTAGCTGACCAAATGAAACATGTCTATAAATTACTGGTATGTACATCTTTCCTCTCATCTAGTTTCCAACACTCTTTTCTTTCCTTCCTATATCCCTTAAGTCAGTGTTTCCAAGACAGCATACTTTCAAAGAACAAAGTAAAAATATTTCAAGCTGGCTTAGCAAAATTTTGTTTTCCAGCTGGTGCTTTCTTCTTCTTTGAACATAAGCATGAAAAAAATGCACTTTCACTTTAAACAGTAGGGGTTTTTATCCTGTCCATACTCCTCTGGGCATGAAGATTTGTGTTTTCTGTGGTACAAGTAGGGCAGACAGGATGTTCTAAAGATATAACTAAGACAGCATCTGAAAGGATATCCTACTTGAGACAAATTGTGAAAAATAAAGTTGAAGAT
The DNA here is from genome assembly GCF_965178545.1 of Coloeus monedula. Taxonomy (NCBI): domain Eukaryota; kingdom Metazoa; phylum Chordata; class Aves; order Passeriformes; family Corvidae; genus Coloeus; species Coloeus monedula. Next base: position 18,683,080 of record NC_138785.1, on the reverse strand, counting down.
AAAATTTAAGATAAAATTTAAAGACTTTCCCTGAAAGATGATCTGTGTTTTGTGTATGTATCAATTGGTCTGACAAATAATACCACAGCTCCTTATGAACATTGCTGTCTTTATACAAGGAATCATGCACAGGTTGGGTGAACTGTGTGAGAGTGAAAAGATGGCCAAAACCCCAAGGACTGAATTGGGAATTTCCAGACAACATGGATGGTATTTAACTGCATAAACACAAGAATTAGGATTTCCAGGTCATGACCTGTGCAACCCAGGAAAAGGAAAATTTTAATGCATATTCACCAGTGGAATATAACAGAATATCACTCTCCCTAGTAAAAGGGGTACATACTGATAATACATTGCACTGTGCAACAGAATGTATCTTAAATCCATCTTCTAAGGACAGTAAAACATAAAATACTTTTGGACAATAAAATCACTGTGCTGGAGCATTTCCTCTTTTCCATGGAGACAGCAGTTCAAAAAATTGACACTAGCAAGCAATTTCTTCTTACCCTTCTGCCCCTTGTTTAAATGCCTTTATTAGATTCAAATGTATCAGTCATCCAACTCTATGCATATTAATTTATTTTCACAAAACAGGGATCTTAAGAGGGGAATATGCAGTTTCTGTGCATCAGAAATGGGTCAAGAAACACAGGACATCAATGGACAAGGGAAGTAAAGATAAAAAAGAGAAAAGAAGTGGCAGAGGGAAGCCAAAGGCTGAGAAGAGAAATGCAATGGGAAGGATAATTGTGGTGCTTTTGCACAGCAAAGATTTAAGAGAGCTGTCTGAACATGGGAGCCCACTAATGATGAGCAGGGGGGAGCCTAAGCTGTAAGGAGGCATCCAGGTGCTGCAGAAGCTTGTGCCTAGGAAAGAAAAGAAGAAGAAAGAAGTGAGGTAGCAGAAATGTGGTTGAACTCTGGCAATTGATGACTGAGCTGCTAACAAGAAAGCTGTTCTTTCTATCATCAAGCTTTAGAGGAAGACACTGGGGAAAGGCACTTTGGGGAGGTGAATACTGAAGCTCTTGCTGTAGGTTGAAGATTGGCGGGAGTACAAAGATAATGCTTAAGAAATGGCTTCCTTGTTAGTTGTGAGAGGAAAAGTTTCGGTCTAAAAGACCATGTCCTCTAAATAGAGAAGCTTCAATAGCTAAGACACTGTTGAGGTGTGCAAATAAAAAGAAATTAAATTGTTTCTGTAAAAGGCAGATATCTGGACAATCCTGGCAATTAGCTTGTGAGTGCTTTTCCTAAAATTTTGGTCAAACCATGTCAACAGCTGTCTATCTCTAGACATAAAAAAGAATAAGCACAGAACTCTTGTAACTTCAGGTTCTGTGCCTGTCATTAAAACAGGATTTCTGCCCTTAAAACTGTGCAATTATACTTTCTTTTTTTACACAAAGCTTATTTCAGTTCTGAACTGTTTCATCAACCTATTTCCCACAAAGCTACAAGCAAGTTTCAAAACTTGCTGAACGCTTTCAGCTTTTTTATTTCTAGTTACATATATACATACATTTTTCTAGTTACATAAATACATACTGTGATGGACTGCTGTTACAGAGTGTGGAAAAAACTCACTGCCATCAGTTCTTGTGCTGAAAACAGGCAAGAAAATCTTCAGCAATAGAGAGACCTGCTGATCTCAGTGTTATTCCATCAGTATGCTCACGATATTGCCTGCTTACAGAGAAAGCTGTATGCATTTATCATCTTTACTCTCCCACTTCCTGTTGTATTCAGCAGGCTGTTGATAACAGCTGATAGCAAACTGAGGATGGAAAAGGACATGTGCAGACTTAATATAGATGCTTGGAATAATATCATTATAGGGCTGCTATTGATTTTCCCCCTGCTTTGACTCTTTGAGTGTTTTGTACACTGTTGCAAAGAGATAATGGGTTTTTAAGGGGTGGATGTCAAAATTGCACTCATATGCTTGGCCAAATTATAGCTCTGAGACAATGAAGCAGACAACAGCTATTAGGCAGACTCTTACAAGATTAAAAATGCCATAGACTCCAGCGATGACAGTTGTGTCATGGTCCTTTATTCTTTAGCCTGGGATCTGGGGCTCACAGCTTACAGGCTTTGCAGGGATTGAATTGCTGCCTTCCTCAAAGACTTAAATTATTGAAGCTGCACAACAAAGGAAGTGCTAACATGGGAGATTAAACACATAAATGTCTTCACCTTCACTTCTGACTTTAAGAAATCTCTATAATAAAAGGTGTCAATATTGGTTTAGTTTCAACAAGATGTTTACAGCGAAATAAAAATCTTTACACATTTTAGTCCACAGCCATAGACAGACACCAAACTGAAAGTTTTGATTGAGGTTCAAAAGACTTTTTTTTTTTTTTTTTTTTTGCAAGAACAACTGATCCCTGATTGTGTTTTTGCTAGCACTAAACTGCCTTAGCTGCCTTGAACAGAAGAGCAGGCCTTCTCTTATTGTTTCAGACTTCTAGAACTGTTAGAAGCTAACCAAAGCATTGTAATACAAAATAGGCTTGTTTAAAGCCAGGTTGGGGTAAGCTGCAAAAGAGAAGTCTCTGAGAACTTTTCTCCTACCTGACCACAGTTCTGTATGCACACATTATTGCACCAGCAAGGTTCTCTTTTTAAGAATGATTTTTGTTACCATATAGTTACAATATGGTATGTTTTGAAGGATAATTCCCATCCAGTGGTGGCACAAAGGAAAAAACGTCTGTGATGGAGGGGCATTTTTGATTTCCCTTGCAGAATCAGTTTGCATAGGTGGGTATTCATGCATGGACCCCACAGGAAATGTGAACCCAGGCCTTTGCGTGAGAATTAAATACTGCAGAAGTTTTCTGCTTCGCCTGCTGTACAGATGACTTGGCTGTAGAACACTTTTCACCAGGTTTCTGAGAATGCCATTAGGAGATCCACAAGCTGTAAAAAAAACCAGGTTTAGTTGTGAGTTAGAGCATATCTAAATCCTTTTCTCATCGACATGGCTACACAGTCAGACCCCCAGAAAGAAGAGCTCAACTAAGTTTGGGCTGTGCATTGGAAAAGGAAATAGGGAGAGGAAAAACTCTGGAAGTTTCTTAGAAGATGTGGTATCAGTGACTGCTGGCAGACTCTGAGTTGGTGTTTTGATGTGCACCTGGTGTAGTGTGAGTTTAGAGCCCACTAAGCCTAAAGGCCATCATGTTCTAGCAGGATGGCATTCCCCCCACCCCCCCCAGAGCAGGCACTGAATGAGTTTACTTGACTGTGTTTGTGCTTCATTTTCAGGAAATTATAAATTCATTTTCTCCAAAAACCTTAAAACAGTCCTGCACTGTAGGCTTAGGGTGGAGTAACTTCTGTCCTTTGTGCTGCTTTTAGTGAACAAGTGTCCCAGAAAAGCAAAAAGAGCTTGTGTTGGTAATTACTTGAAAATGCAGAAATTTCTAGAAGGTGGAAACAATTAGTTATTAGGCTCATTGCATTTAATTGTTGACTTCTAGTACCTGAGAACATTCTCCTGCTCAACCATGTGTGCAAATGAAATTTTAATTTAATTTGTTTAATTTCATTCTGCACATAGACAGTGTTTAGTAAATTTGTTAGGATTCTTTTTACACTTTGTACTCTTTGCTAAAAATGTGATAGATTAGTTAGTCATTCTGAATAAGCAATTTGTCAAGCCTGTAAGCCATATAAAACTAAGTGCATATATAATTTATTGCCTACTCTAGTAGTAGAAATAATGTACATTTGGCAAATTCTAATTAAAATAATCAAGAGATTAATCATTTGACAGAAATTTATTTAATTTATTAATCAGAATTAATTCTCTTTAAAATGTGTTTTAAACTCAGAGTACCACTAACCTGCAAATTAGTAAATTAGAATATTTTTTTTAATCAGCAATTTAAAAAAATGTGGCAAATCAGTAACATCTACAAAAAATGTATTTTATAATACTTCCTGATGTTACATATGAAAAATCATTAAGAAGTTATTTCTTAGCTGAAGTTATCAGAGCGATTTCTTATACTATATTTTGGATTTAATTTAAGGTATATATCATGAAACATAAGTTTTCTTGGTAAGTATTTTCATATGGAAAACATTTGGAGCATAACTTTCAGTCCAAGCTACTTTTCATCAGATATAATTCATCTTGTTTGTCATAGCCTAACTTGCATGTATGTACAAATGCAGACAGAAAATAAATTTATATGGAAGCTTGTAGACACCAAATATTGTGAACTTTACAACATACAGGTTAAGAAGTTTTCCATCCAGTTATAGTACTTATCATTCAAAAGGCATAGCTTGAAGAATGAGCATTTTTTAACTTTAAATTTTGACTACCCAAATTACCAAGACCACAAGAAAACAGAATCTGAAATTTACATTTCCAGCAGTTGCTGAAGTAATTTTATTGTGCATTGCAGGAATGAATCACTGTTCCAAGTTACTCATGAAACCTTCCTTTTAGGAAGCTGCTAAATGACATGGATCTGAACATGCCAGAGAGTTTTGCGTTCAAGTTGTGGTCCGAGCCAAGAGAAGCTAGGATTTTGACTAAATCTAGAAAGGTGTGATCTCATGAGGACTTCATCATCCAAAACCTGAACTCTTGTTAGGCTGGCTTAACTGATTCTTGGTTGCAAGATCCTTATGATTGTGGATTAAATATACCAGAGAATTTCAAGTACTGTAAATTAAGAAATGCTTTGTGATGATGCATGTCTCTGCTACACAAGTAACATGTACCAGAGACTCAACTCAAGCTACCTTCTTTTTACAATTGTTCCCTCCCCACTTTATCGAAAAATACACAATGAAATTGATCTAGGAAAACTTAGTGACACTGGCGTTTTTCTTTATCCAGAGCTGGGACATGCAAAGAAAAATTACTCCTTTAAAGCAGCTGCTAAAGAAGTTACAAGCATATCAGCTATGGTTCCTGAAGAAAACCTGCTGCAAGAAATTATAGAATAGAATTTCAACAGACATTACACAGATATTTGCAGATGCTGCTGTGGAAATAAACAATTTTCAAGGGCACAGGTTTTCCATTTAAAGGCAGGTGAAAAGAAATAATAAAAATTTGCAAGTAAATTAAACTATAGCTAGGGTACTTTTAATAAATCAAATGTTGAAATGAAAATCACTGAGAGGCCTGCAACTGCCTGCCAAGTCTGAAACTTGGTGGAAAACACCCTTGAACACTAAGAGCTTTTTTAAAAAATAAAGATGCACACACTGCTTTCCAAAATTCTTGCAAGGGATCTGAGTCCCATATCAAATGTAAATGAAAGCATCAACTGCAAGAATTCAATGTGACATTAATTTTGAACATGCTCAGCCGAGGCAACGTTTAAACAAAGATTTTTACTGTATTAATTATGTTCCTTGCAAATGAGTGCTAAACTCTGCATTCTGATTACTGTAGGGAGATGTACCAGCCATTCTTAGGGCAAGGTTGGCTAAACACCTGCCTATTTGAATAGATAGGTATCTAAACCTCCTTGGAATGCAAAACCAGTCAAAAAGATCTTCTCTTGTTTCCTCTTTCCTGTGCAGCCAAAAGTACCCTAAGAGAAGAGATGTCACTGCTCCTGCATCTAATAATACACAATGCATAGAGAAGCAATCCTGTAAAAGTTAACTGTGCTTGTGATTTATTCAAAGCGGAAAGGAAGCATGTGTGGAAGCTGGAAACTTCTCTGCTGTGACCAGCAGGGATCTGTACATAGACACAACACTTTGAAATAAAATGTATAATCTTTCTCATATGGAGATATCCAATGTTTTATTCGATATTAAGAAAATATCAGTGTATATCTAGATGAATCCCTATTTAGCTAAGCGCTTTTTTGTTATTGAAAAATGGATTTTATCTGGAGTGATATATTTTGGTTGATTCTTACTGTACTTTTAACTCTTCCAGCAAGAAAACTCCATCTGTGTGATGGATAACTAAGAGATTATTTTATATCTCACGCATTATGATATGTCTTGAAATATTCGAACTATTTTAATCCTTAATTGCCTATATATTCTACTTGTCTATCTATTGACATTTGAAATTTAATTCATTCAGTGTGATTTTTCACCTCGAGGCGTGACTTGACTTCCGTATTTGTCTCTGAAGCACTTTCTTAAGTACTACAACATACCTTCATGCATGGGGTTTTTTTATGTTTTTAACTGCATCATATGTTTGGGGACAAACTTGAGTGAGGACAACTGCACTTTCCTTTTTTCAGGAGTTTTTTTTTCATTAAGGTTTTATACTGAAAATAGGTATATCACTGCATCCCACAGTGTTAGGGAGGAGGAGAGAGATTCAGCAGGCAGGAATTGTGCAGCAAGATTGATTTATTTAATTATTTTACAAACTCTTTTATAGACTTTTTTTCTTCATAGTCTAATTGGACAAAGGATCAGCCACCCCCTGGGTGGATTGTCTAGAATCCTAAAACATCCATTGTCAAAATATTTTCCTACTGTACCATAAACAAGGCTTTGCAAGGTAGCAGGTGTTCATAGTTTATAGAACTCTACTACTATCTTCTGTGAGAGAGAAAAGTAACTCATGGGCCTAGAAAGAAGCAGGAAAATTTCTTGCTAACAATATTTTTGTATCCACATAGGTGTGCAAATAAAAATGTTGGGATTTATAGAGGTAGTGAATCTTCTATCGGTCTCACATCAAAGGCTTTATTTAATAGCTGTGGGTGATGAAATAAAGCTTGGACTTGGACTTGGGTGCCAAAGTACAGATTTCTGCTGGTGACAACCTAAGGCACACAAGTGGGAACATTTTGGCCTAATTTTCAAGCCCTTTTTTTCCCTTTTCTTCTAAGATGTGATGTCATGTAATCAGAATCTGTCATTCCCATCACCTCATGGTAGTTCTGCAGTCAGGCTGCGAGAGTTCAGATTTAGTCTCAGTATGAATTCTATTACGCAGCTTAAAGAAACTTAAGTAAGTGGACTTGCTACTTCACCAGTAATGAATACATGATCTTTTGGGGACTTGAATGCTTGTTCTTCTTGTCTATTTCTGTTTTCTCTGTCAAAATAGTCTACTGTTCATATTCTGTTAGCATTGTTTGCCTGCTGTATGAAATATGCAATTTAACTCCACTGGCCCTTTTTTTCACAAACTCTATAGGGCCAATAGAAACTGGCATGCTTCAGTGAATTGTTTTTTAAACTTCAGGGTTATTATTTGAGAAAATATATCTGTATCATCTATATCTATATCTATATATTACTTTTTTCCCCACAAACTTCCTGAGGTTATTTAGCCTTCTGTATCCATTGCGTTTAAGCTTTTAAGTATCTACACTTGGTGGTGAATTCATAATTTTTCTCTCTTTAAATGTAGCCCCTGAACTCTTGCAAGTTCTTCTTACAAACTGTGAAATATTTCTGTGCTTTTGGCAAATTTAGTTCAAGTACAAAGGTGAGTATAACTCATAGGAAGCTGCTCCCTTGTGACCACCTTCTTTTTATACAGGTAATTGCCAGTAAGCCAGTCTGGTTCTTTAATCAGCTTTGTGTCTGCACACCAGGAGTGTTTTCCTATGTTTTGGGTTATGAATTAAAAGATATTATCACTTGCATACAGAAAAGCCTGGAGAGTCAAGTGTGGCTTGCTTCTCTATCCACCTTCGGTGTATGTTGGGTGTGCTCAAGCGAGGCCTTGTTTGTGTGTAGCAAGGAAATAAGGTGTCCATAAACAGGCCACAAACAGGGGCTGTATTTTCAGATATTTTTATGACTGTGTAAATTGGGCACACATTGAAATCTGATAGAACTCATCTTGTCAGATATTATGTAAATACTGAATGCATATGAATAGTCCCTTCATCACACTGTGCAGTGTTTTGTCCTCCACCAGAATAAAGGTAACAATGCTTGCCTTAAAAAGGTACATTGATTTATTCTTTTTTGAAGCTTCTTGGATGGAAATCAGTGTTATTTGTAATTTTATGCAGTCAAATAATAAAAGGTTGGTTACTGGAAGACTACTCCTTTTATTTAGAATAACACTTCTGTGTTGAACTTATTGCTTATGCTTTGTTTTGTTCCCTGTCCCTAGATTAATTTTACTTTAATAAAACCCAAAGAAAACCAAAGAAGACACAAAATAACTTTCTACTGTATTCTGGCTGTTCATTTTTTACATTAGTCTTTGAAGTAAAACTGTCCATGTGGTTTTTTTATATTATTTTTACACATAAACACCTTCACATAAACTTTCCCAGATCTTCTTTCTCACGCACAGTTTCTGATATCTCTGTGTTAGCCAAACTCAAGTTCAACATTTATTTGTCCCAACCAGTTACTGTCAAAACCATTGGTCTGAACATCTGCTCCAGCTGAAAGGTCCCCATGAGAGCTTAACCAAAAGAAACCGAGTTAAATGTCAAAACTAGGTGTATTTTAGATGAAAGTTCTACTCAATGTCTCTTTTTTTGGTGATATTTTTTTTACACCTATTCCTGATTCACACATTCACATGAGCACATTTCATTGTAGGTGCTTGAAAGAAATTTTTTTAAGGCATCCATCTAGCTGGGCAAAAAATTTTTAGCAAATTAATTGCTCAGGAGGTCATCTGTTGAAAATAGGCATTGTAATTTCAATTGTAATTGAAATATTACACCCAGATGTCATGGATGACACTGTGCCTTCTCTTGTAACAGAGAAGTAGAAATTTATTAATTGATATAAAACAGTGATTCAACAAAGTTTGATAGTAAATGTGGCAGGGTTCTAACAAGATCTGATGACAACGTGCACTTGATGGTTTACTGCCTAGAGGACAGGGTCAGATAAACCTGCCAGGGTCAGATAAACCCTCCCACTGAGCCATGAGTTTCAGAAAGGACTCTCTTGCTTCCTAAACCTCCTTCTGAGGGGAGTTTGGCTGCATCTGGATCCAGACTTAGTCTGAGACTTGGCCAAAAGTTTGTGTCTAAAGGATTATATGTCTACAATCTATCCTTTATATCACCTAACTAAGACTTCAAAGTTTAACCTGTTATTACTCACACTGCAAATCTGTTGCAAGGAATTTCTCTGCCTCAAGGAGCAATTCTGAGAGGCTTCCCCAGCTGTGGGGATATCCTAGTGTGCAGCCCACTGCCATGCTGGAGAGTTCAACAGGCTGTTCCCTATTTATGGAGTAAGATGACTGACTGACAGTCATATCTGGATACCAGCTGTATCTTGGGTTGTCACATGCTCAGCCTGGAAAGATTAGAAGAGGTCTCTGGAGAGTCCTTATCGTGGCCTTTCCATGCTCAAAGGGGGCCTATAAGAAGGATGAGGACAAACATTTTTAAATAAATAAAATTGCCCAAAATAGCTGCCAGTAAAGCAGGGAAAAGGCAAGGGAAAAGCCAACTTTGACCAGTCATCATGAAAATACATTCCTGAAATGAATGACTGGCACATTGTATTTTTCAAAGCACTTCTATCTATGCAAGTCCAGCAATAAACAGAGTGCTGGATCTGTAGCTGATGTGCACTCAGTTATTTCTGTTGAAGTCAATGATTTACAGAGCTGAGGATATGACCCAGTATTCTTATAGTACAGCTGTTTGAGACTTGGTATGTTAACAAGGTACTATCTTAAATGAGGTGTGTCTACAGAAGAGCTAACATTTAAAATATGGAAACAGTTGCTTGTTGCCTCACATATGGAGATTTGGCTACAGGGGAAATGGTTCTCCTATTTATAAAATTGTGATTACTTAAGTAATGTTTCAGTGTTTTAATTTGGCAGATCCCAGACTCCACTCCTGAGGATTGCAACTTCAGAGGGCAGTTCAGGATAGTTGGATTTACTAGGGATGGTTGGCTGCCTTGCATTTCCCCCATAATAAAATAGGGGATTGCTTGCTGAGTTACTTCATCTTAAGAAGAATGAAATTGTCTGTGTTTTGGCTAGAGCAGGTCAGCAGATGCTTTCTCTCCTTCTTTCTCACATGTTGATTAAACCTTATGTGCTATTGGCAGATAGGAATTCTCGGCTGCCTTGAGGGGGCATCTGTGGTGTGTTCCTTTTACCAAATACATTCTGGTTAGAGATCAAAAACCTGCCTGCTCCAGCAGACAAATGTGCAGGCCTTTTATTTCAGCCTGTGTCTCCAGTCTCTAAACTGCTGCAAAATATGCCCCAGTAAGGCAAGGACAATGCTGTGAGAGGCACGGGGCTGCCATGTGCTGCAGCATCTTCCCTTAAAGGGACAACTTGGGATTTGTAGGAGAACAGCACTGAAGATGTTCTTGCCAGTGCTCAACTGCTCTGCTGCTCCAGGCTGGACATGGACATTCTGGTGCTGAATAGCACTCTTCAAGGAAATGATTACTTGATATGAACCTGTCATCTTGCTTAATCAAAGAATTTAAAGAATTAATTAAAAGAATTCATTTCATTTAATTCCTTTTTTTCCTTCTGTTGCACCCTGGAGATCTAAGTCTGCTCAGGGTTGTTTTGATTTAAGAACTTCCTCTGGAAATAAACTCTGGGATTTTCTTCCTTTACATGGTAATGGGCTTTCCAGAGTGTAAATTTAAGTATTATATTGAGAGATATTGGTATCATAAATCTCCAGGGTAGCCTGCTGAAGTAGATACTGAAAAAGGCAATAATTTTATAAATCATAGAATATCTCAAGATGGAAGTGACCAGTAAGACTCTTTGTGTCCAGCTCCCAGATAAAACTTGTATTTCATGGGTAGCCTTGTACTGAAGACTGTCTGTGAAAAGGCTGACTGAGAAAACAGTGCCAGACTGTCTTTGAAGTTGCTTTATCTCCTCAGTTTGGTCTCAGGAATTCATAAATTGACCCCTGTGCCCCACAGCTATAGTACTTTCCTATAGGTTTATTGTGTATTCTGTTTAACACAGAATATCTTACTGCCTGGATGCTATTTGTATATAAAATCTGTCATTTTATCTCATGCCTCAGTTCTCCCTCCTCTGTGGTATATCCATTCTGAAGAGCGTAAACAAATCTATATTTCTTAATTTCCCTACTCCTGCTGCTTAAAAAAAAAAAAAGGAACAAATTTAAGCTAATTTTTAATGCATCACCATATTTTGAAAAGTGAGTATTCGGATTCATAAGAGATAAATTATTGCTTTCTGAGTTTAAAAAAGAAGGTAATTTTTTTCTGCGTAGATACTTTTCTTACTTTTATATAGGAATTTTACATTGTATTCACAAGGAATTATTAATAAATACTGTATTTTGTAATTGACAATGCACAGAAGAGTAGATTAAAGGGTGCAGAGATTTGGGGACAGATTCATGGATCTTAAAAATTTTAGTTGCCAGTCATTCTCCTGATCCAAAAATCCTGATAATATAAATTCAGGATAGTATAAAAATTTACTCAGGGAAGTTTTTCACTCTTTTTATCATTCAGGCTGTAGAGTGTCTCTTTAGTGGGACATCCCAGATTTTAAAGTACTGGATTGAAGATTTTGTAAAGACTTCTTTGCCTGTTCTGATGTTTTACTTGTTCTCTTCCAAAGGTGATGGAACAGCTAGAAATAATATGTAAAAGTGCTGATGGAGGAATGTGAATACCATCATCATTAATATGAATATATTCATTTGAAGAAATGAGGGGAAAGTGCAGGAATTAGAATACCTGTAGATTGAAATAGAATGGATTGAAGATTTTCCCTGGCATTGGAGATTAATTCATTTTCTAGTTGGTGGAAATTTACGTTTAAAAAAAAAAAAAAGTAGTATTAGATTTTTTTTTTCATAGTGTGAATCACCAATAATGCAAGAGAAATTGCTATCCTAAATTCACACTCTTGGAATAAATTTTTTCCACTAAAATGACAATTGCAAACATTACTGATACCTTTTTTTTTTTGGTCAAAAATTATTTGATATTCAGTCGATTTCATTATATAAAAGTTCTATGTCTTTTATGTCTATTCTCTCCCATACTTGGAGCTTTTACACTTCTTTTAGATTCAAATGTTTGCTTTGGGGAGGGGTTTTTTTGGTGGTTTGTTTTTTTTTTTTTTTAAATTTTTTGCTTTGTTTGTTCTTGGTTACTGCTGGCACTTCATAATATCTGGTGAATTTTTGCAATGTCTGAGAATGCATACTGGTAAAAGTAGCTAGTATTTTTAAATTAATCCCAAAGTCTTCTCACTCACTATGCAGGCACAGCAGTTCCATCTCTCCAGACATTCTTCTTCTTTAACGTGTTTTTGACATGAAATTTTCTTAGGAAACATAGTTTCTTCCACCATTTTGAGTTATTCTGCAAACTAACAATCAGCAAAAAGATATCTCCTTCATTATGCTATGCCATTAAATACTCCACCTTTTTAAGTTTATTATAAAATAAACTGCAAAGATGCAGCTCTGAAAAGTACGGATTTAGGCTGGGAAAATTCTAGGTAGGGTTTTTTCTGTCTTAGGATGTAGAAGATTATTTGTTTATATCTTTTGCTGTTATTTGTATATATGTTTACAGACCTCAAAAGGCATTAAGAAAAGCTCAAAAGCAAAAAACATTCAAAAACTTAGAATCAATGTTTTATTCTGCTCTGTGTACCTGGGGCTATTTCTGTATTTTACAGTAAATGATTAATCAGTGAAAAGAGTCCCTGGGCAAGGACTCCGAATGTGACTCCGTCCATCTTCCCCAGCTCTCTGGGTGTCTAGCTACCAAATTCGGGGTTTGGGATACAGTTGCAGTTTGCTCTCCAATAAACTAATTTCTTAAATCCTTTTTTATTTCTTTCCATGGTTAAGTTGCTTTGATGCTCTTGCCATAAAAGCAAAAAACCCCACCCAAACCCACCTCCTTTTGTTTAGCTTGAACTCTGAAAAAACATTTCGCTTGCTTATTGCGACAAAGGGAATTTAACGCTCTTTGATTGACGACCTAGAAGTCTCTTGACTAGAGAGAGGATTTGTCAGAGACACAAAAACATACAGAAGTTATTTGCACAGTCATGCCTTGGGAGCGTGACTCATGAGGTAGGAGTCAGGAGGTTTGAATTAAGCCCCAGGAGGTGTGAAACCTCTGTTGCTAAACTGCTTGTCATTCCTGTGCAGCAAACATCACCATTCAGCATCTCAGTCTCCCCATCTATAAAATAGCATCTTGGTATTTATAAAGTGATTTGAGTACTCTCTGTGAAAAAAATGCAGATGCACTTAAGCAGCAAATAGTATAAGAATACCTTCCTGTAATTTCATGCTTCATTGGGTTCAGCTCTGTGCCAATATCCAACTAGAATATTCATTTCAGAACGAAAGATTAAATCTAATGGTTCTGATGATGAAAATATCTTACTACCATAAACCAGTGTCTTTCTGTATATGTTTGCTTCCAGAAATGTATCCATTTGTGTGTTTTGAGATTTTACTTCTCTGTCGTTCTGTTACCCAGTCAATGATCAGCATGTCCTAAGACTGCTCCAAGTTATTTTGAATGAATTTTTTCTTCTTAGTAGAAGACCTGTGTCATGAGAAAGGGAGGGTTTCCTCAAACCCTCTGTGTTTGATTGGTCTGTCAGAGGCTCAGGAAAGCTGAAACATCTGTGCCCATCCAGTCTGTCATCACCCCATCATGGGGACTCTGCACTGAGCAGCCTAGAGGTGTAAAATTCTCTCTCTTGGCTTTCAGATGTACAGCCAATAAAATTAAGATCACATTCCCAGTGAGGGGTGATTGTACCTGGGAAGGGGGTAGCTTTGGGATGCAGGTGTGAGTTAGTTATGACAATGACATTATAATGAGCAAAGGTCACCTGAGGAGAGGGATTTTGCCACAATTGTTCGTTCAGCAGCAGGTCGTCTCCTCCTCTCTCCCTTGGCTGACAGCTGCTATGTGGTTTATCACCTACACGAGAACATCAAGTTCCTATTCCTGCAGGGATTACAGCAGAGCCTGACCACAGTGTCTTCATTCAGCTTCACCCTTTGTTTCATCTCCCTTGACATGTATTGTGTGGGGAGTGTCACAGACGTTTGGGGCATTGCATTTAACCTCTGCATTTCACTGTAGAATTCCCTGACTGTTATAACTTCTGTTGGAATGTGAATATAATTTCCCATTTTTCTCTAATTTTACCCCCTGTCACTTTCCTACACCGTCCTTGTGCCTGTTTGCTTATAGATTTAAACAACACAAAACCTTACTCAGTATAATAAAAATAGATTTTATTTGTTGTCATATAAGTTACTGCAAGACAGAGGTGTTCATAATTTTTTAGCTTATTGTTTTTTCCTGGAGAGTAATGAAAGAAGCAATTATTTTATAAAGCCAATCACTGAAGGTAGATGGTAACAGCTCCCTACTGAGCAGTTCTGTTTTTACGTTTGCCAGGTGAGTGCCAATGAATTTCAGCAGAAGTACTGGAATGAAGCACTTTTCTGAAGCAATTTTATAACAGGAAGGCTCAGAGTTACTCACTGCGATTTTTGGTACCTATTTGAACATGTACTGAGCATGTCTACCACATATGTCATTGCTGTGTCTTCTGCTAAGGGTGAAAAAGGAGCAGCCCTCAAGAGCAGCTACCTGGTGGGGCTAAAGGGCCAACTTCTGTGGATTAATTTTTCTTTTTGCAGCATTCCTCACAGGAATGAACAAGATCCCAGTATTCTCCACAGAGAGGACAACTCACCTCTAGGACATTAAGTAGCTTTATGTAGCCCAGTGAAATTTTTACTGCTGAATATTCAGTAAGTTATTTACAACCAATGGGACACCTTAAACATAGGATGTTTTTCCAGAATAAATTCCTTTACGTGTCACTTGGTGGCTATATCTATCAATGTTTTCTTAAATAGGGATAGGTTTTATACTGGACTAACTGCTTATTACAGTCCTGCTGGGAGTGCAAAGGACAGGTCCCTTGAATGATTTCATTTTGCCAAGCAGAATTTGCTAGAAGAAAAGCAAACAAAAAGGCATAAAATATGAATCAGTTGTGCTGACGCAAAATGTTGGCAGATTGGGCATCAGGAGTGTAATAATATTAATATCCTTATAGTTCTGTTTTATTCTGGTTTATTGCATAGGCTTTATTGTAATGATGTGCTGGTGGCATTACAGCATATTTTCTTTTTATTTCTTCCATGTGATCTGAATACATTAAGAAGTGAAAATGGGTCTGCTTATTCCCAGAGGAGTACTTTGTATATAACATGGGAAGGAGTAGGTAAGTCCAAAACTGAGATTTACTTTTTTATATTGAAACTTTCAGAAAATTATTTTGATTTTTTCCCTTATAAATCTTTGCATCCAAATCCCTTGAATTAAGTAGACAGGAAATTACCCTAGCATTGTAATATGTTTAGTCTAAGAAAAAGTCATTGCTACTGGTTCTTGTTTTGTAGGCACCAAAGGGAAAGCAAGACGAAAGAAGACTATGTTGAATTTTTTTTTTCTTTTGTTGAATAGAAGACTGTGTTGAACACAGTGACTTGGAATCATTTCCATCATGCCTAAGAGGTGTTGTCTGTAACTGGCCCAGATGGCACTGTCTCTGTGAAGCAGCTCTTCATAAACTGATAGCACAGTGGGCCACAAATTCCAGCTGTGCTGCTTTGATTGTGTTTACTGAAGTGCTGTGGCCTGGTGCTACCAATACATTACACACAAGAGCTGTTCTTTCACTCTATATCTTGGTTTTCCAGTTTTGCTTCTCCCCGTATGCAAGCAAGGTATTTGCCACTGTAAGGGGAATGTCTCACGTGTTCTTTCTCTCTCTAAGGATCTGGTCTGTGCATAAATTTTATAATTTTCTTCTATATTTTTTTGGCAGCTAATAAGCAGAAAAAAGTCTCTGTGATACCCTGTAGTTTTAATGCAATGATATTTGGTCAGTAATACAGTGACTTTGTCATAATGGCTCTCAGTGCCTCCCCATTTTCATCTATTTTCATCTATTTCAGAATCCCCTTGCTTCTTGTTTCTCTGAACCTTTGCATTGTGCTGGCTGAGCAAATCTGTTCTCTGAAAGGCCAGTTGCTTATATGAAAATATGCTGCTCCTTGTTGTGATCTTTCTGTTCCAGCAGCACAGTTTTCTAGGCTGGATGCATTTACATTGTGTAATGATCCTTTATCCTTGTGTGACTTTTTGTCAGTTTGTGTGAGCATCTTTGTGCTCCTGTAACCACAAGTACATGTGGACTGGGCTGCTGAATTCTGACAGTTCCACTGTAGTCAAGCCAGCACAATTTGTGTTGGCAGGAAAGCTCTGAGGGGGTTCAATACACACTTAAATGCAAATCTTTTCAGAGCTTATAGTGTTGCTCTGTGGTAGCTGTGTTCATCTGCTCTGTCAGTGCTGAAGTGTAAACATTCTTTGCTGCCTTGTGCTTTTGTGTGGTGAAGTAATCGCTGCTCTGTCTTGGTGTTTTTACCCTTTCACATCCCTTTAACAGCAGAACATGGGGGAGCAGACAATTTGACTTGCTGCACACACCTTTCCTCACTCTTAGGCAGTTAATTATTTGTGGGTGGCAGATGCTATGCAAGTGCTTTAGGGGATGACATGCATGGTAAGTAGAGCCACTGTGGAATTTTTTAATGAGGAGGTCTTATAAGCTCTAATTCAGTATGAATCACTTCTGCTTTGGATCCTGCACCGTGCTTTTGTGTCCCTGGCACCTACCATGGAGCCCCAGCTGAATTCAGAGCTCTCTGCAGGGAGACTTGGAAATACACATAAGTCACTGCATTCAGGAAATTAAAATCTTAGTTGACAAGACAGAGGAATGAAGGATGTTTGCTCCAATTTATGTACTGGGGACTGGTGTGTAAAGAGAAAAATATCCAAAAATGACACTTAGGAGCACATGTTTTCTTCAACACAGGTGTAGGTTGACTTCCAAAGTGGAGCTGGTCATAAAACGTCTGTTGGAATAAATTGACTCAACATGATATAAAAGTTGTGAGTTCACTTTTGTCTGGGTTAAACTGAAAATTTGTATAGCCTGCTGCTAGATAGGGAATTTCACTGGCCTAGGAGACCCAGACAGCCCTGAGTATGACACCATGAGACCTTGATTCCTACATTACCTTTATCTGAGTGCTCAGGCGGATTTTTAGGCACAAAACTTTATTTTTGGAGGGTGAAACATTTTTTTTAAATACAACATGTACCTGTTCTGTTTCATCTGCTTTTACATGTTTTTGGATTTTGAAAAATACCTTATGAAAAGATTAGAGAATAAAGCTGACAAATTAATCTGCTTTCCAAAAGAAGCTAAATTTGACAAGTAAAGATTCTGCTTTACATGCAGAATTGACATTCTATTCAGTAAAAAGTATTCAGTTTTTATTTTGAAATGGAATAATGTTTTTCTATGGAGAATTCATATCAAGTGCAGGAATGCATTCTCTCTGATGCAGATCCTTAGAGGATAATTTCTGCATTTCTGCTGTATTATCATTTTGACTTAGCTGCAGAGTCTTGAAGATGTGTCAGCCAGTGAACCTTGATAGTAGGATGTGATCTTCTGTATATTGGGAACTCTGGATATATTGCTTGCAAAATATTTGTTCTTAACATTAGTGTGTTCCATCAAGTCTTCATAAATGATGTTTCAAGTGATAACTTGTTCTAGTAGACAAGCTTATAACTCCACTTATAATCAATGCCTTAGTTTAAGACTTTATTAATTAAGAAGTAATTTTTCTAGCAGTGACTTATGTTAAAGCTTTTTACATTTACAAAGAAGTAGAGAATTAGAAAGTGGTGAGAAGGTGCTGACAGTGCCATCTTGGAATATAGTTTCTCTTGATCCCTAATTTATGTAATGCTCATATATGAACTGTGTGTACTCATTTTGTACTCCTGTGATAGGTGGACTCTCTTCCTCTGAGCAGTGTTTCTGTCACTGTTCTTAGTAAGTATAAACTTCCTCAAGGATACCTTGAAAAATGCAATCCGACCTCAGTAGAGTCACATAACTATATCTAATACTTTGGTATTTATTGCTTGGTTTGCAAGTGTCTCAAAACAGGTTATAAATGCACTACAAACATGGTTGTTCTTACTCAGGGGAATAAGGTGATCTTGTCTAATATGAGGAAAGCTCTGGGTACTTTTTACTCATGTCCAAAGTCTAGTCCTCTTTATGGCTGCCGTGAAAACCGACAGAATGTTTAGTGAGGATTAGCAAAGGAACAATGATTTCTCTGTATGTCTATGCACTGCTTTGTGAAGTATAAACCCTGAATACTTCATAGCCATTAGGACTTTTTTATACTTTTTGGTATCTGTCTTGTAGAGCCTTAGCATAGCAAGCTGCTTGTAGAAGCTGGTCTGAAGTTCACAGTCAGGTTCCTTGGAAAACTTCCTTGGGTATCAAAGGTGTCATAGTTCCTGAGCCTGGAGCATGTGTAGCATTCTAGGATTTTAGTGCCAGCAGTTGGCATGCAAGAAGACATTTTTAGAAAGTGGAGTGGTACTGTTCATACACACTGTCATTTGTAGTTATGTTACTTCACATTTGCAAAACATTTTTTGATAGAATCTGCACTAATTTCTCATCTAATCTTAATGGTTCAGGGGAAAAATCAAGTTCAGGATAGTAAGGCTGTTGTGGTTGTGGTGATGTGGGAACATAAGCAAGATGAAGCTTCATTGGAAAAGCAGTATTCGATATGATTGCAGGGAAAGCAGACAAGCTTTTGAGCATACAAATCCTTTTCAATAAGAAAGAGAAAAGCGAAACTTCAAGAAAATTATGATGGGAACCATTGCTCTGATTTTACAGTTCGGTTTTTTCTGGCCTTTGTTTGGTGTTTCGGCTTGCTTCCCTTTTTGGCTTACCAAATTATTTTCCTTTTTTTCTCTTGTTTTCATCATAGCATTGGGTAGCATCCATTCTTTTGTCCATGAGGGTTTTGGTCTTTCGATAACCTGTCTGGACTAAAGGTGAATGTTAAGTATCTTATTCCAGAACTGCAAGTTTAAAATAGCAATGCTATCATTTCACTAACTCCCCAATAGTCTAAGGATATAAATCAGGAAAACTGGGGGGGGGGGGGGGGGGGGGGAGGGGGTGTCTGGGGGGGGTCATATAAAATGCTTTGAAAAGCATTTTAGAATTTTAGAATATGAATTCGTAACAAAGATACTAAAATTGTGAACAAGACAGAGATATTCATTTTATTGCTCACAGAAATTTTTATGCTGTCTCCCTTCTTTTGCACAGATGCTAACAGCTTCCCCTCCTCTCTATTGACAGAGGTTAACTACCTCTCCCTCTCTTGTGGTCCAATTGATTTATGTAATTAGATTACATTAAGAGCTATAATCATTAACCTGCATTTAAGCTGGATTGTTCTATTCTTTGAACGAATTTATGACAGAACACTAATTGCAAAATTTTGTCTGGTTTTGGTTGCTGTATCAGCTGGCCTAACACAAGATAATTACATTTGAATTTTGCCTGTGCTATTTAAAATCTATAGCATAATATGAAGTAGTTTCAATATGTTATGATCAGTTTTCTATTGAAAATTGAAGTGGTATGTTATAGAACATGATAATATATTAATATATAAAGCTTTAATTTTTCCATATTAGATTATTTTTTTTCAAGCTATCTTCTGATGTTTTAAGTTTGTTGTTCACAGAATCATAGAATCATTAGGGTTGGAAGGGACCTCTGAGATCATCTCATCCAACCCCTTGCCAAGGCAGGGTCACCTGCAGTCGGTGACACAGGAAAAACTACACATAATAGAAAGTTATGGATATGTTTTCCGTGTCCTGAAGTGTTTGATTTTCTATGTGCCTGGAAAGAATTTAAAAGTTTATGTCTGTTGAAATCAGTATTATGCAGGTCCTTCTCATCTATGACATGTGTAATGCATAATATGCAGGGCATGCTTAAAATTAAGTGTGAATATTCAGATGAAAACTCCCAGTGTGAACGAAACAAGAAATTCATTCCTATAAATGCATGATTACATTTAGTTCCAGTTCTACTTAATCATTCAGGAAAATCTCCATAACATTTCTTATCCCTACAAATAATGCACTGTCACAATCAAAGGAGATGAGTAGATTTTATAAGGCAATCTCATGTATGCAATTATGCAATGCTGTACAGGTAAACATGTGGGGTTGTGATTCTACAGCATTGTTAAAGGTTTTGATTGGCTGCAGAGTATATAAGCTTAAGATTCAGGTGCAAGAGATTGTGTTGATCTTGCTTTACTGTTTTATTTAGCATGCTTCAGTGGTATGGCCTTGGACTGAAGTTTTTAAGTGCCTGCCACCCACAACTATTCCTTCTCATACCAAAAGTGAGTATGTGAGTCAGCACTGGGACAGGGACTTATGGAAGAAGGAGCAGCATATGATAGGAAGCATGAAATAGTGTTTTAGCAGTCACATTACCCAAACCGGTTTGCTTTGCATCTAAAACTACTCTGAGCTGGCAATAACAAACTTAATGACAGCTTTGAAGTACATAAAACCCATTGTCACTCTAAAAAACGTCATTTCTCCTTCTGTTTTTTGTTTTGACCCATATCACTGTGAAAATGTCACTCTAACATAGAGAAAATCCCTCTCCTCCTCTCAAACCCGATAACTTCTTTTTTTCTGTGCTACATGTGTGCATATCCAAGGTATGGTCATATGAAAGAGAGACTTGTCTGAACAACTCTTGGAACTGGTGCTCTTAATCATGAACAGTGTCACAGATGGTGGGAAACCTCTGTTGTGGGTAATTGCCACTCTGTGTTTGTTGCTGTACAGGCATAGGAGTAAAAAGCCTGATTGACCAGGTCAAAAACCTGCAAACATCACTTGGAATTTGTTTTAACTCATAAATCGGCATTTTAATCCATGATGCCAACCTCCCAAGGCTTCACTATCATCTGTACATATCTGCTTCTTACACGATCTTGTTATGACAATTAGAATCAGTGGATATGCAAAGGTTGCTGATGAGAATATTTCTGTTGATGGGCATCAGCTCTAGAATTCCAATCCAGAGCCACCACTTACAGCTCTAGAATCCTTTTGAAGGATTTCCAATGGGTTTATGTCCTAATCTTCTATTTTATCACATAGAAACTGGATAGAACAAAAGCCATGCTTTCTCCAGCTTTTAAATCACAGTTTTTGAAATTCTTGCTGTTGGGTAATTTATTGTCATGGTTTGACACTGACCCAACACCAGGCACCCATGAGAGCTGCTCACTCACCCTCCCCTGCCACAGCTGGGCAGAGGAGGGAAAAGGAAAAAAAAATTAACGAAGGCTTCATGAATGAGATAAGGACCTTAATGAGAAGTAAAATAAGCCCTTAGAACACCTTCCACCCCTCCAGCCCCTCCCTCCTTCCCACGGACAGTGCAGGGAGACAGGGCCTGGGGGTTTGGTCAGTCCATCCCCGAGATTTCCTCCCGCTGCTCCGGGACAGGAGTCCTTCCCCTGTGAGGCCGTGGGTCCCTCCCACAGGAGACAGTTCTCCTGAACTTCCCTGGAGTGGGTCCCTCCCACAGGAGACAGTTCTCCCTGAACTTCCCTGGAGTGGGTCCCTCCCACAGGAGACAGTTCTCCTGAACTTCCCCGGCGTGGGTCCGCTCTCAGGAGCAGCAGCCACACCACCCCTGCTGCAGCCTGAGCCCCTCCCACGGGCACACAGCCCTCCCAAAACTGCTGTGGCATCGGTCACTCTTCCACAGGGTGCAGTGCTCCAAGGACAGGCTGCTCCAGCCTGGAGGCAGGGCCCTCTCTCTCCACCAGAACTCCCACTGGATCACAGCCTCCTCCAGGCATCCACCAGCTCTGGCACAGGCACCTCCCCAGTGCTGTGAGTGGATCTCTGCATCCCCCATGGATCCCCATGGGCTGCGGGTGGATCTCTGCATCCCCCGTGGATCCCCATGGGCTGCGGGTGGATCTCTGCATCCCCCGTGGATCCCCATGGGCTGCGGGTGGATCTCTGCATCCCCCGTGGATCCCCATGGGCTGCGGGTGGATCTCTGCATCCCCCGTGGATCCCCGTGGGCTGCGGGTGGATCTCTGCATCCCCCGTGGATCCCCATGGGCTGTGGGTGGATCTCTGCATCCCCCGTGGATCCCCATGGGCTGCGGGTGGATCTCTGCATCCCCCGTGGATCCCCATGGGCTGTGGGTGGATCTCTGCATCCCCCGTGGATCCTCATGGGCTGCGGGTGGATCTCTGCATCCCCCGTGGATCCCCATGGGCTGCGGGTGGATCTCTGCATCCCCTGTGGATCCCCATGGGCTGCGGGTGGATCTCTGCATCCCCCGTGGATCCCCATGGGCTACGGGTGGATCTCTGCATCCCCCGTGGATCCCCATGGGCTGCGGGTGGATCTCTGCATCCCCCGTGGATCCCCATGGGCTGCGGGTGGATCTCTGCATCCCCTGTGGATCCCCATGGGCTGCGGGTGGATCTCTGCATCCCCCGTGGATCCCCATGGGCTACGGGTGGATCTCTGCATCCCCCGTGGATCCCCATGGGCTACGGGTGGATCTCTGCATCCCCCGTGGATCCCCATGGGCTGTGGGTGGATCTCTGCATCCCCCGTGGATCCCCATGGGCTGCGGGTGGATCTCTGCATCCCCCGTGGATCCCCATGGGCTGCGGGTGGATCTCTGCATCCCCTGTGGATCCCCATGGGCTGCGGGTGGATCTCTGCATCCCCCGTGGATCCCCATGGGCTACGGGTGGATCTCTGCATCCCCCGTGGATCCCCATGGGCTACGGGTGGATCTCTGCATCCCCCGTGGATCCCCATGGGCTGTGGGTGGATCTCTGCATCCCCCGTGGATCCCCATGGGCTGCGGGTGGATCTCTGCATCCCCCGTGGATCCCCATGGGCTGCGGGTGGATCTCTGCATCCCCCGTGGATCCCCATGGGCTACGGGTGGATCTCTGCATCCCCCGTGGATCCCCATGGGCTACGGGTGGATCTCTGCATCCCCCGTGGATCCCCATGGGCTGTGGGTGGATCTCTGCATCCCCCGTGGATCCCCATGGGCTGCGGGTGGATCTCTGCATCCCCCGTGGATCCCCATGGGCTGCGGGTGGATCTCTGCATCCCCCGTGGATCCCTATGGGCTGCAGGGGCACAGCTGCTGCACCATGGGCTGCACCACGGCCCACAGAGGAACCTCGGCTCCGGCACCTGGAGCACCTCCTGCCCCTCCTTCTCCCCTGACCTTGGTGTCTCCATGTTGTTTCCCTCACCTCCTCCTCTTCTCTGACTAGAATCCCAAACCTTGTGACTTTCTTTCGATTTTCTTCTTAAATCTGTCACCACAGAGGCGTTACCAGCCTCTCTCCTTGGCCCAGTTTTAGCCAGCAGCATGTCCGTCTTTGGAGCCATCAGCCACTGGCTCTGCCGGACATGGTGGGAAGCTTCCAGTGGCTTCTTCACAGGGGCCAGCTTTGTGGCCCCCCTGCTACCTAAAACCAGGCTGTGCCAGACCAATATATTTATATATCATCCCTTAAGACCTCAAAGAACACTTCAGACAGAGGAAGTTTTTCAGACGGGAGTGTGGTAGATAAATAATTTAAAGGGAATCTTTATAGGTTTTAACTACTTTGAGAGAAACCAAATGTTTTCTTTGAGATTTATAGAAAAAGCCTGGGGAAAAGAAAAAGAAAGGGATTTACATGTGGAATATAATATTACCTTGCAGAACGCTCAGGGATTCTGAAACATTTTCATTTTATTTGAGACAGTAATGCCCGAATGGCGTTTTAATATGAAACATGTTGCAGCAAACATGAAAAGAGCAAGCCTACTATACCTGGAGCTTTTAATGTTGCTTGTGGCTTCAGTGTCATCTTCAAACCAGCAGAAGTGTACTATAGCAAAATAAAATCCTAGCTCAAGAGGGATCAAAAAGAAGACATAAAGGGCTAGACTAAATTATGAATTGAATGAAATAATTAATTTATTCACTTACAGAAGCTGACAATCAGAGTGAAGGAGAGATGTGATTAATTTTTCACTCTTTATCATCATTTAAACATTGGGAAGCTGTGGACATTGGGACCCCATGTATTTTTCACTTCGTTGCAGAGGGATGAAAAGGTTGCGTCAAAACTAAGGCTGCTGCCAGGCATGCATGATGTATTCTTTCAAAAAAAAAACCCCAAAGCAGAAAAAGCCACGAAGTTAATAATTTGTATCTGACTTAAGTGATGACATCTGACAGAGTGCAAAAGGGTGTTAACATTGCATGCAGAGGATCAGATTGAACTTCCTCCTCTGGGCCCTACACACACACATCACCCTCTCTCCCTCGCCCTTCTTCTAAAAAACAGTCCTTAACTTCACGTGTTTGCCACAGCTCCTTCTGTTCCCTTGGTTTTGTACATGCAGTTTCCAGTTAGCATGGATCCATGCCTGTGAGAACTTCGGAATTCTACAGCTGAGTGCTGTTTCGGCAGTTCCAAGCTGCTGGAACTAAGTCCCATTTCTGCTGGAGTTCCTTTCATTCTTGTACTCCCTCACTCTCTGCACAGCGAAGCCTTGAAGTTTTTTAAGTCTGTTACGTGCATTTCAATATTACTTGACTATAAAGGAGCCACAATGCAAACCAAGTTGCTTTTTATTTCAACTGTGGTTATGACTTTTCTGCTCTTCCAGAAGTGTCTTCAGCTAACCCAAGTAATGGGAATTGGTTTTTCTCTTCTGCCATGAGTTTTGTAGCTTGCACTGAAAGCAGTGGTTCTGATGTACTTATTTCAGGTTCTTCTGAACTCTACATTTCAGGTTCTTCTGAACTCCTTCAGGAGGCCATTTAGGCTCTGGACTTGTTATTAGAGCTAATGGAGTGGTTTTTTGCTGATCAGCCTTTAAAATCTCATCAGGCTGATGTGATTTGTAAACTTGATGTATGCATTTCATCTACATTTTTATTATCTGCCAAGATGTAAACTACATTCCAATGTACTGGAATGCTGTGTTCTGCCCTCCTAGATAAATCATCATCCTTTCACTCATCATGGTAATATTGCTAATAAGTCTGTGGCAGATTGGTTTGACTTTGGTAAAATCAGGGGGATTTGGGCTTTGGGAATTCGTGATTGAGTAACCAAGTCTTTCAGTCTCACTTATTGCAGTGTGAAGAGGAAAGAGAAAATGAAATATTTTTGATTTCCATGTCTTGGAAAGACTTGCTAATTTTGGCATGAAACTGAGCAAATGGCTCTTAAATAGATGTGAATTTTGAGGAGTGGGATTTTGAAAGAGAAGGCTGACTGAAAATGAATGAGGGAAAACAATATTTGATGTTCATTGAGTGGAAGAATAAGAGACTTGAACAATTAAAAGGAGAAGAGAAGGGAAGAGACTGAGAAGGATGACAGCAACTGCAACCCAAAGTCATTTCTCTATTTTATTTGATATTTTATTTTCTTCTATTGCATTAATTTTATTTTTATTTTTATTTTTAAATTTTTATTTTCAGTATTTTTATTTTTGGGGTGGTTTTTTTTGTTTTTAGTTTTAGTTTAATTTATCTTAATTTATTCCTATTTTATTTTATTTTATTTTTATTTTCAGTATTTTATTTTATTTCTCTTTTCTTTTGCTTTTCTTTTTATTTCATTTTTTTCATTAATTTAAAATTATTTTTATTTTATGAAATTTTATAAAATATTTATTTTGTAAAAAAAGAAAAAGAAAATAAAATTAATAGAATATAAAATAAAATAAGCATAATTTCAAATAAATAAACTAAAATAAAAATAAATAAAAATAAAATACAATA
Source organism: Coloeus monedula (assembly GCF_965178545.1). NCBI lineage: Eukaryota > Metazoa > Chordata > Aves > Passeriformes > Corvidae > Coloeus > Coloeus monedula. The sequence continues at coordinate 18,657,287 of NC_138785.1, read as the reverse complement.
CAATAAAATAAAAACAAATAAAACCATTTCAAATAAAATAAAAATAAAATATAATATAAATGCATAAAATAAATAATAAAAATTAAATTAAATTAAAATAAATTTAATAAAAATAAAATAAAAATAAAAATAATTAAAATAAAATTTAAATTGAAATAAAATGTTTAGCTTGGTCAGTTTGGTTTTGTTTACCCTCTTTATTTGCATCTTCCAAAGCAGACTCAAAATAATTCAAGCACTAACTTTATAATTCAACAGAAGCTCAGAGGTGACAAAATTCACTGGACTTTCAGAAATATGAGAAGGCCTTTTAAGTGACTTATCTGTTGGTATATTTACTGGGACTAAAATGTATTTTCCATTCTGAAGTGTCTGTATTGAATATTTCTTTCGGAATATCAAATTGATTCTCTTTGTGTACAGCCCCTCTTCTAGAATGAATTAATGCTAATGATTGAGTTTTGCTAAAACTTCTAAAAATAATGATTATTTTTTCCAATCCATTCTGTGCTTATAAATTACTGAAGCATAGCTGAAGGCCTACTGGACAAACCTGCTCTGTTTTATTGGTCTGAAATGTGCAGGAAAGGTACTGCCTATCTGAAGGCATGAACAATGTCACCTTTAGTACACTGTGGTTTGCAGTGACGTTTCCTTGTTCAGTGTATGGCTTAACCCCTCATAGTGTGTATATTCATTTTCAGTGTTGTGTTTTATTTCAGATTTTCTGCTTTTGCACATTTTCTTGTGATTTTGCTCATTAATCTGTGCCTTCTACAGCTCCTTGGACTGTTTCAGAAACAGATTTAAATTAGCATCAAGTCTAATGATTACAAATGCAGTTCTAATTTTGCAATGCATAAACATTTAAGAGAACATGAGCATCTGTTGGCACAAAATAGCAGTAGGTGTTCATGTGTTTAAGTAGAGAAGCAGCAGAAGTCAGAAATTAGTTTCAAATTAAATGATTCTGTGGTACTGGAGGTTAAAAAAGAGAGGGACAGCTCTCCACTTGGATACATGCATAAACTCACAGTGATACAAAATACAAAACCCTTGGGCAAGGTCCTAAATAATCACATAAATGCCTCTTATGAAGCAAATCAGTGTGTTTGTCATGCTGGGAGAGAAGTACAGGCATTGTTATACTGTTCCTCACAGTGATTAGAATAGAAAGAGCATCAGGAGCTGCCACTGTCACACATGAAGAAGTGAAGGAGACCCTTTGCAGAAAGACAGGTTTTTATTTGAATAGGAGAATGAGGGAAAGGTCATTCCTATGGCTACAGCAATTGTAACTGAATTAATGGCCACCAAAAAAAAAAAAAAAAATTGCTGTACCTAAGTTGGCAGCAGGGCAAGAAAATAGATGCCAATCTTGAGTTAGAGAATAAGACTTGGATGTGCTGCCTTTCAACTCATTCTACCACATTTGATCACTGACCTGAAAAAAGGAATAGCATTAGAGTGTGTCTGAAATCTAATTGTGCTTGCATACAGTTAACTAGAACACTTGCTGCCAACCTGATGCCAAGAAACTCATACAGCAAATGTTGATCCGTGCAATTCCCAAAAGAAAAGGAATCAGCTCTTTGTCAGGTGTGGAATTTGATGCTAGCCAAAAGCATGAGGTGAATTTCACAGGAAAACTCTTCTGAGTATTTTTTAGTGTGGATATGCAGGTGTTACTGTTACTGTCATTTCAGACCTTGAACCAGGGAAGCAATTGGGTACTTCATAAACCCACCTTATTGAGGAGAGCACTTAAGAACAAACTTAGTATTTAAACTTGATTACAGATTTTCCTTTCTGGAAAGGTGGCAAATATTTTAACACTTTTAAGGCAATCTTACCTCAGCAGTACCACACACACTTCATGTCTATAACAGGCTTTGTACCACAGTTTACTACTTCTGGATTTGAAATTGTTGTCAAGAAATAGGGAAAGTGATAAAAGTGAACAGAGGAAGGAAGGGGAATCAGAATAAGGTCGTGGGCCACAGATGCTTTCTGTCATAAAAAGAATTCCTGTCCTTTATGCTAGATTGGGACACATGGTTTGGAAAGGCAAAATCCTGCCTCTCTTTTTTTTCCCTTTTTTTTTTCCTGTAGGGGGAGTGCTAAAAACAAACCCCTTTACTAGTATTTGTCACACAGTGATACCATGGTCTAACCCAGAATGGCAGATCCTGAGTGACTGAGACCAGGATACGAAGCAAGCTGTGAAGAGATTTACAGTGTGAAAAGATTTACAACGTGAAATGTCTGGGATGTGAAAGCAAAATTTAATCTCTATGATATAAACAATGTCACAACTCCTATTATAATTATGCACTGAAGCAGACGGAGATGAAGATTTTACTAACACGTCTAAACTGTCCTTTCTTTTCTGATTTAGACCAGCAACAAGAATCATTCACAGGTTCATGTCGTTGTGCTAAGCAGCACTAGGTTAAAAGAAAAAATAAAAGAAAACAGAAGAAAACGAAAAACCAATGAAGAATAAGTTTGTCTTTGCTTTACATGAATATTTCATCCTTCTGTCCATGGTACTGATAAAAAAAAAATTAATGAATATATGGTCTGCTTCTGGACAATTTACTGTTTAGTCACTGTCAAATGAGAAACCTTAGTAGGAAAAGCTTTATTTTTAAAGTTTGAGTTTTCTATGGCCATGCATTGTTTGGGGGCAGAAGTCATTTGACTGATGGAAAACTCGGGTGCCAGCCCTGATATACAGAGGTCCCTGCAGCAGGGAGAGATCCTGCATGGCACCTCTTCTCCTAAAAGGGCTGAATTCCTGCACCTATTACAGGTTCCCTTCTTTATGTTTTTAGTTTAGTTTAGTTTAGTTAATTCATCTAATTTTTTAAAAATTTATTCTACTTTCATTCTTATTTTCTTATTTACTTTATTTTATTTTCATGTATTTTATTTTACTTTTATTTTATTTTTATTTTATTTTCATGTTTTTATTTTACTTTTATTTTATTTTTATTTATTCTATTTCTATTTTATTTTATTTTATTTTCATTAAAAATAGAAAAAATAAAATAAAAATAAAACCAAATTAAAATAAAAAATAAACTAAAATAGAAAATAGAAAACAAAATAAAAATAAAAAAGCATTTAAAATAGATAAGTTAATAAAATACAAAATAGAAAATAAATTAAAAAGTGAAATAGAAAATGGAAAATAAAATCAAAATAAAGTAGAAAAAATCTAAAAATAAGACATTAAATTAAATGAAAAACTACATAAAAATGAAATAAAATAAAACAATAAAATGATTTAATTAAATAATTGAAAATAAAATTTAAATAAAATAAAAAAATTAAGACAAATTTAAAATAAATCATAATAAAATAAAAATGAAAATAAGATAAAATAAAACAGAAATGAAGTAAATAATGAAATTTTAAAAATGCAATTAAAGAAAAGTGAAGTAGATAATACAACAAAATACAGCTCTTTTTTCCATGCAGGCTCTAGTAGCAAGTCATGCTGGTGAGTGTAATTATGCCTTCTTTTTGGGACATTCCAGTTTTCACTGTGTCTGGCTCTTGAGCTGGTGTTCCCTAAAGTAGCCAGTGGGTGTTGTTTGACCTTGTGTTTGCAGTGGTGGATGGCACAGTGTGGTCACTGGAGAATAGCACTGGTGGGCTTTTCTCCTCAGCACAAAATCTGCTTTTCCTTTTCTCCTGGTTCCCGATCCAGGAGGTTCTTGCTGGTGGCCTTACGGAGAGTTCAAATCAAAATGTTCGCAGTAAGCAGAAGAATTTCCAGAACTTTTAAAATGGCTTCGCACTAAACATTCTAGAGAGGCAAGCTTTCCCAAAAGGCCCTAACAGAGGGAAATACTAGAGCAGAATGTGTACCCCATATCATACTGACTCCTGGTTGCTCATGTGTGATGGACTTTGTCCTTCCACCATAAGATTTAATTTATATCCCCAATATATATAGTTCATAGCTCTGAGAGACAGACCAGGGAGCAGCTCTGTGATGTTTCCTGCTTCAGCTAGGTCTGTGTGTGATGACCAGGTTGCTGCTGGTCGCTCTCAGTAATGAGTGTTTTCTGCTTGAAGCAAGACAATCCCACAACCAGCACCAGAACTGTGCCCTCTTGGAAGCAGGGGCCGGCAGGGTGAGCTGGGAATGGAGGGTAGGACAGCAACTTCATGTCCTAGGACAGCTCATCCACAGTGTCTTTGCTGTGGTTGAGAGACTGAGTTGCAACTGGCACCTCCTTCCGTGGTATTCATGAGCTAGAGGTATTCCCAAGAGAAAGTTTTTACTTATACCTTCACTATTTTATTAAGGTTTGGGGTTTCGTGGTGATTTCTTGGAGCAGAGTTTTGTCGGCTGGGCGTGGTGCTCAGCTGCTGACTGGGATTCAAGCCAAGTGGAAAACTAGCAGCAAGATGACCTGCTCACAGTAAGTAGAGCAAGGAGCTCTCGATCCATGTGTGAATGGCTTAATCTATTTTATACTGCAGTTTTCCATCAGTAAAACGGGGATAATTGCACTCTACTGCCCTCAGGGGTGCTGTGAGGGTAAATACATTACAGGTCACAGAGTGCTCAGATGGCATTGGTTGACAGAACTCTAAAAATGTTGGGAAAGAGAATAATTTGCACAACAAATAGGCAAATCTGAAGCAGAGACGGGAACGTGCTGGGCAGAGGCTTTGAAATTCACTTCTCACCCCACACTCAGATTGAGACTACAATTAACAGTAAGGCAAATATAGTGCAAAAATCAGGGTGTGCTGGTTCTGAATTGGCTTTGTATTGGCTGCTAGTGGTAGTACTGACACTTTCCTGCCATCAAAGCCATTCCAATTCTGCAGCAGCAGGGAAGGTACCCACAGCTGGGCTCCCTTGGGCCGTGCTAACACACACAACTCTATTTCCTATCAGTGCCTTGAAGATGCAAAAAGGCTACAAGGCATAAATGAATCTTACGCTTTTTGTGGGGTTGCAGGGCATAGTTGGCCGTGTTGACCTAGCTGGGGGACACAGTGTGGGTTCCTTGAAGTCTTTTTTTCCAGGAGAAAATTCCAGCTAGTGAATGGATATTGAGATACTGCATGGAAGCATTCATGGGTTTGTTTTTGTTATTATGCCGCAGATAATTTTAAAATTGTATAGGGCAAAGAGGTTTCCACAGTTGCAGGGACTTTTAGGGAAGCTCACAAAACGTAATGTATCTTCTATTAATAGATTTCAGCTGACTGGAAGGATACATTTCAGGATACAGGAAGAAGCCTTTCCATTGATTTCAGGGAATTTTATTGCAGGATGCAAGTGAAGGAAGAACATCGCCAAATTTGTGCAGAAAGTGCTAAGTGCCTTCTGGATAGAATTTGCAACTGCTAATGTTTTCTCACCTCTAAACCTTGCTGTAATGGTAGGCTTGCTGGGGAATGCTGCTCACACTGGGTCAAGGTGAAATAAAAATAAGAAATCTTTGCTGTCCCTACTGTGAGAGGTACAACTTGCTACTATTTTTCCTTCTGGCAGGACTTTGGAACCGACTGTATCCAACAAATGCAAATTATGTTGCTAATTTAATTAAGCAAGCCATATGAAATCAGAAAAAATTACAGTCCATGGTCAAGAGTAGTTTTTTATTTATTGGCAGAACATCAATACCTAATTGAAAAAGATTACATAATTGGTTTTGATTGTGATTTAACCCCAGCAGGCAGTTTGGCCTCACACAGACACTGGTTCAGCCTCTTCTCCAAAGAGAGGTAGAGGAGAGGATCAGCATGGTAAAAGTGTAAAAAATGGTTTGAGGTACAGTTTAAGAGGTAAAGCAAAAGTTGTACGCACAAGCAAAACAAAAAAAATCCAACACATGGCCCCATAAAAGCTACTATGAAGAAACTGTACTCTATCCCTGCTAAAAAAAAGTACAACAGAAGACAGAATATGATACGTGCAAATCTATTTTTATCTTTATTATGGTAGAATCTAAGTATTTAATGACCTTTCATATGCTTATCCTTAGAGCATGCCAGTGACACGGGACATTTTAAATCTGAAGGACAGTAAGGACAAGGGTCAGAACTTTGCCACTTTGATCACAGGTAAATGCCACAAGTTGACTGCAGTTCAGGTTAGGACCAAAATACAAAGTTCTTGCTCTGCTATCATTTTTATTATGCAAGCCAATGTAAGGATTAATGGAAAAAGTTGAATCTGTGAAGTCTTGTGATAGAGCAGAAAGTCTCTTTGACTCTGAGCTTGAGATTCTGAACGTGAGGCTTGTGATTTCTGCACTTCAGTCTTGTCTCTTCTTTCTTCATTCCTGACTTTCAATGGCCTGTTTTTGTGCTTCCCTTCTTCCTCTTTTCTTGGTCAACACTAAAACCTCTGAATGGTGAAGAGAGGACCAGAAAACCAGTGATGCCATTTCTCGCTATTTGGGACTAATTTTTGCCACTTTATGCTACATTTGTGTCAATTTTCGATGCATGATAACTAATTGCCTTCCTTTCCTCCATCTTTAATATAACTGTCAGGATTCACATTAATCTGTCAAATAACACAAGCTAGAGTTTAAAGTGTATTTACTTGGGAACTGAGGCTTGGGGTTGGGGCTGGGAGGGGAATTTCTGAGCAACTTCTGTCTTATGATTCAGATATCTCAGGACTTTAGAGTACTGCTCTTTCCACATAAGAAAAGAAGTTGTGATACACTTTAAGCTGCTGTTTGCTTGGTCACCACCCTCACAGCGAAAAAGTGTTTCTTGATGTTCGGGAGTAACCTTCTGTGTTTCAGTTTGTGTCCATCACTTCTGATCCTGTCACTGGGAACCACTGAAAACAGCCTGGCTATGTCATCCTTACACCTTGCCTTCAGGTATTATCTAGATTTAATAAGATTAATTAGATAATAAGGGTAGAAAGATTTGTTGAGATTTAATAAGATTAACTAGATGAATCATTAATAATAATCCTCCTCCCCAAAAGTTCCCTTCTACACAAAGAACAGTCCTATTTCAGCCTTTCCTCACAGGAGAGATATTACAGTCCCTTCATCATTTTTGTTTCTTCACTTCAGTAAGTCCATTTCTCTCTCAGAGTTGTTCCTGTCCTAATGCTCCATACCACAACCTGTTGCACCTCCTCTTGTAGGACTTTAGGAGCTGGAGATTTTAGAAAAAAATAACAGAAATTGTTGCCAGTTGTGAGACCTTGGAGTTGGTGCTGTTATAGGGTGGAATGGAGTAACCACAGCACTACTTTTCAGCAGGACTGGAAAAAGTAGAGTGGGAATAAAGGATCTAGCTGTGACCTGACACGGGCACTATTCTTGTCTGTCTGGGCTGACTTCAGTGGCATAAGCTGGTGCTAGTGAGTTTGGAATAACACATGAGTTAAATAAAGGCAAAAAGAAATTCTATTTTATGTTAAAAAGCTGTTTTAAATGCTGTTCTTCAGTCATCCATGAATGTGTGAGCTGCCTCAGGATTGCAACAGCTTACATTTAGAGTTTGTTTAGTTGGTTTTTGTTTGTTTGTTTGTTTGTTTGGGGATTTTTTTTGTTTTACTTCTTTGAGTTTTTTTGAGGACTGAGACCATAATTACTGCAGTGCCATGCTGAAGGACAAGAGAACCTGTCAACTGTACTGCAGCTTGATTTTGATCTTTTATAGTATTAGAACATTTTGCAGGTAGATTTTTTGTGTGTTTGTTTTCAAGCATGATTTTCATACAGAAGAACCTTTTATTTACTGTGTGGTAGAAATCCACACACGAATTAGTAGAATGTGACTTTACCATGACATATGCCAATTTACTCATAATGCATTTAAGTATTCAAATACTTAAATAAGTATTCATATACTTAAATTAGCAGGTATCAAGTAGACAGAAAACATTAAAGTCCCTGAGATGAAAAGATAGAGAGAATTTCCTGAAATGATGGAGTAGAAATTAAATTTAGCACTTAAAATGAAATACACAAACAGTACACATGATTCAGAATTTCCAAATTTCCAGCTGTGCTTTCAAAACTGCTTAAGGGAAATGAAAAAAAATTAATAAAAGGAAAATTATTAGGGAATGAAAGAAATAATTAAAACAAGAAACAAAAAAACCCCAACAAACAAACCTGCACTTATAGCTAAACCTTTCAAAAGAAGAAAAATGTTTGTCAGCCCTGGTGTACACTGCAATTTTATCTAAATAAAGCTCAGTCATGTCCATTTGTTGGGAAACAGTGTGCTTCACATGACAGCATTCCAGACATATAGTTCAGTAACTTGTGCATGTGCACATTTAGAAGATTAAAGATAGGCACTTAAAGCCTTTTAATAGTTGAAACATTAACTTAAGTTTAACATCAGTCCTGCCTGCTTTTTCCTGAATCACTGCACTGTGCTGCCCATTGCAGCATCCTGCCTTCCTCTGGAATCACATTGTCTGCTACTTAAAATATTCTCACAGTTCAGAGTTAACACTCCTTAAAATATTCTCACAGCTCTGAGTTAACACTCCTGTGCAAACAGAGCTTGCTCTGGGCTGCTCTCTTTCTCCTCGCTCTTCCTGCCATTCAATATTTCTGCCTTGGGCTTCTGTGCTTTCCTGTTAAGCCCTATGGCATCCTCTCAGAAAAGACCTGTTGAAGTGATCTTTTCAAGTTTATGAAGAGTTCTTCATGAAGTTGTCACCACAGACTGAAGAAAGCCTGTCCTTCTATATACCAACAAGTGTTGCCCTTTCAGTGGTTTTATTTACCTGTATCACTTCTTCCTCTTTTCTTTTTTCAAACCTTCATCAATAATTTTACTATTCCTTGACAACACATCACCCCAGCCCCCTTATTTTAAATTAAAGCAATGCACCTTTGTCCCCTGTCCTTCTTATATAGATTTGCACAGCATTTCCTTCCCTTATTTTGCATGCATGTGCTTTCTCTGCTCCTTTTTCAGAGACCATGCTTTATTACCTTCACCTCCACACTACAGAGGTGCTCTTGTTACCAGTGATGCCACGTATTGTCATTGCTTTCTTAATCCTCTAAGGATTGATATAGGGTTAAAATGAGAGCAACATCCCCAGGAACTCAAAGATATTTTCCCCTGTATTATTTATGGTTAGATATAAATAATATTAGCTATACTGATGAGTCTGTGGAAAAGACATTCTTCCTTCTTCGAATTAATTAGCTAATGCAGAGCTGAAGGTTGTCCAGCAGACACAAAAACGAGGTGCACCATTCTTCTTGAAATTAAAGAGCTGGGGGGGGGAGTGTAAACTGAAATTTGTTTACAATAAGTGATCATTCTTATTTTAATACATCAAGCTGTCAGCTTCTTTTGAAAATAGATGAGGTAATTTCAGAGTTGGCAATTAATTTTGGTTCTATTAATTGATGAATTGGCGACTATGCACTGCTAACCAAATAGCATTTTTATTATTCATTTTCAACCTTTCTGTTCAAATTTATTTAGATTTGCTATTGCAAGCTCTGGAATGCAGGTTTACCTGTTTGTATGCTTACCTCAAAAAGGCCAGCTGTTAATTGGTCATATGAGCATACCTGAGCAGCGACAAAGTTGTATATACAGTCACACTGGATATTGCTGCTGATCTGAAGCATTTGTGCACTTGATCCATCCACTTCTGATGAATTATGTGGCTGAATTGCTTAGACAGTCCATAGTAGAAGTCTTAGAGGATCCAATTTTGAGTCCAGGTGTCCAAGACTGCTTATAAGGATAGTAAGGCAGAGCTTTTGGTTTTAAGTGCAGTGAGATTAATTTTCAGCCAGTCCATGGTTGGTGGTTCTGTTGAGGCCTGTTGTCACCACTCATGAATGGCATGAGAAATATCTAAACTTTCTTAAAGGATGTTAAGAGACTCTGTACAATAATTGTAAGCTTTGGATCAGAGCCTGAGAGTCTCCAGAACTGAGCCATGTCTTTGACCTTTCTTGACAGGACTCTTGGTAGTCCCTGCCAGGAGAACAATGGTGGTTTTGAAGTCCTGGGAAACTGCAGGATGTTCCCATCTTTCTGAAGCAGAGAAATCAGTCAGGGAGCAAGGAACATGAGGGGGTTTGTTAGTATCACTTAGGAGCAGGGAATGAAAAGGCAAGAGCAATTTAGTAGTTTCTCTGTCAATAGCTGCTTTATGGTGAAAAGCGAGAGGAGGACTGGAAAGCCTATAGTTCTTTAGGTCAACAGATAGTGTTCACGATATTTTTTCACAAAAGGTAAGCTTTTTAGTGTTGTTTAGGTCAGAAGAGTGAGATAAACCTGGAGATATGCCTGAAAAACCATGGAGGCGGCCCCTGCTCTAGCTACAAACACACAACTCCCTCCTTCCTTTAAAAGAAGCCCTCTTAGAGGCAGAAACCTACTCTCTCATAATACTGGCAGAACCCATTTGCAGAGGCTTCATATAATGTGTGACACTTCATATTCATATAATGTGTGACACTTCATATTCATATAATGTGTGACACTTCAATCCCTAAGCAGTTCACTGAAGTATATGAAATTAATAAGCATCTAAACTCTCCTGTACATCATTGTCCTACCAACAGAAGCAAACCAGTGGGAAACAATGTGCAAATTCATCTCTGATGCATTTTTCCCTCTTAAAAAATAGACAGGCCAGGCCATGCACTGCACACCTTGCTGGGTCTACTGACAGACTGTAGCACTTAGATGGTGCTGCTGTGCTGGACAATATATAAAGCTGTAAGACAGAAACACGGCACAATTAAGAGTGGCAGAAGTGGTCCCTTAAGAGTATGTTTAATGATCAGCTTCCTATCATCATCATCATCTCATCTAATGGCTCACCAGCAGCCTTGCCTAAAGTCTTTATACTGGGTTTTGTGGTAATGTGCATGTCAGAGTGCCAGCAATGAATTTTTGTAGCTAATTTAGAAGGCTGGGTACTTTGCAGGACTTTTAGATATTCAGTTTCAGCACGTCCTTCATAGGGAAAGCTCACTAGTCATTCACTGCTTAAAGAAAACCAAAAATCAGTAAGTACTATGAAGAGAATGAAACCTCAGAGAAAATAAAAAGAAACAAAGTAAACAGGCACTGAACCTTGATTTAGCTGCAAACATGATTGTCAGGAAATAAACAATTGTTTGGAGACTTGGCACTGGTGGTTTATTGAAGAACAGGCCACTGTGGATTTTAATTTTTTTTCATTTTCTTCTTGCCTACAGTTTAGTTTAGTTTTCATTGTGAAATTAATGTGCTTTTCGTTTTTATTTCAAATGTCTTACAAGCCAGTATGAAAAATCGATAATACACAAAAAAAAATTGATCAAGAAAAAATGTTTAAATAAACCACCTGTCAACAAAGACAAATGCTAACTCATAGTTAATATGATAAAGGTAAAACTCTGTTTCTATTTTGGTAGTATTTTCCATATCAGTTTCTGTCATGCTCTTGAGCTAACTCTGGATTTACCACAAGGTTTTGTGAGTTTAAAAATAACATTAGAAATATGAATAAATAAATTCTTTCTTGCTATCTCCTGCTTATTTTAATAAATTGCCAGGATTTTCATCTTCCTATGCACTATCATCTCCAAAGAACAGTGGATATAAGTATATGGTGATAATGACCAAATTGAATGAGCTCTTGATATTACTTCTGAAGGAAAACATTTTGCCACTGTGAGTCACCACAATTCACCCACTATCCCAAGGAGTCTTCAGAGTACATAAAACCAAAACACAGAAAAACCATTCCTTTAGACATTTACATAAACAGTTACATTTTCAGAAGTTCTGAGTATTTCCTATGGAATTCACCCACGTGCCTAAATATATGGACTGAGCTCAGCGCCTGCAGCCTCTATGAAGAAGGCAAGAAAATGACCACTTATTTTATCAGGACATTTTGAAAACATTTCACCATTTTTTGTTGGCTAAGTAAGCTTTGGAAATGTGTCCATTGTGAGTACTGAGCACTCTGGAAAAACTGTCTCTGTTCAAAATTCTGTTTAATTTTTGTGAGTCTGGATCAATGTTTCTTTGTTCTGTGTGTCAAATTTAAGAAATAATTCTCAAACATAGATGGATGTTTTGTGTTTTGGTGTTTAGTTGTAGTAGAAAAAAATTGTGCGGGCCCTTGTTATACACATTATTAATTAAACCATTGTCAGCAAAGTGACACTATTCTCAAATTTGTATGCAAATCCCTGTTATCAATCACTGCAGAGTTTGTGTGAAACAGTGAGCTGTTGCATTTCCAAATGCTGGATGGTTTGTTTTGATGGCAAGCTATGAAAGTCTGGTAATGGTGACTGCCATCTCAGGAAAATAATGCCCTCCAGGAGGATTTGAGGTTTCATTTTCAAGGGTAAATATTCTCCTCTGCAGAGCGAGTATTTTGCCATGGCAAGGCACCTACACGTTCCAGTAAGCGGGTTTTCCAAATGATGTCTTTACTACATGCCTATTGCATTAGCCCAGTCACCTTGTCATTCACATCCCTGTAATGATCACTTCTGAAACATTTACACCCCGTGTTTGGCTGGCTGGTTGCTGCTTACTCAGTAGGAGGATTATTGATTGCGGGCGCTTATTAAGAAAGTACAGAGCAATAAGCTATGAGAGCTGTTGATAATTCAAAAGGTGAAGCTGGCAATTATATAGGGATCAGAGGGATTATTATATACAGGGCCTAGGAAAATATGACTGATGGATGTGGCACTGCTGTTATGACTGCTTGAAATAAAATGTATCGTTATTGATTTCTTTTGTTGGTCTTTTTTATTGCATTTTAAATCTACATATTTTTCATGCAAGCAGCCTATTCTAGACTAGAGCTAGAATATGGTACTGTAACTTACTGATTCATGAGTATATCTCTCTTTTCCAGTATTTTCACCTCTTGGTACAGATTCTTTTCCAATTTCTCACTCCATAGTCGCTATTTGAATAGGACAGAAATCAAGTGTCTGATTTTGAATTTTGCCACTTCCTCTGTTGCTGATATTATATTGCTTTTAAGGATTTTTCTTCTAATGATGAGAAAATGAAGAGTGAAAAAACACCAACCAAACAAACATATTTTTGGCATCAAATATATAGTGAATGTATTTTTGAAAATTATTAACTCTTACTTTCACCTGTCATCAGGTGGCATGTTCAGCCTTATAACATTCTTCCTTGTTTTAATTACTTTTAGCTAGTTTCCTTAGTTTTGAATTAATGTTCCTCCTGCTCATTTCTTATGCCATTTCCAGGTCTTAAATGACTATATTAAGTAACATCAGAGATTATTAACAATATTAACACAGTAACATTCCTAGTGCGAAACATGGAAAAGCCTTCCTCTTTTGAGAAAAGAAAATGTCCACTGCCACAGCTTAGTTTGTACCTTCATGAATACACACTCTGTTGGAAAGCATCTCAGTTCCTAGAGTTCGTAAACCAATGTAGAATCTAGTTCTAGAGAGTGGATTTCCTTTCTGCTCTGCAAAACCACAAACAACCTGAAGCCTTTTTTTAAAGCAGAATACCTGATACTCAGGTGTTCTCTCTGTCTGGGAAAATGTCATATACCTTTTATTCAGAATATTTTTTTTTCTGGTAGTTTTCACTCTTAACATTTGCCTAATGAACAAGGTTTTTACTTCCAATGTGGTTTGTGTCAATGGTGGGAAGAGGTGGGGAAAATAGCATGAAAATTGTATGCAGTTGCATGACTTATTATCCTGTATAAAACTAATATTCTGGGAGGCTGTGAGCTACATAAAACATTACAGCCACCTCACTCACTGTCTACTATTTTTGCATGCAGGATTTGGTCCTCTTATCACAGCAAAAAATCTATTCAGTAATTATTTGGGTAAAGTTGACTTTTAGCCAAATCCAGAATGAGCCCCACAAGCCAGAGGCCTAATCAATACCCCACTAACTGCTCCATTAATCCTCTTTTGCTGCTATTTCCCTCTCATCTTTCCAGAAGACTGTTGTTACTTCAGAATAGATAATTGATTTTTTTCTAGGTAATAAATGCAGCAGCTTTTCAGTGATACTTCCTGCATACCCTGGTACTGCAGGTCCCTATAACAATCTGACTGAGCAGAGCTGCTTCCTGATTATTCCAAAGCTGGATGTTCACCTAATGCAAAAAGCCACTGCTGATGTGACAGCCAAATAAGCAAGCCCAGCTGGCTCAGACCTTTCCACTTCAAACACTGTAGTAAGACAACCAAACTTGTTCCCACAGGCAAGGAATTTTGCAAAAATCATCTTGTATATAAAGGGCCTAATAAAAGCAAAGGACTAGATAAATAAATTTGGGGCTGGAAGAGTCTTTGGGCTTAAGGGTTTTAATTCAAGAGATGATTGGTGTGCTGCACACAGAGGCCTGAACTGTCTGACCTGAAAAGAAAGTCCTTGTACAACTACAAAAGCTGAGCAAAAAAAGTTCAAATCCAAAAAGATGTGCTTTTTATCCTCAAAAAGGAGACTGTGTTCCTGAAACAGTAATACCACACTAAGCACTTCCATTACTATTAGAAACAGTGCTGATCTGCTTTCGTTTTGGACCTCATTTGAGCCTTTTCTAAATTACTTTTCTATAAGAGGTTTCTCTTTGATTAAAAAAAATCTCAGTTTATCTCCCTTTCCTGTAATTCCTAGGTATTTTCACCTAGGATGTGTGTGGATAACAACTCCAGCAGAAGTAACAGGATTTTTCTATTGTTGATGTTCCACACCCTCACAAACCAGGGAAAAATTAGCTTGTGTTTATTTATTGTGTTTAGTATTCTTCTCCAAAAGACTTGTTGGTATTACTGGTCTTTAACATTAGGAAGAATCTCTTCAAAGAAGAGGTGACTAGATACTGGAATGGGCTGCTCTGGGAGGTGGTAGAGTCAGAAGACTGAAAGTGGGATTTTTTTGGTATAGCTGGGTGCATTATTGACTTTAAAACAGACTTGTGGCCAATGGGAAGTATGAAATCCTGACCTGATGTGATTTAAATAAGCAAAACTAGCTGAAAAATAGCAAAGACATTCTAAATTCACTTAACATATTCCCACACTGCCCCTTGGAGAATCTGTAAAATAACACAACTTTTGAGAACATGAACATTGTATATTCAAAACAATCTCTTAAAAATAAAAATTCTTGTTTTAGCATCCTGCTTACCTTAGAAAAATTTAAAAGCAAACGTAATTAATTTAATTCATAAAACACTGGGCACTGGGTCAAATGACAGAGTTATGCCAGTATTTATGTTTTGGGGCAGTATCACCAAGCCACAGTTCTGCACCATGGCCAAAATAAATAAATAAATGTATAAATAGATGAGAGTAAACTTGAGATCAAGTGCTGATCTACATTCAGAAGATAGAAAAAAAGGGGTAAATGAGCACAATGATTGATACAAATCTTTGATACGTGCTGTTTCTGTGTGGTTATTGCTTATGCTGTGCATTTCTCCCTAGCAAATAAAATTAATTGCCAAGTGTCTGTAACAGTTTTCACTTAAATCAGAAGTCAAGGGGTGATCCAATCAGGATAGAGCAGGTCCTCGCTGTAAAGACTCACCAAAATCTGAACATCATGCAGGCAGCTTCATGCTTCTCTCTGGGGCTTGTCAGACTTTGGGAGTTTATAGAGGGATTTGGGGAAGTTTGCAAGGGTCAAGCATGCATGGTGCAGCACACTTCAACATCAACAGTGTAACTCCACGTCTCCTTTTTCCATCTGATGCTAATATCACTCAAGAGAAAAAATTGTTCAGTTCCTCAAAACAACCCCAAAGCTGTATCACCAAAGTATTCCATGTGTTGTAAGTACTTTTCCTCATGCAGAATAAGATCCACTTGCTTCAAACACTGTTTATCCAAGGCAGAATGTTCATAATCAGTATTAAAAGCTCTGGTAGCTTTCAATGACAGGTTTTGCCCCGTCAAGATTTCTATATCCTGAGATATAGAAATATCTCATAGTGGCACAATAACATTAAAAAAAGAAAATTTGAGTAACTTATGTAGGCAAGGATTTCTTTATTAATTTGTATTAAAATAGGGACACAAGGGGTCTTTTACTGACTGATAAAATCGAGGTGGGGTTGGCCGAAGCTGACTATCTGCAGAGCCATCAATTAGTTTGTGTGAAATGGAGATTTCAGAAGCACCACACTGTTAACACACTGTTCTTGCTGTTAACTTTTTTAAATTGTCCAACTTTTTTACAACAGGGGGAGTTGGATACAAACTGCTCAGCCAAAGGAAAGACGTGTCATGTTTTTGGTGTCACTTTTAGCATTTGTCCTGCTGCCTTTTCCTCAGTAGTGGAGATTTTCCATGTTGTAGTCAACAGCAATAATGAAGTTTCTTTATAGCCAACAGGTCTTGTCAGATGGCCCCCAGAATAATAACTGCCTTTGTCTTGAACTTCAACAAGCATAGCAGCCCTTTGGAAACAGATCCTCCTTGGTGTCTTATGAACCTAGAAGTTATCTTCATGACACCAAACCAGTGGAATTAAAATTTCAGATTTTTCCTTCTGCCACTTTTAGTAATTACTGGAGTAAGTGGATAGATGTATATATGGTGCAAGGAAATGTTAAATTCATGTCATCTTTAGCTGAGAAGAATATATCGGAGATAAAAGAAATATAAAGATTGCAAATTACTTTGAAAGTATTCTAAAAGGTCAAGTAAGGCTAGTTGTCAGATAGGATAAATTAAATAAAAATAAAATAAATTAAAAAATTAAAAATAAAGTGGAATTTAATAAAATAAATTTAAATTAAATTAAATTAAATTAAATTAATTAAAATATTTTATTTATATTTTATTTTCATTTTTATGTGACTTAATTTATTTTTATTTTATTTTTTTATTTTTTTTTTATTTTTTATTTTTTTATTTTATTTCATTTTAATTATTTTATTTTATTTTATTTATTTTTAGTTTAGTTTAGTTAACCTGACATTGGTTAAATCTACTTTTCCCTCGAGTGGAAAGTAGCAACCACAGTGCTCTCAAATGCTAGAATGGGATTGGCACTGAGCTGTTCTGAGCAGCTGATCCTCTCTCTCATTGCTCACCTTCACTTCATCTTCTTGGTATTTTTTCCATGTTTCCATGCAGTAACACCGAGAACAGGCATTTTTACAACATAACAGGAGAAAACTGGACCATATTAACATGAAATACTACAGAGATTTCTTTATGCACACCACATCCTGCCCCCGCTGGTTTGGTTCATATTTGGAGCTTGTAAGCAGCAAGACCAAAGTTATCAATCTGTCAAGAGGAAAATATATAGCTGATCATAAAATATAGGGGAGAGCTCAAGGCAGCCAATGCTGTAATAAGGCTTATGATACTATATTTTGGAAGTTCTTTAATTTCTTCTAGAATAAAGAAGTATTGAGAATTTTTAACCTTTTAAGTAGAATTTCTGCTAAGTATAAATTTACTCTTGTTTCACAAAACAACTCCTACCAATAAAATACATTTAAATTTTGGCATGCTAAATGCATCGAGTGTTCTTTATTCTGCTTTTTCTTCAGTAAATGCATTTATATCTTTACATTAGTCTGAGAAAATTTTTTGCGTGTTTTCATTATGGAAAAACAGCAAAAAACCTTAAATGCACTGCCATAAGTAGTTAGATCTGGGTTTAATGGGTTTAACAGAAGAAACTAATTTTTGGATTACTTGGTATTATTCTAGCCAACAGAAAGCTTTTCTGCAGGAGAAAAGTCAGGTTTAACTGTAAAGTATGAGATAAAACCTTTATTAATTTTGCCTCAGGAAATCAATGATTTGAGTTTCAATCTTTTTTAGGTGCATCTTTATTCTTTATCTCCCTGTCTGGCCTCAGAAATAAACTCTCCATATACTTTGTGATATGATTTACAGGTTGTTGGTTTGACACACAAGGACAGTAAGTCAATAGCCTCTCTCTGAAAATCCTACTGAGAGTTAGGGCTGTCTGATATTAGATGTGCAATTGGAGCCAGTCTGCTTCTGAGGAGTTGTATCCTCTACTTTGTATAGAAGCACCAAATGGAATAATTTCCCCCGAGTGTGCTGAAGGCTTGTCACTGAGAGATGCAAGGAAATTTGGATGCAGTTCTGGAAAGTTCTGGATGACTTCATCAAGAGCATAGGAGTATGACCTTCGTAAATCTTCATTTTTGGTTTCATTACAGAGGCTGGTTGAGTTCCTCTTAAAAAAAAGAGCATTAAAAAAACCCATTATATCCTTGTATGCTCAGTGTTTGTATGACAATATCCACTGTAAATTACTCCTTTTAAAAATACTTTGTTCCAGTTGAGAACAGATTTTTGATACTGACTTCATGATTAAGGTTTTGGTCTGCTTTTGGTGAGAGAAGAGACAGAATTTCTTGCCCTACTTCCACCTAGTTAACCATGTTGTTGCCTACAGCAAATTCTTTTCCAGGTAAAACCCTATTGAGCACTAGCTGTGCTGTATCTTTTGCTTCTTGCCAAAGAGAGTGAATAGTTTTAAGAGTCTTATTCCAGTAGAAAATTATCAATAACAAAGACTAACCACACAAGTTGCAGATGTGAGAGAAGTCTTGTGTCAGATGAAAAATGCATCTTGGTGTGCAGAATATATTGCAAGGCTCTTCAGCTAACAGCTGCTCTGTGATTGACTACCTCTCACAGCAACTGAATTGGGATAGACAAGGATTGAAAAGTACTTTGTATTCCTAAAAGCATTTAAAAGTTTTATGGAATTAGTAGGATAGTTGAAGGGGTTTTAGTAAAACTGCAGTGGACATAGCTGTGTCCAGGCTGTTCTGTGAACCTTATCACAGGGATCTGCCAAAGGCAAACCTAACCCGCATAGATCAAAAGCAGTGATGGGTCGTGCAACAGTTTCCTCTGAATTGCAGTCCATGATTAATCTCTCTGCTTTGATATTAGTGAGCTAGCAAAGAGTTTGATCCCTCATAATCAATGATTCTTTGGCAGCTATTGAAGTGAGTTGTGCTGGCTTTGCTTCCTGAGCCAAATGGGAATTCATGCTGTCATTTATTTACTGTTTGCTGAAGGGAACATTTTAATCAATGACCTCATCACATTTTTGGTATTTCATTGTCTCAAGATGGTTGCTCTGGTTTTGGATTTAAATTTTTTTGTTTGCTTTAACCACTGTACAATTTAAACAAATAAATAAGGTATGAGTAATTTAAATAGTATGAAAGCAAGGACAAAAAAAGAGATAACTTTTAACTCTTGATTTTCAAAAAAAGAGCACTTTTATTCAGAATCAAGGTTCAGGTTTGTTTAGATGTAAGGAAAGAGACAATTCTGAGCACTGATGTAGAGTTGGGAGTAAGATTGATGCAACTAAATCATCTTTGGAATGGCAATCTGCTTGAGAAGTTTATCCATGGCTCTTGGCCTTTGCAACCTTGTCAACCAAACCAGAACTGGTAGCTGCTGGTAAAGCTGAGCCTCAGTGAAGATCTTACCTAAACTCACAATCCAGGTCAGCTACAGAGGATTAATCTCCCTGTTCCGAGTCCAGTGCCTTGTGGGGACACTCCTCCTCTTGTTCCTGCTCCTGACCTTCAAGCTGTGAGTGTAGCCCAAAGCCAAGAGCTGTCTGGGAAAGTCAGTTTGTCCATATCTCCAGAAACATCTCACCTCCCAAAGTCAACTTCATTGTCATAACACACTGGCCACGTACAATGTGCTTCGAGATGAGAAGTCTCCTCTCTGCTTAACATCACCATCTGATGTTATATTTTAACAGAATAAATCCTTAATTTATGACTCCTTTGCAGCTTTGCCTTTTAAATTAATTGCCCTGTGGAATTCACTACATATTAATGCTGAGTAGAGCTTCTCGTCTTATGAATTATCAGAATACTGATCAGAAGGAAATTAATGATATGAAGTGTGGAACAGTACTCAACAAATTGTCTTCATAGCCCGTTGAAATCTTGCTCTGTGTGCTTCATTTCAATCTGTTCATTGGTTTGTGACCTTTAGCCCCCACTGGGAAGAAGCGCATGGAACCTTCCTGAGCTGCTCACTTGGCATTGGGAACTCCAGTTTTGCTAAAAGATGTGTAAAATCCCTCGTGAACACACAGCTGATAACACTGGAAAGCTGATGCTATTCAAGCAAGTGTGGGCGCTTATTTATGCTTGCAGCCTTCCTGCTGGATGCAGCTTTTTGTGATTTGGCAACTTCTTTTAGGTTTGTGCCCATGGAGATTTGACTTGCCTTTCTTGAAAACATACCTTCTACATAACGGGAATTTTTCAAGCAGTTACAACGGAAGAAGAAAACCAAATATTTCCTGGGTATCTTTATTAGCAAATGATATAATTCAGGGCAGAGATTAATCAGAATACGTGACTTTTACCCTGCATATGTTTAAAACAAAGCAAATGTGCTGTGTTTTGCTTTGTTTTGGTTTTTTTCATTCCCTTGTCTTGCATTTCTGATCTCCTGGATATAACTGGATATACAGACTTGCATCTGTAGATTACTTGAGAATAGCCAGTGGGACCAGGAATAGTTTGCTCTTAACTCATGTCCTCCTTTCTTCTCTCTTTCCCTGTCTCAGCACCCTTTTCCAAGGCAGAGAAAGTTCAATTTTCTACTCTTGTAATCTGTTTTCAGATTTCTGGAAATTCTTCTCCAACCCCTAGGAAAAAGAAAAAACAAACATCCTATCACCATGAATCAACTCAAAACATGAATGGAAGTAAAATAAGGGACTGAGGAATATAGTTTTTATATGACATTAGGAAAGAAATGATAAAGGAAAGAAATCTGTAATGCCTTTTCTTCAGAGTGAATGGAAATAAGGACTTTTATCTGTTGCATATACAACTCTTCAGGGAATTTTAAACTTTGGAGAACTTTATTAGCGATAAATCTGCTATGTATGCATGCTGGTGCTTTAGCTAAGCCTGTGCCTGGGGTCTGGAGGAGTTTTATGTCTGTGGTTCACGTGTTTTATTTGTGCTTCAGTACCTGGGGTAGAGGAAGACATGACACATACTCTAGAGATAACAGCTTGTTTTACTTAGACCATACTTAGTGAAAACAGCTGTTTCTCCCAGGCTCTTCCTGCCTGACAGATCACAGAGCAGATTTCCTTTTGCTTCCTAAAAAATGCTTTCTAGCAGCTGTACTTAGAGAAGCTTAACTTTTCTTATCATTTGTGAAAATTTCAGTACACTGTATCCTTTCTCTGGCACACCTAAATCCCTCCATTATATTGTCCATTATAGATTGCAGAGATTTCCTTGTAAATAGAGTGGAAATTGGTCTCTTTATGTGTCTCTTGCTCATGGAATCATACTGTATTTTGAGGCACCCAAAACATTCATGATACCCGTGTGAAGATGCACATTACCTGGTTGGTTCCATGCTTGAAGGAAATTAGAGAGGGTTATTTATGTGCTGTTATGGAAGTAACATCACTGTGTCTGTCTTATTCTGTCTTTTTATGGTCAGGGGATTTTCTGGGTCTGATTTAATTGCATGGAGTTGCTGAAGCGTTGTCATGGGATTGCAGCAGTAACTACTGAATGGTATTTTCAGTGTGAATATGGTTTGGAGCCTTCCCCTAGAGTTTGTTCTTTGTTCTGTGATTTATAAAGGTGAAATAGTGACTGCACAGATCAAAAGTTGACTTATTTTCAATAAGGATCTAGCTTAGTCAATCAATAGGCTACCACCTTTTCGACTGCAGTCCCAAAAGCCTTTTGAAAAGACTTTTTCCATTGCCATCTCAAACCCCTATTTGAGAACAGCTAAAAAACATGTCATAGTACTTCATTCGCTGTAACAAAATAAGAAATATTTATAAGTATTTCTATTGTGGAATAGGTTAGATTATAACTCCAAATATGAAGGCCATCTTTATTAACTGGTTTTGTTAGAGTTGTCTAGAAAATCCTACAAGTTAATGCATGACATAATACTTGCTGAAGTACAACCTGTGACCATAAACCAGTCACAGAATAATCCATTCCTTTCAAGTCTTATTCCAAGCAATTTTTTCAGCTTGGTAACCTCAAAGTGCTCTTGTCCTCTGTTCCTGGTTTTACAACTAAACAAAATAATCATCTGGTCATGCAATGTTATCTGTCACTAATGCATTTGGAATAAAGTCATATGACTTCAGAAAAATAGTAATTTCCAGTTTCAAATGAAAGTTTTAGGGATGGGTAAGAGTCTATTCTCCTGAATTAAAATAAAATAAAAATTCAGGGTATAAAAATATAGGAAGCTTTTATTTTCTCCTCTTTATTCACTCAGTTATTCTGCTAAATAAGCTTGCCCTTTTTACAGCAATCTGTACCGAGAAGGAAACAATACAATCTGAATTACTTTTAACATAGTTTCAGATCATGAACACATCTTACCAATCTTCTTCTTACTTTTTCCTTACCTATATAATAGATTTTATTGGTAAAATTATCTGACTTTTGTCAAAAGCTGTATTGAACCCAGAAAACAGTGCTTCATAGCATAAGATATCCTAGTCAAGACTATGATCTCACTATCCTCACTATCTTTAACATTACATAAATAAATATCAGACACAACCCCATATATATATATATATATATATATATATATATATATATATATTTTTTTTTTTTTTTTTTTTTTTTTTTTTTTTTTTTTTGGAATCCAAGATATTTGTTATTAAGGACAGACTTTGGGTACTGTTCATGGTAGGCATTTGCATCCTCAGTTTTGACTTTGTGGAAATGCTACCAAACCATGGCTATAATTGGGATGTGGGAGACAAGCCCACCTTACTGGCAAATTCATAGACTGAAATGGACTGCACAGAGAGTGAGGTATTTGAAAGGAGAACTGAGACAGACCTTCAGTGCAACTTTAACCTGTGTTGTTGCTGCACAGCTTTTGAAATTTCAAACTCTGGAGTACAGTTTACAAGTGATAAAAGTCAGTTCTCTAAATCTCAGAGGTGCTCTTTGAGAATGACCTAGAGGATTAGGGCTCCCTGCAAATCTGTTGTTTTGTAAAGACCTGGCACCGAGGGGAGTACTTTAACAAACACTGCTCAGCAGGGTTGCACAGAATGCTGGTCTGACAGGCATGGTGCTGGGGAAACAAGGATTCATGGTGCAGGAGTGCCAGGTGCTAGGTGGAAAAATAGGAGACCTGACTTTTCTTTAGTTCCTCCCTCTTTTTCCCTAGGAAATCTCTGGCTGATCATGATTTCATTCGCTTCCACCTCCATCTGAAATGCGCAGTCTATTAGTTGATTTTGCACTGGTGTGCCTTTAAAATTAGTTATTTGAATATTGGCTGCCAAGTAACCTATGTGATAATGATGAGTTAGAATTAATTTCTGACTGTTGCTAGTGCATTTACTTTAAAAAAAGTTTTTTAAACTCAGTGACACTAACATTAATGAATGCAGTACTTACCTCAACATTCATATATGTCTTTCTTTTTCTAAAGAATCCCATTTCAATCAGTTACTTTAAAGGTCATGTTTAATGTCACATCAAAACTCCTACTGAGAGATTTATTTTTGTTCTGATGCTGGTAATGTTAAGCAAATACCCAAGGTTCTGGTCACTTTTCAGTTCATTCTCTGTTTAAACATTGCATTCAAGCTTACTATGATATCTCAATAGTGTTTGACAGTTTTAAGTTTTAAGGGATGGTTCCAGCTATCTTATCACTGAAAAACCCAGTATAATGATAAAAAGGTACTTCTGACATCCGGATGAAGTGTGAATGGATCAGTAGTAGCGCAGCAGTTGTGACAAACACTGAGGAGAGATGGCAAGATTTCCTCAGGTGTGTTGTTAAATCCATCATTCAGTTATTCATGGCTTTCAGTGAGAATTATTAATTATGTTTTTGAGATCTTTCTCAAAATACTAGATGTGGGTGATTTTGCATAACTATTCCTCCCCTAGAAACCAGAGCTAACTTCCTTTTCAAATCTTTTGGCTTTGAATTTTCATGCAGCACTGTTGCTCTTTTTATTATTCCATTGATGTAAAAGATAAATGAAAGGCAGTAGTTGATATGTTAAAAACTCTAACCACTGAAATCCCAAAGAATAGCATTTGTTCTTTTCCTGGATGAAGGTAGGAAATCTTGTGTAAATGAATAACCAAAGGAAATTAAAGCAGAGAAGAAAAAGCAGTATATTGTAATACTGTTCTCCTAAGCAGTGAAACCAGACTAACAAATGAAGTTTTAAAGCATAGAAAATATAAGCAAAATGAAAACTAGGCCAAAGAAGATGCAAGCAAGATAACTTCTGCACTGAACTTCACTTTAAATAAATTGCAAAAGAACATGAATTTTGTCAAGTGAAATGCAAGCAGGTCCTGACAGGTGTCATAAAACAGATTGGGAGAGCTATAGAGAAGATGAGGGTAAGGGCAGCACAGTGATGTTGCCTCACTTTTGAAACAAGCAGTGTAGAGTTCTGATTTTCCCTGTGCAGACTGAGGGACAAGCAGGTGAGTGAAAGCACTTCTACTTACTGCTAATCCAAAATTTTAAATAGGCTCTGCTCATTTACCAACGAACTCTGTTCCATCGTCCTTTTCAGAGGGAAGAGCAGAACTAGCACATCATTATTGTTTCTATTGTGTAGAATAAAAGAGGCCTTTTGAGATTCAAGACCCAGTCTGCAGCGTAACAATAAAATCTGGGGGTTTAATTAATACTTTCCTTTTTGGGGTTGTTTTGCTTGTTTGTTTGTTTGTTTTGTTTTGTTTAGCTTTTATTTAACACTAAGTGATGATGAGGAATTCTCAGAATGTTAAGAATGTCATTCTTACCCTGAGATTTTCCAGTTTACTAAGAAATTCTGTTTTGCAATCTTTGCCACTACACTTTGGTATGACATAACTGAAATATTTAGCAAGATGTCAATTCAAGCTACTTCTAATTAGTTTGCAAATAAATACAGCTAGAAAGCTTCCTGTTAGCTATTACTTACAGCAACATCCTCTGCTAAAGTTGCCTGACATTTTTCTTTTTGAGGCCCAGTTTTCACTCACTTGATCCTGGAAAAGGCTTTAACTCTGTGGTCTGAAATTTCCCATACTGGGTATCTGCCTGAAGCCTAGATGCTTTAATTACTGGGAATATTGTTGAGACAAGATTCATCATATTGCTCAAGTTAAAAAGCATATAAGCAAGTTTGCAGACTTGTCAGTGTGAAAAGGTAGGTTTAAGAAACCAGTTTTCAGTATTATATTTTCATGGCATTATTCCCGTTATGTTTCTTCCTGTAGTTATCATGCTATAAGAGAACACACAATAAAAATTATGTAATTAGAGATGCATAAGGGACTTGAAGAAAAGTTTCCTGGACTTCCTTATTTTGGCCTTTTCCCATCTGTGAAGTTACTCAGACACAGTAATTTCAAAAAAATGAGGACTTTCAAAAACTGAGGACTTCTTTCAAAAAAAATGAGGACTTACAAAAAACCACTTTTGTGCAAAGGTGAAAAAAACACTCTGTCCTGGGCTTTTTGTTCAAAAATACAGAGCAGAAAGCCTGCAAGTGAAATACTAACTCTGTAGGCAGCTAATTTGCTGTGATCTGACCCCAGAGTCATTGCATCGTTAAACTCAGTTGAATTTTCATCTTCTAAAACTGTTCTTTCTTTTTATGTAAAGTTAATAGGAAAGCAGCAGCTGTCTTTTTTTTCACTAGAGAAATTGCATATTTAGGACCAGATTGTTCTGTTTTCATGCACCATAACATGTTTTCATAGTTTGAGGATCAGACCATAGGTGTGTTGCCCCAGGAAAGCACCAAGAGCAAGAACAAAATCAGGCCCCCAGATAAGATGTGTTCAGTAAATCAGTCTCCATGAAGGAGTCCATCAACAATGCCCCCACAGATATGTTAGAATGTATTTTTTTCAGTCAGGGTAGTAAAGTGTCTGGAGAAAGCACATGGCAGACCAGACAAGTACTTTTTCAATTCAAAAGTAGTAAATATTTGTGATTGTCTCCATGGCAGGATTTCTGAGGCCAAAGCACCATGGTTATTTTAACAGCAAGTTGATAGTATCCTGGGAAAATAAGATATTGCAGGAGGTTACCTGCTATGTATGAAACAGACCTCATTATACCCGAATTTCTTGTCTTTTATCATTCTCGACAAAAGCACCATTCAGGCGTATCTTGTCTGACAGTTAAGTTACATACAGTGCCCATTTTATTCAAATGAATGGCAGTAACCTTTATTCTGAACAAATAGCTACCCTGCCAGGGGAAGTGCTGCTTTGTCCCTGCAGTCACTCTGCGTTAACTCCTCATTGGTTATGGCTGAGCAACAACCATATTTTCCCTTCTCCATTCTGCCAACTGCAGTTCCAGCCTCTGTAAATGATCACTGTATGGTTCATTAAGTTTTTGTACATATAAACTGGTATTTTGAGAGCTGTTATTAAGATCTACAAGTAAAGGGATCTGGCCAAATTTTGCACTGTTTTACTCAAATTATGTTTTCCCATGATAACATTATGTGAAATAACAATATATTGGATGGTAATTCCACATGTAGAAATAGAACTTCTTTTTCTGAATTCTCACTACTATGCTGAATTTTTGCAGGAAGCATTGGAAATTGAGAAGGGCAGGATTTTCCAGAGAATTTGATGTTGATTAATGACTGCCATCTAGAAACTGCATTTATTATGTGTATACCATAGCATATAGAAATAGAGTGGGATATAAATGATTTTATTTCTTTCTGCATGCTTTATCATTTTCAGTTGAACTATAGGTAAAATTAAGCGACTTTATAGGTAGAAACATATATATGGCAATAGGGAATATGGTAATCTAGGAATCATAACAAATATATATATTTAAATATTTCCACCACGTGCTTAAGTTGAAACATACCAATAGACTGTTTTGATGGGTGAATTTCTGCATAAATATTTATCGGGTAAAACCCTAAGACTGCTCTGTTGAAAAATAGTATTTCCCATCAGCACAAGGAAGTAGGGCAGGAGAAGGGTTTACTTCTGCATCTGTCAGATCTGCTCACCAGCCCAGCTGGGAGGGTGCTTGAATTCACTCCTTCCTCAGCTTTTCACCTGTGTGTCAGGCCAGATTCCTTTCTAGGTCATACAGACACCCATTAGTCTTACTCATTTCCCTCTGATGACGTTTGACAGAACCTGAGGAACAGCATGAAGCTCTGTTGGGGGAGTTTAGGTTGGGTATTGGAAAAAGATCCTTTACTCACAGTGCGGATGGGCATTGGAACATGCTGCCCAGGGAAGTGGTCGCAGAACCAAGACTTCCAGAGTACAAGAACCCTTTGGAAAATGGACTCTTCTTTAAGAGCAAGAGCCAGATTCTTGTATAAGTTCTTTCATTTTGGTTAGTCAAAGTCCATATCATTTCAGGGAAAAAAAAAAGCAAGCAACTTAAACTATGACACTAATGCATTTAAAAATTGTAACTAGTCTGATGAAAACTTTAATGGATGGGAATCAAGACCTTGTATTCCCATATTCAGTAAATCATAAGCTAACATTTTCCTTGCTTTTTAAGTTATTGTGTATGAAACACTAATTCTTTCTGTCATGGATTAGCATTTCAGGGTTTTATGCTACTGAAAATGCATCATCTTAATAGTTACTTGAAGTCTTTTGTTCAGAGTATGGGAAATGCACAGAGAGAGCTCACTCTCAATTTGGCAGATGGAGTTCATGATGCTAATTAACAGAAGATCTTTTATTGAAATAAAGACCCACTTAGGATGAAGCTTTGCACAAAAGGAATAGCCTGAATTTCCATGGTCTAAGACCATGGACCTTCTAATTATGTTTAATTTTTGCTTTAAACTCGATTAACTTCTAAGTAGCCAAAGTACTGCTTTTATAACTTTAGCATGATGATAAGTGCTCCTGAAGTGACAAAAAAAATTTTAAGAAAATAATGTTAATGTTTCACAGAACTGTGAGCTGTTCCTTTTGCTTGAAGCCCTAATTTCTGGTAATACATTTTCCTTAGTATATTTTATTCTTTCCAAAAGTGGGGATTCTTTTTGAGTCTGTAGCCACCTAAGAGACCTCTAATAATACACTTAAGAGATGTTCATATTGCTCCAGTAAATGCATTACATTCATTTTGTGTGATGCCCTGTTAGTAGACATAAACTGATTAATTTTCACATATGTTAATGTCTCCCAAATCTGAATCAGGATCTTGAAATTCCTGAGCAGGGCTCTCTGGGAGCAAGGCATTTTGAAATGTATCTATCATGCTTGTCCTGAGATCTGCAATACCATGTAGCTGGCAATACTGTCTGTAAGCAGGTGCCTATTGCTGTGGCAAAGGGGAAAACGTGCAGTCAAGTATTATATAGGATGGTAAAGCCAATTGGGATTTTGGCACCTGTTTGAACAACCTCATGGCTATGACAGTTTCTCCCCCAGAAGCCCATAAGCACACGTGGCACCCTCTGCCAAAGACCATCCTCTGACTCTGGGGAAGGAAGCTTTTTTTGGCATTTTCAGTAACAAGGATATATGTTTGACATATATACAGTTTGGATTCTGGGGCCTATTTCCCACCAGAAACCTCAGCATGGAAGGTTAACTGTGTACCTCTTTTAAACCACAAAGCCCTTGTGCAGCAAAGAACAGGTCAGATACAAGGCAGTGATTATTTGATTTTGTGGGTTGAGGACCAAATGAACTATCCGACTATACTGTCCTTTCTTGGCACATTCAGTTAGGTAGTCTGATTGAAAAAATAATCTAAATCTTTTGCTGTTTGTTTTGGTTATTTTTACCCTTTCTTTTGACCCCTTTATTACTCCAAGGCTTGAATAAACAAGGTATCTTCAGCCAAAGAGGTGGCAAGAGACAGTTGTCTGCAAAGGGAGATGATGAAATTTACACTTTTGAATATTCAGGTCTAAGGAATACCCTAACTTCCTAATAAACAGTTTCACTTTTGCATGCCTCATCAGCATCATAAATATAGAGCACTTCTCTGCATCTTAACTTGCATCTGGGACTGAATTACTCTAACAACCCACCATAAGGTGCAAGTAATGAGTAAATATAAGTCAGCTCTGTTCTTAAGATATATAGCTTTGCAAGTTTCTGCTGTAAATTTTTAAAGAATTTTTCCTCTCTTCTGAATTAGACATCTGCTAAATTATCATGAACCCATTTGGATAGTCTGCAAACAGAGCTGTTTTCTGGACAGTGTATTGAAATGTCTAATAATTGAAAGCGCTTCTGTCTGCAGAAATTTCTGTGTGTTTGTCTACTTTAATAACTTGGGTGGGAGGAGATAAGAGCACAAGCTGTCATTAGAATTCTGCAGATACCAAAATGGCTTCTGGCTGCAGAAGACTGGCACGGAAAAGTACTTCCATAACCATCACAGCAAAAATACATTGCTCTTACCAAGGCACTTCTCAACTGCAGAAGACTACATAGCACCAAACACTTGTGTGTGTTTCCAAATCCCAGACATGAGTACAGACTGGGAGAAGAACTCATTGCGAGCAGCTCTGCAGATAAGGACAGAGAAGGATGGGGGGATTCTCACGGATGGAAATTTGGGTATGAGCTGGCAATGTGCACTTGCAGCCCAGAAAGCCAGTTGTACCCTGGAGAGTGTAGTTGCCAGTTGTATCCTGGACTGCATCAAAAGAAAAGACCAGCAGGTAAAGGGCAATGATTCTTCCCCTCTACTTCACTCTTATGAGACCCCACTCTGCACCCAGGTCCAGAGCCCTGATCACAAGAAAAATGTGGACTTGTTGGAACAGGCCGGAGTTCAACATCACTCTGAGCATCAAAGTAATTCAGGCCCCTTGAAATGAATCATTCTGTTCCATACAACCAGAGAGAACAGTCCTGCAATCCTGGAAAAGAAAATCTCATGCCCCCACCCAGAGAAATGCTATTAAAATTAATATTCCTTGAATATTAAAGGCCTAGACCCTAAAACTACTTGTCATCAGAATATTTTTAAGAATATGTCCCAAAGTTATTTTATTATAGCAAAGAAATATTGAAATAAATTATATTTCAAGGTGATTTATGGAAGTTATTTGTTCCTCTGAAAAGCCTAACTTTGTTTTTATTTTCTTAATTAACCACAATAATGCCCACAAATAGCCCTTTATAAACCTTTATTTGACATCACTTTCAGTAAGATTTGTCAAATAATCTCAAATGGCTACAGAGCAGATGTCTGTCTCTGAGACAGTTTTCAAGTCATGCTTAATATTCCCTGAAACAAGCACTTTTGAAAAGCAGTCCAGCTGGCCTGTTTTGGATTTCTTTCTGCGAAGGGAGGAATTGAGAAATATTTCTCCCTATTGACTAAAGATATTGCCAGCTGTGTGTATTGTACCAGTCTGCACTGGGTCAGATAAATAACTGCATTTGACGGACCTCTGTGAACTCTTGAGTTTGCTCTTTAGCCTTCATCAAAGCCAAGGGTTCTCAAGTTTTTCCTGTAGATATCTTTGACTGTTAATGGAAAGGTTAATTATTCAATGCATTCCCAACATTAGTGATGTTGTTCAGGAGCACTGTCTCTCATTCGATGAAGCACTAGATGAGGTTTTTTTTCCAGATCTCTCCCTGGCTCACTGGGGACCTCTGTCTTCCAATGTTTATATTTTGTAAAGAAAGAGCTAAAAAAATCATACCTGCCTCCATTGGGACTAACTGGACTGTATAAATTGTTATCAGATTTTTGTTATTTTTTTGAATCAGATTTCTACAGTATTTGTATTCTTAATTTTTGAATTATTAATATATTTCTTTGGGATATTTGTGCTTGTCAGCATAGCAGAGAAGTAAATATGCTAATTGTCTTTTTTCCACTCTCTGGTGTAGTGTTTGTGTTTTGCATTATCTTCATCATTCTTCCTTGGGGTCCTCCAGACATCAGAATGAGCAGAGATCAGCAGGAGGCTGAAGTGTGTGCAGGAAATGTGAATTTGGCTGATTCCTGTCAGCCCAGACCTCTCACAGGGAGCTCAGTCATATAAACCTATGGCCATTTATTGAGGGGAAAAAAGAAAGTTCTATCTTTTCCCCATTATCATCAAGGTTCACAAGGAGCAGGAGAGTAGGGAGAAAATTTTTCTCCATGCATGTTTTACATTACTTTTGAGAAGTAAAGGCTTTCAAGTGGTGCCCTTGTGCAATTCCGTTGGATACTGTGTAGTTGTTTTGCAGAGACCTATGGAAATTTTCCTGGACTTTGCGAGTCCCAGAATATCATTAAGCCCATTTACAACTGTCTCAGTCAGCAGAAAATATGGAGAAGATTGCAGAATTTTTTTTTCTCTTGTCTAGCTTAGACAAGAAGGATGAGGTGCAATGTCTGGATCCTCTAGGCAACAATGATCCTCCATCAAAAATTACAGTTTCATCAAAATCGAGATACTTCACAGAAAGGAGGTTTTGATGACAAAAAATTTCAAAGAAATTACTCAGATATTTATTTTACTAATAGCAAGCAGTTGGTTTTCTAAGAGAAGCGTAGGTCATTTTGATAAGGTGAGCCACTTACTTGTTATCATTCCAAAAAATTTAATTTGGATTGTAATGCTAACATTTCTTTTCACAGCATATTATATTTCATGGATTGTATTTAATATTTGAATATGAGTTCAAATCTAAGCTAACAAGGCTAGAAACCAAATCCTGAACATCCCTGGGTTACATTTCCTGTTGTAGAGGGCAATAGGTCCTTTGAGTGATTTATGGGTAGGAAAAGAAGGATAGATCAAGAAAGTACTTTTACCCTGAGGCTGAAGAATTGATGCCCAAAAGGAGTAACAGACTTATCAAAACCATATCCAGTCTGTGGCAAAGTCAGAAACTGAGTTTAGACCCTCAAACTCTCACCATTGATCACACCATCTAGGGAAAAGAGATTTGGTACTTTTCTGGTTTTCACCTAAAAGTTGAATTGGTGAGTGGAAATATCTAAGAAATTTATGTAAAAATTAATAATTTCGTATTTTTGTGTTTGGGTTTCTTTACATATGCTGCAACCTGAATTGTCAGTCAGTTCCTAACCTCATCCAATCCTGAGCTCTGCAATGTCTGACCTGCTCTCATCTTTCCTCAAATAGGCTTTTTTTACACTAACTCTGCTGAAACCCTGATTCAGAACAACCAAACAAGGTTGGTTTTCCTCAAAGAACCACCTTGAGGCTAGAATCAGACAACCTAATGTTTTGCCAGTGTGTTTTTACCATCCCATACCTCAGATGGACGTTATTGGTGGAACAGACAAGAAAATATAATCACTAGTGGACTGTTGCATTTGTAAGGCTTCATACAAAATTGCTAATAAAAACTAGAACTTAAGAGTAGAAAAAACACCTTGAGAATGTTATTTTCCCTTGAATCATAAGACTTTTTCTCTTTTGTTTCTTTATTCACAATCCCACTCTTTCGTAGTTACAGTGTCATACTTGCAAAGAACCAAGTCTCTTAAGTTCAGAATGAGAATTTTCGATTCCAATTTATTCAGTAATTTACTCACATCTTCAGCAATATTTGTTATTTACCTCCCTGCCTTCCAGTATAATGTGTGACAAACACAGTACATACTAGCTGACACACACCTGCATGATAATGAATGCTTTTTTGGCACTCCAGAAATGCAGCGTGTTTACCGCATCCCACAGAGAGAAGTGTCATTTGCAGTTATTTAGTGAAAAGAATCAGAGGTTTAAGTACTTAAAATTTTTAAATATTCATTAAAAAGAATGGCCACAGTGACTCAAACCACCTCTCTACCCATCTCTGTCAGTGGCCAAACATTTAGGAACACACAGAATAGGGTTAGGCTTTTCCCTTTACTTCCTCCATCTTCCCACAGTCTGTGGCTAAGGAAAATCATATAGCTTTTTTGTTACAGCTTTTTATTTTTATTAGCCCTCAGTAATACTTAACTTTTCATTAATTTTTCTTGAATTCTGTTCAGTCTCAACAACTACCCATCATAGGGAGTCTCCTGCTGTAACTATATGCTGTGTGAAACAGTATCCCCCAAAAATTTCATTTGCTTCCCATAGCTGTTGTGCTGCAAAACACAATGAATATTTATTCCTAATTCACATAACTCATATGCTAATAATTTTAGGTACCTCTGTCATGCAGCTGTTTGATTGCTTTCCAAACTGTGCTGTTGTATCTATTTAAATTTTCCTCAGAGAGGAGACATTCCATGCATTAGGTGATAATTTATTTCTGTGTATTTTCTACCATGTAAGAGTTAGGGAAACAAGTATTAATTACACTAGATATAAGAAGACAAGATGACTGAAGCAGAAACAAAATGTTGCTGCATATATAGCATGGGGTTTGAAAGTAACTGAGGGGTAGCTAAAAATAACAGGTCAGCAAAGTAATGCAGAGATGCAATTTCAAGGAGGATTAATGAAATGTTCATGAATTACACTACTGAAAACAACATGTTAGTATTTAAAAAGTGATTTGGTCTTGATTTAGTCCTGAAGTCAATAGGAACAGTAGTTGGCCAATGTTACTCGTGCATATGAAAACACCATTCCTAATGACACTGTTACATTTTGAGCTCCCCTGGATGGCTTGTTCTGGGTGTGGAACACAACAAATAAAATGGAAAACATTCACTGGGCAGAGACAAACTTAGGCTTTGCTATATTGTGCAGACATAGGAGAAAAATATATCTTTTCAGAAA
Organism: Coloeus monedula; assembly: GCF_965178545.1. Taxonomy (NCBI): domain Eukaryota; kingdom Metazoa; phylum Chordata; class Aves; order Passeriformes; family Corvidae; genus Coloeus; species Coloeus monedula. Next base: position 18,623,549 of record NC_138785.1, on the reverse strand, counting down.
GGTCCAATACATCTTATGAAGTGATGTCTAGGATGTAGAAAGAGAACTCTGTGATAAAGATTTAATTTAACTAATTTAGAATCATAGAATCATAGAATATCCTGAGATGGAAGGGACTCTCTGGGATCATTGAATCCAGCTTCTGACTCTGCACAGGAGCATCCCAAAGATCACACTATATATTTGAAAGCATTTTCCAAATGGTTCTCGAACTCTGTCAGGCTTGGTGCTGTGACCGCTTCCCTGGGGATCCTGGTCCAGTGTCCAACCATCCTTCGGGTGAAGAACCTTGTCCTAATATCCAACCTAATCCTCCCCTGGCACAACTTCAGGTTGTTCCCTCCAGTCCTGTCACTGCTCACCACAGAGAAGTGATCAGAGTCTGCCCCTCCTCTTCCTCTCACAAGGAAGAAGTGCATTGTCTTTGCCTGAAGTAAGAAAGATCAAATCCTTCAGACAGTTCCTCAAATTTCCTTTTTCTGTGGTCAGTTTTGAACAGCTAGTTTCATGTCTTGTTTTTTCCAAATAAAGGGTAAAGCTGTAGCTCTGGAAGTTTTCCAGGTCTGAAATTATTTTATGGAAGTGACTGCTAAAGTAGCCTGTGCAAAGAAATAGTTGCCAAATAGAAGCTCTAACCTTACTAGGAGATATATGGCTGGGTTTCCTACTGCAAAACTTGGTATACAGTGCCAGCTGGTATTTCAGGATGGACAAGGGGTGCTACTTGCCCTTTTATTGCAGATTTGCTCTCAATCTGCCATGGGATTGCACCAGGACCTGTGCTCTGACCCTTATCCTTGGAGCAGGGAGGCAAGCAGTGGTTCCCAGGATAAACACCCCTCACAAACATCTTGGGCTGGTCCTTAGTGCTAGTTGTCACTAAGTGTCACCACAGGGCACGTAATAACAGAAACTCCTCAAAGGCATTGGTTAACTCTAGACCTGAGACAATCATGTAGAAAACACTATTTGGTTTCAGTGTGATGCACATTCGGATCACTGAAAATCTGAGAAATGAAGCCAGAAAAATATACCTCAGGAAAGGGTTCTTGTGCTTCCAGAGAGGTTAGAAGTCAGTTGCTTGTCTTGGGATTTCAATTTGGCTTTTGTAACATAAGGAGAGATATTTGTAATGCAAATCACCCACAAAGGAAAGGGAATGATCCACTTTCCTCAAGCAACAAATCCTGCCATAATCTTGCTAACACCATAAAACCCAGTTTACTCAGGCATCTGATGCATTTTTGTCCCCATGTGTTAAGCTGACAAGGCAGGATTTACAAAATATTCCCAGTGGGATGCGACAAAAAGCAAAGAAAATGTGTAAAAGCCTGTGGGATTTTAATTAGGCCTTCGTGGAGCACTTTGTAATGAGGTCATTGCCTCATTTTCTACTGCCCAGTACTGCTTTCAGTGCTTTTCCACTGTCCTTTTAACTGTGGCTGGAATCACTGGTGTTCTCATACGAAAAATTAGCAGCTCCTCCCCACCATGCAGTCTGTGGAAAAAATTACTTAGAAATTTGGTGACCATTTATTCCTCAGGAGCCATCCCAAAGATAAGAATTTGCTTGTCTACCTTGATCTCTCCCACTGTAGCCCTATTATTCCCTTGGAGCCCATCACCTCTTTCTATCTTCTTGTTCTCAGGTGGGCCTGTTAAAACTTGCAAGGTTATATCCTGGCAAGGGAAGTTTTTTCCAGCTCCTTGTAAAGACTTGGGATTAAAAATAAAATCACATTGCAAATCAGGATAAAAGGCTGAAATCTTGTAGCCTTCTGTGACTTGAACAGTTGAAGGGGAGAAAACAAAACAGCTGAAATAAAAAATAAGCCCTAGCAATCATGGTAACTTTTTATCATCTTACTATGCATTCATTTAAATTTCTAAACAAAATGCTTACAGCTGAAAAGTTTTACTTATTTTAGGAATGAAAATGTGGTACTTCTGAGCATATTGTTTCAAAATTAAACATTCAGAGAAAAATTCATGGAAATTTCGAAGAATTGGCAGCATTCAATATATATATCTAAATATAGATAAAGGGAAGGATGTGTAAGGCTGGGGTTTTTTTGGTAAAGATTCCCCATTAAATGTGTGTGCAGGCATTTCAGAAAAATAGCAATCTCTTATGGTCCTTATGGGTGATGGAGCTTCTGCATTAAAGTTCAAATGAAATACTGCTACATCAATATCCCTTCAAAAACAACAACCCCTATACCTCATACTCAAAATATGGCATTCCATATACCTCTCTCATTAAAAAAAATACTTCTAATATACAAACAAACTAAATAATAAACAGTCAGAATTCTAACAAAAGAGCGAGTTTTTACCCATTTTACAGAGTATTGATAATTTTACCAGCTCTGTAAGGCAAAAATAACTTCTCTGGAAACGAATAGCATGCTAACTAAGAAAGGTTTTGTTTCTAGCATGGATGCACAACGAGCCACAGGAACATGCAGCATCTTCCTGAGCATGTGGATAATAATTACCTAAGAAGAGAGGACATGCCTAAAGGCAACAGAAGGATGATTAATTATTATTGAAGAAAACCCAACAGGTATCTAGGAATAAAATTTGTGATTTGTCATAAGCTGGGACCAGAAAAAAGTAAAAACAGGAACAAAGAGGAATACTCCGTGTAATATAGTGGATACAAGACGTATCTTTTTTATACAACGTCTTTATCTAGGCATATAAAGGCCAGCATAGACAGGAAAACAAGTAGGGTTTTATTATCTTGAGATCCTGGTATAAAATTGATAATTCCTACTATGGCATTAAAGAATTATGTAAAAAAACAAACAGTGGTAGTCCATTATTTTTAATAGTTTTACTCTGAGGATTTTTAGCAGCAAGTATATTCAGAAAAAAATAAGCAGTTGTTTACAGGAATATCTTGACATGATGAGAGTGTTCCTCTTTTTTTGCTATGCTGTATATGTTATGAAAGGCAAAAACTTCCAAACATCTCCCACTCCAGTCATATTCTGTCTGGAGAAAGAATTAACTAGAGATTCATTTATGCACTATTTGAAATCTTTCTCAGAAAGGTCAGCGCCCTGGAGAATTGATAATAGCAGTTTGTTCAGAAGCATAAGTAGCTGTTTGCATCGCTTCTTTTTACTAGTTGTGCAAGTTCTCGGACTGAATTAGCCTGAAATAGAAGTGTTTGAGCTGATGTCTCCATTAAACATGTTTCCTTCTAGGAAGGTCTGGGGGACATTTGTTCTTACTTTGCTCCCTACACCAATCTAGAAAGTTTTGTTTGCGTGTGAAAGGAAGTGTTTCGTGCTTTTGCATGAACTATGAATTTTGTTTTTGTAGTTCAAGTTAAAATTAGCATATTTTAAATAGCTTGTTAGTTAGTCCCCTCTGGCAGCTGCCATCTTCTGAGTATAGTTGCAGTTACTTTCAATTCTAACAGTGAGAGTAAGTGCTGGCTATGTGATGACTTAATATTAATTAATTAATTAATTAATGAGGCTCATAATGCTTTATAGAACATTGTGAAAACACGTGCATAGTCCTTACATCTAGTGTGATGTGAAGGCTTCAGAATAGGCCACAGGTAAGTAAAAAAAATAAATAAAAAAGACTTTTTGAATGCAAGGCTGTTAACTCTCTGCCAGAGCTACGTGGTTGGATTAGCATAGGCAGGACTAAGCTCAAGGAGGTTCCGATGTTAAATTTGATTGGATTCTAACAGTGTTGCTACAGTTTCGTCTGATATTATGGGCTAGATGTAATGTGTTTCAGGGTCAGCTGCTCCAGCCTTTGCTATGCACACAGGATAATTTGAAATCTGTGAACCTTTGTGAGGGACAGGTATCATTAATTCATTGCTATAATCTCCCTTCCCTACTTTGCCATCTTCTGTTCTTAAATAGCAATGGATGCCAGGCTTTCCCAGCCTCCTCGTTCATGCTGAGGAGTGCAGCTTGTTCTATATTTCATCCAAAATATCCTGGAGGTTAGACAAAGCAGGCCAGACTGGATGGGACTCTGAGCAACCTGTTCCAGTGGAAGGTTCTGCCCATGGAAGTAGACGATCTTTAAAGTGCATTCCAACCCAAACTACTCTATGATTCTATGAAAACTGTGGAGCTGCACTTGATGAGCAGTCGGTATCCTTCTGATAGAAAGTTTCAAATATATGTATAATTAGTGCCTGTGATACCTATATCCTTATTGTTTTACATATTGAGCAGTTAATCCACTTGTATTGATCGATTCTGCTTTAATCAGGATGCAAGAAACAGAGTATATTAATAGTACTTTTTAAATGGGTCATTCACAGACACAAGAGATATTACACTCCTCAAATTTACTTCTCCTTGGTGAAAAACTTTACTGCTATGGAGGAGAGCTGTTTATAGCTATGTTGTTTTGGTAACAAAAGAAGTGGATCTGGTTGAATAATTTATTACAAGGAGTATTAGCTGTGAATTTAGTTCTATTTTTTCTTCAAAAGTCATTCATGAAATAACCTGATTCTTTTTGTGAATGAAGAATGTCAGCATATGGGTTATTCTATTGAGCAATTTGCAGGGTTCCTCCCGGGTATGAGAAATTTTCCATTTGCATGTAGTTTCCTCCAGAATTCCTTGTTTTTCATGGGATTTATTCAGCTTCCAGAAGCAAACTTCTTTCTTTTCCTTCAGTGGAACACAGAAGTTTGAACATCACGCACGTATATATTTCTGCAACAACAGTAGTACTCACCTGTGGATAAAGGTCAACAGATCAACCTGAAGAATAACATTTCCCCTGTCTACAGTGCAAACAAAATTCCTTCCCTGAAAATTGTCAAAAAGAGGTGGCAGTACTCAGCAGAAACCTTGTAACTAAAGTATAGTCCAGTTTTCACATACGTGTTTAATTTTGATGGAATGCACTACATCCATTTTCCACCTATGTCTAACAAGATGTCTTCAGTGGTATGCAAGTGACATTAAATGAGGACTTCTGAAATACTGTCACAAAGAGTCCAGTCATGCCACCTGCACTCATCTAAGAGTTTTTATGAAAAACTCCTATGTATAGCAGTGAAGGTTCAAAGCAATGGGAAGGAAAATTGAAAGTGCCAATTTTATCTGGGCACGGGGATCTCATTACTATGTAACATAGATGCTTAAGACTTAAATCCTCAAAGATATTTTGGTGCTGACTTCAGAAGTAAGTAAGGACATAATGCCTTTAAGGAGCTGAGCCTTACTAAACCTAAGTCTCTACAAAAGGAAAAGATAATCAGATTCCTAAGTATTAGGCTTCAGTTGGAGGTTTCCATATTATGAATTAGCTGAGAGCCAAAAATAACACAAAAATGCACACAAGAAGGAATGTTTCCCCTCTTTAAAAATTTTCATGTAGGAAAAGTAATCAAGCAAAAATCTGGTTTGAAATGTTGCCCTTTACTAAGGATTGAGTGGTGATGACACAGAATGGGGTTTCTTTGTTTCCTTAAATTCCATGAAAAATTATTTGGTCTAATTATTTTGTTTTGTTAATGTTATTTCTTAGAATCTAGTTATTTGCAGCAATGGTAACAGCAGGTTCATTCCTCTCCAAACTATGCTGAGATGATTACATTTGAAAAGCAATATAAATAGTTCTGAAGGTAATAGAACTGCTACATTGTGGTTTATTTGGTGCTCTATGTTCCCAAGCTCTTACTAAGATATCTTCAGATATTCTGCCCTAAACTAGCTATAAAGCAAATGTTTTCCTGCTAGTAATTAAGTCCTTTTCCATGGACTTAACTTGGTTCCCAGAAGTTGCATTTGCCTGTCTGAAATTACTCATCAGAAAACTGGTAATAAACCCATAATGCATGGTGAATCTCAGTGCTGTGCAATTAACATTGCAGTTTAAACCTTGATTAGATTTTGCCTTTGAAGACAGCGTATTTCAATGTAATTTAAGGGTTTGTTTGTTCAGTGACTCTCTGCTTCTGTTTAATTATGGCACTTTTAAAAATAATTTTCTTCCTAAAACAACTAGAAGAGGTTGAAAGAGATATTATTACTGCTTGATATTGGAAAAGATAGGTGGGAAGATCCATAAAAAGGGTGGAACTGTGTGGATAGATGCAAACCTAGAGTGCAGCACTACTTTTAATCCAGGAGGCATCCTTTTGACTGCTGTGTGAAAAGACTGGAAAGCATTAGCTTTTGTAGTCCCTTAAACTCTTGTCAATTAAACAAGTTCTGGTTCCTCTCTAAGCAGATTTAGCTGATCCCACTACAATTGTACATTAATCTTGCATGTGTTAGATAAGAAATGCATTAGCAGCATCATCTGTTGGGGCCTTCCTTTTATAAGTGGTGGTAATCATACTGTCCCTGGCAAGAGGCTGTCCAAATGGCCTGCTAATTGTGAACTCCTAATAAAAGGTGGCATGCTGAAGTAATATTTCATTTAGCTTGTCACTGGCTCACACACACAAGGAAATTTTCATGGCTTAGCAAATTGCTCTTTGAGCAGGAGGAACTGGTGAAGAAACTGTCTATGTGCATGCCCACAAATTAATCCAACTAAATGTTGAATTCAGTCTGCAGTGAAAGAAGGAGAAGCGCAGCTGCACTACTTCGCGTTAGTCTAAGTAAAAGGTGTGAGCATGGCTGGTTGCTACTGTCCATCAGGTGTCTTGTAACTTGAGAGATAATTGGCCACATGCCTCCTCTTCAGATAAGAGTTTTCAGCTGCTTTTTTAAACAGAGAAAGGTATTGCTCTTTGCTTCTTTTTATATGTCTGTGTGCCAGACCGTATGAGAATTGTTTTAGATACTCATGTTTTTCAGTTTGAAGCAACCACATTTTTCTAGGTAATTAGCCCAGACATGTAAAAGAGAAGATATTGCAGATAAGCCATATAATCTTTATGCCTTGCAGTCATAGGAAAAACACATATATATTGCAAATATTGAAAAATTTCTTTTAGTCTACCTCGTTACTTCATTTTAAATCTGGTCAATTTAACTATCCCATCGCAAAGACATTTCTTTGAATGCAACTTTCTTCATTTTCCAAACTTTGGATCTCCCTCTTCATTTCTAGCCAGTGAACAGACCAAAAAGGATTACCTGTATTTAAGGGTGCACCTGGACTACATTTCAGAAGGGCCACAAAAGCCTGTACCAGTTTTGTCTTTGGCAGTAATGGGTACCAAGTGTCTCATAGCAAAGTCTGTGAAAAGGTAAAAAGAAATAGCATGAGGTGCTCTCCCTCTGTCAAACAGAAAAAATGCTACTGAATTTATAAACATATATGTCCAAAGCCAGTCTTTTTCTTCTGATGTTTCTTTTTTCACAACTTTTCCAGTTTCAATGCACATTGTGATCAGCATTTTTCAAAGGAACTCTCTTCACACAGAGGCATCAGAGAGAGTGGTCAGATTTTTGGTGTAACTTACAGTAATCAGCTCCCGTTTAAAGGCAGAGGGATAGGAGTGTGTATTCTGCAGTGGGATGTACATGTGAACATACTATTACTGGCAATAAGCAAGCTAGATCTAAACTAGCATTACATTGCATATGTTGTAGAAATCATAGGTTCATAGAATGCATTTGGTTGAAATGGACCTAAAGTTCATCTAGTTACAACCCCAACAACAGCTTAGAGTAAGGAGAAGTGGATTATTTTTTCTAGATATGTTATGGAAAAATATAACTTACTCTGTTTAAAAAAGAAAAAAGAAAGCACTAATCAGATTTGTAAAGATATGACATCTGTGCCTGTTCTACAAGTGAAGGCCCTTCAGGGTTTGAAGTTCCATTAGCATTTATAGCCAACACCAAGAAAACTTCAAAATAATAAAAAGAAGGTTTCACTTTCCACTTTTGACTTGTGCTTTGCTTTGTGTTCAATATAGACGTTAACTTCATTGAACTGACAGTGACCTAAAAGTTTCTCCGTAAATTGCCAAATTTTGCTGCCAATTTGTTGAGACTGCTATACCACATTTGGTAGGAAGACAGATCTAGTATTAAATTTAAAACTGCCGTCTGAATAGGCTTAAATCATTACATACTGCAAATAACAGAAGAAACAATAAAATGATAAGTAAAAGAGGTGAAAGACTGATATATCAAATGGTGAAAATATGCTTCAGTAAAGAGAAATCTTTTTAAAACAGGCGTTGATTACTGTAAAATTACTACAAATGGCAAATTCAATTAAGATGAAGTGACGCTCTTGCAGCAAGAAGATAGGACACAAAGATGTGACAGAAAACATAATGAAACCTCGACAGCAACACAATGCAGAAGAAAATTAAAATGCACCAGATATAGCTGGTAATTAAGGCTTTTTGCTCCTACTAACAAGTATATGTGTATTTAGCTTTATCAATGGTTTCAGTGAGACTTTTCACATCCTTTCAGTGAGCACATACAAAAATCAGAGAACATAAAAGGAGTTTGAAATTCTGGCCCGAAAAGAAATCTAGAGGTGTTGATGAGAATTTGCACCCAGAAATTTTTTTCTTATTCAGCTCTCTGGGAATAATGAATTAATCAAAACAACACAGTGGATATTTGAAATCTGGAGCACTGAGCATTATTAATTTTCTTTAATCTTCAACTAAAGTTTTAGACACAGACCTGAATGCGTCAGTAAAATTCTTGGACTTGTGTTTAATCCATTGAACAAAAATAATTCTTATGGAAGGTTACAAGTTCAAACCAAGGAGGATGCCAATAATCATTCAGGGCTTAAAACTAAGCAGGAATTTAGCTACATGTTACAGGGAGTTCCTTGCACTGAATGTTTTCTGAGAGCCTCACAGACTGGAGGGAGCAAAAGCAAATGTTATGGGGGAGGGAGTTTTCAAAAGTCTTGTTCAAAAGTTTTTAGTTAGTACAGCAAAATCCTAAAGGTGACTGCTATTTTCTAATCTTAGTTTGGGATATACGTTCCTCTCTAGTGAAAATCCTGGTGCAGTCAGCCTTGTGCTCAGCTTTAAGTCAGTGAGTTTAGTCTTTAGTTAATGTCTGCATAGTGTATGCTTAGCATAATGTGTCTGCTTCTTCTTATCTTCTGTCTTTCTATATGTTACACTATCAGGGATTTCTAAAATGGTATTGAAAATTAGAGATTTAAAATGAAAAGGGGAAAAAGAAAGTTTCACTTCAGGATTTATGTCATAACCAACTTGACATCAAGATTAATGTCTCAGAGCTCCTGCTTTCTCTAAGGATAATAAAGCTATCTCTAATTTTCTTATAATTTGTTTTAGTTTATATATCCAAGTCCTTCCTGGATTTCCCTTTTTCATCAAAAATAAGCACAAAATCCCGTGGGCAAAATCATCCCCCTCAGTGGCCTCAGATGAAAGAACCCACAAATCTACTCCTGTTCTTTGAGGGAACACTTTTTATACCCCTACTAACTTGCATAAAGACCCATAATTTGGCCATCCTGAAAACCATCTTGGCAGATTGCTGGATCTGATCATACATCCTTTCCCAGAGTGTCAGAGTTCTTTTCCCTTACTCATAGAAAATGGGTGATTTAGATCTTCTCCACCTGGCTTCTATGACCCACTATGGTGGATCCATAGCTTCAGACTTGTTGGAGAATTGAAAGGATTGCTATCAGAGTGCTTCTTTCTAGTTTTAAGAAATCAAGCTCTTGTGAAGTTCTGGGAGGAATAGTGAGCAATGTGATTATTGAAATCCTAGCATTTTCTACCACGGGTTCAAAACAATTGTCGAATACACGTAGATGAAGGTAAAGAGATCTACTGGGTAGAGAGACAGCAAATCACAAAAGACATGTTGGCACAATCTATGTTGGTGCTGCAAGTCCTACAGGAAGACAGACACATAGCAAGTGTCAACCATCAACAGATGTTTTCTCTTAAGTACAGGAAAAGCAGTGCAAGCAGTCATGGCAACCTGCAAGAAAACAGCTTGCAGATTTTAAAACTGTCTCCCAGAAAAGGTAGATAAACTGCAAGGAAGCACTGATGTTTAAAAAAATGCTAGCAATAAGAAATGTACAGAGGATGACATCTTTCCTGCACTAGACATAGGAGCCAGGATAGGCACTAGAATAAAATATCATAGTAAATCAGAACCTGACAGCTGTAAGGGAGAAAGTTGTTTGTTGCAGGAATTATGAGACCTTAAAAGATTTGATATTACTAATGAGAGAGCTTATTTCTTTCTGCAGCAAGGACTACTCAGTTCCCCCACGGTATGGTTAATACTTGATAAATATTTCACTTTTAAAGGCAAGCAAAGAAAAGCAGCAGAGTTTTACTTCTTAATTAGCTTCTTGCTTTCTGTTTGCAAAGATAGTATATCATCTAATCTGCTGGAGTTTTTCTCACCAGAGAAACTGAACACTTATAAGTAGAATATGCATTCAAGATGTCTGTACCTGGAATAATTGATTCTAAGGGAACTTTCACCGTAACAGAGAAAAAGGTCATTTAAAAAACAAACCCAAAACTGATTTAAAGCCATAAGAAAGAGTTATATTCACCACAAAGAAATTATGTGAAATATGGAACCTCATATATAAGCTTTAATATAGGAAGGACGTCAATAGTAGAAAGGGTTGGAATACTTGGTGAGAAGAAAGTTTCCAAAGGAAGTGAAGTAGTGCCACAAGAGCTGGCACAAGGTTTTTCATCAAGAACAAAAATTAAGATAAATGAAGATACAAACTACAGAGTTTACTACATGGGAATATAATAGGAATAATGTAATCTAATTTAAACTTGTCCCTCATCCCACCTTAAACTCTACTGGAAACTCACAACCTTTTATTGTCTGACTAACTGTACACACAGATCTGCTTCTGAATTTGGCTCAACTGGCCTGTATGGAAAAGAATCTAAGCTGGGGTCATTTGTATGCTTAAAAGAGGAATGAAGAATGGTTAGAAAGCATGCGAGGAAATAAAGAGTATATAAAAGAAAGATACCTTATACTGCTATTTGGGTGTTGGCTAGACCAGACTGTAGCTATGAAGGTCATTGAAGATGTGGAAGTGTCCATTAAGAAGTCTCTCCACTACTACTTTTTAATTGTTGAGCCTGGTAGTCATGTTGGACATATGAAAATGGACACCCAAGCTGTGTCAAATTATGTTCTGATAAATTCCAGAAATAGCTTATTTCTACGTTTTCTTTGTTTTTCTCCCATTTAAAGTTTATTTGGGGAAAAAAAATTCCAACCATCTGTCATCTTGGCAAAGTTCACTCCAGTCATTTTGCAATACTGTAGGAGTACTGAATGGCGGCTGTTTCTCCTCAATTGCCATTTCAGAGGATTTTAATATTTTATCTGGGATAGAATTGTGCTGCTGGGGACCTCACAGACATCAAGGAAAAAAGAATTCAAGAAGGTGTCCTCTCAGATAAAGAGTTCAAAAAAATAATATTGGATGCATACTCAATGCTGCAAAATTTTCTGAGAAATCATTCTGCCAAGAATAATTCTGCATTTTTAAAACAGAATCCAATACTTGGATCTCAGAATGTAGAAATGTCTAAAAGATTTAAAATGTGTTAATAGATGCTTGAGAAAATATTAAAAGCTTTTTCTGTCTCCCACCTGGAAATCTTTGACTGAAAAATATTCCAGACTTAAGAATATCCGTTCTAGATAAATTTCTTGGAAAAAACCAAACAAAACAAACCAACCAACCAAACAACAGGAAAAAAACCCCAACCAACCTCCTGGAAGTGAAACACATTTGTTCAGAAGGAAATGAATGTTTTAAGGTGGTGTTTTCACATTCTTTTGTTTGAATATCTAGCTCAATGGCTGCAGTACATCATTCTGCACTATCAGTCACATTTGCATTATGTTAGGATAATGTGTACATTATTTACCACCAAGCCACAAAGAGATAGTAATGTATTTTTTCTTTCCTTTCTTTTTCTTTTTTCTTTTTTCTTTTTTCTTTTTTCTCTTCTTTTCTCTTTTCTTTTCTTTTCTTTTCTTTTCTTTTCTTTTCTTTTCTTTTCTTTTCTTTTCTTTTCTTTTCTTTTCTTTTCTTTTCTTTTCTTTTCTTTTTTCTTTTCTTTTCTTTTCTTTCTTTTCTTTTCTTTTCTTTTCTTTTCTTTTCTTTTCTTTTCTTTTCTTTTCTTTTCTTTTCTTTTCTTTTCTTTTCTTTTCTTTTCTTTTCTTTTCTTTCTTCTTTTCTTTTCTTTCTTTTCTTTTCTTTTTTCTTTTTTCTTTTATCTTTTCCTTTTTCTTTTTCTTTTTCTTTTCTTTAAATAAAATCACAATTCATATTATAGGTGGCTACAAGAATCAAGAAAAACAGACCTCCCCCTTCTTCCAGAAATAATTACCTTTGAAGTGCTTGGGAGTACAGCACTTGAAAAAGTCACCAAAGCCAAAGTATTTTCTGTCAAACAGAGAGTGACAATTAAATGTCTGATCATTGAGTGGCACATCTATGCACATTACAGATAATGTATGAGAACTGGTTTTGTCTTTCAAAGGTTTAGTATCCCCCTGTAAAAAGCAGCCTGGGGGGCACTGGTGACCAGGAGTTCAGGGATCAGAGCAGGCAAACAGAGCTGCCCACAGCGATCACAAGGCTGTGGAGTTCAGTATTGTGAGAAAGCAGAGCAATAAGATAGCAACCAAGGACTTCAGGAGAGCTAAATTTGGCCTCCTCAGGGATCTTCTTGGAAGAATCACATGGGAACAGGCTGTGAAAGGAAGAGGGGTCTTAAGAGAGTTGATTAAGACTCAGGGATCACTTCTTCCAGGCACAGAAATGGTGCATCCCAATGAGCAAGAAATTGGGCAAAAGGAGTAAGAGACCTTCATGAATGTACAAGGAAGTCAGACATAAGCAGGATATGTGCATGAGGTGGAAGCAGGGCTGAATGTAAGAATATAGTCAGATTGTGCAGATAGGCCATGAGGAAGCCAAGGCCAATTTGTAAATAAATCTGGCCAAGGATGTCAAGGATTACAAGAAGGGTTTCTTCAAGTACATCAGTAACAGAAGGGAAAATGTGTGTCTGCTAGGAATGGAAGGGGCACCCTGCAACAGAGGTTGCAGATAAGGCTGCGATAGTTAAGGCCTTCTTTGCTTCAGTCTTAACTACCAAGGCCAGCCCTCAGGAATCCTGAGCCAGGAGACCAGGGAGAAGGTCTGGGGAAGGAAGATTTTCCCTTGGTCAGGGAGAATTGGGTTAGAGAATACCTAGAGAAACCTGATGTCCATAAATCCATTAGTCCTGATGGGATGCAGTTCCTTTTGATAAAGTATCTTGATGGGAAGACCATCAGAGGAATGTGCTTTTAATAATTTCTGCTCTGGTTTTAGTGATGAATAGGGGAAAAAAATGTAGGTTCCTGAAGAATATTCTTCCCAGAGCTGCAATATACGGTTTTATATGGGCTCCAGGAAATTGAATTAAGGAAAGTCAGCAACACATTGTTCAAAATTGGGTCTGGATGACTCTCTTACTCATATGGTTTAGTTTTAGGCAGTCCTGTGAGGAGCAGGGAGTTGGACTTGGTGATCCTTATGAGTGCCTTCTAACTTGAGATAGTCGACAAAATTCTAACAAATTCTCAAGTATCACATCAATGCATTGCTCTCAAACTCTGGCTTTCCTATTTGATCTCATATGTCAGGATTTCTTTTTCGTTTGCAAAGCTGCCAGGAGGTAAATTGAGCTAATTGAGAGAGCTGAGAAAGATTTGGAAAGGGAATAGACAGAAGGTGCTTTTCCATCAACTGCAATATAAAGTCTTACATAAACATGTAGTCAAAGGGCTGTAGACAGTAGGAATGGTAGCCAAATGTTCCTTGACCTCTGCATCTTTTACATCACTACTTGAAAATTATATTGGGATTTTATTAGCACTGAAACCCAGCATTAATAAACTGTGATACTCAAAGCTTTAAGAAGATTTATACTCTTTGATAAAAAAGCATTGCATGTGATTGTCCTGAAAATAGGAGATCCACAAAGATAAAGAATCAAATAAGTATCCTCTAAAAGACATTAATTGCTTTCATGGTTTAACTCTGTCTGATATAGCCAGTGTCAGAGTTCACTTTTCACTTATGACATGGAAGCTGCTGCTCCCATGAATATCAAGACATTGCTCCATTCTGTTTAAAAAACATTGAGCATGTATTTCTCATGTTTCATTGAACACAGCGAAGCAAACTTTTTTATCTCATCTACTTCTTTATTTCAGTACCATTGCCTGCCATGAAATAAAAACAAAAACTAACGGATCTACTAAATAGAATTGTGAACTCAATTGCAAGTGCAACAGACAATAATAAAAATTATCAACTACTGTGTTTATTTGCAGTCTATTGTTTACAGTGAATATTCAAGAAGTAAAGACATTTGTTCAATATACATTTGGTACAAATTTTGGTGTAAATGCCATTAAAGAACATATATTAGGCACTTCAGGCTTGGCAGTTTGCCTGAGAAAGCATAGAGAATGGATTTCCTAAAATAAATTAGTAACTGAAGCCTGTACATATTTGCATATAATTTCTAGTCCCATATTTTTAAGAGTATGCCTTCAAACCATGATCAGAAATGTATGTCTTAAGGTACTGAGGGGAATGAAAGGCCAAATGCAATTAATGATGTTCCGAGTTCCTTCTGCAGTAGGCACCACCCCTTGCCAAGAGGAAAATTGTAATCTCTACAGTAATTCCTTGTTAGAAAAGATCCTAATGCATACTATGGTGTCATGGTTTAGCATAGTTTGGGTTTTTAGTTAAAGAGGGCTCCATCAGCCACAGAAGTGATTCTTTGTAAAGAAGTGCTTACAGTTTCTTCTAGACACAACAGAACCAATCAACTGGCTAGTTTGAATATTGGCAACTTTTTTAAGCCGCTTAAGAAGCTTGACACGCCTCTGTGATCCACAGTTAAGAACGAACAAACCCCGGGAAAGCTCTCTTGCTTCTGGCTTTTGCACAGGTAACTCGGGGCCGGCAGTGGGGCACAGCCTGGCCGGGTCGGCCGTGGCGCAGCTTGGCTGAGATCTCAGCCGCTTCTGCTCGCTGGACACCCGGCACAGCCCCTCAGTGCGGGCCGGGCCGGCCGGGACACAGCCACCCTGGAGCCTCGGAGCCCCGTTCCAGCCGCGACCCTGCTCTGTGCGGGCCGGGCCGGCCGGGACACAGCCACCCCGGAGCCTCGGAGCCCTGGTCCAGCCGCGGCTCCGCTCCGTGCGGGCGGCCCCGCAGCGCGGCCAGGCCAGGCCGGCCTTCACCCAGTGCGGCTGAAACTAATCTGAAGCCGGCAAAGATCATATGACCAACAGCGATAAACGAATTCCAGCTGCTGGGCTGGGTGAGATGAACCCTTTTAGTGCTGTGAGATTCTCCAGAACAGGTGAAGCCTGCAGACACCAATCCTCTCCCAAAGCACGTGAAGGAAACACCATAAAAGACTCCAAAGTCAGTGAAGAAAGAAGAGCTGAAACCCCGAGAGACGAGAAAGCGGAGATGCTTCAAGCCTAGAAGCTGAAATTCTGTTGTAAAGCTATGGTGATGGACTATGATACATCAAAGTACCCATAGTAATTTCATGAAAGCATGGGAGGTGGAGCGTTCAAACTGCAATTGTGAGCAAAAGTAGCTGTGCTGGAACAAGCAAATGTTGAAGTAGCTGTGATTTGATGAGAAGCTTGAACAGAAACAGTTAAAAGTGATGAAGACCCTTGCTCCCAGGGAAGAAGAAGACCTCTGTTCCTAGAGATAAAGATGCTCCCAGAGATAAGTGAAGAGAACCTTTGTTTCTGAACACTCAACCTTAACATGGTACCCCATTAGCTAAAGATTGAACCCTTGAAGACAGTTGTGGGGAAAGCTGTAATTTGAGAGAAGAGACTTTTATATGCGAGCAGAAAACCATCCCTGGCGGCTTTCTTGCTGTGACATTGAAGCCATGAGACAACTGTTTCTTGTGGAGAAGTCTCCATAGCATGAGCAAGAGAGACTCCTCTCCCTAAGTGAACTGAGAAAGATTATAGAAGTGATAAACTGACTGAAAATCTCAAGGGTTGTCGTTTTTACATTGTCAGTGAGAGAAAGGAGAAAGGTGGAGAGAAGAAAAGTGTTCTGAAGGTTTAGTCTGACTTTTTTTCCTTCTTTTAAGTCTGTTAATAAACTTCTTTATATTCTTTTAAGTTTTGTGCCTGCTTTGCTTTCTCCTAATTCTCTAATCTCACAGAAAGAAAATAAATGATGAATATTTTGAACCAAACCACTACATATGGGGAGGGGGGGAGTGAAGAAACAGGGGAAGACAAAACTTCCATTAAATATAGCGGTTAAAAGAAAAAAATTAACCTCAGGATGAATGAAAAGGTTTACCCTCAGTTACAGCCCTCCACCAATAAACTCTACATGAAATGAGCAAGGCTGAAAAAATTCTGCTTCGTTCTTATCTCTTTTTTGGTTTTGAGCAATATAATCCATCTGTTCAAGCTAGCAATATAAGGATACCCTCCTGCTCTGATTAAATAGAATTCCAGATGTCTAATATATGAAGTGTATTTTATCAGCTCACCGTTTATAAAAACATAAGATTTGTCAATAGGCAAGAATGAGCTCCAGTGAAAAAAGTACTTATAACAAATTTGGATCTTAAGAAAATGCATAAGTATTTCAACTCTACAAGCCAATTAAATTGGTACAAAATAATTCTGTTCCTTCCCACAAATTGTATATTTGTTTTCTGTCTTGCTTTTTCAAAAAATCTTGTCTTTAAAGTTGGGGTTTGGTACAATGAACACATTATGTGTTTCTTAACAATGGTAGTTATATAGACCTAAAATTTTCAAAAGTATAAATCCTGTATCAGTGACAATGAAGTGTTCAGTCAAAGAAAATTGCAGCAATGTATAATTTTGATGAGCCTTAACAGTGAAAAAGTGGACAGTAAGTTCCTTAGTTGTACCAGTTTAAACATCAGAATAAAAAAAGTAAGCTTAATTGCATGCATTCGTGCAACAAGAGCACAATGCCTAGCTTTCCTTAGAAGACATTGATTTTATTTTTAAGTTGAAAGAAGAAGTAGGAACAACCTCATGATGGTCTAGCTCCTGAAATGAGGTTAAAGAAGGAATGTAGGAAGCTGCTTTGAGCTATTTGCTGTGGGCAACTTCTGCTACCTCTGTGGAGATTTCTAAGCAAAGGTCTTTTAAATACCTCCCTAAATCCCCAAAGTCTTCCGAAATAAAGTCATTTTAATTTGTTTATCTTTTTGTGTCTGGAGGATACTCCTGAGGTGATTACTGTGAGAAGTCAGTAGGAGTAAGAAATAGCCAGTGCATCATTATACATTAATCAAAACACGGAGGTGCCTTCACTGTGTCACTTGCCACTTTCTTTGGCTCATTTGTGGAGAGAGATACTGGAGCTAAACACAGGTCACAGCCTACTTACAAAACAATGCAAAAAGGTTTTCCCTACATGGATACAAAGAGTGTTGTGAAAAAGTTATTTTCATTTCACTGTTATCATTACTATTTAAAAGCCATCAGTACAATGTCCTGTTGTAGTAAGTCGAAACCACTTTGACAAGATGAAATACATTAAATCCACACTGTTTCTTGACCCTGTTCTGTGCTGTCTGCATGGTAAGTTTTGCCAGCCCAGATGGCCCACAATCCAGGGACTGTTAGATTTGTTAATTACTGTTAATGATTGGTACAGGTTTTCTTTCTCCATGCTTGGCATACCTACTGATTGGCAGCACAATGAAAGTATATACAAGGACTGAAATACAGCCAGAATAAATAATGGTGTGATGCAGTTTCTTGTTAGGGTACAGCTGACAAATGTCCTGGTTTTAACTCAGCAGTGTAATATAACCACCTCCAATTTTCTTTGACTTCAAAGCAGTTGGTTTTGGATGTATTTGTATGATACATTTGTACGTAATTGGATGTATTTTGGATGTATTGAGGACATTGTTCTTTCCTTGTCTTATGATCTTGTCTCAGTTTGACCCTGTGCAGAGTTTGTTGCATTCTTTATTTACCTTTCCTTCTAAGAATCCCTTTTTATCTTTCTAGGTCGAGGGGATTTAATTAAAAAAAAAAAGAAACAAAACATGATCAAATAAAATCTATGGAAACCTGATGTATTTTTCCAAAGAATTCTTTAAGATTAAGAGGTTAAAATATTAAAATATGTTTTCAGTTAGCCTAAAAGAGAGATCACATTCTAAAAATATTCCTTTGGTCTCCCAATGCAAACATATGACTCAGTTATTCACATAGGTGTTTATCTTAAAATAATAGCACTGGGAATATTAAAACAGCAACCTATCTGGCATGACGATCTTTCAGTGGTTCTATCCACCTAAAAATCCCTGTTGTTTCTGAGGTTTTTCCTGTTGTTTCTGAGGTTTTTGTATTTATCAAAAAAATACCTTCAGACAGCTGTCCACAGCTTGGTGTTAGGAATTATGAGTAATGCATACATCAGCTTCTGCTGAACCTTTATCCTGAGATTGTCTCCTCAGAGGTTAGCTTGCTCTGCTCTGCTTGTTTGTCTAGGAAGGTTTTATTTCCCCTGGTCCGGCTGCTGAGGTTGAGGTGGAGTGACGCCTGAGCCCTCACTTGTGCTCTGCGGGTGGCTTCCCTTCACACACTCCACCCTCTCCTTAGTCCCTCAGGGTAACCTCTTCGTGCTATATGGAATGAATATATTTGTATTTAGTGCTCAGCATAAAACACTCAAGCCACGTCTTCTAAAGCAGGAGTGGATGCACGTGCATTTGTTCTCACCTAATTATGTGCTATAACAGCAAATTATTTTGATAGGCAGAACAGAGTCAGCTAGCATTTCCCAGAAGCTCTTGAGTGTTGAAAGCTTCTTGATTTGTTTTTCTGTCCTGTCCCTGTACAAGTCAGTAGAGTTGCTCCACGAGAGAGCAAGCTGGGATGATGGCATTCCTTAAATGTGAACATTTTTATAGTTGCTGGAAAAGACTTCTCCCCTCTGTTTTTGGCTGCTATACTTCCTTTCCTATCCAAACAATTCCACTGGGTTAAATATTGCACTGTACTGATACTAAGCTAAGAGCTCAGCTTGTGTTTTTTCTCCACCAAAAATTTCCCAAATGGAAATGGATTTCTAACTTATAAAGGAAATTATGTAATTTGCACCAGTTCAAATATACCATCCATCTGTCACACTGTTTATACTGAATTATCTCGTGTCAGAATACAGCCTGTCTGTTTTATGGTAAGACATATTTTGACACTACATAGACACTGGGGTTTTGATTCCTGTGCAATCTGTGATATGCTCTGGGACAGGAAACTTGATTATAATTTCTATGAAACAGTAAAATATGGCAAAATATAATAATAGCTTTAATGTGAAGATAATTTCTAGTGGAATTTACAAACGTGGCTGGAGGGTGGGAAAAGTTTTTGAAGGCAACTATTCAATAAACAGTGAAACACAAAGCTGTGTAGTAAACCAGGCATTCTATCTTGGGACATGTAAAAATAAAACACATTAGTTTCACTTGGCCCTAAGCACTCAGCATGATTTTCCTTCAAATTATTTGTAATATTCAGAAAGACTCAGCCACTAATTTATCAGCAGTCCTGGCTAACTGGGGAGGAGGTCCCAGGTGACTGGCGGTTAGTAAATGTGACACCCAGCTACAAGAAGGGCCAGAAGGAGGATCAAGGAACTACAGGCCTGTCATCCTGATCTTAGAGCTGGGATCTTGAGTGCTGTCACAGGATGTACAGGACAGCCCAGACAGTGTGGGTTTATGAAAGGCAGGTCCTCCTTGACCAACCTGATGTCCTTCTATGACAAGGTGACCCACTAAAGAAATGAGGCTGTGGATATTGTCTACCTGGACTTCAGACACTGCCCCTGATGCTGTCTCCCAGTGCATTCTCCTGTACAAACTGGCTCCTCATGTCTTGGATGGGTGGGCTCTTTGCCGAGTTAAAAAACTGGCTGAATGCTGAGCCCAGAGTGGTGGTGAGTCAAGTTAAATCCACCTGGTAGCTGGTCACTAGTGAGGATCCCCAGGGCTCAGTTTGGAGCCAAGTCTGTTTAATATCCATATTCTTATCAATAATAAATAATCATAAATAAATAATAATCTGTAAGGTCATTATCAATGATCTGGATGAGGGGATCAAGTGCACCCTCAGTAAGTGTGCAGATGACACCAAGTCTTTACGGCCATAGAGCTCCAAGACAACATAATCCATAATGGTGAGAGACTATTTCTGGCAGATTTGAATCTGGGGGCAAGGGTGTGGAGAGGACTCTTTTTTCTTGGAGAAAATTATTTCCCAAGTAATACTGAATTATAAAATCTTTGCGTCAATCATAAGCTGTTCAACCAGAATCCCCTCTGTAGTGATGGAATGGTTTTCATGAAGATGTGGGGTGGTGTTTCCAACATGTTTTTGACATGTTTCTGAATTCCATTTAATAATGGTAGGATACATTCCCAGTATGTATTTATTATGTATTTAATAGTAACACATACTGGGAAGGCAAAGGCAAAGAGGATAAATGATAATTAACAGAGGGTACCAGTACACCATTCTAAATTGATTAGGAAGACAAAGGAATTTAACACATTATAGATAAACTCTGTAACGAGAAATAGTAGCTATAAGAAAAGTTCAAAACAGCAACAGATAGAGTCAGCAAACAGACTGGAAGATAAGATGGTTTCTGTGATACAGTGATAATAGAACACATATTGTGTAATGCTCAGGGCTGTTTGATACAAATCATCCTTCACCTTTATATACTCGCCCCGCTTCAGAAGAGCGTAGTTAGAGATTGATAGATAAGTACGAGCATATGGACACACACAGAAAAGCACAATTTTATTTCTTTCATATATATGAAATACAAACATATCACCCATTGTTGAGCTCCAACAATAACAAACATTTTCTTTCCTGTCAGTGTTGATCTGCTTGAGGGTAGGCACTACTGAGAGACCTAGACAGGCTGGATTGATGCACTGAAGCCAATTGTATGAGATTCAGTTGGGTGAAATGCTGTGTCCTGCACTTGTGTCACAACAACCTCATGCAATTCTACAGGCTGGGGGAAGAGTGGCTGGACAGCTGCCTGGTAGAAAGGGACCTCAGGCTGTTTGTCATCACACTGATGAGGCTTCACTGCGAATACTCTGTTCAGTTTTGAGCCTCCCCACTGCAAGAAGAGCATTGAGGTCCTGGAGCATGTCCAGAGAAGGACAACAGAGCTGGTGAAGGGTCACAAGCACAAGTCTTATGAGGACCAGCTCAGGGAGCTGGAGTTGTTTAGCCTGAACACTGAGAGGTGACCTAATTGTTCTCTACAACTACCTGACAGGAGGCTGCAGTGGGGTGGGAATTGATCTCTTTTCCTATATAACAAATGATAGGACAAGAGGAAATGGCCTCAAGTTCACCACTGGAGGTTTGTACTAGTTTGAAAACAAACCAGTGGGAGGCACCAAGTCAGAATAACAATTTAATGGGGAAGTTTAAAGAAAAGGAAAAAAAAAAGAAAAAACAACTAAAAGAAAACACTGGTTCAAACTGACAGAGTCAAGATACAACCTGAGTCCCTGTTAGGCAGGGTGGTGGTAGCAGTCTGCTAGA
The DNA here is from genome assembly GCF_965178545.1 of Coloeus monedula. Classification (NCBI taxonomy): domain Eukaryota; kingdom Metazoa; phylum Chordata; class Aves; order Passeriformes; family Corvidae; genus Coloeus; species Coloeus monedula. The sequence continues at coordinate 18,601,920 of NC_138785.1, read as the reverse complement.
ATTATGGCTGCAGTCCTCTGAAGCGGTGATCCTGTAGAAAAGGGTCTGCTCTTCCTCAGAAGGTCCGGTGGCTGTGTAGCTCCTGTCCTCTGGAAATCCAGTGGAAAGGTCTCCTCTCTGGTTTTCAACCTCAGCTTATATCCACGCTGGGATGCTTGGTTCCTCCCTCTGGGTGGAGCATCTCACAATGGGGTAATGAGTCATAAGGCCAGGTGTTGATTGGGCTCATTAACAGATGATAGTCCAGAGGGAGTTATCTATGAGTCATGCGGCAGGACAATGATGGGCCATTAACAGCAAGATAGTCTGGGGGGAGGAGGCAAGGAAACACTGCCCCACCTGATTTCAACGGCTGATGGGGATGGTAATAGAATACACTGCAACCCAGGACATTATCCACCCCTTATTCTATTACCATCTACATCATCCCAAATCAATACCTTCTTTAAACTCTACACATATATATATATATATATATATATATATACACACACAATGAAACCCTACGCACCGTTCTCACCTAAGATTAGGTCTCCTTGCGGTACACAATGGGTTTCCCCATCTTTTTGCATTACCCACCAAGTGCAACCAGGTCCTTGAGCAAAGACAATCCCACGGATGGGTTTGCCTTTGCCTGAGGTGGGATTGATCCAAACAGTCTTTCCTAAAATACCCCTCAGGTGTACCGCAGGGACTCTATCTCCATCCACTGTGTGCAAGGGTTCAGACTCGGCGGGACCAGCTCGATTGATGGACCCTCGGGTATTGACCATCCAGGTGGCCTTTGCTAAGTTCACTTCCCAATTTTTGAAGGTCCCCCCACCAAGTGCCTTTAGGGTGGTTTTAAGTAGTCCATTGCAGCGTTCAACTTTTCCGGCAGCTGGTGCATGATAAGGAATATGATATATCCATTCAATACCGTGTTCTCTGGCCCAGGTGTTGATGAGGCTGTTCTTAAAATGAGTCCCGTTGTCCGACTCGATCCTGTCAGGGGTGCCATGTCTCCACAGGACTTGCTTTTCCAGGCCCAGGATGGTGTTCCGGGCTGTAGCATGAGGCACAGGGTAGGTCTCCAGCCATCCAGTTGTCGCTTCAACCATGGTCAACACGTAGCGCTTGCCTTGGCGGGTTTGGGGAAGGGTGATGTAATCAACCTGCCAGGCTTCCCCATACCTGTACTTTGACCATCGTCCACCGTACCACAGAGGCTTCACCCGCTTGGCCTGTTTGATTGCAGCACAGGTCTCACAACTGTGGATGACCTGTGAGATGCTGTCCATGGAAAGGTCCACCCCTCAGTCACGGGCCCATCGGTATGTTGCATCTCTCCCCTGATGACCAGAGGCATCATGGGCCCAACGAGCTAGGAATAATTCTCCCTTGTGCTGCCAGTCCAGATCCACCTGAGATACTTTCACCTTAGCAGCTCGGTCCACCTGCTCGTTGTTGCGATGCTCTTCATTAGCCCGACTCTTGGGTACGTGCGCATCCACGTGTCGAACCTTCACGGTCAGCTTCTCTACTCGGGTGGCGATGTCCTGCCAAATCTCAGCGGCCCAGATGGGTTTCCCTCTGCGCTGCCAGTTGGCCTTTCTCCAGCGATCCAGCCATCCCCACAGAGCATTAGCTACCATCCACGAGTCGGTGTAGAGATAGAGCCTCGGCCACTTCTCTCGTTCAGCAATATCCAAAGCCAGCTGGACGGCTTTAAGCTCTGCAACCTGACTCGATCCACCTTGTCCCTCGGTAGCTTGTGCAACTCGTCGTGTGGGGCTCCATACTGCAGCTTTCCACTTTCGGTTAGCGCCTACAATTCGGCAGGAACCATCAGTGAAGAGGGCATAACGTCTTTCAGTCTCCGGTAGCTCATTATATGGTGGGGCTTCCTCAGCACGAGTCACTTGCTCTTCCTCTTCTTCAGAAGATAATCCAAAAGTCTCACCTTCAGGCCAGTTTGTTATAATTTCCAGAATCCCAGGGCGATTCGGGTTTCCAATACGGGCACGCTGTGTGATGAGGGCGATCCATTTGCTCCATGTGGTGTCGGTGGCGTGATGCGTGGAAGGAACCTTTCCCTTGAACATCCAACCCAGCACCGGTAGTCGGGGTGCCAGAAGCAACTGTGCTTCAGTGCCAATTACCTCAGAGGCAGCTTGGACTCCTTCATAGGCTGCCAAGATTTCCTTCTCTGTGGGAGTGTAGTTGGCTTCAGACCCTCTGTAGCTTCGGCTCCAGAATCCCAGTGGTCGGCCACGAGTCTCACCAGGCACCTTCTGCCAGAGGCTCCAGGACAGACCATTGTTCCCGGCTGCAGAGTAGAGCACGTTCTTCACCTCTGGTCCTGTTCTGACTGGGCCAAGGGCTACCGCATGAGCGATTTCCTGCTTGATCTGGGTGAAGGCTTGCTGCTGTTCAGGGCCCCAGTGGAAATCGTTCTTCTTGCGGGTAACCAGGTAGAGAGGACTCACGATCTGGCTGTACTCGGGAATGTGCATCCTCCAGAAACCTATGGCGCCTAGGAAAGCTTGTGTTTCCTTCTTGTTGGTCGGTGGAGACATCGCAGTGATCTTATTGATGACCTCAGTGGGAATCTGACGCCGTCCATCTTGCCACTTTACTCCCAGGAACTGGATCTCTTGAGCAGGTCCCTTGACTTTGCTCCTTTTGATGGCAAAGCCAGCTTCCAGGAGAATCTGGATGATTTTCTCTCCTTTCTCAAACACTTCCTTTGCTGTGTTTCCCCACACAATGATGTCATCGATGTATTGCAGATGTTCTGGAGCCTCACCCTTTTCCAATGCAGTCTGGATCAGTCCGTGGCAAATGGTGGGACTGTGCTTCCACCCCTGGGGCAGTCGATTCCAGGTGTATTGCACACCCTTCCAGGTAAAAGCAAACTGGGGCCTGCATTCTGCTGCCAAAGGAATGGAGAAGAAGGCATTGGCAATGTCAATAGTGGAGTACCACTTCGCTGCTTTGGACTCCAGCTCGTACTGAAGTTCCAACATGTCCGGCACAGCGGCGCTCAATGGTGGCGTGACCTCATTCAGGCCACGGTAGTCCACCGTCAGCCTCCATTCTCCACTGGACTTACGCACTGGCCATATAGGGCTGTTGAAAGGTGAATGGGCCTTGCTGACCACCTTTTGGCTCTCCAGTTTGCGAATCATCTCATGGATGGGAACCACAGAGTCTCTGTCGGTGCGGTATTGCCGACGGTGCACTGTTGCTGTGGCGATTGGCACCTGTTGTTCTTCAACTCTCAGCAGTCCCACAGCAGAGGGGTCATCTGAGAGGCCAGGCAGTGTACTCAGTTGTCTGATATCTTCTGTCTCCACAGCGGCTATCCCAAAAGCCCAACAATGTCCTTTTGGGTCCTTGAAATACCCATTTCTGAGATAGTCTATGCCGAGAATGCACGGGGCCTCCGGGCCAGTCACGATGGGGTGTTTCTGCCACTCATTCCCAGTTAAACTCACTTCAGCTTCCAGTACAGTCAGCTGCTGGGATCCTCCTGTCACTCCGGAAATAGAAATGGGTTCTGCTCCCACATACCTTGATGGCATCAGAGTACATTGAGCACCGGTGTCAACCAAAGCCGTGTATTTTTGTGGGTCAGATGTGCCAGGCCATCGGACCCACACAGTCCAAAAGACCCGATTCTCCCTTTCCTCTACCTGGCTAGAGGCAGGGCCCCTCTATTCCTGGTCATGTTGCATGTTGCTCCCTTCCGGTGAATACGTTCCTGAGGTCCCTTCAAGAGGATCGGTCATATTATCATTCCGGTACCGTCTGGAGTTCTGTGTGCGAGAGACCGGAGCAATGTTGACTCTAGATGCGCTTCTTGTGGTAGTTGTCCCTCTTTTTAGTTCACGTACCCGAGCTGCTAAGGAGGAGGTGGGTTTTCCATCCCACTTGCTCATGTCTTCTCCATGTTCCTGAAGGAAAAACCAGAGGTTACCTCGTGGGGTGTATCCTCTCTCCCTGGTTGGGGGACACCGGCTCCTAATGGCAGAGACTCTTGTTGGTTCTGGCGAGATCGGGTAAATCTCTTCCTTAAGTTCCTTTTTCAGTTTCTGATGGCCTTCTTCAATCAAGCTCCGGACTTGCTCAGCCAAAAGACTTGTTTCCACGGATGAGACATGGGTGCGAAACGGGGCTGTGACGGTGTCCTCGTAAATCCTCAGTTTGTTCACCAAGACACCCACCCTGTCCTCACCTTCCCTCCATTGCAGCGTTGCCAGGTAACGGGAGTATATCTCTGGTCCAAGGCGTGCGAACCTCAACCACATCTGTGACGTGCACTGGACACCATCTGGGCTCTTAGGAAATCTCTCGTCTTCTGAGAAAATGATCTCCAGCACAGCCAATTCCCTCAGGCACCGGATACCTTGTTCCATTGTGCTCCATTTCCCTTGGTGCACCTGGAGGTCTTCTTTACAAAGGTACCTGTCCCTTACACTTGTAAGCAGTCGCCGCCAGAGGCTGAGAGCTTCTTGGGTTCTCCCGATCCCCTGGTCAATGACCACATCCCGGGACAGAGATCCCAGCTGCCTGGCCTCACTTCCGTCCAGAATGGTGTCGTTGGCTGCAGCGTCCCAGATGCGGAGCAGCCAGGTCAGGATAGACTCGTTTGTCTGGCGGGTGAATTCCCTCCGCAGGTCACGCAGCTCACCCAGGGATAGCGACCGAGTGATGATCTCTGGCTCTGCCTCTTCTGCTGGGTGCGAAGGTCCTGCTGCATCCTCGTCAGTCACTATGCGGACTGATTTGCTTTTTGATTTCTTCTTCTGAACGGGGGCAACTGCAATTGGTTTAGGCTGTTCTGGTTCGGTGACGGTTTGCATGGGGACACTGAGAGTGCTTTTGGTTCCCTTCTCCTCGGTGTCAGTCTGTGTGGACATGGACGCTGTTGTCTTGCATCTGGGTCCTTTCTCCTCGGTGTCAGTCTGCGTAGACATGGACGCCGTTGTCTTGCATCTGAGTTCTTTCTCCTCGGTGACAGTCTGAGTAGACATGGACGCTGTTGCTTTGCATTTGGTTCCTTTCTCCTCTGTGTCAGTCTGCGTAGGCATGATGTTTGTTGCTCTGCTCTTTTTCCCTCCCTCATCCTGAGGATGCTGTGCCATGGCTCTGATCCTAAGCATGGTGTACATGGTGCAGGCTGTACAGAGAAGACAAAGCAGAACTGACAGCAAGTTTATGCCGTCTTTGACATCCAGAGGGAATTCAATATTTTCAAAAACTGCTGTGCCTGGCCTGAAAGGCTGGAAGAAACCACTCTCTACTCCTCCCACCAGGGGCTGGGTGCGATTGTTGAGGAGATCCCAGACATAGGAGCCCAGACTAGGACAGCCAAACAAAACTGAGTATATACTCCGAATGGTATTCATCGCCTCGCAGGTTATCATGCTGTAGACATAATAAACCATTAAAGCAATTCTCATACCATTCCCTGGTTTTAACAGGAGTAATACTACAGGCAGGTAGTTCCCCATGTGAGGAAAAATATAGAGAGCAAGATACAGTACCCACGTAGACAAGCTGAGCACCATGGTGAATAGGTTTCTGTTAACACAAAATTGTAATTCTGACTTTCTCTCAGAGCTGCCCCACATTGGGCGCCAAATTATGTACTAGTTTGAAAACAAACCAGTGGGAGGCACCAAGTCAGAATAACAATTTAATGGGGAAGTTTAAAGAAAAGGAAAAAAAAAAGAAAAAACAACTAAAAGAAAACACTGGTTCAAACTGACAGAGTCAAGATACAACCTGAGTCCCTGTTAGGCAGGGTGGTGGTAGCAGTCTGCTAGAATTATGGCTGCAGTCCTCTGAAGCGGTGATCCTGTAGAAAAGGGTCTGCTCTTCCTCAGAAGGTCCGGTGGCTGTGTAGCTCCTGTCCTCTGGAAATCCAGTGGAAAGGTCTCCTCTCTGGTTTTCAACCTCAGCTTATATCCACGCTGGGATGCTTGGTTCCTCCCTCTGGGTGGAGCATCTCACAATGGGGTAATGAGTCATAAGGCCAGGTGTTGATTGGGCTCATTAACAGATGATAGTCCAGAGGGAGTTATCTATGAGTCATGCGGCAGGACAATGATGGGCCATTAACAGCAAGATAGTCTGGGGGGAGGAGGCAAGGAAACACTGCCCCACCTGATTTCAACGGCTGATGGGGATGGTAATAGAATACACTGCAACCCAGGACAAGGTTTAGATTGGATTTTAAGAAAAATTTCTTCACTAAAAGATCAGGCCCTGGAACCACCTGCCCAGGGAAGTGTTTGGATCGCCATCCCTGGAAATGTTCAAAAAATATCTAGATATATCACTTGGAGATATGGTTTAGTGGTGAACATGGTGGTGGTGTTACGTTAATGGTTGGACTTGATGATCTTAGAGATCTTTCCCAACTTTAGCAATTCTGTGATTCTATGATTAAGCAAAAGTCTGTGGTCTGTGCAGTTTAATTTGCTCCTCATAAGACTTTGCCATTTAAGAGCAAAATAGCCCAATTTACATGGAAGTCTGTATCTCTGTTCTACATTGATTTATGCCAGTTGAGGACCTGGCTCTGTCTTGATGAATCTGGGAAGGAAAACACTTTTTACAAATATATTTTGAATTCAGGGATTTATTCATTTTCAACCAGATACACATCTTTTGGTGGATGCCTCAGCATGGATGAATATCTCATGAAGTAATATCAGAGGTAGAAGTGTTACAGGAACATACACCTGTGTAATCCCATGGGGTTCCCAGCTGCTTCACCTTGAGGCTGGGAGGTGATGTCTTCTGTACCAACCTGCAGGATCAAGGAGCATGCAGGTCCATGAAGACCATCATGGTTGATGCAATATGTGCACCACTGCAGGTCACAGCTGCATGCCAACCCCACCTGTCTCAGAGGAAGAGTGTGTGAAAGTTCCCTATGCCAACAGACATTGTTAAACAATGAAGGTAGATATGTAGTTTTACACTGGAATAACCAGGTAAAGAAAGTGGAAAGCAATTACAGCCTGTTAGGTGGAAAGGAGTTATATTTAAATGATTAAATTATTGTTTTTTATATCTCTGTGTATAAGGAAGAGAATGACATGTTACTTTAGGTCATTGTGAGTATATATTTGTAGTTGTTTGAGTGCAGAAATAGACACTTTGATGAGGTGAATAATGTCATCATTTGTCTCTATTTTGAACATTAGGGTACACTTGCAATTGTAGAGCTGGAATGTTTGGAGGAAATTTGAAGGAAAAGTTGACTGAACCATTTTCATGGGGTCTCTCTGTGCTGTATCTGGAAAAACACAATGATTTTTCTAAACACATTGCAGTGCTGACTGTCAAAGCAGTATTTATCTTACAGTCCTGCCTCAGCAAATTCTGCTACAAGTCCTGACAGTTTGAGCAGGTTAGTTATTTGTAGATCCTTCACTCAAGGATTACAGCCTGTGTCGACTATGAGATTGAACTCCAAAATGTCCCCTGGGTCTTAAAGATTTAGGTAAGTGCTGAGAATATCTAAACCACAAAAACTTTGTTATCTATTTGCAAACTGCAATTTCTGTTTAAGAGCTGAACTTTTAACCTAGTGCTCTCTGAATGTTCCCTCTCTCATTATCCTTCAACCCCTCTTAATCATGGTCTTAATCACTTAGCTGTCTTATGCACCCTTTCACCTGTATTTGTACAAAAGAACATGTGTATACTGTCTCCTTCCACAGGGCAGAGTCTTTCTTGTGTAGTCTCTTCATGTGGGCTTGGGTTTTGTTCTAAGGTATGGGAAGAGTGGCAAGGCAGCTCAGGAATTGCACTTTGCAGGGATCAAATTGCAAGCTCTTATAAGTGAGCTATGAGAGCAGCTGATAGTAGGGCATGTGGTTGGTAATACTGCAGGAAGTTTCAGGTGAGGGTCATTTTATGAATGTATACTATGACTTCAAAGTGCTACACAGAGAAACTGAGAGAAAGGAGAGTAAAATGTTGGAAAAATGGGTGTTTCTTACAGCCACTCGTGTATCAGGAAAGGGTGATGAACTTCTGGAAAGAGTTGTGCTTTCTATCAAGGGAACAAAGAAATGAACTGTCTCCTCCTTGCCCCATAAAATGAATAAAAACCAGGGGAGGCGAAATCACTTTGCATTTTGTACCTTTCTAGAGCTTATAGGAAGGCAATGAGAAATATTGTGCATGAATTCGCTAGGCAAGATCCTCTTTAGATGTAAACTAATGTAGGTCATTGAAGTTAAACTGATGCTTCCTGCTAAGGAATCTAGTGTGGAGTGATAATGTGCTAGAATGCACACTTCAGTGATAATGCACACTTCAGACAGTGTGACTCTATCTGAAGACTACTGGGGAAACCCATGCATTGACTCAGCAGAACTGATTTTCAAACACAAGAATTTATGCTGCCCTCAAACAGTACCACAGAAATTATTTGAAGAATTGAAATGTTTAACTATATTATATCTGAATATTAAATAGATAGTTAGCCTTGTTGCTTGATAGCATTGATGAAGATTCAAAGATGGAAGAGAAGGCGACAGTAACTGGAGAAGAGTTGGGAGCTGGAATAACTTTTTTATTAGTAAGAAACATTTTTAAAAAGCCTGAGATATACAGTACATCACAAACTACGTAGTGAGAAGAAGGCTGTAAAGGTAAAATCAAACAGAGGTCACATTTAGAGATCTTATTTAAGAGCTTATTTCCATTTTATTTAGAATCTGTTTGAATAGAAGATTTATATTTGTTGTAAAAGAGAGCAGGAAGAATTTCCAAGATTTTTAGCCATAAAAGATCTTCACAGGGTGTATGTAAGATATTGACACAGGAGAATGATAGTATGCCTTTGGGCATGGCAACTAAAACAGCCATGAAAATTGAATCTCTTGTAGTCTTGGAAAAGATAACTTCACTGTGTTAAAGGATTAATTTCCAGCTCATAAGTAAGAATATCAGCTCCAGTTTTGATAAAGTATCAAATCTAAAAGATAACAAACTCCCAGATATCTCCAAATCATCCTCAAACTGGTGATCCCAAAGAGCTTTTCTATGCTCACTATGTTCATATGAAGAGCAAGGAATTCCTTCTGCAGCAATACCTTGAACTTGAGGCCAGACATCTAAACATATAAAAGCCCTAAACAGTCTCCTTTTTCACATTAAGTCAATCAAAATCTTAAGTGTTCTAAATAAAGCCACTTTGAATGGAGAACTTAATGATCAATTTAGCAACTTTTAGACAAATGCCTTAAAATTTGACCTATTACTTAGGCATAAATTTCAGTTAGCTGAAAATTCTTATGTGATTTTCAAGGTCTTCTGCTCTACTTAAATTTGTAGCCCTGCAACTTTTCCTAGTGGTCAGGGGAAAATATAGAAGATCCCCACAAATTGTTAACCCAAAGAAGGCATTGAATTACAGCACTTTAACATAGAAACATCTTTGAACACTCTCTCTCAGTCACTGAATCATAGTGAAATATTTCCTTTCTGGTTGGATCCTCACAAGACAAAATATTTCAGAGTGTGGTCAGTGCCAGTACATGCTAGGTGGTGCAGATCCAAATTACTGGAGGGCATCATGGCCACGTGGTGAAGTTCTTCTGTCTCTCAACTTCTAACGTGTCTTTTTGTTTATTGTCTGATATGTTCAACACTTGACCAAGTTAGGATCCATTTCCCCTCCATAATCACATGGGAGTGTCAGGAATGAGGTCTCTGTCCTTGTGGAAGAGGACGAAGCAGCAGCTGATTTTCCACTCATGCCTTTCATTAAATGGGTAGCAAGCACACGTGAATAGCTTTTCCAGTCCTTCCTCTCTTCCTACTATGTCTGGTTTTTTCCTGTGTATCTCCTGGGAAGGCAGAGTCTGTGAAAGTGAATGAACTGAACTCAGAACACTCTGAGCTCTTCGTTTTCCCATAGCAATGCTTGTTACTACAGCATTTTATGTGATGGGGGACTCTTTAATATAAAGAAAAGAATATTTTCTCACTCCATTAATATTCAGTATGTTTTCTGAATATTTTTAGCCGAAAAATTTGTAAAAAAGAAACTGTTGTGTTTCTAACATTGCCCCATCTTACTGATGTTTCAAGAACATGGAAAAAATTCTTTGTCTCTGATTTTGAAAAAGCTGGAATCAGTCTTCTTTCAAAAATCACAACTCCTAAATTAGTTGTCTAAAGATTTGAAGGACATGTGGGTTCTGGTAATACCCTGAGAGCTTAATATCTAATCACTGAAACAGTGGGAAAGGATCCACTAATGACAACTTCTATTTTGCATTGATTTAATCAAACCAAACCATTTAAACTGACAGCTGTTGTCTCTCAAAGTGGACTGGGGGCTTCGCTGTTACAGCATAAAATACGAGTTGCTTGTACTTGGAGATCAGTGAGAAATCTCTGCTTGTATGGACAGGGAGCAGCTCAGCCCAGGATGTGGGAGAACTGAGTTTGCCGGTGTCCTTGCAGCAAGTGGCCTGGATTTGGCTTTAGGAGAGCTTCACATCCATTGTGGAAAGTAGATTTAGGTGGTGCCATTTACAGGGATGCAAAGATACTTTCTGAGAAGGTGACATTGTGATGTGCTAAAACTGAGGCGCACCTATTGTGCTGGTTCTGAAAGAAGGTGGGATTTATTGTGGCATAAGAGCAAAGGGTAAGCTCCTTTGCTCCTTGTCTTCATGTTTATCAAGTAGCAGATGTGATAAAAGAGGGATTCAACATCCAGTCAATATCATAGCTGTATCCAGGCAAGCAGCTGACCTATGGGATTTTGAGAAGTATCTTGTTCTGCATGTATAAATATACCTCTCTTGCATATGTGTTGCTTACTTTTTATATTATAATACACTTTTCTTTAAAAAAATATATATTGTGCTTTTTCTTTTGCAACAGATTGCAAGTTTTCATCCTACCAGCTGCTGAGCACTTCCAGTAATGCTCTGGCTGCTTCCAGTTTGGCTGTATGGCCATGGCATCTGAGGACTAACTACCTTGGAGAAAAGAGTCCCATTCATTTTGACACAGCTTTTTTCACTTTGTTCTTGACAATGCTGTACCTATCTACCTGCTTGCACTAATTAAGGAATATAGAAACAGCAGCAAAACGCAGTAAAAAACCAAACTAAATCCTACAAAGGTGGAACTGGATAATTTCTCAACACAGCTTTGTGGCAGCACAGTTTAATGTTAACTGTGAGCTTGTCCTAGATATAAAGCCACTATGGAGTGCAGCAGGCAAATGCCTGGCCACTAGATTGCACCTAATTAATTTATGAGATTGCAATACTTTTGTCAAGTGCCAAGCTAAGTTTTCTGCTTGCACTGACTGTTGCCAGAGTTGCAGTACAGAGCAGGGTTAGGCAGCTGCTAAATAATTCATGGTGTGTAGTGTGTTTAAAAAATGCTTTCTGATAAATTTCCATTTTTATTGACAATGCAAGGAGTCAATATACCTGTCTGACTTTGTATCAATAGCTGTAAGCTCCTGGCTGATGCCATGCCTTCCTGAGCAGCCTGGAGTACAGGGAACAAGAACACACTGGGCTGTCTCCCAATATTCTTCTGTATCATGCAGGCAATAAACTTGCTGGGAGGCTGACTGTTGCCTAAATTTTTTTCTGTATTGAAAATATTTATTTTAGCTTTTTTTTTTTTTCATGTTTGTTAATAGTTTTCATTTGAACTCTTTTCCACAAAACCAAAAATTCCACACCTCTATACTTGTGCATTTATGCTTTGGCTAGATAGTATTTCTGTGTATTCTTTTTGGTTTTATGCCTGCAAAGGTGAATACCACTGCTATGCAGTGCAATCTGGTGATGGCAGTGAGAGCTGCAGACACTCACAGAGTTTGCAGGAATTAAAGGATCCCCCAGCTGCTGGGTGATACTGGCAGGGATTCATGCAGCAGTAGCTGATGTCTGGGCTAACAGGAGCCTTTGCTATCTACTCCTGGATGCTCTGAACCCTGGATGTTCTCTTGCCAGCCTGGGCTGGCCAGTAGATAAAATGCAATTGGTTGGATGTTTCCTTTGCATAATGGATGCTGAAGTGATTTCTACAAACTCAGTCTGATTTAATTTATAGCAGAGAATCATTATGTGTTTTTTAATGGGAGTTTCTGTGTACAGATTTTTTCCAAGAGCCCGGACTGAATAAAAAGTATATTTCTCTGTATTGTGCACTCTTCTGGTTATATGTGAGTGCTTCCATTGGCTGTACTGGATTTCTAAAAAAATTATCTCCCAACCCTAAATGACAAGTGCAAAAAATTAGGGGTCATTTTTCCAAAGGAGTTGCAATCTGGACTTCATTCTTCACAATTTCAGATAAAGTACATTCAATAGGGATATGCATGCCGAGGAGCAGCCGTTGCCTCCTGCATATTCAGAGTGAGTGCTTACTATTCTGGAGTCACAAAAGAAACAAAGCTATTTTTCAGATATGAATCATGCAAAATTTCTTGTCTCCATAGTCTTCTAAACACCTCTTAAAAATGCACTTTGGATTAACTTTGCCAAGACATAAAGCATGCACTGAAAGGTATTAAGAATTTGATACACAGGTATTTCCAAACACTTCCAAAGTCCATCCATTTTCTTGCCACACTTTAGTCCCAAGTGACCACTGGTTTAGATGAATGGTCATTCTGAAAAGTGATGCAGGAATGTGGGATTGAGTACCTAGCAGCAGGGGTCTAAAAGAGACAAATTAAACAGGTGCCTTACTAGGTTAATAAATTCGGTATATATGGAAAAAAAAAAGGTGGGTACTTTGAGGAGAAGATGCTTTTTAACAGGCACTAACAAGGCAAAAAGAATGTGTTGTCTTCTCTGCTGTTCTCAGTGTGCTTCTGTGCCATTCTTCCCAAATTTCAGGTAATCATGTAGAAGCAGACACTTAAAACTAGTAATAAGGTTGAATCAAAAGAAGCTGTAGAGTACGCTTTTGTTACTCACACACTCAAATATGTAATACTAATGATGAGGCAGATAAAAAGACTTTTTGGTCAGGCCCTACAGCTGGGTTTTATTTTCTTTCCTTTGGGCTGTATTTTGTGCATCATGTATTACTTTCATCCTAGCACATAATATTTATAGACCTTTCATTCCTGCAAAATGCAAGTCTTTATGACCTGTGGAGCTTTATTTGTTCCTGTATTGTTTTACATATGATAAGGTTTAGAGGGTAATACTCTGTGTAATATATTTCTTAGATGATAGTGCTTGTTAAACAGTATTGAGTGCAGCAGTTGCTGGCCAAAGACTCCACATAGTCAGTCTGGATGGCTCAGGGTTCACTGTTAATGAACTGCCTCAGTTCAGTTGAAAAAAAATATGAAAATAAATGAAGGATAGTTTGTGTTAAGTTCTTTAGACAGTGTAATACGGGACTACAGGTTAAATAATCCACTGAAATTTAGCATCTTTCTGTCTAATAAGTCCAGGCTGATGAAAAAATGCAAAAGAAGTCTTTCCTCTCAATATTTTTTTGATAGCCTGAATAATTTTACAGATAGATTTCTGAAAGACATCAGCATCTTAGCTGGGGTACTCATGCAGCATAGAGCAGATGGTCATAATTCCGAAACTCATAATGAGCAGAGAACCAAATTAGCTGGAATCAAATGCTGTTTGCAAGTAGGAAGCCAAGGCATGGAAAGAACAGTACACTATAGTAGCATATAAAATACTGTACTATACTGCTACAGTACTATTCTGCACTACAAAGCTAGAACTATACACTGTAGCTCACAGTTTAAAATTAGATTATTCCAATTTCTGTTTCTCCAAACAAAGGAATTCTGTCAAATAATGCAGGAAAGTTCATCTTGCAGTTTTTGCTCTTATTAAAAACAGATTGTGCAGTTGTCAGTGCTGATACACTCTAGGTCTGCTGTGGTCCAATTGCTTCGGTACGTTATCATAATAAGGACAGAACAAAAGATAGAGATGGTAATTGTTGTGCTTTTTCTTCTCTGTTCTCCTTTCTTGTTGTTTTTTAAGTCTTGGAATATTTAGAAGACATAGAAAATGCAAACCATTACAGTAATTGCAACTGTAATTTTAAAAAGGAATTTGGTTGTGAATTCATGGATATATTACCACATATAAGAGAATGACAGAGCTGTTTCAACCTGAGACCTGAGTTGTAGGGACAAATAGCTTAAGACCCTTCTTTGATAGTTCTTTACCTCTGCCTTTTTTTCCCTTTTTTTTTTTTTTTTTTGGCTAAAGAATCCCTCGTTTTCTACTGGGCTTTAAAAACTTGCTCAATGCCTCATAAACTCTGTACAGGCTTGTATTTGAAGGGAAAGTTAACGACTTGAAACACAATGACAAATGTATCAGTCACACTTTACCATTCTGTATACTAGCAGGGAGAAAAAGAGATTATTTCCTAGGCTTACAATTAAAATTAATGAGGTGCTATAAACCGAAATATGCGCTTTAGGATGAGAAGTGGTAGATTATAATCAATTTTTATGTGTGTATGAAGATTATAATGAATCCATTAGATTGCTTTTATATTCATGTTATTAATGGTTTCTCTGCTTTGCTTGGCATTTTAAACTCACATAAGAGATTCAGTACCTTGAACAGCACAAATATTAATTCCTGAGGAAGGAGGAATCAATATTTTGCCTTCTATTTAATTGAAATTAAAGCAAAAGCTTCCCGGTCATAATTTTGAGGATACCTTTGAGAAATCCTGAAACAGATTTGTCTTAATTTAGAGGGTTTATGTCCAGGAAGCTACCATGCAAGGAATTCAGTGAATTTGCAGCATCTATGGCTCATCCTGCTAACTTCCTCTGGAAACAGCCTTGGACTAAGGTAAGTCTTAAGTTGGTGCCTATTTCCAAGCCAAAGTTGATTGCATACACATGGTGAGTGCAAGGCAGGTAGTGTGCTCTAATCCTTTTCCCATTTCACTGTGAGTTGATTGATCACTGCCTGTGAATATCTTTTAGCAAAGTTTCTATAAATTAATGTGTGGATTAGTTCATGGGTGATTTTGTGTGGTTTAGCCTCGTTTTCATAGAAAAAAAGTAACAACAATTGAAATAATCTTTAAAGGTCCACAAACAATAAATGGTCTCTCCTCAGCTTTCTGGGACAATATTACGGAATCACAGAAAAACAGAGTTCAAAGGGACCTCTGGAGATCACCTTCATTCTGGTTCTTGATTTAATTGTTAAAGTGGAACACTTATCCTCTATCAAATTTAGTCCCATTGGAGCCCATACAAAGCAAATATGTGCTTATGAGTGCTTTTCTGACAAAACCCTTCCTAAATGAAGGACTTGCAGGACTTTTCAGTACCTTGGCACACTATGATAATGGTCTGCTTTAATCTACACCACTTGTCATTGAGTTTATTTGGATTCTTAAAGAAAATTGTGCATTGTCTCCTTTCTCAACATGTTTGATTTTATTTTAGTACACCAAATAGCCTGGACAACCACAGAAGTCACACAAAGTAATAAAAAACTGTGGTATGATCTATCCATAATACACACACTAAACTTGTATAAGACAGATACCAGAGAATAGTAATTTCTCATTTATAGCTCATCCCTGTAAAATATTTGTTATCTATTACTTCAGTGGGATTAAGGCTGCTTTTCTGCAACAGGAGCTCATGTATTAAGTAAAACAAAAAAACATAGAACCTCTTCAGGTGTAAAACACTTTAAAATCAATGAAAATCAGGTAATGCAGTGTCATACAGGGCAAAGAGGAGGAAGCTCTGTGTTAGTAGCATCCTAAATTATAAGTACTCCCAAAATTGAATTACAGAAGGCTAATTGGCAGTTCTATGTAATTGCTATTGTAAATTATATCTAAAAGATAAATGGATCCTCCTAAAAATTCTTAATACACATAGTGCTAGCAAGTTTAAGCATTAGTGTATGCGTATTAAAAGCAATAATAATTTTGTTCTAATTAGTCTTATTCCATATTAATTCTTATCATCTGTCTCCTGCTCTTGATCATATGAGTAGAATGATATGGAAAAGCACATGATCTTAAATAATTTTTTTTTTCATCTTCTGCAACTCTCTTTCCTTCTGTACAAAACACTTACATTTTCTATTAGCAGACACAGGAATTGTGTTTATTTTTGTAAAGGAAAAGCTAAAATTCTGACAAGATTTATAAATATCTGGGCTGATTGACACAAAATATGTGGCGTGACTGGGCAAACTGACCAATTATAACATAGCTTATACAGTAGCTATGTCTACAAATTGTTGTTTTGTTTTACACACTGAAGGAAGCAAACAAGATTAATTTTTCAAAAGGTTCCTTCTAATATTTTACTGTGATAGTTTTTGCCTTTTTGCCTTTGTGAGTCTTTTACCACTGTGAGTCCTTTACTATCATAAGTTTCTGCCTTCAAACTCTTCTGTTGTTTGTCCAGGTTCGCTCTAATTTCCTTTCCCTTGGTATCTGCTAAATGTTTTAATGGGGCTTTTTATTCTTTTCTGTAACAGGTAGACAGGATGCTTATGGCAATGAGGAGGAACATCGTTACATCAGGCACATGGGATTAGATATCGATCATATTTACAGAGATGTGAAAAGTGGAGCTATGCCTATCAGTGGATGGGAATCAGCCTCTCACCTGTAAGTGTAGGTCAGGAGCAGAATATAAAAAATACTGATATTTAACGTTAACAAAAACAACTGCTAGGTATATGACCACCAGATTATGTTTCTACTGTGTAGATAGAAAAGTTAAAGTTCTTAGCTTGAAGTAAAGGTTTGCAAAGCCCTGGGAAATTAAGCTCAGTCCCCTGCAGTGCTTTTAAAAAAATCACTGTTAATATTTAATTATGTCTACTCTCTAACCTTTGAGCATTAGGTAGTGAACAGGATTAGCAGTATTGAAAACAGTCATTTTAGGCTGGGAATTAATTTTGAAACTGTAAATTAAGATTCAGTCTAATATTTCCAGTTGTCTGACCTGCAAACTAATTAGAAGAGTCAAAATATAAAGCAAAAGAGACTTTTAAAGGATATGTCAGCTGTTCCTTGGCATATGGTGTAAGAGAATTACCATACAAGAATGTGAACAGTACTCAAAAGGTTAATGGAAGTGGGATTTGTATAGCCATAACTGATTCTTCTACAACAGGTGAGAAAAAAAGACTATTTGGACAAAGACTTTTAAAGTCCTTTTGCATTTGTATCTTTCCATCTGAATGGAAAGAAAACACTAGTATCTCTTTTGATTTAAATTACTAATTTCTTGGAAGGGTCCAAAACTTATCAAAGAAAAAAGAATTCAGACTAAGAATGAGCTATCAGAATGAGTGAAATAAGGACAAATTCAGGCTGAAAGGAGAGAGCAGCCCTATGGAGCAAGATGTGAGGATGTTGGTGGATGAGAAGGTTGGGTTTGTCCAGCCTGGAGAAGAGAATAGTCCAGGGAGACCCTATAGCAGTATTGAAAATGTGTATGAAGGTATGTGAAAATGTATCTCTCATGGCATAGCAAAGTGCTTTATATTAGCAACAAACTTGAGGTTAAATGTTTTGGGTTTACTGCTTTTTGCCCTTCTTTACACACATATTCACATGCCTGCAAATGCACATATTTCTGGCTCACCTTTCTTGTATCTAGTTGAGCTGTAGGTCCTTTTTTATCTTTTAAAAATTACTAGGATTAATTAAATACCTTTAAACAAGGAAAGCAACTCACAAAAGAGAATCATTCTGTTATCAAGGCACCTGTGATTTACATTTATCACATTAAAAGAAAAATAATAAATAGTGGTCATGTTACATGTTAAATATAAGACAATTCTCCTTACACTATATGAATTCACACTGAGCCAAAAGTTAAATTAAAAAACAATAATAGGATTGCTATTCTTGTTGGCTGTCAGCAAGATTTGGGGAACCTAGAAAATAAACATTTTTTCCAAGAAAATAACCTCAAATAAAGCCCTATAACAATAGCTGTATAAGCAGTAGTCTTCCTACTCATTTTAATTCCCAATTTAATTTATCTAGACTCTGATATCCCAGTATCAGTGAGCAGGTTGCAGTTGTCTCTGCTGAGTAGTGTTGGCCAGGACTCTGCATGCATGAAAAACCTTTTTGGTTTGGTGGGGCAGAACCAAACCCTTATAAAGACAGGGACTTGATGACCAAAACTGAAAACTGCTCTAAGATCTTTAATGGACACTACCCAGCTTAGAAGATAACTTCCTTAATATTTCCAGTGTCTCAGTTTAGTAGGATGTAGCCCTGAGGACTTGGTTTGTGATTTTGACTATAACTGCTTGAATATGGCCTAGCTCTAAAAGACAATGAATGTCAAGTTGCAGGGAATAGAAATAAGCTTTTGCTGTAAAGAAGGTATTCCACAACTATTCCCTTTTCTATGTTTGTGTCTTCCTGAAGTACACATGAAATTAGGAGTTGGCAGGCAATCTACTCAGTATCTTAAAGCTGTTTGGCAGAGTCTACCTAGACACTGGAATGGTGTATTTGGAGCTGTGGTGCTTTTCTTCAGCAATGTTTTCAGTTTCAACAAATCTGGTTTGCATTTTTTGGAACACAGCAAGGGACAGAATATTCCTTCTAGCCCTTGCAATGTATGAATAGAATTCTCTTTTCTTTGTAGTCCATGTCTTTCTATCAAAAAATATGACATCTCTTATCTCTGTGATGGTCTACACAATGTCATTTGTGGAACACTGCTCTCCTCTAAAGCTTAAACATTGCTGGGACCTTTATCCCATTTATGTCCTTGTTTATGTATCATATAGTAAAATGGATAAAATTAAATTAACCATAACTCAGTAGGTGGTGGCAATTCTAAACCAGTCCCTTTGTCTTTCTGTCATGATTTAACCCCAGCCAGCAACCAAGCACCACACAGCTGCTTGTTTACTCTCCCAGCAGCAAGACCAGAGAGAGAATTAGAAGGGTGAAAGCTAAAACACTTGTGGGTTGATATAAAGACAATTTAACAGGTAGAGAAAAAGCCACAAATGGAAGCAAACCAAAACAAGGAATTCATTCACTTCTTCCCATGGGCAGGCAGGTGTTCAGCCACCTCCAGGACATGTCACATGTAATGGTTACTTGAGAAGACAAACACCATAACTCCAAATGTCCTCCCCTTCCTCCTTCTTCCCCTCAGTTTATATACTGAGCATGATGTCAGATGGTCCAGGATATCCCTTGGGTCACTTGGGGACAGCTGTCCAGGCTGTGTCCGCTCCCAGTGTCCCACACATCTTCAAATTCCTTGTCAGCATGACAGTACAAGGTGCAGAAAAAGCCTTGTCTCTGTGTAAGTCCTGCTCAGCAATAACTAAAACATCTCTGTATTATCATCACTGTGTTCAGCACAAATCCAAAACACAGCCCCATAATAGCCTTGTGAAGAAAACTAACTCTACCTCAGCCAAACCCATCATACTTTCACATATGTAACTTCATTCACTTACCTGTGACTTACCTGTGAGGTGCAGCCATCAGCACCTCAACATTGCCAAGTTAAAAGTAGCTTGGTGTCTGTTGCTGTTATCTTCAACATCGTCTGCCAAAGGAGGACAGCATCACATAACCTGGTTTGGTGCCCAGAAAAATAATGCAATTTGACAGAATGCACCTTTGAGGGGGTTGATTGACTGATTTCTGTTGATGTAGCTGTTGGGCAGGTAGCCTGAATTCTGATGGATTATTTGATGAGATAAAGGACTGACTAAAAGAGGGTAAGTATAACTGCATGAGTCACATCTCTCGATTATACAGTAATCTCCCAGCCCTAAACATAGACTGGAGGGTTCATATGGTTTCATGTGCCTTTCTGATATTTTTTTGGCTCTGTTTTTTAGCACATTTTGTGCCTGTTTTGTCTCTTTGGTGTAGGGATGGGTACACCCTAAAGTAGTGTCTATATGCTTTATCTGGTATTTAGGGCTTACAAAACTCATGCTGATGCCTCAGGAGTTTAACCTCATACAGTTTCCTGTTTCTCCTACTTCTTCCCACTGCTGTAGCTATATGCCAGACAGACAGAATTCTGGGCTTATGATGATGAAAACTATTTGCATGGTAAAAGTAGGAGTGATATTGATGACACATAAACACATGCATGCATTCCTGTCTAAAAGGAATACAGCTTTCTCCTCCATGATACTCTTCTCAACCCCTGGGCAAAATATTTTAATTACATTGATTTCACAGCATTTTAGTTCCTGTTCCTAATTCACACTAGCATGCACTACTAAAAAATGAAGCCCTTGTCCCCTAGGGAGGCTTTTCTTCCAGATTTTTCTTGATAGAATATGTCAACTTACGCTTTTCTTAGGTTTTCCCTCTCTGTGTTCCTGGTGCTGTTCCTTCATATATTCTCTTTCAGGCCTAAAACAAACAATAAGTTTTGGGATTCTTTACAGGCTAGAATTGTGTGCAATACTTGAAACTAAACTGCATTATTTATTAAGGGTTTGTGTTTTTTTTTAAATTTGCTTTGATTTGGGTTTTAGCACTTCTTTTGAGGAACTTTAAAATTCTTTGAAATATGGTATCCACATGTTTACTTACCTGCTGCTACTTATTAATTTCCTGTCTTCCTAACTGTGAATATGCATGTGTTTTTCTTCATTTTTTACTGCTGGTAGATGACCCATGTATTTATCCATTTTTAGTCCAAGTACACCTTCCTGTCAGTTCCACAGTCCCAAGTCTTTATTAGCAATGGAGCATGTGGGTCCCACTGACGGGATCTTTGCTGCCAATGTAAGTAGACAAATATTTTTCATACCAATTGCAAAAAGAGAAAACAATCTTTATAGCATAAAGTTTAGGAGGGTTTTCAGTCTCAAAATGAGCCTGAATTTTTGCAGGCATTTGCAAATGCCTGTGGGTCAAGGAAACATAATGAAACATTAAGAAATTGCCATCATAAGGTGTAACTAATATTGCATCCATAAGGTTCTTACATGTTTTTATTTTAAATGCAAATCCTGTCAATGAAATTGTATTTTCATTACTTTATTATGCCATAGTTATTGCTTTCCATCTTTCCAGACTTGGCACATGGTAAGGACAGGGGTCATTTTAGTCCCCTGAAATCAAGTACGACTGAAATCAAGTACCCATCTTCTGCTGAATTTGTGAGTGAAACGTGTTTTAGGGAAGATCTGCAGAGTGAATAAAGCAAATGCTCAAAAACATATTATGTCACTGTTATAGAAACCTTTCTATTGAAAAATCAAGACCCATCAAGAAGTCATCTCATCTAAATGTAACTAAATATCACTTTAGCCTGGGGTAGTTATTGAGACTTTCTGCACTGTCCATGGAGGAATCTTTGAACTGGTTTGGGTCATCTTTCCACTACTGAGAGAAGAGTCCAAGACCAGGGGAAAAGTGTTTCTCTAGCATAAATGACAATCTCTAGCACTCAGATTTTAGGTAATATGGATCCCACCTTTATTTTCTCTTCCTTCCTGCTGTCTCTCAGGGTCAGGTCTGGTTTTTTTCTGGCCAAGATACAAATGCAAAGACATATTTAGTGTGTCTCAAGGATGGCGAGGGACTTTCAGATCTATCATTCTGTGTTAAGCTAGAAGTCATGGGAGGATACTTTTGCAAAGGAATATTTATGTGAAAATCCTTGCATAGATTTTCTTCTGTTGTCTGAGAGGTGATTGTCTTCCCAGTCCCTTGTCTGTGTCTGTTCTGTACCCAGGGAGCTGTCAGTGTGAAGCATGGCTGTTATCATGCCTTTTCTGACTCTGTGCCCTTCTAAAGAAAACAACAGCCACGAGATCCAACTCTCCAGGCTTCTGTCACCCACAGTGCTTGTAGCCCACCTTGCAGATACACAAGGCTCTCTACAAACTTATCCATGTATGATATAGCCTGTTCCTTCTAAAAGGTAGCTGCTCACAGTGCTCTTTATTTTGTCTACTGCTCACCATCAGCAGGAATATAAAATTTCCTGGGCTAACCAGAAAGGGCTTTAATTATTTCTGGTTTTCTGTGGTTAACCTCGTTGCCATTGGATTCAGATAAACTTTACCACTGTGACTTAAAAAATTGTTTAAAGGCCATTTGGCTGATCTGAATAACTAGCTACATACATTACATACATTATATTATTATTAATAATAATAATACAACAACTATAATAAAAATAATAGTATATAAAATTAAAAAATAAATAAAAACAATGTTTGGAATCACTAGGAAAGAAATAGAGAAGAAAAATGAATAACACCTTTATGCTGTTATAAATTATGAACTTACATTGTCAATATGATGTGTTGTTCCTTCCTCTGCTTTTTTTCCCCACAATTGATACGGTAAAAGGTGATCAGAAGTCTGGAAGCATCACAGTAGTTTTCTGGATGAATAAGCTTTGACTCCTCAGCTTTGAAAAGACATGACTCTGGGTGACATGACTGGAGTCTCTAAAATCAGGCATGCCAGGTGAATACAAAGTGACTCTGCACTGTTGCTTCTGTCAAAAGAACACAGTCGCAACAAGTTTAATTTGGGGAGAACTATGAGAACAAAGAGATGCTTCTTCACCCAACAACTAGTTAAGTTTTGTACAATTGTCATTGCTTGAGGATGTTAAAATTTTACATGGTTGCTAAAAGCAGCTCATGATTTTTGCAGAAGAAAAATACATCAGTGGTTCTTAGGTGCAAAGTCAACAGGTTTATGTCCAGAAGTCATTTAATTACAAGTCGTTGAAGACTGGGAAGGTTTTCTGGGAAAATGTCGCTGTATATTTGCTTAGTTCTTGGATTCTTCCCTACTAGCTGTTATCAGAAATTGATTACAGAACAAGAAAGCTGTTTGACTTGACCCATTATAATTAAATTTTTCCATTGCTTCTCTCTGCCCAAAGAAATTTAATTTAGCTCTGATCACTGATTGTAGTCACAGTAGTGACTGTGTTCTGGCTGTCATTAAGTTAGAATAACTATCAGCCCTGACATCCTACCCTAGTTGTTCACTGCCATCCTTTCACCAGTGTTTATGGTGCCCCTTACCCTGGGATAACTGAGCACAAATGCAGGCGTAGCCATTGCCCATCCTTTTTCTGTCAAAAAATCCAGATTTAAAAGAAGCAAATTTTTTGTTATCTTGCACCACTTGTGCTGGACTGAGTTAGGAGAGGGAGTAAAATAGCAGGTTTGCTGCCTGGTTCTGAGTAAGCAGTGCAGTTGTCAAGCATGCTAATTATGCAGACTAATGCAAATTAAGCTCTCTGAGTTGAACATCCTTTTGCTCCCCACTGTCTACTCTGCCTCTGCCTTGAAGATCAGGTCCCCTGTGGCAGGACTGACTAATGCACATGCAGAACAGCTCCTGCAGCACCACATTCCAGACATTAGAATTGACTGGGATCCATTATGGGTTACCTCTGAGTTGAACTGAGTTGGCTTGGAATATGCTGCAGAAATAGACCCATATACAGCTTTAACCATGGCTGAGTTGAGAATATTTTGCTTGATGGAACAGCAGCCTTTGTTCAGATAGCCTTGGACAGAAAACCACACTGTGTAAGAGACAGAATCAAGCTTGGAAATATGTGACTCACCTTTAGCTCATCTAGGGTGGGAGTTGGGATCCCAGATTAATGCATTGTAGGACTGTGAAAAAAGGTGCTTTGCTAACAGTAAGTCTCTTTGCTAACTGCTGGTGCTTGCATGGGAGAAATGAAAATAAATGTTAATGGTCTTGAAAGAGATTATCTTTTGTGCCAAAAAAATTCATTTAAAGAGGTAAAGGTTTAAAACCACAGGTCAGATTGTTTTATAAAATGAAAAATAAAAAAATCTGCCCTGGAAAAGAACTGATTTTTAAAATTTTTTTCTAAACTAAAACCTTAATTGTATTTTTTTTTGTTATTATTATAAGCTCAAGATTTAAGAATTCCAATTAGAAAGTAATTGGTATGTAATTTCCCATTTTAAATAAGTCTTATTTTTTTTAAGAGGCAATCCACCCTGTATTTTCCACTAGAAATAATTTAGAAGTTTATCTCTTGAAGTCAATTTTATTCTAATTTTATCCTTTGGTACTCAATTCTAATTAAATTTTCATACCAGTTTTACTGCTCCATGTCAGAATCTGAGTGCTTTGGAAAAAAAGCATTTTCAACCCCAAACTCATAATTTCTGATCAGATTTTCTTTTCTGCTGCTGTTTTGTTACCTTTCTAACAATGTAACTGTAATTTATATGGTAAGAGATATTGATTTTTTTTGAATTTTCCACGTTTTATGTCTTGGTAATAAAATGCAAGCACTTTTATTCTAATAAATGTGTTTTAAACAGTTTCCCATACCTTTAACAAACACTGGGACAAAACCCCAGAGTTCCTGATTGGGAAAACATGAAACATGTGCTAATGAAATGCCAAAAATGAGACACTTGATCAGAGTGAAATTCATAGCTGCTCAGGGAACTCATAGCTGATATAATTTTCCCACAGGTCATGTGTAAGTGCTTTTCTGTCTGCAACAGTGCCACGTATGGGAGTGGATGTCATCTGTTTGCATTTCTTAAATCTGCCCTCAGTGTCCTTTAGTCCTTTAAAAGTCACCTTAACACAGCGGCTGGACCACATAGTGGTTGATTTATATGCTGTCACCTCTCCATTCTTTTGGGAATCCCTCAGGTCTACCAGGATCCCCATGGTTTTACATACAGACATCTAAAGGACTCTGCAAAACCAGAGAGTTCCTGTCACAGAGCAAGCAGCACTGTGTTGTCTATACAAAATCCAGGATGTGTTTATGTTGTCTTTTTCGGAAAAGTTCTTGGTGCAAAAAAAGGCGGCCCCTGAGGTAAGCTGCTCTTCTGCAAAGCACAGTCTTTGCTGTTAGGGGTTAGAGAATAAAGACTTAGAATGGCCAACTCCTTATCTCCTCTATAATTTCTAAAAAACAGATTGGTTTTTTTGAATGCATATTGTGGGATGAATTAAGACAATGCGAAATTCAAAGTGCGGGGCTGCTTCTTTTAGTTGTATCTTTGCATTTTTATCTCACACTCTTGTTTCATGGTTTGCGTTCTTTTTTGAAAGAAATGTTGAATTTCAAAAGAAATTAGATTATTCCCCCCTAAAAATACTCATCCTCTGCAAATTGCAGTTGACCCTTATATTTCCAGCATTCTTAGTGTCCCATCTGAATCATGCATAATGTGATACTCAGTACTTGCTTCAGTTAGATACAATATTCCTGAGGAAAAAAACATCTTGAAGAAGATGTATTTGTATTTTCTTTTCCACATACCTTTTCAGAATCTCAACATATTATAGAAGAAAATTTATTAATGGTGAAATCAGGAGTAGTCTTTTCATACAGCTTTATTTTCATATTCAAAATGCTAAAGACTCTGCAGAAGTGCCTTAATCTCATCCTGGCTTTCTGGCAGTAAAATCCTTGTTTCTTTTAAATCTCTTCAATATCAGTCAGGTTTCACAGAACTGTCAAACAGTCCAGCCGAAAATGGACCTTGAAAGATCATCAGGTCCAACGTTTTTTGGGAAAGGGAATCTCCTTGACATTATCTAGCACACTGTACCATTGCATCCTGAAAAACTCCAAATTTGCCTTTAAAAAACAACAAAACAAATAATTTTTTTTTTTTAAATCTCCAGTTTGTACATTGCTGCAAGACCCAGCTGCAGAGGTTTGGGGTAAGTCTAATTGATGGACTATCATGGATATGTGCTAAGCATTTTAGAAGATAGAAAAGACTGACTGTATTTTCATCACTTGGATACTACTGATCAGGTGGGAGGATATCCTGGAGGGCAGACCCCTGTGAGCACCCTTTTTTAAATGCACAACAAGGAAAATTAGTAACAATATCTGCAAAAAATATAACAGTAAACTATATTAGTAGTTTTACTGACTTTAAAGTGGCTGATGTCAGTGGCATTTAAGGAATTATTATGTAAGCAAATAGCCATGCAGAACTGAAATCATCAAAGGATTGGTTGTGTCTGGTGACAAAATGATAAAAATTAAGAGCAGTAAACATATACCTTACATCAAGCAACAGTTTCTCAGTGCACAGCATGAGGTGAAGTCTCTTAGACTGGCTTGTGGAGGAAGTAATTAGGTAATGTATTTAATGAATCTAGAGTGCTTTGAGGAATATGAAGTGCTTTATAACTGCTAGGAATTTTATTTCTTAATTTCTTAATTGTGTATTTATTTACTTTTAACTGATGTAAATTCCAAAGCACATATAAAAAACATCAATAGCTTACTTCTTCGGGATCTCAGTCTCAGAACTTCTTGTGAAGTGGGGGGGGGGGGGGGGGGGGGGGAGGGTATTTCAATACTTTTAATTTTAATAGTTTTGTACAAATTGAAGCACCTTATTTCTATCCTTAAATGATTTCTGCTTGTGTTGTAATGAGTCACTAAGAAAGTCTGATGCAAAAAATGTAGAACACTCTTAGGGGCAGAACCCCATAGACACTCACACACTAACGAAGAGAACTTCTCTTGCATTTTGCTTTTCTGTATTACTCAGTAAGGATCCATACAGACCACACAGAAATTATCTGAGGGAATACAAGAACCCAGGATCTCCTTCTCTAGAAAGTAATTGCTCTGCCTATCAGTCTACAGACCCATCAATCAAGTAATTTTCTTTGATTCTCTCATTTTCTTTCTTCTATAAGCATTCACTATGGGCACAAGATGTGCAGAGAAAGGGAACCCCTTAGACTTGTAGATTACTACAACTCTGCAGGACATATGTGTGTTCTAGGAGTTTTTACTCATTATGGCTGGTGCCATCTCTGAGATCATAGTGCTGAGGTTGTGGAAAATTGAACGCTTATGGAACTTTGTTGCCTCTTGGGTGATTTCAATTAGCAGAACAGTTTAATTATCAAGGGACTAAATGTAATTTGTATCCTCAAACTCTTGCTTTGAACCTCCTTGTTAACTTCACTAATTAGAGTATCAGCTGTTTATAGTAAACTCTGAACCAGACTACCCCAGACTAATATGAACTGTAACAAAAAAGCTGCTCCTAAATATTTTCTGGACTTAGCAATGATCTCTAAATTCATGGTTTCTGAATTCCAATGGAAAGCTCCAATCTTTCAATAGGAGTGACTTTTGCAGTGTACTTTGCTTCTGTAATAATACTTTCCCTTTTGTTCTTCTTTCTCCCAGTTGCATATTAATTTGCTTCTTCTCCCATTACCCTGCTGACTTTTCCATCCCTCCTTATGTGTTTCAACCACTATTATAAAGCCCAGCTGTCTGGCAAGCTCCTTCAAGCCCGTTTTCTTGTGCACCACTGAACTGATTTTGACAATAAATTGCTCATGGCTGGGCATGCATTCTGTGTGAATTAATTCATGAACTGCTCAGATAATGCATAAAGTGTTCAGTTATCTTAAATTTTCTCACAATAATAAAGTACAGAACATGCAAACTTTTTGTGCGTGTAGCCCTGTGTTCCCCTTGGGGCATTTGTTTTTACCCTCTGTTCTGCTGGCTGAATCTTCTGTCACATTTGTGTGCATCTAGGCTATGGGAACTTTTCCTTGGTCAGTGAAGATTTGGTTAGAGCATACCTAGGAAAACTCAGCATTCACAAGTCCCTGGGCCCTGATGGGATGCATCCACAAGTGCTGAGAGCTGACAGACACCATTGCAAGGCAGCTCATGATCATCTTGAAAGGCTGTGGCAATCAGGAGACATTCCCGAGGGCTGGTAGAAAGCAAACATCACCCCAGTCTTCAAAAAAGTCAAGGAGGACCCAGGGAACTACTGACCAATCAACCACCTCAATCCCTGGAAAGGTAATGAAGCACCTTATTCTGGAGGCTGTTGCTGTCCACATGGATGACAAGAATGTGATCAGGGCAGTCAGCATGAGTTCATTAAAAGTAAATTTTGCCTGACCAATCTGGTTGCCTTCCATGATGAAAAAACTACCTGCATGGATGAGGGCAGAGCAGTGGATACTGTCCACCTCGACTTCAGCAAGGCTTTCTCTCACGACATCCTCACAGGCAAACTCAGGCAGTGTGGGCTGGGTAAGTGGGCTGTGAGGTGGATGGAGAACTGGCTGACCAGCAGATCCCAGAGGGTGGCAATCAGTGGCACAGGGTCCAGTTGGAGGTAATTGCACAAGCTTTGGATCCTATTATCAACCTGTATCACCTTGCTTAAGGATTCTTTTCTTGAGAGACAGAAATTCACCTTTGGCTCTTTCAGTTATTGTATGTACAATATTTGTAAAACATGAAAAATGAAAATAAAATTAGTTCACTTGCAAACCACACATTTACTGACAAGCAGCTGATCTCAACTAATCCATTGCTTTATATTAATACTTAAATTACGATCTCATAGTCTCTGATTTATTGGTTTTTATAGCCTGTTTCATTTTCAGCTGCTGACTGGGAATTTCTTTTTATAATAAGCTTTTTATAATAAGCTTTTTTTTCCTTATTGAGTAATTATGATGTGTTGCATGGGAATGGGCCAGGCTTTTTGAAAAAGTCTTCATTTTTCAAAAGATTGGAAAGCATTTAGAAATTGACTAAAGATCCCCTGACATTTTCAGAATGAAAACAGAATTTTTGGTTTTATGTTTGCACTTATTTTCTTCCTCAATGATGCTCAATCATTTTTGTTTCAAAGAATAAAAAGGTCAAACCAAAATGGTTTGGTTTCAAACTAAATGTTTGAAATTATTAGGTTGTGACCTAACAAAGAGTTTATGAAAAAAAATTATAGTTCTTACATTTCATCCCAAGGAAAACAATCGTAGCCTGACTAATGTTTCTTATTTGGGAAAATCCATTTTTTCACCATGTTTTTTTAACTTTCATATTCACTTTTGTCCAAATCTATTATATTTGCCTTCTTTTCAAAGAAGAGAAAGAAAATGTCTTGAAATTGCCTGGTAGCAAAAGTTATTTCATGACAAAATATAAATTTTCCTATTTCCCCTTAACTATATAATTACTAAACACCCTGCTTTGAAAAATTAAAACAAATACTTCCATTTTGAGATATTTTCTCATGCAGACAGGAAAATGGCTATGGATCACGGACTTTATTCAGCCTTCTCTTTATTCTGGTCATTTTTGATTAGGAAACTCTTCACTTCTAATAACTAAGTAACACTAATATGCTCTAATGCTTTAGTTAAGTAGACTTTATTGCATCCTGGAGGGAATGCTGTACTCTGGGTTATTGGTTTGCCTCTCACAGGAATAGCAGGTCATACAAGTGTGCTGAATATTACACAATACACAGGCCCAGTTCTGCTTTTGGATATTACAGCAGGTTTGCAAGGCCGAGTACCAAATGAAGCAATAGAGTACCAAGGGGAAATCAAATCAAGCGGTTTTACACTTCCAGTGACATGAAGAAAGGATTACTCTTGTTCTGTTCATACTGAAAAGCAATTATTTTGTAATGATGATCACAAATTATCCTCATAATAATGAATCTTTGCTATGGTTTTAAATAGTTCTAATTTATTGCCCATATTTGGCATATTATTGACAAACATTACCTAGAATGGTATTACTAACCATCCCTGCAGTTTTGTCAAATTGGGAACTGTTTTATAACCACAACAGTTACACAATCATGTAGATGCCTTTGTAGAACAAACAGATAAAAAGCAAAAAAAATATTTCCCTAAAGCTATTAGGAGGGAATGGATGTCCTTGAGGACAGGTAAACCTGAGCTAATGCTGGGAAAAAGGGAAGATGGGTCATCCTTAAGGTACTAAGGTACATCCTGCAGCACAGCAGAGCATTGTGGTGTACAGGGATGTTTCCTGAGCCAAGAAAAACCCTGAGTAAAGACAGATTCTTTAAGAGGGCCTGTAGGGATAGGAAAAGGAAGAATGGTTTTAAACTAGAAGAGAGTTGATTCAGACTATATGCAAGGAAGAATTTTTTACAATGACAGCATTGCAAAACTGGAACAGGTTGCCCAGAGTGGTTATAGATGACTCATCCCTGGAAACATCCAACATTATGTTGGACAGCACTCTGAGCAACCAGATTAGTTAACCATGTCCCTGCTCATTGCAGGACTAGATGATCTTTGAAGGTCCCTTCCAACCCAAACATGCCATGATTTTGTGATTCTATGTGTTTTGCAGCCACAGGTGGTTGTCCCATGTCCCAAAGGTGTCCCTGCTTCTTTGGCTTACCAGATGGTCAGTAAGGTCAGCCAGGGCTCACTATTGAATGGGTGACCCTGGACAGGCAATGAGGGCAGCAGCTGCAATGGCCAGTATGGTATTTGCAAGAGTGGCCTGCAGATCAGTTGTGGTCTGCTACTGAAGCACAGGAGATGCTACCAGTTCCCATTCTCAGCACTCAGGAGACTAACTTAAAGGTAAACCAAATACACTTTTTAAGGGGAATTCTCATTTCACTGCTGCAAGCATCTTTCTGTGTTGCAAGAGTGAGTCATCTGGGGAGATCATGACAGGCAGAGGTAGGAACAGGACAACAACTGAGATGACAAACTATTCACTGTGGCACTCTGAAATGGCCTCTGAGTGGCTCTCTGAGGGAACTGACAGGCTTTGTGCTACTGTCAGCTCCCTTTGCCTCCTGTTCACAGATGGCAAGCCGACGAGAAGGGAAATAGCTGCACTTATCAAGTCAGTAAAAGATTTATATCAGGAGGTGGGATGCCTGCATGGTGTGGGAAGTCATGGTGTAGAAGCACTAAGTAGTTTTAAGCAGCTGCAATTACATGATCTCAGCTAATTACTGCTGTTATAAATAAAACAGCTGAACAGTAATAAAATACAAAGAGCTAGGCTCATGTCAAACCCTGCATCAGTGAACACAGTGAAGAAAAGCCATTTTCACTGTCCTTCACAGAGTCTGGAAAGAATAATGTCCCTGTTTTGAGTGGGAATAATGAGTAGAAGTCAGCTCACATGGAGCAGGGACCCTGCTGCTGCCTCTTCACGGTTGGTGGAACCATCATGGGGACAAATGTCCCAAGCCTTCAGAGAATGCAGGCCTGACAGGGAGCTTATTTCTTGCTGGAGACAGACCTTGCTGCATGTCTTGGCTGTTTTCAGGTTTTGGAATCTGAAACAATCCATATGGGCCTTAGGTTTTCTGAGTTCTTATTTCTGATGAAAATCTACTTCATTGACATAACTGACATAACTGAGAACTCAGTGTCATCCTGACTTTGAAATAATTCTTCTCCTGCTCCATCCTGATCTCAGTTCCATCACTGAATTCAATCATTGAAAGTATTCAAATCCAGATCCTTTTCATGCCTACAAGCATGTCCTTATACATCAAAGCTATCCTTCAGAGACACAATACAATAAAAATTTAGAAAAATAAATTAATAAAACTGCTTGTTCTTTAGACTCTGGCCTGAAGTGTCAAATTTCCTGTCTATGCCAAACATATCTCCAAACTACTTTTTTTTGCCAAACCTCAATGTCCTACAGAGTTTTGTAATTTACCCAGAGTAGGTATTTGGTATATATTCTAATATGAACAAGTCATGGGAAAATGTACCAGGAGCAAAATATAGATAACATAAGGACATTTTACTTACTCCCTACACAACAGCACCTTTCAGGATCAGCAAGCCTGGCCCCTTTGCCTGTTATCATCTGCTGCTGTTTTGCTGATGTGAAGATTTTCTCATTTCTCAGCAACTTTCTCAATGAAAATAGAGCAAGGCCTCAGATGCACCTCAGGATCATACTCATCCCGCTTTCTTTCTCCACCTTTTCCACTGGCAGTAGGTATGCCATGGGCAGCAGTCCTCCCTTACTCTAATTCAGAGAAAACTCCACTGCAGAGACACCACAGCAGTATGAAGAGAGCAAATGATACATTTTACAAGCTGTTTGCACAGAGTGTTAAGTGCAGACAAACTATTTAATAAAATAAATGCATAATGGCTGTAAAGCAGTTTCTGAAGATACTTAGAAGTGTGCTCCCTGAAAATGTTAGTGTAATCCTAAGGGTGCTTAAAATAATACTCTTATAAAAATAGCAAAAGTGCTGTTTATAAATTGATTTGTAGAGTATTAGCTGTACTTTGTCACGCTATTGGAAGATGATCAGCTTTAAGGCACAGATAAAACCCTCACTGATCTTTCTGAGAGTTTACTCAATATTACGTCACATTTACAGCTCAATTATTTGGATGAAGAAACTTTTAAGTACTCCTCATATGAACTCTCATGCTGGAAATATGGGATGGTAGCATACTTATAATTCCTTTACCATAATCAATATTAGCATGGCCATGTCCCAGTATTAAGATAGGGGCTCACTGCTTTGTAGACAGCATAGGAACTGTGCCCTACGGACTCCTCCAATTTCAAGCATTTTGCTGTTGTGAAGGTACATGGAGACGTGTTATGACGCATGAAAGACACAACGTGTTTATGAAGTTATGCAAAACAAAACAACAACAACCATTGTGGGAGGCAATAGCTTCTTGTGTATCTCCATGGCTGGCTTTCATCCTCCTTTTGCTGTCCTGCTTTCCTCTTGGCTCTGCTCCTTTCAGCAGGAAGCTATCACTTATCAGGAAATCATAGGATGTTTTGGGTTGGAAGAGACACTTAAAGGTCATCTAGTCCAACCTCCTGCAGTGAGCAGGGGCATCATCGACTGGATCTGGTTGATCAGAGCCCTGTCCAACATAACACTGAATATTTCCAGGGATGAGTCACCTACAATCTTTCTGAGCAACTTGTTCCAGTCTTTCAACACCCTTATTGTAAAAAAATTCTTCCTTATATATAGCCTGAATGTATTTTCTTCTAGCTTAAAACCATTCTTCCCTGTCCTACCCCTACAGGGCCTCTTAAAAAATCTGCCCCTATATTTCTTGTAAGTTCCTTTAAGCTGCAACAAGGTATTCCTGGAGCCTTCTCTTCCCAAGGCTGAACCCCAGCTCTCTCACTGCCTTTCCTTAGAGGAGAGGTGTTCCATTCCTCTTGCATGGGCCTCTCATCCCTGTCACGATGGGAGAGTTTTGGGATGGAGATGGATTTTTATGAGGGAGCGAGACAGACCCTTGCTTTCAGCCATAACTCTTCAAAACCTGAAATATGCACCAAAGTATAAGAATATATGATGATACTGTGAAAGTATTTCCAGAGTTGGTTTCCTTGGAAATTTTGTATAAACCTGGGAAGGGCAGGAAATGGCTTTTACCTGCCTTTAAAGGGAAATTAATAATTTCTCTTAGGAGGATTTTTCTGTTGATGGCTGGCCACACTTTCATGCTTTGTTGCTTTAACTCCTGCATTGTTGTTTAGACCAATGCAAGAGGAAGCACAAACAGCATCAAATTCAGGTAGGGTTGAAAGTCTGCTTGGTGTTGATAGAAATTACTATACAGACTGCTGGTTGTTTTGCACAGCTCTTTAACCCTGAATGAAAACAAACCAATAAAAAGACACCTCCAAAACCAGTCTAGTCTGTTCACCTTGCCACTCAGCTGTGTGTCAGACTTTATCTACTGATTCCTATAACAAAATTATTACTTCAGTTAAATTAATGGGAAAGTTCCATGTACCCATTAAAATGTAAGATTTGCTCCTGGAAGTTTCCTGACCTAAGTGCTGGTTTCAAAGTCTGTTAAATAAAGTGCTGATTTGTCATTGCTTCAGATGTTTTAATGCCCAGAGAGACCATGCTTCAACTTCTATCGGATCTCCAAAGCCAAAACCCCATAATTTCTTTCTGGAATCCTTTTAAATTTTGGAACTGGAAACTATTTTTAGGCTGGTTTTACAAGCTTCAGTGAATGCACCAGTTTGTGGCTTGTTGCAAGAATTAACCAGTCATCTTTACAAAGAGTTGCCCAGATGGAAAGAAAACCTCTAGAGATACTGATTTAGCTTACTGAACTGGTGCTGGATGAAAAGACTGATAGATACATGGTGTTTTCCTGGATCCAAGTTATTACTTGGATATAGTCAGTGTGTTTGACTGAAGTAGTTAACTACAGCATTCTCAGACATGATGGCAACCCATCAGCTCTGCCACTGCTAGTTAGCTTCATTCCAGCATCAGTAGTGATTTTGTTAGCAGAGGACTTCTCAAAAGCTTTGCCAAATGGCTTGCTTTGGATGCCTAAACCTTAGAAGCAGTTTAATGTCAATACAAGTGGGCATAATAAGTTAGGTAAAAAAAATCAAATAAAATTAATTGCTCAAGTGATGTATGAAAATAATGTGGCAGAAAATCAAACTGTACTTTCTTCTCTTTGCCTTTATATTGATTTTAAGGAAAAGCAGCAGTTTGTTTTCCTGGCTTTCTTGCTCATAACTTCTCAATCATACTCAATGATTATAACTTTGTTCCATTGCAAACATAGTTATTTTATATATGGAAAATCTAAACACATACAGATTTCTCCCAACACTTAACTTTTATTTGAGAACCCACTTTTTCTGTGCTAACACGTCCAAAGTATTTTTTACCAATCACTAGCTCTGATGCAAAAAGAGCACATAATCTTTACCTGTAGTGCATACATCAAAGAAAATATTTACCTGGCATCTCACAAAAACCTAAATGACTCACCAGCAAATGTCCTAGCCTTGTGTCAGTCTGCCATCAGTAGTTGCACTGATCCTGAAATAGGAGGGACATGTCCTTGCTGGTAGGATGAAGGAGAGCATTCAAAGGACTCACATGGAAAGGAACATGTTCAAATAGCCTTCGTTCTCTAAAGAACTAGAACTGAACCCAGAAATACATGCAAAATTATGCCCTCTTCTCTTCTGTCTAGTTGCTTCATCTCTGAATGCTTTGTTGGACCATTTACAATAGTGGCAGGCAGCTTTAATTAAGATATTAAATTTACTTGTTCTAATTACTGGGTTTTTTTCCCTGATTCCATTCGTTCTTGTATTTGATTGTTTCCTGCAATGTAGTCAAACAATAAATCCCTCCTACAAAAGCAGCTTTGGCTGGCTGAGTAAATTTTCTGTTTTTCTGTACCAGGTTGATATCCTACAGGCTCAATCCTTCTTTAACAATCATGTCAACTGTTTGCCAGCAGTACCTTAATTAAGGGGAGAGAGTTCTCCCTCATGAATTGGAAAGACTTTAGGATACCTCTCTGGGAACATGTCCAGAGAGCTTTTTAATATCTCAAAGGATGATAACTCAAAAACTTCCCTGGACATCCTGTCCCAATGCTTGGTCACCCCCATAGTGAAAAAATTAATGTTTCTCCCGAATCTTCTCTTCTCGAGGCTGAGCAGTCACAGCTGCCTCAGTCTTTTTTCATAGGAGATATACTCCAGTCCCTTAATCATTTGAGAGGCCCTTTGCTGGACTCTCCCCAGTATGCCCATGTCTCTCCCGTACTGGGGAGCCCAGAACTGGACACAGCACTTGAGGTGTGTGGGGAAGGACCAGCCCATGCGACATGCTGGCAGCACTCCTCCTAACTGAGCCCAGAGGATTGCTGGTGTGCTTTGCCTGCTGGTTCCCATCAACACAGAGTCCACCTGTACCCCAAGGACCTTTTCTGCCAAGATGCTTTCCAGCTCGTCAGCCCCCACAGTCTTTGTGTATCACCTGGGACTGGAGATCCTCCTGACTCTACTCATTTTGCAGCTATTTAAATAAATCATTGGTCTTACATTGGGAATTATCTCTTCCACCAAAATTTTCCAACCTACTCACTTGCATTGCCTGCATTACTGTTCTTATTAGATAAGAACAATCATCTGAATAAGTTTTTCCCTCTCCTAAAAGCATATCTGTTCTACCACCCTTTTTGAAGTTTTTTTTCTGGAATAATTATCTTTGATTTATGTTATTCAGTGAGGAATGGTTGGTGTGATGATGATGATGATGATGATGGACAGTTTGTATTTCTGAAGAGGCTGGATGTACTCTTAAAATATTTATATCTTCATCATATAACCCTAAAAAGCAAATAAGCAAGCCAAAACCTGGAGAACATAGAAGAATTTTCTGTAAAGCAAGTTCTAAAGAAGTTTTCCAGGAACAAAACTGAATTTGTGAAAGGCCATAATTTGGTGGTTCACAAGTAAAATTTTATGTCCAACTGTGTATTTCACAGCTTCCTCTTTTTAAAATGTCTTTAAGTAATGCTGACATGCACTTAATGCAAAAAATTATGATGAAGACTTTAAACCACAGGATCATATAAACGCACATTGAAGCACAAACCTGGTATTCAAAATTACTGTGTTCAAGAGCTCCTCTGCTAGCAATCCTCATATTTACCCACTGAACAAGTACTTTGTCACTAATGTTTTATCCCGTGCATTCACTAATGCACAGCTGAAGTGTTACTCCAACGATTGCTTGAAATCTGGAGCAATGTGCGTTTATGTCACACTCTTTACTTGAAACATTTTTACCTTATCACACAGGAAACGCATTTGGGAATTTTTGATAAAAGGCTGTGTTGCAGCTGAAGGATTTTTCATAGTTAATCTCTGGTGAATTGTAATGAGATTTTAAACAAGGAGTTTAATCCATGCTAATTCAGCATGGTGTTTGTCATGATGTTGTGATAGGTCTGTATAACAGACTTATAGCTAATCTATAACTACTTGTCTCAGTCTTGAAAGTAGATGTTACCCCTTTATCACTGATGGTCGGGTCAGACAGGATCTTAACATAATCTTAAGAAAACATTTTAAGAATTTTTAATTTCTCATACTTCAAAACAAGGCTACAGAACCAGTACTGCACAAGTATTCATGTTTTTAGACACCATTCTCATCATCCTTGCACAGCACTCATTTACTCCACATAGACTGAAGACTGTGTAGCTGTGCTGGCTTTGGCTGAGGTAGAGTTAACTTTCTCCACAGTGGCTGGCATGGGGCTTTGTTTTGGATTTGTGCTGAACACTGGGTTGTTAACATAGAGATGTTCTTGTTATTGACGAGCAGAGCTTGCATGGAGCTAAGGCCATTTCCATGGCAGGGAATTTGGGGGTGCATGGGATGCTGACAGGAGACACATCCAAGACAGGTGACCCCAAGTGACTAAAGACATATTCCAGACCGTGTGATATCATGCGTAGTATTTAAAGTGGGGGTAAGAAGGAGGAAGAGGGGGAACATTTGGAGTGGTGGTGTTTGTCTTCCCAAGTAACTGCCAGACATGATGGGACCCTGCTCTCCGGAAGACAGCTGAATATTGCTTCCAGAGAGCCGGGGGTGGACAACCCAGTGTGCCGTGACCTTCCTAGAGAGAGCGTCCTGCAAAGAACAACTCTTCCAGGGGTGATGGCAGCAGCGGATTCCAGCAAGTGTAGCAACTTCTCTGCTACAAATGACTCCAGCTCTTGTGATTCAGCTCTTGGTGAATCACCCAAGGTGAACTCGGGGATAGAGAGACAGGAGCCTTGTTTGGCAATTCCACAGAGGCAGCTTTTATTGTCCAGCAGCCCCAGTGAAGGGAAGGCCAAGGACAAACACTCCCCAGTCATGGGCAGAAACAGGGGCATTTTATGGGAAAGGCAGGGGGTGGGGTAGAAACCAAGCAGTCAACTGGGTACAGGCTATCACCATATAGAAACAAGGCATGCTGGGGGTGGTTCACTTTGTCACCATGACCCTGAGGAAGGTTGCTTATCTCTGGGGAAAGTTGTCTTGGCCTCAGGCCTTTGTGCTCTAAGGGAGTGCAGAGGTTTCTGTGCCAAGGGCTCACAGCCCTCCACAGCTGAGCACCTTCCTGCCCATGGAAAGAGTGAATGAATTCCTTGTTTTATTTTACTTGTGTGCACAGCCTTTTGTTTTCCTATTAAACTGCCTTTTTCTCAACCCACAAGTTTCCCAGGTGATTTTGGCCCCCATCCCACTGCTGGGGGAGTGAGCGATTGGCTGTGTGGGGCTTAGCTGCTGGATGGGGTTAAACCACAACAGTAGCAAATTTAAATTACAAACAAGACAAATTGTTCATGAAAATTGCATTAACTGCATAAGCTCAAAATACAGAAATTGAAAATATGATTTATGGAAAATGTGGAATTGCAAGTGCTTTTCAAATAAACCCACTAACTGTAATATAAACACTGTTTCCAAAGAAACATTCTTTCATTGTAGCATAAAAAACGTTGTATAGCTACTGTATAAAAGGTTTTATTTCTCCTTAAAACAGGAAATAGAGTTGATATGGCTGGAGAACCCTCAGCAAGGGATCAGCCACCTGACATTCAACACGTTTCATGGCTTGTGATTTCTTTTTGGGATGTCAATCTTTCCATGTTGTACTTTAACCCATTTTGTTAGTTTGGTAAACATCAAGTTAATTTCAAGGGGATTTTTTAAAGATTTTTCTAAAGAAATCTCTTCATAACCACTGAAGGACCTCTCCTCTAGAAGTGATTGTGACCTGTTATGTACTGAGGTGTAGACTTGCTGCTGGGCCTCTGCCCACAGAGATTTTGACACTGTACAGAAAAATGCCATCTTCTTGGACTTCACCCTGTGAGGACAAGCCCCCCTAGAATCCCAAATAGTGGGCCATGTGTAGTTGTCAAGTTAAGCAATTATGGTAGTTCCCCAAATTAGCCTTGATCACCAGTTTTAATAAACATTTCAGCTCCTACCCTTGCTGGAAAGGAAGAATTCTTTCTGATGAATTCTCCTGTCTAGACAAGAAAAGTTCTAAGCTGTTTTCTACTGAAGTTCAATAATTGTCTTAATTAATTAATATTCATATCAAAATGTATGTCAAAAAGATTCGGACAGTGTGGAACTCCCTTGTGCTGGAATGGTTTGAATATGAAGGAAGACAAGACACACACTTGTATGTATAATGTATGTTTTGGAAGATTAGTTCACAAAAACTCTACAAAAAATGCATACCTGAGTAAAGAGATGAATTGATATGCATGATGTGGCAACTAGAGATATCTGTGAGTAAGGCTAGATGACGGATGACACTCCTGGGGAAGCAGGGCTGAGGGAGCAGAACACAAACTCTTAAATTGCAATGAGACCTGCACTGCGAAATCACAAAAGATCGATATGTTTGCACAATTACAGATAGCTGCTTTTCAATATCTTTTTCCAACTTTTTCTTGGCAATTATAAAGCTTCTTGGATTTGGAGATTAAGTGTGATGATCATCTTATAGTAATCAATTTGCTTTTAATATCTGAACAGGATTTACAGACTGAATGTAATCTGAGCATTTTAAAGCTTTTCCCTTGGAACATGCTGTCATTACATTCATTAAAATATCTCCTGTGGAGTCAGCTTTTATCAAGTAAATTATAGGCCTTGTCATCCATTTGGCATTTTACAACTTTTGATCATACATTTCTTCATGTCAGAAAAAATTTATAGGTATTATATATGATTGTGCTTCCTCTATCTGCTGTTTGATAAAATAGATTGAGTGTAGCACCAGGGAAAAATAAATTGTGCTCAAGCTAAAGAAAAGATAGATGTAGATTTTAAAAATTCCATAAGTGATCCTAGGAAACAGTACACACTGTCTGCTTTCTAGTGGCCCAAGAGCAACAGAATAGAGGATTGTGAAGAGCTTGTATAGGTGTGCGATGAGAAAAACTACTCGAGATTTTGCTCATCTTTGAAAGTCTTCATTGCTTATGATAAATTCATCTGTGCTGAAGACAAAGTGAACTCCTCCACCCTTTCCTGCAAGCTGGTGATATCATTGTAGCTGAGTTCACAGACCTGTCTCAACAGTCTTTCACTCGATAATCTTTTCCCCTCAGATTGTTTTTACCAGCCATCAACTGAGACCTTCGTGATATTTGACTTTATATGAACACATGCATGAACGCCTTCCTTTTGATAACTTGAAACTCAGACAGAATCCTGAATATTTCCTTATAATTTTTTCCATCGTCAAATTTAGATTGGTTGACACTACATCCTACTAAAGCTTGAGAATATACCATATGTAACAGTACCACTCACACCTGAATAGCAGTTTGCATTTATGGATGCATAAAATGTAGGCTTTAGCCTCTGCACTAAGAAAGGAAAAAATTCTTAGGTCTGTTTCTTTTGCTACATGAATGTATATGTTCACTATTTACAAGAGTCAGGATTACAACTGAGAATGATTGCTTGTTAAGTGACCAAAACACATTGTGTACAGGTGAAGCATAAGCTTACTGAATCACATAACCTCTGGCAATTCTATTTCACAAATAAGCATTTAATAGGGAGTGAGAGAAAATGATGTATTACACTATGATGTGAAGTCTAACCTCACAACCCTGACTTCTGCATACAGTGAAACATGAGTTGTAGTGCCATTTCATTTCTCACTATCAGATTGCCAAGAGATGGAATATTGTCACTAAAACCTATTTGGAGTTAGCTGCTGGGTCATGTGAAACTGAAAACCAGTGTTCTGGGAGAATGCAGCATAGAGATGTTATTTTCTATCTTTCTTCTCTGACTTTTCTCAGACAACGTTAGGACAATTGTAGCACTCCTGTTTCCCCCATAGTCCATCCACTCCCACCAGGAATAGGAAATATTTTTGTGTTAGCCTCCAAGTTAAATATACAGCACCAAGTGAGAGGTAGAAAGCAGGGGAAGACAAGGCAGCTGCAGAAGCAGAAAATTAACTCCAAAGAGTATGGATCCTATTTTCCTGCAAATTTTTCTATTAATAATGAATGAAGAAGAAAATCATAATTATATGAAGGATCTCTAAAATATTTTTCTTCCTTGAGATGCCAGAAACTCTTCAGTGCTTAATGCCTCCAAATCTGGGTATGAGAGTATTACATATATCCACATGTATTTATAATACCCATAACACAGGAATTGATCCTTCTGATGGCAGTGTACTTTCATATAATTTGCTGAGACAGGCACAAAAACATGCTTGATTGCAAACAATGCTTTGAAGACTCAATAATTGACTATTAAGTCTAGGATTAACTAAAGGAGATCATAACACAGCATGAAAACATACTCTGAGGGATTGCAAAGATATATGAAGAGGTAATTTTTAAACAACTTTGACAATCCTCTGGACCAGTTCTGCCATCCTTAGGCATGACAAAGTAGTATTTGATTCCACTAATAGCCTTGATCTGACAAGTGGGGCTCTTTGCCAACTAAGATACAACTCAGTATGAGGCAACGTGGCAAAACTGCTTTGCAGTGTTTATATGTTTGCATGCTTATCCGTAGTTACATGGGGAAATGGTCTGCTGCTGCTGATTTCATGATACAAAAATACAATGTAAGTGTATTTTTGGAAGCGTATTTTTCAAGAACCTGTTTTTTCCACTAGTAATAGTGGAAATAGGAGATAGTGGAATAGTAATATCTCTGCATCATAAGCAAAAGGATTGAAGTCTGATAAGGTATTCATGTGATCTTCTTCAGTTTGGTGTTTAAGGACAGAATAAGTATAAATTCTTTGGAAAGAAAGGGGTACTGTGCACACATGATAGCCAAGCATCTGAGGCACAAACTCGATGGATGATTTAAAGAATAAAAGAAGTTGAGGTAAGGGGTGAGGCTGGTGCCCTAGAATCCAAGTGGAGGCAATTTTCTTTTCTGCTAGAGTCAGTTTTTATTGTCTTTCCCCATACTCAGGAGGACTTCAATGTCTTTCTGGTAGTTACAGCTTTGCTGTGAAATCCATGAATTTGTAAATTACCTTGATTTCTCTTTTGTAGTTTATCCTGAAAACGAATTATGACAATCTAATGCTCTCCCCATTGAGCTTTCACTCTAGGCCATCTTATCAGGCAGATTTTCTTAATAAATATGTTTATTCATAGGTTTTGATCAAATAGTTCTTTTGAAGAGGCAAGAAAGATTTTTAAGTGGGAGAGGATGTAAAGTGAGCAAAGCAGTGTCACACCTGAGGAAGGTGCACAAGTGTGTTACTTTGGCTATTTTTATTAGTGTACATGGCTTTTCACTTAGAAGACCACTTAAAATGAATGCAGTGCAACATGCCATGAAAAAAAAGAAAGGCACTTTGACAAATATTCTGTGTATAGTTGCATGAAAATATGGGAAAAAAATTTAAAAGATTGGATTATTTAGACAACCTGACATTGTCTAATTTTAATAAATAATTGTTAATTTTAATAAATATTAGTGTGAAATACATGCCACATAGTTCTGTTAAACACAACCAGGTGATTATTAATTCTGCCATTCACATTCTGGAGGACTGCAAACAGCCTCTTCTTAGAGTCTTCTTGAAATCCATCTGCAGACTTCTGAAGACATCTGGATACTTAAAAAATATCAAAACCATGTTACACACTTGTTTAGTCACTCCCAAAATATTCTGGCTGTGCTGTACATGCCTCAGATTCTTTTCCTCCATCAAATACCTCTCTGTCCTCCAAAACTCATGCAAGTTCAAACTGCTGCTTGGACTTCTTATGAAAAACATTTGAGTCATCCTGTCAGGAGCCAGGACCAGCACAGCATGATTTCACATCATACGAGTGGCTCTGCAGCTGGTGAGCAAACACCTTGTCAAAGAGGACAGTCTGCAGGTTGTTTACAAGCCAGTGTTTATCAGACAGATCAGACCACTGTGCAACTCCAGGCAAGTCCTGATTTGTTTCTAAATAATTTACCCTGAAAATAGATGCTATGGTTAATGAAATAGAAAGAGAATGGATTCCATGCTAAGCATGGTAGCATGGCTAATTCACTCTCAATGTTTTGACAGATGCTCTTGTAAAGTATCACTGAGGTTTCCTCTGGGCTAATACATACCCACTGGAGGCATGCCACGTAGATAATTCAAATTACCTCCTTCTATTGCGGAATGTCTTGAACAGGGCTTATTAACACTGCCCTGCCAGACATTTAATCAAGGTGTGCTGACCAGAGTTAGGTGTTTAAAATGGTCAGTCCTGAAAAGGCATAATTATCCTGCTGAGCTATAAGCATGTCATCATGGCACACACCCTCTCTCTTCTGGGTAGAGAAATGAGACCTCCAAAGGATCTTTAAGCATCATTAAGTCCAATTACATTCTTAATAGCACAGACTGTTAAAAGACTCTCTTATTAAGCTTTTCCCCGTTTACTCATCCACGCAAGGATGTGTTATGTCCAAGTTCTCCAGGTCCAAAACAGGTTGTTTTTATACATGGGTGGAGAAGTAAAGGGTTTTTTGCATAATACATGGTTATGTCAGTTTATTAATTTTTAAAGTGTATTAATACTTAAAATGGCATTTACATTAGTAAGCAAGCTGAATAATTAAAAAAATTTAAACTTAGACTCCTAAGAAGCAGTAACTTTGGCAATAAGTTATATGATAAGCATTTTTATTTTTTATTTATAAAGTGGTGACAATTAAAATGAGCAAATTTTAGTGGCAAGGTGTAAGACATGGCCAACAGTAATTTTTTTTCTAAGTAAATTTGAATGTGATGACAGCATTCGTAAAGTAGTAAAATTGCATTAGGTCTCTTTGTCATTAATAACCCACACAGATGTAGGTTGAATTTTTATCAGTGGCAGACTGAAATTTGAATTACTTCCATAGCCACAGAGTCTAGATGATAATAGTACTGTAAACAGGCCCTTACATTTCTAAGATGTCTTCTGCATGGCACAGTGATACAGAAGTGGCACAATT
The DNA here is from genome assembly GCF_965178545.1 of Coloeus monedula. Taxonomy (NCBI): domain Eukaryota; kingdom Metazoa; phylum Chordata; class Aves; order Passeriformes; family Corvidae; genus Coloeus; species Coloeus monedula. The sequence goes on along the minus strand of NC_138785.1, from coordinate 18,558,263 downwards.
ACCTTGTCATTAATCCAAAGCCAGGCTAAGCTGCTTTTGCAAACTTCAGCTAGTTGTATTCTGGGCTTTAGAGAAAGTCCAAGATGGGATGAATAAGTATGGGAAGAAGAGCAAGAAATTATGTAAAGAAAAATGTAAAGGCCTGAGGAGAAGATGCCATATTGAATATTTTTTCTTTAGCAATAGAAGAGAAACTTGTATAGGACACTTACTGGAACATTTGGTGTGCTCAATGGAATTTGTATCAATACTCCTCTGTCTCTCTAGAGAGGACTCACTTTTATTCCCTTGTACTTGGGAGTTGCAGGATGGTTGCCAGTACCACTGCAGTGACCTGAAAGGTGAAGAGTTCCTCTGCTCTGTGCCTTTATGGAGGGGGCTGATGTTGGTCTGAACATGATGGCTTCATGCTGTGGATGTTTGCTGGGAACCTGCCAGACTTCTCCACTGGCTTTTTCTCTGTCACACTGGCTGTGTGCTGACAGAGAAGTTCCAGGCCAACAACCTGATATTTACTTCAACTTCCGTGTCAGATGTCAAATATCAGCTTCAGTGGAATCTGCTCTAGAGGTCCTCATGGTATTGATGATGTCCTTTCTGCCCCTCTGCTCCTCTCTGGTGAGACCCCACCTGCAGTGCTGCATCCAGGTCTGGGGTCCCCAGCACAGGAAGGACATGGACCTGTTGGAGCAAGTCCACAGGATGGCCACCAACATGATTTGAGGAATGGAGCACCTCTCCTACAAGGAGAGGCTGAGAGAATTGAGTTTGTCCATTCTGGAGAAGGGAAGGATTTGGGGTGACCTAACTGTGATCTTCCAGTACCTCAGGGAGCCTGCAAGGAAGAAGAAGAAAGACTTGTTACAAGGGCATGCAGTGATAAGACAAGGAGGAATGTCTTCAGACTGAAAGAAAGCTTAGGTTAGATATTAGGAAAAAATGCTTTGCTGTGAGGGTGATGAAGGACTGCAACAGGTTGCCCAAAGAATCCGTGGATGCCCCATCCTTGGCAGAGTTTAAGGCCAGGTTGGGGAGAATCCTGAGCAACCTGGTCTGGTGGGAGTTGTCCCTGCCCATGGTATGGGGGGGCATGGAACAGGATGATCTTTAAGGTCCTTTCCCTTATGGAAATGGCCCAGGCCATTCTATGATTCTGTGTTCTACACCTGGATCCCAATGGGAACTCAGCCTGATGGGAGAAAGGTTGTACTCACCTCTTTTCTTCCAAACCAAACAGGCAAACCCAGCTAGTTTCCACTTGGAGCTGGGCTCCTCTGGGACAGGGAGTCACTACCTGGTAGTGCAGCTCTGACAAAAGTGGGCTCGGCTGTTGCTTCCAGCCTTTGGTTTGCATTTTGTTCTCTTGGAGTTTAGGATTTTAACTCAATGTGTGATAGACTGAAATTTCCAGCAGTTAAAGGCATTCCTGAACACACAAGGCTACCCCCATAAGGGGGTGAGAACTCGAGGAAGACTAATTTATTGTCACCATTCCTAGCAGGCAAGGTGCTTTAATGGGGGTAAGGGGAGGGGGAAAATACTGTACAATATTCTCCCAGAAAGAAAAAAAGTAATACTCTGCACAGTTTTTATGGCTTTTCCAAAGTGTATATAGATGACATATTACCTGGATGATCTTTCAAGAATACTAAAATATTATGTGCAGAATTATGTTTTCAGGTTCTTTTGGCTTCACATTATCAAAGACACATCAATTGCATGACAGCCAGGGTGAAAATTACTGTTTTATTACTGCCTTTAAATCTCTCATCTTTCTCATGGAGGCATTTGATCATTTGAGGCCAACCGTATGCAGTATGTTTGAAAAATATATTCCTTTACATGTGGTAACGAAGATCACAAGATCACACTGACTGTGTTTAACTGTCCTTGTGTACATATTAAAATCTGAGAAATATTTCTATTTATCAAAAGAGACATAATTCTTAAAACATGTATGCACAGTAAGATGCCATTAGATACAAGCTACAATTAACAAAACAAAAAAGAGAGAGAATTATTATTAAAGTTTTTTTTGAGACATTTCTGAAGGAAATCTTTCACGTAAAAGAAAAATAAAAGGAAAAATGACTTGCATGAAGGGTAAGGGAACAATCCCTATGTATTAGATGAAGCAAAGAATAGAAACAAATGAAGGTGAAAGAAGAATAAATATTATTTCTATTTTAAGAAGGGACATAATTTTGTGTGGATTTTTACATGGTGTTTCTGAGTTCTCCAGTACAGTCATACCAATGCTCTCAAAGTAAGATTCTTTCTCACTATACCAGTATATGTTGAAGCCAAGTCAATTTTATATATTAATTTTTCCTGATTAACATGAGCTGATATCAAAATACATTCTCTTTTTCTATGCTGATGGTATTCATGCTATCTACTCTGAAGGCATCTGAGATACCTGCATCACAATTTGAGTTGCTTAAGAAAAAGTGGTGTAGGCATTTATGAAATTCAGGACACCTGAATCTGAAATCAGTGCCACACTGTGACGCTGGTGTCTTCATTCTGAGTCCTTTTATTTCTTGGATATTTTCAAACCTACGTGGGGAGTGTCAGTTACCAGTCTTGGCTCCAGAAGGTGCTTCCTCAGGAGGAGAATAAGGTAGTAACTTTGAGGAAAACCTCAGACAGGTAAAGGAATGCTTTGCACCTGGATACCTCAGCTTGTTGTCTAACCCACATGTGAGCAGTGTTTCAGAAAGGACAATAATGACCAGTAGGGTGGTCACAACTGGGATTGTGTGAGGAATAGCTTTAGCAGAGGTCTCATTATTTGAATTTCTTGCTTTACATGTGCTTGTCACATTTTGAACTCAGGCAGCTTTGCAATTGGAGAAGAAATACCTGTTAGAGAGTTCAAAGAAAGTTATTTTATGTTTCTCAGAGATGATATCAAAATTGTTTCTAACTATGGCCTTGAGCTGTTCTTTGTGTGATTTTCCCTAAAAGGACTCTTAAACATTTTGAACCTAGCATTGGTTACTACTGTCAAGACTTGCCTGAGGAGCTCTACCCAAAACAAAACGTTGTTACCTCGTAGCAGGGATATGCAATTTAGTGTTCAGAAAATGCTTGCAGTGCTCTCTGTGAGGGGACTGGTATGAGCCTGAGGTATTATTGATATTCTCTCTACAGAGGGCTTTGCACCCTTGACAATTATTGATTACTGATGTCTGGTTTGGCTCTTCCAGTTTTTCATTTTTGTCTCTCACTCTTTTTTTCATAGCATCCTATTTAGAATGCCATTAGCCCAGACTCTGAATGACTGATCATTTACACGCATTTCAAAGCACAGGCTTTGTTTCACACCTGGGAACAGGGTGCATATCATTGGATACCTTCTGTAACACATCAGCACTGTATTACACCATCTTTTGTTTGAATAAATCAGCCCTCAGATCACCCAGGAGCAAAGCTGGCATCTGGAATTTATCTCCTGTGAGCCCTCTTAAGAGTGGAAAGGAAATGGCAGGAACATGTAGGAGGCTAAGTGGGGGAAGAAACAGTATGAACAAGTGAATCCAACGACTCACTTGTTTCTCCCTCTGAACAACAGTCCTAAATATATGTTTTTAAAAGAAATTTGACCTATTAAAAGAATCCTTTGCCCATTAAAGCCTTCCCACTAATAAATAATGCCTGAGCACACACCACTTGCGGGTCCCTGTTACCTGCTTGCTGTTACTTATATAATGGCCATGTTTGCTGAAGTTTTAGCACATATCTCAACTGACATCCTAAATAGTGGACATTGGACTCCATTAAAGTCCTGCCAAAATCAGTAGGTCCTGGCGGAGTTAAGATACCTTTGTTATACTTCAGCACATGCATAGTTTTAACCATGTGAATTAAACCATCGATCTTAAAGGGATCAAAAATGGCAGAGAAAGTTTTCTAGCTGATAAGTAGGTTACAAAGGAAAGGCTAATTTTAAAGTTCAAGAAAACAAGTATTCTGAGGTATGGGTATGACAAATTCTAATTAGCATCTGTGAGGAATTAGAGAAGATTTGTAGAATAACAGTTCATGCACTGTTCATACTTTAAATAGCAATTTGGTCTGAGTATAATTATAAATAAGCTTTTTCTTCTCATTAATTTTCTACTTGATTACTTAAGCTATTGTTCAAGTGCAGAGCAGAAAGAAAGAATTAGAAGCTGTTTACACCCTGCAAATGATAGCAGAAATTATAAAGGAAATGTATAGTAATGAATAAAAGGACATCGATTCATGTATAAAAAGTGTTGTGCCACAATGAGATTAAATTGTGCTGATTATTTTAATGCATCACCAGGAATAAATAAGTAAACCACTGAGCTGAGTTGCACAACTTCTTACTGATGTTTTTGCAAGTATTTTTTTTCTGTCTGCCTTGTCTTTTTCATCTATAATACTTGCTAAAATGCCTCTTTTGCAAATCTCTCCCTTAGCCTTGGTAATAAAGAATTATGTAAAACTGCTAAATATATAATTATTGAACCTCTTATGTGAAAGTATTTAAACATACTTTAAATTCAAAGATTTTTTTTTTCTTGCAAACTTTGAAGATAAACCTTTGAAATAGTTCACAAATTATGAGATTTCTCATTAGTCCTTACTGTTGCCTCAGTACATGGAGAAGGACCAAAGCGTTTATTCTACCTCTTTTGTCAGCTACAAATTCTGACCCAAAGTAGCAGAGACTCTCATTGAGCCCCATTAACATATTAATTTGCACACCCCTTGGGATGCAAATGAAGAAAAACTTGTGTGATATAATGCATGCATGACCAAAGTCAATAAAACCCCACATTTCCAATGACAGAGCATCCAGAACTTCCCTGGGCAACCTCTTCCAGTCTCTCACCACATTGTAGAGAATTTCCATGTTATAGCCAACATAAACCTGCCCTCTTTCAGTTTAAACCCATCAGTCCTTGTTCTGTCGTTACAGGCCCTGGGAACTGTGTTTCTTGTAAGCTCCCTTTAAATATTGAATGGACACAATAAGAAGTCCTCAGAGCCTTCTCTTCTGCAGGCTGAACAACCCCAACTCTCTCAGCCTTTCTTCACAGGTTGGTTTTGACTTCAGGTCTTATGTTTTCTAGATATTTCTGGGTTGTGTGATTTTTTTTGATGGCCAGGTGGAGATTTTGAAAATTGGAGGGCTTTTAAGGAAATAAAAGAAGTTTGTCGCCAAAATTATAAGGGCGACATATATTCTGAAATATTGTGGCCCAGTTAGGTCCTCTGCAGGATGTACAGATAGCATATATTTCCATCTCCTGTTTATCAAAAGCCATTGAAATAACGCCTGTGAAATATGCCTAAATCAACTAAGAAAATGAAGCCAGTCATGGCTCATGATAGCATCACTGGCATGATGGTTCTCAGAGCTCAATCTTATCACACATAGAGTTTTAAAATGGCTAAAAAATGATTGAGCACGAAGCCATATCCTCTTAGGTATAAAATGTATGAGTGCATTTTAGCATGTAAGACTTTTTAAGTAGTTATTTATTTTTAACTCAGCACAAAAGCCTGACAGCCCACCTCTTTTATGTAGCATATCTCCTGCTACATCTCAGAGATAACTGCACATGAGGTGCAGCAACTGTCTGTAATGCCTGATAAGGAGGTCAGTGTCAGCACTGGAGGAGCCATCTTTCATGGCATTTTGGGACAGAAAGAAGATATGTTAGCTGTCCCACTGATGTAGGCTTGCATGAATGGAAATTATTTCTTTCTCTTGGACCAAGGGGCAAGTGAGCAGTGACTTAACCCAGTCTTGCAATAATTCACAGCTAAAAGAAAAATGAGAGAAGATGATGAGAAGAGTTTGATTTATATACTCTGTGTGCTGTTTGCAGAGATGGGCAACACAGTCAAATTTTAGACAGATAAAGTGTCTGTGCAGTCAAACCTAACAGTGTTGGCATGAGTACTGATTTGACTGGCCTGTCAGAAAAAGTGAAAGTTCTGACAAGCTGCTTTTGGCTATATATTACATACTGAAATACCATTCATTACACTACAGACTAAAATACTATGCTCAATATATTTTATACAGTATGTTCTTTGAGAAGACTAGAACAATGAGTCTTGAATATCTTAACTTATATCCCTGAAGTGGGATTTAACAAAGGTTCCAAGCTCACCCCTAATTACAGTACTTCTAATTCAGCTTTCAAAATTAAGATAGCATAACTTTTTGCAGTTCCTGAAGTTCCAGAATCTGAAGTTAAACTAATTTTGTGAGGCATGTTAATACCTAAATACCAGTCTCACTTTTGGAAAAATAACTTCTGCTCATGTTGGAAATTTGGTCCTTAGACACAACAGATGACTGGGATGCGAAGTGAACATTTTCTTCCTCCATGATTAGTGTGTTCTGCACAGTGCATTAACTGGCAACATCAGTTTGAAGTATTGCTCTTATGTTCTTTGTCTAGTCATTTGTTCCCCTGGATTTTAAGCAGGTGCAATGTATAATTACAAACAGAAGAAAAAATTGCTTAAAATGTGCTAAGAAACTTTGAATTCTTCCTGCTCATAAAAGAAGCAGGTGAAATATCAAATCAGTTGTACCAGAAGAATACAGTTGTCTATATGCACAAGTTATCTAGGGGGGAAAAATTGAGGGGTTTAATTACAGCAAAATTATAGCAAGCTGAAATGTCACTGCAAACAGATTGTCTAAGGGCTACATTGGGAAACATCAATATTTAAAGATATTCTTTAGGACTTTTCCAGCAGCTCAATATGAAACATCATTGTCTACTTAACACATAAGTATTATAAGATGTTGATATTTTGCAAACATAGAAAAACACCTTGACTCACTGCAGGGAAGTCAAGTGTAAATGTCTTTCCATGCTTACAACACCACCAAACTATTGGAATTTTAGGACATATTTCAGGCATAGAAAAACGCACTGTTGAGTTTAATAGAATTTCAGGTTGTAATGTAGTCTTGACTTCCAACAAAACCACTTTAGGAAGTCAGCAGCTGCAATTCTGTAGCAAAATTAACAATCTTAATAGCATGAAGCTAAATAAAATTAAATAGGAAAAAATCTTTTGAACAATGAGATCCAGACATTTTGTTTCTTTGACCATTTATTCATTTATTTTCAAGAGTAATGATGGACTTTGCTAGGGCAGAGAGTTTGTGGCAACTCGGGACACAAAACATCAGTCCCAAAGCTTCGTGTCCTAAGCTGTCCTTCATGCCTCTCTGTTACCCAGGAGGAAAAGGACAGTTGTGCCATCTATTCAACAATCTGGTTCTGTGTGCTTATTAAATGGATTTCTTCCTATCAGTTTCTTTGCAACATTAATACAAACGATTGAGATAGCCTTGGGCAAAAGGATGATTTAGGTAACATCTGGACAGATCATCCAGTCTTTTTTTCATATGGTTTTCATGGCCTGGAAATTCATAAACCCAAAGTCTGTTCTTTTTACTTGTCTGCACTATTAATGCACTGTGGGGGCTGCCTTCCACAGCTGGAAGTGTCCTGAGATTGGTCAGAGTAAGCCCTTAATATTGCATAGTTTCCATTTGATCAGTATCAGCAAGGAAATTTCTGCAAGTAGTGGGTTAAGTTATCAATATTTAGTTCAATGGAATGCCTGGAGGATTTCCTCAGGGCAGAAATAACATTCTGCAGATTTAGCGGCATTTCTCTGGGACACGGGTGGATATTTGACCTCTCCCCATAGGTAATGGAACTAATCGCGACAAGATGTTTACCAGCAGTTCTCCAGATAATTGCTTCAGCTCAGCATAGAAGTTCAGAAGAAATAAATTTTACCCCTCTTTCAAAAAAACCCTCCTTTATATTTATCTATTCCGTTTTGAGCCTGCTTTCTCTACGTTATCACCTGAAAGACAAGTGTCTACATCACTTTTATCCCATCCAAGTGGGTTATTATGAGATAATATACCAGTGGAGGGCTCTATAAATAATTAACTACAGCTGTGCCATCACACCTTAGGGTGGATGCTCATTCTTGGCAACTCAGGAGACATGCCAAAGCTGTGGAAAGTGATGCAGACACCTGCTTGAAAATACTGCAGAAAGGAAGAGTAAGATTATATCTTGGTAGGAAAATTCAGTCCAGGTTAAAATCTTTTTCGATGTCAATTCAGCTGTTTCAGTATCACTCTAACTGAGATAAGTAATTGTGGTCACTGTCGAGTGTGACAGTCACAAACCCCATCTCAGGACAGCAGAAATACAAATTGCCAAACTATCCACTGGGATGAGTGGAGTGTCTCTGGACAGTCTAGTCAGAGATTCTCACCCCATTTGAAGTTCTGGTTGTTAGCAGCAGTTGAAATGGAGCTTGAAAAATACTGAAATATTAAGAGATTACTGTTTTCCAGATGTCATTACACCTCTTTCTCATGTATCTAACGTATTTTGAAAGTTTCACCCTGAGGAGGGGAAAAGGACTAACCTTCTGGTGGTCATGGATGTTATCAGACATCTTCAGCAGCATGAATTGTGCATACTGGTTCTTTCACCCTTACTTGAATCTTCAAAATTTGGGTTTGATTTGGTTCAGCTCATGTTATGTGTGGAGATGGTAAAACTCCTAAGGGATGTTCTTTTAAAACCCCATTCTTCTGTAGTGGCCAGAGTTTGTCTCACTGAAGATCACGAAAGGATGCAATTTTGAGCACTTGTATTTAGTTTTTATTCAGTTGCTGTAACAGAGCCAATGTTGTTGACATTGTTTGTATTATGCTGTGGACACTAATTTGATTTAATACCACCAAACTCAATTAAAAGCAATTAATTCTCACTATTATTTGCATAATGGAAGTATATGAGTGTAATGAGAATATACTGAGAAGCTCTGGAAACCTGGGTAACCATTATCAGTAAAGTGCATGTTAGTGTGGCAGTAACCATCTGGATTTCCCCAGTTACTCCTGTATGATTTGCCTAAGCATTCTGGAAAACTAATATCCTTGATTAGTTTGGAATCACAGATGATTAATTACCCTCCAGCAGCCAGAAAATATTTAAAAGCTTTTAATAGCTCTCATAAAAAGAAGAATAAATTTAGAGGCCACCATGAAAACATTGAATATGTGACCAGCATACTCCTGAAAGTGGAGTTTCCAGAATTATATACTGTCAGGGAACGTTAACAACAACTGGAGTAAGTTTCTTTTTCATGCAATGCATAAAGTATTGGATGAAAAATGCCACTGATCATGCTTGAAGGTTACAAGGTGAAGCTGCTTTCCACCAAAATTGCCAAGTCACATACAAATATTAAAAAGGATTATCTAGAAGGTTATTTACATTTTGTTTATACACATGATGAGTGTCTCCAATGTGTAATTTAGATAGGATATTTGATTTTGTTTTGTTCTACTTAAGCTGGGATTTGCTCAGTCTTTCATTGTGGCCATGCTGTTTCTCCCCAAGCTAGGCTACAGCACCTTGAAGATAATAAATCTCAAAAAATTACATTTTCTTCAGACTTCATGAATTTTCCTAGTAATGAGATGCAGAAAGAACTCGCTCCAGGTTTTGAGAACTGTGTGCAGGACAGATATGTGGTAATGTCAGGCAGCCTTTTGTGACCTTCCTGGTTCTTTATTTCCTATAAAGATGCGTGAAGGGGAAAATCAAAGACGAGTGTGAGATGTTGTTGCATAGGGAAAAAGCAGGTAGGGTTGGTTGCCCAAATGAATCTGTAGGAGAATGAGGAAGGACTCTCCTGGTTGGTCAATCCATGAGGATCTGAAATAGCTTCTGACAAAGGTGCTGGATTGGTAGTATCTCTGTTTGGAGATGGACATACAGAGCTACACATTAAAGCCTTCTGTAATGATCAACAGAAGGGAGTTTTTAGAAACTGGACCAGTGAAGATGCTGTATCATTTCTGTCAGCCTCCTTCTATAAGGCTGCTCTGCCATCTCACTCTTTTTCCTTAAGTGCCTTTTTTGATCCTTTCTCATGCAATGTATTGGAGAAAATGGGGACCTAGGAAACAGGGAAAAGATGTTCTCAGGATGCTAAAGTTGCCTAAAGGTGCACTGTGGATGAGCTGGATGAGGAGAAAAAAAGTGTCCTCACAATTTTAGAAAGTTCTTTTCAGGTTTTGGCATGCCCAGTGCATGATGCTAGAAGGCATCTCTTAGTTCTTCTCTATGTGTTGTCAAAAAATCTTGACTGCTCCCAACATACCCCATTGGTGCTTCATGCTGCTGTACAAAATAGCCAAAGAACTGGCAGGAAATTGTAATGAAATGGCTCTCGGCAAACCCAAAAGGATCCAGGATATTTCAGAAGATAAGTGAAAGCAGGTCTCTCTTCACTGAATTCAGAGACCCCCTAGGTTACCACCATGGAATTCCTCATTTTTGATTAGAGCAAAATTTTCTTTCTTTTATATGTGATGCCATATTGGATCCCACCTTCCTAACTGTAGTATATGTCCTTGTCCTTAATGCTGAAAGAGGAGAGACTGGGTGAACCCACTGCAGGCTCTTAAATATTGTGCAGTGTGCTGGATACACAGAACAACAGAGTGGTTTAAATAAATTACAGCTCCAGGCTTATAAATGGATGCGTAAATTCCCCCAGGGCTTCTTAGAGGTTGCATTTGTGTACTTTGCCATCAGCACACTACAGTTGTACCATTTTTTGGAACAAAAGTATGGATGCATGATGGGCTTGCACTGCAGCTAAAAGACAGAAAAACAGAAGATGCATTGGTTGCTCCTAGGTTTTTAGTCCCAGGATTGTTCAGCTTTTAGACTACATTGATGTTCAGGCTGCTATAAGGTGCTGCCTACAAAATAAAGTCTTCTTACACGAAGGTCCGTGTTTATGATGCCCAATTCATTGCTAACTGGAATTCCTCCTGTTGACTTGAGTGACATTGTGTACATGGGCCAAAATGCAGAGTCCAGGAGCAGTGATACCATGGAGAAGGAGGGAAGTAGGTGAAATTCCTGAGGTGTTTTCCAGTGAAGCGAACTATAGCCAAAGGGTAAGGAACACAGAAGGAGTTGCTGTCATGAATTCTGTGGATTATGAATTATGAGTCACAAATAAGAATGCAATTTATATAAAAAGCCTAAAAGAGGACATTTCCACTGCATAGTTAACCAATGTGCATAAAACCTTAACTGAGGACAGATATCCACTCCAGTAATGGGTAGTCACAAATCACTTTCCAAAGAAAACAATGTAACCTCAGAGATCTTTTTTCCTGTCTTTTGATAGTGAGTGCTACTGTGGGAATGGCAGGCAAGCAGTCTTTCAAAGTCATTTATATGTCAGCTATGAATTGAATGAGACAAACCTGTGAAATGAATTGAAACTTGTTTTGCAGCTGATCAGCCTTTCATTTATCATCTTCCCTTTGGGATAAAAGGCATGGAGTGAAACAGCAAAGGAGGGAGACAATATAAAAAGTCTAAGAGAGTCTGCCCTGCCTTGTGACATCTATCAGCCCTCATCTCCTGGGACCACTCATAGTCCAGGAATGCTGTAGGAACACAATTTTGGAAATGGGGTGCTTGCAATTGTTTTATAGATTAAGAAGAAAAGTTGTCCCTGTGGCTTAAAGTAAATGCAAATTAGCATAGGGCTGACATTCTAAGAGTGAATGAGCATTGTACTTTAGATGTGAAACTAAAGTGGGCAAGACCTTGTGTTACACTCTTAGGCGTGAGATTACCTGATATCATAAAACATGATGACACAAATATTGCTCATTTATGTCACTATAAAGATAAGTTTATAGTGGTATGATCAGTACTACCATTTATGCTATCTAAGCTCACCATTACTAATTGTATCACTATAAAGCTATTTTATAGTCATATAAACAGTACAGATAATGCTGTCAGGCATCAGCATTAATGTTTCAAATAAACCTACAAACACTTTATCCAGATATTTTTTATGGTGCTAATATGCAAGCATTAGGGGCAAGCTCAACACTGTAGTCTGTGGTACTGTGGCCAGTTATGAGCGAAGAATGAGACAAGGGAATGCCCTTGCACTTTTCTCTACCTGAAATATTTATTACCACATTTGCTTTTCATAAATGTCTGACTATTACATCTCCAACTGGAGATGTGCAGCAAGTACAACTTTAAGTGCAGGTCACACTCTGGGGACCTGCAAGCAGAAGTTCAGTTTCTGGGTGAGGGTTTGGTATAATTCTGTAACTCCTCTTTTTGCTGGAAGAGATAGTGGAAGTCTAGATGGGAAAGCAATATTTTTTACTAGATAGTACATTGTTATTTTCCTTGCTTCTTGAGCACAGATTCATGTTTCATCTATTTCTTCCACGGAGTTTCTTGGGTGGGAGAACACCTCAGACCTGTAAGAGAAAAATAAAAGGGAAAAATCTGATGTCTCACACACTTTTACTGGTAATTTGCAACTCTTAATCATTAAGTTGAAAGCTTTCAAAGACCGTGATAGTTTTTATGTGTCCAGCAGCAAAAGCGGTGACAGAATGCAGGAGTGCACATGATTATTTCATGGTTTAAGGGCTGTTAAGCTCAAAAATGGATGATACAGTTCCTCATGCAATGTGATCTCAGAAACGTTTTTTCTGTGGAATGTCAGGTTTAATGAGGTTATAGGAAAACAAGCAAGCAAACAAACAAAGACTAATACAGGGAAGTCTGCTACAGTAGTTGATCGGCCTTTCAGGTTGCAGGGAGACATTGGCTTGGAGCAGTGAGGATGGATTGACACAGATGTTATGAAACTTCGTTGCTGTTGGTTCTGGCTGGCAGCAGGAAGGGCAGGTTGAAGCCAGGAAAGAAGTGCTCCAAGACACACCAAAAGAGGTGGGGAAGCTCAGCAGAGGTGATTGTCTCTTGTCATGGACTGTGTGGAGAAGTTAGAGTAGAAGCTTAGATGAGATGCTTCATTTTTCACATGGCTAAAAAGAAGGAGAATAAAGTTTCTCTGGTACATGAATGGTTCAAAAAATTGCACAAGTAGAGCCTAGAAGGGACTTGCAGCATTGGCCCTCATTCAGCCCATCACAGTGGTGCACACCAGCCTGGAGAACAGGAATTTCCCAGCACTCCCAGGACACAAGGATAGCAAGGAAAAAGCCATTCCAACTCCAAATTTTTCAAGTGACAGTACAGCCTCCATCCACTTCAGTAATGTAATGGAACTCTCAAACTTCATTTTAAAAGACTCTTAGAAATTCAAGCATTTCTGCAGTTTTTCCTGTCTGCTGTTCTGTTCCAGTCTGCTAGGTCATTTTTGAAACTCTCTCCTATGAAAGATTGTAAAGGGCTTTTCAAATGGATGCCTAAGAGGCACTGCAGAGGAAAAAGATCTCTGCATTCAGTAACACTCCTGTTTGATTTTTTTCATAAAAAGTGAAATGACAAGATGGCTTTTTCAAACTCTCTCCAGTATACTGGTTTTGTGTTCTGCTTTATACCAGAAATGCTGGGTGGTGTTCAAATTAGAGGATTTAGAATTTTATAAAACAGGCCCTGCATAAAAGCAGAACTCTTAGAGTCAAACCTCCAAATGGTAAGGGCAGAAAGCTTAAGAACTCCAGACCCAAAATTTTGAAGCAGTGAAATGCTATGTATTAACCTCCTACTCAAATTTTAACCAAAAGGGGAAATGTCCTACTTAGGCTGGCCTTGGAGTGCATGGTCAAAATGTGGTTCAGTTAAAACATTACACAGGCTGCAAGATGAAAGCAGGAAAACTTGCTCAAGTCCGCCAGGTGCATCCTACCACGTGTGCAGCCCTGCTGAAAATTCAGGGTGTTTATTCCAACATTCTAAATAGGATGCTTCAGAGACACAATAGTGTGCTTCCCACAGTGCTCCTTCCAGGGCTGTGACCCTCGAGATAGGTAAAGAAAAAGTGAGAATCTGTAATGTCATTTGGGATTCTTTATGAAGCCTGTTCTAAAGGGGATGCATTTTATGATTATAAGCATGAAAAAGGAGCCTCTCACTGGAAAACAAAGTAGACTTTTAGTCTAGACCTATTTACCACATTTTTATGTGGTATGATTTCTAAATTTGATGAATATAAAAAGGAAAAAGCAATATCTTTAAATACTTCATATCAAGTCAATTTATTTTTTATAATTGACTTTCTTTAAAGTAAGACCTCACGCAGAGAAGGAATTTATGTAATCTCTTGATTTAAAAACAAGCTGTCAGACACAACATAAAACTTGCCTTAGGATTTTTTTTTTTACTTTAGCCACCTTGATTATTCTTTCTAACCAAGTAAAGTTAATTAAAAGAAGCTCTCTGTGTGGAATTTAGTCACTTACAAGATCATGAAGTACTTTTACTTCACTTTCTGCATCTGAAATGAGTAGTGATGCTTTAATGCGACTTATCATCGTTGTGCCTTGACTCTGTGTCAAAGAGTTTTCTTATGGTTTCAATGAAAGTAGTTCTCCAGACTGAGACCTTCCCAAAACAGATCAGGAGAGAATGCTAATGAACTATGCCATAAAACTAAAAGTTTTGTATCTCATTAGGAAAAAGAAAAAAAAAAAATACAAAAAAATACAAAAAAACCCCCCATAATATAAACATAACGAACATCTATAATGAAAATATCTATGCATGGTTGAGTGGTTCTCGTACTTGAGTTTTGCTGGGAACTGCCTTTTATATGGCTTGTAAAGGGAACATGTATGTTAAAAGAGTCAGTCTCTTACTTTTCCAAATATTTAGTTGTGTTCTATTTGTTTGTTTGACATGAAGTCTCTCTAGCTGCTGTAACTGTAAACAAATCCTTGGAAATATGATCTGAAAGTATGCAGTGCAGTTATATATGCTCGAGTATGCCAAGAGCTTGAAGCACTAACAGCAGCTCCTTTCAGCTTTAACTCAGACACCACTGATGACTTCCAAATGTCAGCATTACCTGCTTACCTGTTCATTGAAGCATGGAAAGGAGACAGTGGAAGTAAAGTTCTGTGTGATCTACTCCAGGTGAAAAATCTCACTGGGATGCAGCAGTTCTTAATGCAAAATTAATATCTGCCTTGTCAGGAGAAGGTAGGACTTAAATGCTCAGCAAGATGTGAGATCTACTGAAGGAAAGGCAAAACCAAGGATCACCCAGAGATATTTTCTTACATCTTGAATATTCAAGCAATCTATGCAGAACATCTTCATTCAATTGATTTCTAGGCATCCCATTTACTTACTTTGAATAAGTAGTCAAAGATAAAGCTGTACACTATTTCGTAATTCATCCCCTTATCAACTGTCACTGATATCTCAATTTATGATTGCCACAGATTGAGACATAAGAGGGCACTTATGAGGCAAGAACGTTGTTACAGAGGCCAATCAAATGGTTACTCAGAACTCGATATTTTCTCTCATTCATTGTCAGATTTTTTTGTGTGTCGGAGATGTGAATAAGGGTCCCAGGATGAGGCTAATTAAGGAGTAGGCAGGATTAGCAGACATGACAGTTGGCTAAGGGCATGCATCCATTTTTAGTGGAGTGTTCTGAGGGAGGCAGATCAGGAGCTGAAGTAACACAAGGTTGGGAAGTTGTGTAAAATTTTAGCTGGCTCGCCATGCCGTTTGGTCTGTATTTGTGAAACACATTGGGGTTTGTATTATTGTATAAAAATATTCAAGTCTTTCTTCTTTGCTGAAGAGGGTACATTTCAGTTTTCAGAGAAAAGATGCTGAACTTCATTGTTTGAAGGCATTGTTTTTAATGTTGTATGTGCTTCTGAGAGTAACGTTTAAAAAAAGGAAAAAAGAAAAAGAGATTAATTAGAAATCCCACAAACTGTAGCAACCTCTGCAAACAAAACCTTTGGTTTTCCCTCAGCTCTGTGGTATATTTTCCTCAAAGCAGTGGACAAACCCCTCACACCAGCAAGGAAAGGGGAGTAGAAAATACTTCATCAGCTTGACATTCTTTTCTCTGTCTCAGTTGAATTCTTTTTCCAAAGTGCCCGGAAATGCAAGGCAGGTGGCCCTGACCCCCCACTGTCACACTGAAAAGTCAGGTCCTTTCTTTTGCATGGTCAGCTCTAGGCCGACTGTTACCTTTCTGCCTTGGGGATTAGCTGTGGCACAGGCACTGGAGATGTTCAGCACAGCATAATTAATCCTTCGTGCTGACTCAACTGCCTTGGTTTCCTCCTGCTGTTCCATTAGTCTCCTGCTCTGTGTAGCTATTGATTAGAGTGATACTTGACCCTCTTCCCAGCACTCTCTTAAAAGTCTACATCTTCACTTTTCTCTTGTTCACTCACTGTCTCGGTTGTTTTACTCTGTCCTTTAAGCAGCATTGCTGGGGGATATTTTGCCAGTGCAGCTGCTCCCCAGAGCCAAGTATTGGGTTGTGTCTAATTACTCCTCTAATGCACTGTGGTGAATCAGTCCTTTTTCCCAGGCACTCCGGGCAGTAAGAAATAATTCATGACGGCAGCGGAGCTGCTTCACAGAAAGCTGGAAAGGGGAAGCCAGGAGCTGATGTTACTCAACAAAACCGAAGAAAAAAGATGGGCAGATTAAGGATGAGGGGTTTGGAGCCCTGCAGCACATGGTCTAAAGTCACATATTTTGTACATGGGGTTGAAAAGTCTGATTTCAAGAGCGAGCTCCATCTCAGTTTTTCATTACAGCTCTTTCATATTAGGGTTGGTATTTGCCATTCATATTAACTCGGCACCTCCTACATTTACAGAGTGAAGGAATTAAGTAAGAAAAAAATTGAAAGCAATCAAAAAGCAAAAGTAAAGGACTAAGTTAGTGAACTACTGAGACAAATGAGTCTATAGTCTGTTCTTAAGAATAACAAAGTTTAGGTACTGGGTAACTTATATATGAGACATGCATCCTGAAAGACCTACAGTGACATCTAAAGAAAGTTCTTCATTGCAACTAACTTGTGTTTTCTTTTGAAACTTATGATAAACCCACAGGTGATATTTAAAGCTTATGATGCCTTTTCCTGGTCTTAAAATGAAGAGTCAAACATGGTTAGAAGGGGAAAAGAGATTTTACCTTGGTACTTATTTTAAGGATCCTTAGGTGCACACGTCCAGCTGGAATGCACCTCAATGCACACCGCAGTGCCCCCCCCCCCCCGAAGGATCTGGTATAACATTATAGGTTTTACTAATTAGCATATCTATCAAAAATTCCCCACTGAAAGGCTTGAATGAGCCCCCCTTCCCAAGGAACCTTCCCCTGGATGGTTCTATCTTGGTTTACAGAATGTGTTCTGGAGAGGACCTTGGGGTCTGAAGCACATTGACCCCTACCTACGAAGCTTCTAAAATGTTCAGTCTCTTAGCCTGACAAACAAGTCCAAGAATGTAGGCAA
Organism: Coloeus monedula; assembly: GCF_965178545.1. Classification (NCBI taxonomy): domain Eukaryota; kingdom Metazoa; phylum Chordata; class Aves; order Passeriformes; family Corvidae; genus Coloeus; species Coloeus monedula. Next base: position 18,540,902 of record NC_138785.1, on the reverse strand, counting down.
AAAGCACTAAGAATACAGAAGTTGTAAAAAGGTATAACAGGGGTATAAAAGAAAAGGCAAAAAATCTTCATGGCATCACTTATATAGTCAGATTCAAATACATATATTAATTTTCTTTAAAATTATTCCCTCAGACATAGTTGTGAAGTTGCTATTAGGGGGGAAAGAAAAGTACCTGTTCAAGTTGTGATGTGGGGATTTCTGTGGTCCTCCCCACTGTAACATGGACAGTATGAGGGGAGTGATTTAAAACCAGAAGACTGGTGACAAGGACTGTACATTGCTCAGGTGACCTTGCCCCTGAGAGTAATTCTTGATAAGCCTGTATGAAGAGCAGGCTGGTGATCCTCTAGCATGGACCGAGTTTAATCTCTGATTTTATACCTCTGCCCAGGTGTTCTTGGGAGATCCCCCAGTTAGCAAGGCAATGGAAATAAATTTCCTTTTTGCATTCTAACCACGAGTTTGTGGTTGTTCCAGCTGCCTGCCAGTGCTGACTCACACAGCCAGAGAGACTATTCAGCAGTGGGCACTCTCTGCAAAATGGACAAAATACCCATTTCCCTGTGTTGTGCATATCTGGCTTTCCGAATACTAACCACCCACTGCAGCACACACAGTGGGTGAGCCAAAGGAATCAATAGCAATGCTTTCCAGGGCTAGAAATATAGATTTCACTGGTGAAATACAGGGCATTTACCAGTCTGTTCAATACAGCAGGTTTGCTTCTGTAACTTTATCTGAATTTTCCCTTTGTTATGTTTAGAACAATGCAACAGCAATATGAGGCAGTACACTTTAGAAAGGTGATGCTGCCTTTTACATCCTGGAATTGGAATCTTTCCCTTCCATGCCAAATCTTCAAGGTCAGAGCATTTGATCACTGCTGAGAAGAGTATTCTCAAACTCCAGTAGCATCAGTCATCGTGCTGCTCTACTTTTCTATTTCTGTGATTCCATTGATTTCCACTGATTTGAGTTACAGCCCTGCAAAACTGCACTAAAGCACCAGGTAATGGAGCTGCTTGCGAGGATATTTCCTTAATTACAGAAAACATTATTTGCCTGATCTTAAGGTAAACTTTCTGCTTTTTTTTTTTTGGGTTCTTCTATCCAAGACACGTTGCTTCCTCATCTTTTAGAGCATTTGACCTTTTTTTGGTTATTTTTCTTTTCTGCAAACTTACAGGAGAGATGTTATTGCTCTTTACAACTATCCAAAAGGAGGTTGTAGAGAGGTGGTCATCAGTGTTTTTTCCCATGTAATATGCAATGGAATGAGGAGGAAAGGTCTCAAATTGTGTTGGAGAGGTTTAAATTAGATTAGATTAGATGAGATTAGATTAGATTAAGCATTTTTTCATTGAAAAGGCTGTCAAGTGCAAAAACAGGCTGCCCAGGGAAGTGGTTGAGTCACTAGTCCTGGAGATATTTAAATAAATGTAGACATGACATTCAGGGACATGGCTTTCAGTGGACTTGGCAGTGTTCAGTTTGCAGTTGGACTTGATGATCTTAAGGGCCTTTTCCAGCCTAAGTGTCTCTATGCGTCTATGGTAGCTGTACAGAAGTGATTATTTGGATCTTTAGAGCAGCCACACTTCCAGTTCATCACAGACAAACAGTGGGAAATGGGGAGTACTGGCATTTCCTTGGTAACCAACATATTTCGGTCTGATTCCTTTGCAAACATTCCTAGTTCAGTAGTTATGTCAATGACATCTGAGATAGAAAGTCCTTTGCTGGCAAGGTCATTAAAATTTCAATGTATTGTTTAAGAATCAATAGAGGAGTATTTAGAGCAGCTTTCTGAGGTTGAATGCTCAGCAGGCTTAAGAATGGGACTGCATCCTTAAATATTTTTGAGCTCAAGGCCCTTTCCTTCTCCTTGAATAAATCTATTCAATTAGTTTATGAGATTTTGATTTCTTTCTTCTGCACTTTTCTTTAATAACAGTTTACTATAGGACTATTCAAACAGTAACTAGCATCCTGTCTGCTCCCATCAAATAAATCTGTAGTGATTTATCCCATGAATACTAAGGAATAAACTGTAAGATTGTGCATGTGATTTTTTTTAAGAGCATTAACATAACTGTGTTTTTCTCTTGGATTTTGCTTCCTCTGGCTTTACTGTCGTGCTAACAAAGCCGAGCCACATATGAGAAAATAGATTTATCTTCCTCAAATACCAATCTCTTACAAGTGTTCCTGCAAAAGAATGGCTTTTGGAACATCTCCCAAACCAACAGATTTCAACTCTGTCAGCTTTCAATGGAAAGTAATTTTAGATTTAAATTCCTTTCACTGCAAGCATCCTTTCTGTGTACCCCAGGACAGTCTCAAGCACTATTGGAATAGAATCCCTGAAGATCATTACAAAAGATAAAACCCAAAAAAAAAGGATTATGGACATGATTTTGTCCTTGAGCCCACGTAGCTCGAGTCAGGTTGCTAGGACCTGCTGAGTTAGAGGACTTTTGCAAAATATAGAGAACCCAGTGCACGGCCTTAAGTCATGACAATGTGGTAATTTTTGCAGTCATACATTGGATCTCCATTCAGGATTGGAGACCCATTCCTTCCTTGGTCCAGACAGAGCATGAGATACAGATGAATGGTTATTCTGAAGAACAGAATCTGTCTCAAGGATTCTAGCATAGGGACAATGGAAACTTTTTACTCCAATTTTTCAGCAATTTAATCTGCCCTTCTCCTAGCATGTTGTCTTGAATGAGACCCTTCTGTCTCCTCCAGGCTATGTCAAATTAGAGGATCCCATGCCACCCAGTAGTGAGCTTGGGAAGCAGGGGCAGCAGTCTGTTACAGCATATCTTTTTCATTTATTTAGGTATGCTCTCTCTCCCTTTGGCTTGCTGTTTTTCTCATTCCTCTGTCCTTTTCATCCACCAATGGAAAGATCTCCCATATTTGATATTCTCAGAAGTTAGGAAGAAAGAGCTCAACTGAAAAATGCTACTTCCTGTATACAAACATAATACTTTTGAGTATTGCAGGTGAATTTGACACAGCCACAGAGGTCATGGGGAAGTAAACAACACTTAGCAGGTCAAAGTTAGTGTTTTGCTGAAATAAGGGGGGAAGATCCAATTTTCCATACCCCAAAAGCCCCAGCTTTCTTTAAGAAGCGGAGAGGTTAGTATTTACTGAGAAATAATGAAAGCAGAGCCTGTATGAAAGCCTGGTTGAAGAGACTCAGGAAAGAGCTGAGCTCAGTGGAACAGCTCTTGCTTTCATTTGACACCAATTTCAGCAAAATGGAGATTTCACCCCTCAGAGATGGAAGGTCATGGAGTCTGTGCCACATCCTGTGGCAGAATCAGCTCAGTTTTAATGGCTTCATGGAAAGTTCATACCAAAAGCATGCAGAGTGACTGCCAACTTTACAAAAGAATTTTCATCCACCTAAGAATATATAAATCAATGACTGTCCACAGCTAAAATTAATTTCAATCAAAGCTGCATGGAGGTGGGCACATAAACCAGATTGGGGAGGGATGACGTATATTCCTAAACCACCACAGCAGAATGACAGGAAGAAATACTACTGTAACTCAATTTTGTATATTATGGAGACAAAGGAAAAAAACCAATCCTTTTGTTCAATAACTCTGCAGGTTATATATGTATGAAGGCAATATAGTAAGAAGTTTACCCCTGAGCCTTCACCCACCATTTACTTATGCTGACTCAAATTTCCCTCTTCATCTGCTGCTGCCATTTCCCTTTCTGAACTTTGTGTGGAGCATCTGAGGTGGTGATTATACTTGAGAAACCATGAGTATGTTGATGATTCCATACGCACATGACAGCTTTGTCCTTTCCTGATCATGTGCTGTAACAGGTAGATTTGAAGTAAATAAATACAGACGAAATACAGATTGAATACAAACGTTACTTCCCTTTGAAACTGATGAACCAAGTTGACTTGGTATCTGGAAAATGTACAGGTGAAAAAGTACTGGGAATGCAAATGGAAATCAAGATATTTCAGTTGGAGATGAATTAGAAAAGGTATATGAGAAATTTATAAAATACGGTCTTAGAGAAAGGGACCAGACACTTAAACTTGCCCTTTTTAAGCAACCAGGAAAAACAAATTGTAAACCCACCTATTTAGAGCTAATTGAATTATTTAAACTTTACAAAGGCAACTAGAGGAACAAAAAAATTATTGAACCAATAACATCAGCGTTTGATATTTTGTGAGAGTTTAATATGTTCACAAGGATTGCAGATAGGGTACAAAAATAACAAGTAGACTTAAATATACTTTAAAGAGTTTAAATCATCTGTAAGTAACCTGGAGACAGAAGGAAACATCACATTTTAGGCAAGTTACTTCATGAATTTTTGGAGGACTTTTCCCTCCTGTCTTTATAGCAGCCAGCACCAGCTTTTTTAAAAGGCAATGTAGTTCATTAAATATCTCTCAGCACTGACCAAAAATTGTATTATCTCTGTTCTTCACTTCTTGTCAAACATTCATAAAGGGCCACATTGGCCAGCTGCTGGAGCACTTCATGGAAAATTTGCACCAAAAGGCTCCACATCCTCATAAAACTGCCAGCAAAATGCTCTTTATCCCTCAGAAAAGAAAGTTTCTGAAAAGGTGTAGGAAAAGCCAGTGGCTTGTGGAACTGGATGAATCCTTGGGCTGTGTTGTGGCAAAAATATAAAAACTAGCATGTAACCCAGCTGGGATTACTATATAGTCTTCTATTTTTAGAGGCTCTTTTTATAAATTTTATTAATAGTGTTATTAATTTAAGTTCATTAATAGAGGTATTAACATTACAGCTTGGATGGCCTCAGCACCACTTGTGCTCAGTATTGTGCAAAATTATTGTGAAAAGTAACAACTTTTCCAGCCAATCTACAAGATGAGACCCACTAGACTCATTTCACATTTTACCAAAGTTTCCCTTTCTCTCTCCACATTTATGCCCTCATTTATCTATTGTGCCTGTCTTTTCTCATTTTTTTCTCTTTTCTGAAGCTGCATGTTCTTTGGGGTGAAAAAGGCTCACACTGCTTTCCCTACAGTTCCTAACAAAAAGGGCCAAATCTGCAACAGAGCTAAGTATCAGGGGGGTTTTGTGGTGAAAATAGGACTGGAAGATAATTTAAAGGTTGTGTGCTGCTGAAATATCCCTGTGCCGTTCCTCGTAGGACCTTTTTATACCAGGAGGTGGAGAGAATTGCAGTTCCAGAGGCACGCTTTCCACGTCAGAGGCAGGCCATAACTTGTATCTGGTACCCACAGCTGTGCACCCCTCCTTAGACTGATCACCCCTCTCTGCTGAGAAGGATCAATTTCTCTGTTTTCCCTCTTGTCTGAGTTTAGCAGCACAGCATTGCAAGTGCCTTCTGCTGGATTTAGCTCTGTGCTTCCAACAGAAGACGTAGAAGTCCTCTTTAATGCCTATTTACCACAGAAAATGTCTTTCTGTGAGAGAAGTGACAGAAATTGGCAGGGAATTTGTAACAGTGATTACCTTTTGTCTAATTGGAATCACCATCATTATAGCTAATAATTTGGCAAGTTGTTCAGCTTGTTTGTCCATAATGAACAGTGGTCAATAGCTTCTATATCTTCAGAGGCTTTGCTGTCAAATGCGAGTTCTCCAGTAAGTCTGGAGAGCTGTGGAGATCAAGGAACAATGAAATGTTAATGGATGGTTCTCTCTGCGAAAAATAGAGTTTGTTTCCATTGTTTCAAAGTGAGGGGACAAGTCCACACAGTCTGTCAGCAGAAGATTTTCAATGGGAGTTACATCTCTAGGCTGGCAGGTGCAGAGGCTGGATTTGCATCAGGTGGGAGCCAGCCAGGCTTTGCTGAGGCAGGTGCAGCTTTAGTGGTGGAGAGCAGAAAGGCCACTGGCCCAAAGAAGGCAGGTTTAGATTAGATATTAGGAAGAAATATTTTACTGTGGGCGTGGTAAGGCACTGGAACAGGCTGTCCAGAGAAGTTGTGGATGCCTCATCCCAGGAAGTGTTCAAGGCCAGGTTGGATGGGACTTTGAGCAATCTGCAGCCATGGGGAGATGTCCCTGCCCATGGTGGTGGGGGCTGGAACTAGCTGGTCTTTAAGATCCCTTCCAACCCAAACCACTCTATGATTCTATGATTTGCAGCCTGACTTTGTCATGCTTTGCTTAAGCCAGGTATCCCACCATGGGCTTTCCTCTGGTCAGCACTACCCTTGCTTGGCTCCTAATTCTGTGCTAAGCTAAACAGGAATCTCAGGCCAGATCTCCTTGGTTTTGACAAGTCACAGTGATCTCATTGTTAAATTAGGAGAGTGAGCATGGCTGCTGCCATCAGGACAAAAGCCATCAGGCTAAAAGGCTCTGCATGTGTGCAGAGCATCTCAGCAAAGCCAATCCCAGCTAGTGTCTGCTTTGTTTCTACTGGAGAAAAGTTGCAGCTCTTCAAATAGACTGACTTGGGAATTTGGGAAGCAGCCAAGGTTGAGCATAAATGGAGATTCAGGAAGCCTGACAGCCTTTTGTGCCCACCTCTGTAGGAGTTGACAGGAAACCTTAGAGAATTGTTTTCCTCTTTCTGTGTCTCAGTATCCCCATTTGAAAATAATATCAGTGTTCCTGATAGTATTTGAAATGCATGAGGAGCTGAATATCATTACACACACTGGCTGTTACACCAGGACTTCACATGGAGGCAAACAGGCACAAAAACCCATCAATAATGTTGCAATTCTGCCACCACACACTTGACCTGTGTTTTAAAATTCCAGCTTTCTTGAGTTCACACAGTGAATAGCATTTGAATATTTTTGGAGGAAACCCTCTAAAATCAAAGCACCCAATAATAAAGAGAAACAAAGACAGAGTATTACTGTTTTTTCAACAACCACATTTACATCCAAATATTTTATGCATGCAAAAATATGCATCCATGCCTATTTTTTTTAGATTTGTTTAAAATGCAGATAGTTAGAAAAGCAGTTGCTTATTACAGTTTCTCAAATACACTTTCAAGGGTGAGTTACAGTGACTCCTTTTCTCCCAGATGGTAACTAAGATCTTTTTCTCTTTTGTTGTTTTTTTTTTATTGTGTAACTTATGACCAGAGGTTTACAAATCCCTGACTACCTATTATGTTGAAATTATCTATTATTCTTTCCTATTAAATGTCTGCCTTTAATATTCATTTCCTCCATCAGTTAGGTATCAATATTAGATTCTGTGATTAAATTTATGGCTTACAGCATTTCCTTTTGGCTCTGGGAAAATACTATTTTATATTTTTTGGTTAATCTATTTTTCTAGCCTACCTTTTTTTGTCTCTTCTGGTTCCTGTTTCTTATGATGTTCTATTTAAAGATTACTAAAAATGGTAGTCTGTTGCAAATGGCAAATATGACCAGATATATTTCCTAATTGTTGTATAACCAGGATAAAAATTACAGGCAAAAGTAAGCCCCTTAGGAAGTGCTGTGCTCTGGTCTTTCTAAATTATAAAGTCTGTATTTCCAAAAAGTGAAAATGGCTGGGTAGCATTGTGAGTTGGTGTTTAATGGGTAGATAAACTTCTGCCATTCCTAATGTATTGGTTTTGTCCGAGACCTTATATTACAGACTTTTCATCCAGAAATAGCTTGTGTTGGATTAGTATGCTAAAAGATAGCTGTTCTATCCCACCAGCCCACCTAATTACCTGTGCTGGAGGTATTGATGAGAGTTTGGTCACTTAGTTTCGGTGTCATGCCCAGTGCTGTCTCTGGAGTTAATTCTAAGGGGAATGCTCTTCATTTTTGTTATCATTAATGAGAACTAGGAGAGAAGGCTCTGCATTTACTTAACGAGAATGTCACGGTTTGAGCAGAGCTGGAGAAGTGAATTTGAAAGGCTGATCTTTATAATGAACCAGAACATTGTCAAATCACATCAGCCATGATATGGAATTGGGTTTAACAGCTCAGTGTCTTACATGAGGTCGAATAACCATGTGCACGTGAATTTTGCATGCTTAAACATGTAACCTTTTGTCTCTTATGGAAAAATTTATTCATTATATAACTTTACACATGCTGTTGATCAAGCAAAGTATGTAGTCATAGTAGAACTATGGCAAATTCTGGTCAGGGAGAATGAGAAAAAGAGAAAACACTGGCATATACTTTATGCTTTCACTGGGAACTAACTCTTAGACACAAAAGAGAGTAAGAACGGATGGGGCTTTGTCAGTAGTGTACTAAAGTAATTTTGTGAGACCTTCCTGATGAAGGTTATATTACTTCTAGGCATGATGGAAATCCACAGGGTCGACATTGTAAGTGAGGCAGGATCCCTCTGAAAGAGAGAACAGTTCTTGGTTTGTACCTCACGTTCAGCTGAGAGAGGAGAGGAAGCACAGTGCACAGATGGATCAGAAGCCCAAGACAATAAACTGCTTCCTCTGTCTCGCCTCTCGGTTTTTCACCAATTCTAGATCTACTGCTGAGTGTTGAGAATATCTGCAGTTTTTCTTATACAGCAAGGTTATGGGAAGATATTTTGAAAATGTGTTCTTTATCATTATTCATAGATATGATGGGAGCGGGAACCAAAAAATGCCTGGAAATTGCAGAATACTCAAATAATTATCTTACGACTAAACACTCCCTCTCTCCAGTTCTCTCCAGAAAGTTTGCTCCTAAGTGTGGTCTAACCCATGTGGAAGAATGAATTAGCATATCCAACTAGCATTTTCTTTGTTGTTAACCTCTTGGAGGATCTTCTCAGGAATTAAGTCGGATTGTTTCAGCTCAGGTGAGATACGGAGACTACTTAACTCTACTCAAAACATAACCACAAAGGTAGTAACTAGGCCTGACCCTCCTCTCCTGAAATTGGTGGCTGCTCTTAAAGACAACAGTAATATACTCCTTATTTGCTACTGCACAAAAATTCTGTGGTAGATAATAATATTGTTTCTCAGTTGAAGTAATTTTTCAGGCCTGCACCCAACAGATGCAGAGAATCTACAATGCCCTTGCTGCTTCAGTCCCTATTTTTGGTTTTACAGTTCACACAGAGCCCAAGGAAATTACTGAATTCATCCCCACTGATTCAGCTAATACTGAAACTGCTGGAACACTGGTATAGACAATGCTCAGGCAGTGTGGTCTGGGTTTAGCTGCGCCATACGACCCTCTTGAGCATTCCAGCTTCCTTTCTGGTTCATTTAACCAAGTGAAAGCAGCTGAACTGATCAGCCCAGGCCTCCCAGGAGAGCTGGAACTTGCAGAAGAAAGTTGTATCGTTCTCCAGAATGGAAACAACCATTGGCTGCTAACAAAGCAGGGGGATGTTGCCAGCAATTCATGGTGCCTGTTAGTCTGTGAGCAGTCTGGTTGTGTGTATTTGGCATTCAGGTGAAACCTCAGGTGACTTTCATCTGCTCGGTGCTGCCCTGACATGCACATTCAGGTAAAGTCAGATACAATGGCAGGCAACTGCTGGTACTGAGGCGAAACTTCTGGGATTATTTGAAAAAATTAGTTGTTCAATGGAGTTAAATAAGTGAGGTGATGACGGTTTATCCAAACTATAAAAATAGTAGCAACTACTACTTATGAAGGCATCTTATCTCAATGTTTGCCCATATACTTTACATAAAGCACAGATTATCACTCCAAACGACACAAACTCTGCTGAAAATGCAGCTATTGTTGGGGGTCTGGTATTTCACCATGTTTTTCCAAGAAGTAACCTGTTACAATGGATAGAGCAGCTCCTATTAATTCTCCTTATCCTTCCTGATTACACAGATGGTCCAGAGCCAAAGATCTGGGTTGCTATTTTCAGTCTACTTTTTTTATTGTTCACATGTTTGTTTTAGATTGGAATTTGAAATCCAAGTGCCTAACTAACATATTGCCATATTCCAAATTGTCCACATATTGTATGCGGACGTATTGTCCAGCTAGGACAATGCCTTACCTGGGTCTTGAATTTGATCCAGGCCAAGCAAAGAGCAGCACTTTAAAATGGAATGGAATGGAATGGAATGGAATGGAATTAGAATAGAATAGAATAGAATAGAATAGAATAGAATAGAATAGAATAGAATTAGAATTAGAATAGAATAATAGAATAGAATAGAACAGAATAGAATAGCTGGAAGGGACCTATGACAATGTTCTAGTCCAAGTGCTTTGGAGGTTTGAATTTCATCTACTTCAGAGGCTATTTAAAGAAACCCTGCCTATATTCTCAGGGAATTCACATCATTACCATGCCGAGGAAATTGTTTATGCCTTAAACCAGATTTTCCTGCTCCTTCCCAAACTCTGAGTAGTTTCAAAGGCTCTAACTCAGGTTCCTTTGTAAGTTCTATCTTCTCTTTGAATCTGGAACTCAGTATGTCCCTGAACCAGAGACTTGCCTGTCTCACTGCATGGTTAGATGCTTCTGCTCCACAACTGGACTTTAGACAAATTTCTGAGAGCTCCAGGGATATGAGTGGAGTTGGACTGGGAAGTCAAAGCTGGGTTAGTGGGACCCACAGATAGACTTGAGGCCAAAGCAGAAGCAATCACAATTTGAGAACAAATTCCAGGAACAAGGCTGTGGTCTCACTCCAAGTCCTCTCAGGAATGGCAACCCATCACCCATTACTCACGTCCTTCTGCATTGCCTGTTCCTGTCTGGACATTGCCCAAGGGCTGAATTTGTGAAATGGTGACCAAAATCCCATGTGCTCCCTATAAGACCTTCTCTTCCTTTGGAAAAGCTGAAGCATTTACCATCCCATAAATATAAACTTATGGGAATAGGGGAGAGGTGTCACCTCTGGCAGAGATGTCAACATCTTAGCCTCAGGGTCCTCTGTCCCTCTCAGCTTTTCCTTGCTTCCTTATGCAACGCTTCAAGGGCCCTGGGTTTCATTAGACTCAGCTCTGAACCTTGATCCCCGCTGCTTTGCTGACACTGAGAATCTACCCTCACTTTTCCTTTGTAAAGGTCAGGATTCCCTGCCCCTGACCTTAGTATGTCAAGAGACAGTACGAGCAAGTTTCCCCGTTTCTCTGCATCTAAACATGACTCATGCTGCCTTTCAGAGGAGCAGACCTGTGTGAGATTGTTCCTGCTTAAGGCAGTGAGGAGAGCACCTGCAAATGCAGCTGCTTCAGCCAGAGGTGACAAGCAATAACAAGGCCTGTGAGGAGATAGGTTCTGAGCAGGGAAGGCCAACATAAATGCCACATAGGAGGGAATTTTTGCCCTGCACCTCAAAACCTACTGCTGCATGTATCCCATGGATCTTGTCTCTGTGTGTGCATTGGTACAGAGCTGGGTGCTGGTATAGAGGAGAAGGGTGCATAAAACTTCATCTCTCCAAGGCCTTTAAATCCTGCCAGGCTGCCTGCATGATTTGGGGCCATATGCAGATCAGCAGCCCGGGTATACAGTCCTGGCACGGAGCTCTTAGCCGAGTCCTTGCAGAGGGCTGTGACATATTTGCTGCTGCGAAATACTCAGCCTGTTTCCTGCAGAAATACGCTTCTGCCGCAGTTAAATACAGCGGCAGAGATAATGGGGAGATATGATTGAAAGTTCTGCAGGAAAAGACAGGTGGGTTTTGTCCAGCTGAAAAATACGTGCATGATGGAGACACCTTCATCACTCAGAACAAGTGCTAATTTTAGTGTATAGGAAGCAGATTTGGCTCCACCTGCTGGTTCCAGGCTGGTTGCAGGCCAAGCTGCCTGGGAAAATTCTGAAACGCTCCGTTTAAATTTAAATAAAAACGTGAACAGATAAAAATTCTGTTCTTTGGGGTGAGACAGCAGGCTTTCTAGACATAAAATTTAAATAAAAATAAATAAATTTTTAAAAGGAAAGAAAGATAAGTGGGTTTTTTTCCATAATATTGAGTGAAATTCTTCCAGAGGCATTACGAACTTCAGGGACATTTGGAAGGAATGCAACAGGAATTTTCTCTGAATGAGTGTCTGTTTTGAATGGTCTGTTTATCTGTAGTCAAACTCCCTGTTAAAGATTCAGTGACATTCTAGCTTTTGGGTGAATGAGATAAAGATACCCATTCTCAATTATTTTGTAAAGTCAACTGCTCTCTAAAAGCTTATTACGATTTCTAGGGCTTGTAAAAATTATGATTATGGTGATTGCTACCCAAATGCTTTTCAATTTAATAATAAAAAAGTGTGATGAGTTTCTTGTGCTGTAGCCATCTGCTCAACACTGAGATGTTTGGCACTGACAGATGAGAGTTCTATTTGGTTTGGATTTTTTTGTATAACAACTTTCAAGATCTGTGTAAATTTTAATGATGTATTTTCCATCCTTTCTTTTCCTTGCTTCTATGGGATAAAGGAAGTTATGCAAAGAAGACACATTTTACACATAAAAAAGACTGTAGATTCAGGTCCTTGGTCTGTCACAGATTTCTTATGGTATTTAATTGAGGAATAGAGGACTGACGTATTTGCTGAAGTTAGTGACCCATGTTCACTTTAGAAGGAAGTTTCTGGGAAGCATTTCCTGTTACTGTGTATGTCTCCACTTGCTTTTGCAGAGATTTTGGTATTAGTGAATGCTGCAAGGAGCAGGGTAGGATTGACAGCAGCAACAGCACACTCCTATTCTTTGCATAATGATGAAGTAACTTCAGGCAGTAATTTCAGAAAAAGACCAACAGCTTTGCAGGAATGGACACTTCTCTATTGGCAAACCTGGATATGACCTTGCTGCTACTGCCTGGAGAAAAGGCTCTGTCTCTCTGAGGAGTCCCTTCCTTTCATTTCTGCTTTTATACCTTCTTTTAAACAAGAACTGCCAAACCATTCCTGTGTGTGTCCTCAGCATGACACCTGACTATACCTTCAGTACCATTTATATTTTATTTGGACAAATTTAATTGAGTGCAATCCTTGTGATCCATAATCCTATATAGATAGCAGAGTATTTAGCTTATTTACTTTAAAGGCCTGTGGTAGGAACTGCAAGTGGTAGCTGGATCATTTTATTCTTAAGTTTGATATACTGTCTCGGAAAGAAAAATACAGATTAACCAGGTACCTGTAAGGCCTCTGACTCTCTTATCCCAGTGCTTTGGCTGTGTGCTTTTGAGGCTTATATTTGTGTTGGCCCTATTATTTTATGGCCCTCCTGTTTTGACTGTGCCTGCATCTGACTGGAGAGAACTTGAACAAAGCTGTGCCCATATGATGGTACTGGTAATTTTGAAGGACATTTTTTGTTAGGTCCCAGACTTGCCACAATGAAAAGCTAGAGTCTCCTACAAATAATCTGTGGACAGACCTCACCCTAGCCCTGCAATCTCTGGTTGTCAGAGATCCCTTAACCCCTTCCCAATATCTATTCTGTGGAGCAGGTGTGGTGCATCTGCAGTAGTCCCCCTCTCTAACAGCTGGCTTGCCCCTACTTCCAAATCCCAGCTGCCCCAGACCGCGTGGTTTGGTGTCCTTCCTTCTCAAAAGGGCTTCAAGATGATTTCTCTCCCTGGCAGCACTTAACACTGCAGCCCCAAATAATTCTGGGGACATCTAAGGCACTGCCATAAATACAGGTTACAGGCTGGATGAAAACATGACATTATACTATCCATGAAATAGAGTAGTCTTTAGGGCAGGCTCTCCAGCAAGAAAAGATTCACATGCTGCCATAGCACAGAACGGTACAGAAGTGCTCTGTGTCCCTGCGCTGTTCTAAAGCCTCCAGTCACCTCTACTGCAGCTGACTCCAGACTCAAGTCAACACCAGGCAAAGACATGACCAGCACCAGCACAAGACTAATGGCAATTTAAGGGAGAAGCAGGGAATAAATAATTTGTTCATACATTTTGGCTGAAGTAACAGGTCTTAGAGACAAAATAGTAGATGATCATACTGGAAGTTGCTAACTGATTACCAGCAATATCAGGGAAAGGAGGGGACAAAGGTGTGAAATGTCATATGTCCCCAAAATTCTCTCCTGCATCCTTGTCAATGTCTGAGGTGCATTCTGGAGGAAACAGTGTGTTTGTGTTTCATGGCTTTTATGGGCTTTGCTTGCTTGGATATATATGATTGCTTCTTGAATCCACACAAATTTTCATCTTCTGCAACACCCTCTGGCAAGCTGTGTTTCACAGCTCAACCCTTAGAGCCACAGGACCACAGAATGGTTTGTGTTGGAAGGGATCTTAGAGATCATCTAGTTCCAAATCCCCTGCCATAGGAGGGAACATCTTCTGCTAGACCAGGTTGCTCAGAGCCCCTTCCAACCTGGCCTTGAGCACCTCCACGCATGGAGCATCCACAACTTCTGCGGGCAGCCTGTTCCAGTGTCTCACCCTGCTCACAGTAAAAAAATTCTTCCTAATATCCAATCTAAATCTACCCTTTTTTCAGTTTAAATCTGTTACTCCTCATGACTATATTCCCTAACAGAACTGTCCTCCCCATCTTTCCTGTAAGGTCCCCTTTAAGGCTGGAAGGCTGCTATGAGCTCCCACCCACAACCCTCTTTTTCTCTAGGCTGAAGATCTTGATTTTTTTTCCTTTGCTATCTACAAATGATGTCAGTATAATTGTCTTTACTTCTAGAAAAGCACCACGTAATATTTATATACAGTGTATGTGTTATTAATAACAATAATAGTTTTAGAGCACTGGGTTGAGTATTCTCTTGGCCTCTTACTTCATTTCCTATATATAAACAATTAATAAAAGAGTAAGTGATGGCGACAGGTGGAAGACAGGTTTTGGAAGGTTTACTTGCCATGACTTGGAGCTGCAGAACTGTGTGAATTCTGCAAATTTCCCAGGGCTATGTCAGTGAAATAACTTGTATTGACTTTCCCTTTAACACAAAACAGCACTTTTTAAGCAACACCCACAAATTCTCTGTAGCATTCCCTGTATTTTGTTTTAATCACATGATATATGCCAGACATTGAGTCATCTTTTGCTAAAGCACATAAAATGGTATTCAATCTTTATGCTTCCGTAGCTGTACAGCTTTGGAGATTATTGTTTTACAGGTTCTTAGGTGATTATCTTACCCATACAATATTACACTGCATAAAACTGTATCTCTTCATCGGAAATTGAGTTGTGATTCTTCATAGGAATTGCATTGTGATTCATATTTGCAATTATTGTCTAAATCCTTTCAATGACTCAAAATGACACAGTTAGTAAGAAAAGCCAAACCAATCTCCATGGGTAACATATCTGCCCCTTGCCTTGAATCTTTGATAACCTACACTAGCATGGTAGTCTTGTGAGTGTAATCTCTCTGGAACTTGTTCATACTTCTCTTCTCCATGGTCATATAGATAGTGACCATAAATTCAGATGGAAAATTTGTCTACAAAGTACCAACTGACACAAGGATGGCTGTAGCATTCAACATAGCTGGGATTTAGTGCACTAACATTTCACCTCAAGGACTTTTGTCATATCCCTTTAGTGTCTCAGTCTAGTTTCTCAGTAGGCAGATTTCTGGAGACTGGAGGCACTCCTCTGTCACACAGTTTGAGTCACAGTCTGGTACTTCTGTTACACAAAGGCCTTGTTCTGTAGCTTTGCTGATCAGTCTGGCACTTTTCCAGCTTTTGTGTTAGCACAAACATTTCTGAGAGTTTGAATACTGCCCTATCAGAGAACCTGTCCCAGCTGGAGCCTTAAAAGAGGGTTTTCCCTCCAGGAAAAGAATAATGGTGTCACTTCTGCTGGCCTTATTGACCTCACAAGACAAGAACACCCTTGATCACTAACTGCTTCTCCATGGGAAACCATCTCATTTCATCATAGAGAGAAAATTAAAAGCCTGGGCACTGATTTGTTTTGGTCTGCTGTTCTTCTCCCTTTGCACGGATCAGCATAGCACAGCTGCAGCATGGCTCTGATAAGCTTCAAAGAGTGAGCTTGGTTTAGTGTTTAAAAGCATTTGGAGCTCTGTACTTGCAGTGAATGAAGTGTAAATGGAGAATGGTGTTTTCCTTTGGCAGGAAAGATGACATAGGAGGACTGTGCTAGATCCTGAGAACTTGATCAAACTGCTTTTGAGTATAGGCCCATGACTTATTGGAACATCTTCAAAAAGGGAACACAGTCCTGAACTGAAGGTCTCAGTGGTTTAAACTATCATCTCTCCTCTTCATAATCTGTTCCAGTGCAGTGAAATTGTTCTTGGGGAGAAAAAAGTGTCATAAATCTCACTGGGATAGAATGACCTTAGGCTTGTAGCTGTGATCTTTTTCAGTGGGAGGATTTGGAAGCAATTTTTCTAGATAGTGTGTATATATTAAAAAAATATAATGTCTTACTGGATATAAAATTTCTAATGACTGCAACTTGGTTGAAAATCTATCTCAGTTTCAAATGAAACTGTGGAATTAAAATTGCACATCCATTTGATTCTTATTTATTTCCATACGTGTCCTTTGCTTCCACTCCCACAGTGTGAAGATGTAAAACTTTTGCTGGTTACAGATCAATCTCACTAAGCCTTTCTCCAATGCTGTGGCTGTTTCTATGTAGAAATAGGCTCTGACCACTGAAAAATACTCACATTTAAGCTTGGAGGAACACATCACAGTTCTAGCAATAATGTGACTGTTAAAATATTTGATCATTTTATGGTACAGATGACATTGAATATACAAAGCCAATATTTTGAAAGACGCACAACAATCAATACTTGAGCTCCAAAGGGGTTTATAAAATAAGTCAATATCATGGATCTGCCCAAGAGGTTTTAATTTGGTTGCATGGAATGCTACTCTTTAAGAAAAAAAGAAACACAAAAGCAAGGTTTAAAGTGCATAGCAACTAATTGAGAAAATAGCAAGTGTAATCAATTTTTTTAATAACGTTCATTGCCCTCAATACATATTTAGCATGATGTATTTAATTATAGATTTTGTGCTTTGATAGCAGCTCTTTGTAATGTGAAACCATGGCTCTACTGTGTCATGCAGTAGTGGGGTCCCACACTTGCCACTCCTTTCTTCCACTCACTCTGCCATGCTTAGCATATGCATGACTCGGTGTATGGACTGTCTAAAGCACGCTGCCTTTTATACTTGTGATTTAGCAGGATGAGTGGCAGCTTTCCTGAATTCAACCTGCCTGAGTGACAGCTTTACTTCACAAGGTGACACTTACCTGATCTGATTTCTTTTGTAGCTGGGTGTTTGTAGCTATTTTCCCCTCTTTTTTTTTTCACCTTCCCATAAAATAACTTTTACACATGCTGTCTAGCTGTAATGGAGATGTGTGAAGGGATAACAGTGTTGGGAGAAGCCTCCATCATTCACTCCATGCTCTGAGCAGATGCAGGGTAACCAGCTGTGTGAATCCACCCCTAGGCTATTGATTACCCTGTCACCATTACAAACTGTTTACACATTATCTCAAGTGGCTCAGTCTCAGGTTGTTCCTGCTACCCAACCAAACACAAAGACTCTTCTGCCAAGTGCCCTTTCATTCCATGATGGATTTCAGAAATCCATCAACAGCTATAGCACCTGCTGCTGCTTGGGCTTGGCCCACTGCTCTGGGCTGTCCTACAAGTTTCATAAATAGAAATGTTTATATCTGTAAAAAATGTGCATGGTTTCTGCATGGCTTATAATAAATAAGACAGGGCAAGCAACGCATTGTAGTGCAATAGCAGCTGGTTTCACTGCTGTGCATCATCAAGATGACAAACTGCAAGTTATCTGACACACAAGTTCATCTGTCAATCTGTTAGTCCTCGTTATCTTTACTGGATGCAACTCAAACACAACATGAAATACAGTCAGAGGTGGGGGAGTTCTCAGTGCTTGATCTGATGTCAGTTGTTGGGTTTATGTGCACTTTAGGTCTCAGTATCTTTTCTTTAACACAAAAGAATTTTTCCACAGGAAAGACTGTAAGAATGCAGAAATTCATATATTGGATCTCTGGAGAAGGGATGGTACAGGGGAGTCCCTTTTTCAATTTTCAGATATTATAAACTTATTTTAAATTAATAAATCACAACATCTCATGTAAATATATAGCCTATATTTTTTCCCTTGTTTGTCTCAAAACTCCTAATGAGGAATAGGTGAGTATTTTTACTACGACAGACACTATCACTGGTGATCTGTACCCATTGTGTGCGCATTTTTTGATGTCTACATGAAAGAATTAGACCCTTGCTCAAGGATACAGGGACATAGGTTGAGTGCCTGAAAGTTTATATACCAGTTAGGTAAAAAATTTCTGTTCCTTTAGTTTATCAGTGGCATGTGAAAATTTCCATGCATCCATTTGAAGATTAGACAGAACAGGACATGCAACAAACTTTTGGCCTTCCCTCAACATTATCCTGTTGCCTTGAACTAGGAAAGCATAGACTGTCTGATGCTGAGAACTGAGTTAACTCTGGGAGTTGAAAATTTTTGGCATCTGTAACAATTCAGGAATGTTTTATCAGATGCACATAATGATTTAGGCATTTCTGACCCATTGCAATGTAGACTTCTGTAATTGCTAACACTATAAGGCTTTTCTTCTGATGAGTAATGAGGACTTTATCTCTTCCCAGAGGGAAAAAAAAAGAAAAGAGAAATTGTACTATTTGTCAATTAAATAGTGCCATATTGGTCATAAAACGAATCATTACCATTTAATTAAAAGAAAAAGGAATGACACTGCAAATTTTGGAGCTAAAATAGGATTTCTTCTGCCTGACATTGTTCATAAATCAGTCTACTATAACTAATTGTAAAATCAACTTGTCACTAAAATCCAGAAAAGCTGCTTCCACCACCTTCCCTTCATCTACCAGGTGGGTGCCTCCCTCAGCATCATCGTTAGTACTCATGTGAAAGAGCAGAAATAAATAATAGTCTGAAGGTTGTGATAGGCTCTTCAGTCTTGTGATAAAACAACTAGTTTGTGCCCCAGGGAGGCAGCAAACCTCCCTGAAAAGAGGGTCCTGTCTGCAAATGGGTGCTTCTGTTCCGCATGAGAGAAAACCACCAATGACCATAACTCACAGTTGTCTCTTCTGGGAGCTGGTTTGCAGGTTTTGTTGCAAGTGGTTGGTCTCTCTGGCCCTGGCAAAATTTCTTGCATAGGTTCCTCCTCTATCTCATCATGTGCTTTGTATAAGATACCCAGAGCCCCACATCTACTCTGTAACAGCATCTTAGTGGGTAAGGAGGGCTTTTCCTTTCTGCTCTGTGCTGTAGCCTTCTTCCACCTCTCTTGAGCCATTGTAAAGCTGCCTTTCTCCTGGCACAAAGCAGATCCTGGACCTTTTACATAGCAGGCATGCTGAGTTGGCTTCCATGCATCAGAGATGGGAGAGTACAAGTCCATTGACCAATCTTTCTCTGGCAGATTCTGCAATTCTCCTCAGTTTGCCACCTCCTCCTGCAGCTCGGCCACCACAGAGAGCAGGTCATCAATCCGGTCACACTTTCCCACATGCTTGCTTGGAATCACTTGCCACCTCTCAGAATATCACTTTCCTCCTCTCAGAATATCCCTTCATACATCCCACAATCAGAAACCTGGGTGGTAACATGCTTGAGCAGCAGCTCTGTCTGTGTAGCTGCATTGGTTCTACCGGGTGCTAAAAGCTCAGAAGAAGCAGAGGACATTGACTTTTCCTGGGTGGTCACGATGCTGCCAACAACTACTTTCCACTGCTGGGCACCTGCCCACTGCAAAATGTAAATGATTGCCTGTTGCAGTCTCCAGGACTGATTTAGCAGGTTTAGCCTGCTAAAATATCCTGCACTGCCAGTGCAGGCTCTGTCTCTTGCTGTTTCTTCCAATCCATTGGTCTAAGTTGCTCAGGGAATGCCCGCTGTTTACTCAATTCTCTCCTTGTCCATGAGTTTCCTCATTGTGTTCTCTTGCTGCTTTTTGCTTCTGCTGCTCTGACTGCTTTGATGTCTCTTGCAATCTGCTCAGCTGACAGCTTTAAGGAACTGTATTCTTTCCTTGCAGAGGTATATTCAACTCCTCAGTTCCACAGATTTTCTTGCTGTTTGAGACCAGAAATTCAAAGCAAACATAGAACCAAGTCCACTGTTCCTTCCCAAATGACTCAAAAGATTCTGTACACGTATGTGGCACAATCTGAATTTCCTTTGATGATAATCATTTCTGAAAACTGTACCTGAAGATTGACTTCAGGAACATCAACAGTTTTGTTCCAGCCTGCAGTTTGCTCAGAGCTCTATCACTTTCCCAGGTAGAAAAAGCGTAATTCCAAACACAATCTGTTTCACCCAGGTTAGCATGTTCTAAATAGTCCAAGTAATAACAACAATAGTGTAATTGTAATCACCAAGTGAATATGCTGGGTGAGGATTGTATAAGGCTCAAATGAATTTAATGCACTTCTAAAACTAACAAAGACAACAAAGCCATCTTGTTAGGATTCTTGTATCTTTGCAGTGGATGTGTGTTTGTTCTGATGAGATATCTAAGTCTATGTACATACACAAAAGGGATAACTCAGCAATAATTGCATCTTATGTAGAGTATATAGTGGGAGGTGGGGGATAAACAGTTTGTGAATCAACAAACCATGAGGCTGCAGGCTGAGTTATTTATTGATTTATGACCCCCAGCTCCCAGTTTACTTCACATCTAATGCAATTATACCTTCTGGATTATGCTTCATTTAAGAGGGAAGGAAAATATATCATTTCATACAAGGAAACATGCTGTCTGCATGTTAATAATACTTCTAAGAGTTAGATACTATTTTGCATCTGGATACATTTTGGTGCGGTGTGACATTCAAAGTCTAATGTGCTGCCTGCTTTGACTTCATCTTAAAAAGCCCCAACAAGACACACTGCAAAAGAATTGCAGAGCAAACCTATTAGGTCCCATCAAATCATGCTACCAACCTTGATCTGTGCTGATTTAAAACACTGTGGAACAGCATTACCCCTTCAAACAACCACTGTGAATTCTGCAAGAGTTGGCAGCCTGTTCTATGAGACATATGAGGGACAAAGGGCAGGACTTCCATACAGGACTCTAGAGAAGTATGTGGCAAGCATCCTGTTTTCTGGGAATGTATCTGAAGCAGATGTGCTCTAGAGCATTTCTCAGATGACTTGGATCCCACAGTTTCTGGTGGATTCTTCAGGTCTGGCAAGACCATACTGGATGAGGAAATGGTTGCATGTGAAGGGGAAATCTTCCAACCAGCTCCGCTGTGCAGTAAATTGTTAGGGT
Source organism: Coloeus monedula (assembly GCF_965178545.1). Lineage (NCBI taxonomy): Eukaryota > Metazoa > Chordata > Aves > Passeriformes > Corvidae > Coloeus > Coloeus monedula. The sequence goes on along the minus strand of NC_138785.1, from coordinate 18,519,657 downwards.
TGTTGGTTTGTTGGGTTTTTTTTCTTTTTACTCATTTTTTTTTCCATAATAGATGTCCAAAAGCACACAGGGGACGAACCTTTTGTGCACACTGGTGGCTTGTTTTGGGATTTACTGTTCTGCAAGAAGAACATGTCTCTGTTACAGGAAGTGTAAAGAGTGGTGGTACACAAGCTCATGTCCACCCAGTGACAAAGCCTCATAGTGGCACCTGCTCACATTCCTACTCTGTGTTGCCATGTGCAGCTCCTGTGTCACAGTCATCTCATCTGGAGCCAGAGGCCATGGAACATTTATTCTTAATGCTGTAAGAAAAGATCATTAGTAGGGTACTCAAATTCTTAGCTAAATCACTCTGATTCTCATGACAGCAATTCATTTCAGTGAAAATGTTTCCTCGAAGCAATAAAAAAATTATTCCCCTTGCTTCACAAGTACAACCCTTCAGCCATGTCTCTATAAATCTTTCAATTGTTTTGTGACCTGTCAGAAGTATAATTTCCCTCACCAATAGCCTGAACCTACCAGGTGCTAAGTCTCCTTACAAAGTTCTAAAAGCCACACACAGCTTCATTGTGAATGCCTTCTCCTGACCATGTAGAGGCCCCAAGTTGTCCAAAAGAATCATAAACTCTTTAGAGTACATGAAGATATTAATTGTCCAGTGGAAATCATGCCAGCATGTGCCAGTGTTTTGGCCACACACTATGAGGCAGACCCAGTCTTCTTCTGTTCATAGAAGAGAGAACGAAAGACTTAGCAATGGGCTCTGGGACCTGAGTATGATCTGTGTGAATTGGCATAGCTGCCTTAAATGTTTCCCCTTGTTTTGGGGCCACGGCACCAGTCAGTGTAGCCTGGCTTCACCAAGGGACTTTAAAGCCCTGTACACCTCATCAGTGTCTCTTAATCTTGTCTTTCTATCGGAGAAAACATATTTGTTCCCTTTTCCTCAGATTTTGTGTTATAAACACACAAGAGGAACACAGTAGTCACACTTTAAGCAAATATGCAGGAGGATGTACCAGGATTTTGCATCTATATCTTTCTTTACATATTACTTACAGTCAACTATCACATTTGAAATATAAAGATAAGATGCTGTCATGCCGTACTGAGCAATGGCAAACATTTGGTTAATGTGGAAGGCAGTTCTTGTGCCTCTCTCCAAGTAATGTCACCAATGTTACCATCCAACCAGCAGTAAGGTGCTTTTTTTCTTAAACATTTGGACTGAAAATACTGGGGAGGCATTTAAAATGGACAGCTTCACTCCCTCACCTGAGTCACCTGTTATGTATCTTGCTAGACTCCCAAGCAAGGAAGACAACTGGTGAGAATGGATCCATCTAGATCACTTTTTGTGAGTCAGGTAAAAGGAATTTATCCTTGGGGCTGCAGAGGAAGATAGAAAGCATTTTGTGTCCCCTGACATGCAGTGTACGAGACTGCCTGTGTTGCCACTGAAGCCATGCACTTCTCCATTGCTGCCTTGTTGCTGTAGCAATGCCTGTAGTCCTGCTGCAGATTCTCATTTTAAACTCTCATTTTGAAAATATATAAAATCAGGGCTGTTAGGGATGTGCCCTTGTTGCTATGAAGATTTTGTAATTTTTATTTTATTTTATTTTTATTTTGCTATTACTCTGTTCAGGGCAGAGGAGTCCTTACAGCCTTAATTACAATATAATGACAGCAGGCTATGACCCTGCATTTTTAACATGACATAATTATATTAAGTTTTGTGCTGCTTTATGGCTAAATTATTTAGTTCAGTGCCTGAAGTCAACAGTGTCTACTCACTGCCATTAAAAATGGAGAATAGCTCAAGAACAGCTTCATGGTGCCACAATTAAATAAAGTCATTTGCTACAAGTTATTTTTCATCTCAGCAGAGACAATAGTCTGAGAGCAGAAGATTTCTAAGGGCAGAGGGCAATATGAAAAGTATAGGGATGAAGATAAATTCTATCAGGCTTAAAGAATGATTTGCTACAAATAAAATACAATCCCTTTCCCCCAGTACATTCAACCTCTCTCACTTCAGCTCACTGGGTTCAAAGTAACTGTGTTCAAATGCTAGTATTTACCTCATGTAGCATAATTCAGGGTGCTAGCTGTAGCATATATTTGTTTCTCCTTTTGATCAGTGTTTCAGGGTTATGGAAATGTTTATGGTTACAGTTTCAGGGTATGGAAATGACTGTGTTACAGCTACATCTGAAGAAGCACACAATTCTCTGATTTACATCACCTGGTGTGAAGTTGCAGGCAATAGCTGAGTGACTATCATTAGTATTTCAAAAGCGCCAAAACAGCTCAGAAATAAACTTTAGTTTGTGGACAGGGTACAAGTTCATACATTGTGTTGGCACTTTAAACCATTTTATCCATTGGTTAATGGTTACTTGCAGCAGCATTCCAAGCTGACTCAGTGCTCTGATAGGTGAAATACATGGAGTCTCTATTAATTAATTACAATAACTTGGAAATAAAGCCAGCAGATCTGAAATGATCAGGTATAATCTGGGAGTTCTGGCATTAAACACAGGCTGTTAAATATTTTGTGGAATTCAGGAAAAGGAAAGAAAATGAAGGTAATCTTCAAAAGTTGTGCAAACAAAAACCTGAACATTTGCTTTTCTGGGAAGGTACCAGGATAAAAGACTGCAGGGAGACCATACAATCTACATGGCTTTTTAAAAATTCATAGGAGCTATTTCTTTATAAGTCACATCTCAAAATCAATTCCTGTAATAAAACTCAAAGGTGGACTGGAAAAAAAATCTGATTAATTGTAACATGGAGGTAAAATAAAGAAATTGTAATATAACCTCTGGTGAGGTAGTTTTTGGTGAGAGATTTACAGTTTTCCAGTGAGAGGTCCAGTCTTTTTTAAGTTCTGGTTTTTATTCACTTTTTTATCTTAAAATAAACTTAGTATTCATAGGACTGATCATGTTAGAAGGAGAGGTTTTTCAAAAAAAAAAAGAACAGAACAACAAGGCAAAATTAATTAAACAATCAAAGGAAGTGTCAGCACAAACTGAGGCAAAGCTGGGGAAGGTGTATATTTCTATTTGAGAAAATAAACAAGCTGTGTCATATGCATTCTGAGTAGTAACCATTTCTGGATGAAATGGACTATTTCTGCAAAGAAATGAGGCTGTGGATCACTTCTTATATCATCCATGACCCCTTCAGGGTTTACAGAGCTGAGATTTGGCCTCAGCTTACCAAATCAAAAGGTGATTTAAAAAATACGTGGTAATTATCTAGCATTTTCATCTCTCTTCAGTGCCTACAAGAAGGTCTCTGAAGGACTGAGCTCCCCTTCAAGAATCTTTGGGATGTGCCTAAAAATCACCGGTCAAGTATGGCCCTTCAGATTTTGCACTGTTATGCCTGATTTAATATATTACAGGATCAAATAAGGTTGTGGAGGCCACACTACAGCTCTTTGCTAAACATTTACATTATATTGCAAAGATACAGCAAACACAGAGGGCTTTCAGTAGTGTGATACCTTACATTGATGTTTAACACATTCTCACCCCAAATAAACTCTTTAGTCAGGAGTTGGCTTTTTGCCTTGATGATGTTGTGTTGTCTTGATGGTCAAGTCTTTTTTAGCAGATATTTTTACAGACTAAACTAGACTAGACTAGACTACAATATCTGGAGTTGGAAGGGACCCACAAAGATCATCGAGTCCAACTCCTGACCCTGAGATATAGTCCAGGGATCTTGACAAACCTGACTTGTTTCCTTCAATGATCCTGGAGGCTTTAGTCTCCATACCGCACAGTCATAAACTTGCTGTTTTCATGGAGAGATGAGCATTAATCTCTAAGTATAACCATTATTTTGACTGTACCTGACCAGAATCTGTAGTATTTTCCATAAAGTTGTGCTTGACAGTATTGGCCAAGATGGCAGTGTTCTAAAATTAAAGAAATTCAAAGCAATTCAGCTCCAGCCCTGCCTCCTCCCAGGCACCTTGACCCCCAGAATTATACAAAGCCTCAATTTGTGGGGGGTTTTTTCTGTACAATGCAGGCATAGCCATTATGGAGCCTGGTTGTTCTTATGTGCACAGTCACAAGCTGTGGCACCACACAGATGGTATCCAAAACTAGTGAATTCAGAGCATCAAAGTATGGGAGTTGAAAAGATACAAGAAAAGTCACAGTCTTGCCCCAAAGTTCTGCCGCTTGGAAAGGCAACACACAACAGCAAGGTGGAGAATAACCACACTTTGGAATGGTTCAATAGGTAAGTGGCAAAATATCTGTAGGGTTTAAGGAAGCCACCATCAGCAGGAGGAAAGAATCATGCCTTTCCTGTTATGTAGCCATTGTCACTGCCAATATAAGGTACCTAGTAGGGAGAGAAGTGTCTGCTTTGTAATTTGCCCTTGGTTTGGACAAGTTTCTGAAATGCTGGTAGCCTGATTTATGACTCTGTTCTCAACTGGAAGCAATCAGATCACCCGATGTGCATCTGGCAACTTGCACAGTGAGTTCATTTTTCTGACCCATCTCTTAGCTGCAGGAAGTACTGCAGATAGCTTGGGAGAAAGACATAGCTATGATATGAGATACTTAAAAAAATGGTTGAGACCCCAGACCTGGAAATTTAAAAAAAAATCAACCAACTAAACAAAAACCTAATAAACCCCAAGCCATCCTAGATATAAGGTACACTTCATAGACTTCATTATCAATAATGAAACATACAGCCTAACTAACACAGAGCATAAGAAAACGTTGCTCGTAACATTTTGTCTCCAGGAAAAAGGGAGAGAAAGAGAACACACAGAATAGATATGTAGAGCAGAAGGATCCTCTGAAGGCTTTCATGTCTCTGCTCTGTGCCCAGGTCAACACACCTCACTGTTATTCTTTTCTGTTGTGTTTGTGATCCAATATCCTGTTTCTTCTCTATATCCCAAGCCACTACAGATGTGAGCAGTATGTTTAATCTGCTTGTAGGTTTGCACTTTTTGCTGCTTAAGTGTGTCTCTTATCCACTGTGATCACATTTTTGTTTTGGTAAGAGAGGTAGGTCATACCCAGCCCTGCTGAATTCCCATCTGCAAATGGACCCAAGTTTGTAATCTGCATGGATTAGACCAGGGTGTAAGTCATAGAATCATAGAATCATAGAATCATAGAATCATAGAATGGCTTGGGTTGGAAAAGATCTTAAATATCATCTACCTCCAAGCCCCCTGCTGTGGGCAGGGACACTTTTCACAAGACCAGGTTGCTCAGATCTCCATCACAAAAAAAATAGTATTAATTACTCTGAAAAATCAAGGTTCCTATTATGTGCTGACTGGCGATATCCCCAACGAGCAAATAAATTCCCAACATTGCCATCCATGCAGTTTGGGTGAAAGTTCAAGCAGAAAAAGCACATTCCTTTGCAAAGTGTTCTGTGAGGGAGGATTAATGAATATTCATTGTGTGCACAGGTCCAATTTGGTAGCGATACATTGCAGAATTACTACTGCTGTCCTGAGGGGAGGATTTGGAAGCATAGCAGTAAATAAGAGTTGGTATGCATTAAATCCGGCCTCACCAGAAATTAAAAGGAAAGAAAAATGAAGAACTAGACATTCAGTGAGTGAAACAGAGATCCAGGAGGAGCCAAATAGTATAGCACCATATTAATAGGTAATGTCCTAAAGCTTGTGCAATGGGAAGGCAAACTAAGGTATCACAGATAAATGTTAATTCTGGAATCCTCAAACTTTGAAGTCCTGAGCTGTATAATGAAACATCCTTTCAACGGAAAATTACAATACATTATGGCAAGATATTCAATACCCCTTTGTATAGAAATGAAGCAGGTTCAACCTTGGAGTTAACATCTTTGGGGAAAATTATGGGATTAAAAAAAATGAAAGTGCTCTAGCCGCTAATCACAAACAGCCAGCAATGAACCTTCCCTCAGGAAACTTGCTGAACTATCATTGTTAAGACCTAGAGGAAAAAAAGATGGTCACAATTTCTGACACCTGTAAGAGCCATCAGGAGACTGAAGTCACTAAAAGGCTTAGCTGAAGGATATGCTATGCATCTCTAAGGGGCTTTTGTGCTAGAAGACTTGTCATCTGGAGGCCACTTTCAGAGTCTTTTTCATCTCCTTTCTGATATAAAAGACCAGAGAAAGCTGCTTTTCTCATCCATGCCTCACACATTTGCAGAATAATTCTGCCTGTTTCACTGAGTGTGGAGCCGTGAGCAGCTAAATTTTTCCAGTCCTGAACCCCCAGGCATGTTCTCCTTGCACACAAATACACCAAATTACTGCATTGTTCTGCAGTTTTGGGAGGGACACTCTCAGGGCTCTGTTAGTTTTTGGATTAATTTCCTTCCATTTGGCACACATAGAACAAAAGTTTTCTAAAATTAAGGGGTTTTGTAACAGGAGTAAGATTTAGTAGAACAGTTTTGGTTGGCGGTGCCTTGTGCCTTGCTCTGTTTCTTTGTAGCTTTACGTTTGAACAAAAATATTTCAGCTGGCAAGCTTTTTAAATATAAGTCTTTGAGGGTCTGCTTCAAAACTGCAGCGGCTTCTGTCCCCATCTTATCAGTTCACGACCCTCTCTGGCTGAAATGCTGTGACAACATATTCACTCCTTGTGTTTCCGAGAGAAAGTCACTCTGCATTTGAAAATTGTCCATTTGAGCCCTTGACACGGAGGCCACTTCTTACCAAAATGAAAATGACAGTGTTAATACTTGAAAAAGAGCACACTACTTCTCTATATTTCCTACTGGCAGGAATGAAAGGAAACATTTCTTCACACACTAAACGCCAGAGCACTTTTCCTCCTGTGAAGCATGAAGTTGTCTCTACTGCTACTGTGCAGTGAGATCATCTGAAGAGAAGAAAGGAGAATGGTAGAGTGTGACTGAAAAATTCAAAAGATGTATGCCTAAGATGCAAAAGAGCTTAGTGGATGAAACTTCTTTAGTCAAAAACTTTGGCTTCTAGTGAGAAGATTTGTACTTTGTCCTATCCCCTCACTTTTGTTAAAACAAATATCCAATTAAGGGCAAAGAGACATTTTGTGTTTTTTAGCTTGTTGAACAAGGTGTATTTATTTAGGGTTAGTATGAGCAGCCCTCTTTCTTAGCCATCTCAGATATCAAGGAAAGTTTCCTCTGTGGACTGATGTCACATTTGTTTCTATGGAGCCAGACTAGATTTGGCATTTCCAAATTAAATATTTATTTTCCCCTTCATCTCACCTTATAACCAGTCAATTCTCTTAAAACATGGCACTTTGAAAAGCTCTATTGCTAGCTATTAGGGGTAAGGATATCTTAGATCAAAAACTAGAAAACTTTTCTTAGCCACTTATGTGTTCTCCAGTTTTCTCTCTCAGAATGTCTGAATAATTAAGAGACTTCAATAATAAACTGGAAAATAGCAACATATATACTTGGAGAGAGTTTGGGGGGTGGGGCAAGAGATTTTTTCAAGAAAAGCAGAAAAAATCAGCTCAATGGAGAGAGGGTTGAAAGCTCAGAAGCAAAACAAAAAAATTATATTGGCAATCAGTTGTGCCTCTGTGATTTGCTGCTGTTTCAAACTGCACACAATGTTCAAAAGTTCCATTTTATTCTATTTAGAGTAGGGCAGCAGAAAGAAGGGAGGAAAAGGAAACTGTGTTTGGCAAAATGCAAGGCAGTATCAAGGTGGAAAGCTTGGCCTCAGAACTGGGAGGTAAGTACTTTCTATTTTGCTTTCACAAACATTGGATTTGAGAGCAGAGACTGTGTTCTCTTTTCTAGTCAAACTCCACACACTGCCTACACGTCTACTTGCAGGGAATGGTAATACACATTTGTGAACTATGTTGCTGGGTACATGAAAGTGTCAGGAAGTCAGATGACATTCCTTACGCAGTGATCCTCTTCATCAGTGGATGAAGAAGAGTGCCACATTCCCTATCTGGAGGCCTTGGACATCTTCAGAGGTCTGTCATCAAGTAAGAGGGTGGAATGGAGCAGAAAAAGAGTGAGAAAGTGGTTCTTATGCACTCTGCCTTTGAGTAGCACTCTAATTCAATCCCTCTGGAAGGCTTCTCCAAGGGTCCATAGTGCTATGTGCGTGTTCCAGGACCAGTGGTGGGAACGAAGGTGATGTGGAAAGTGAAACATCAGGATGAAATGTGTCCTTGTAATTATTTGCTTGCTTAGTTGTTTTATGAAGTTTGGGGTTTTTTTCAGCAATTCCTACTTTCTTAGTGTGTGCCCTCAACTCTCGACATAGGTATTCCTTGCTAAAATGTGCACTTTTTTGCTTCAGAAAGAATTCTTTTAACTAATGCTGAGAATATTTTTTAGAAGGTTGTTCTTCTCTTTAATTTCTCCTTGCCCTTCTGGCTTAAAAAGGAAAAAATACTTTCAAAGTCTTATCCACATTCAACTAATTTTACAAAGGCCTTATTTTTTACGAAGAAAAAAAATCTCATCTCCTGCTGCTTTGGAGAAAGTAGAGTGACAAAGTCGGTCAACTGTTATCTCCAGGCATATCTGGGTCTTACCTCATTAATAGCATTTTTACTTCAGTTTATATCTCATAATCTATACTCTCCCTGATGTCAATGATAATATTTCTTGCTTAATAACACTGGCAGCTTCTATCCAAATCCAAAACCTCCAGTACACTCTACAGACCCCTAACAGGATCTGTTCCACTGGCCTTCTCTAGAGGTGATCTTGACCCAAATCACTTGTGCTATTTCTTCCCACTCCCCTTTGACATTTCTTTATTCATTGCTGTCCTTCATCTGCTTACGTTTTCTCTAGCTGTATTTTAAGACCAGACATGAAGAGTTTTTACTTACTATCTACTGCACATCTGCTTAAAGATTTTCTTACTCCTCTGAGCTCTGGTATCAAGAGACTGGAATCTGAGGCCAAGACAGACTGTTGAGGAGAGTACATGCATGATGGCCTCTATATGTAAACAAATTATTATTGTTTATGTGCTTGTCCTTCTCATGAATTGGAGAGCTGTACTTTAGGGTAAAGATGGTAAAAAAGTTCCTGCCTACATATCCACAAGTCCCATAACATATAAATGGAGGTGGGTTTTTGTATCTTAGCAATTTTATTGTGCTTTAATTCCTCTTTTTTGCATTAATGGTCATAGGCTATTTGGGAATCTAGACCCCCAGAGTGAAACTGGGAAGATGTTTCATCCCTTGGAGAAATTACACTCTGTCAGAAATGCCATCCAGGCTGACAGACTTTTTTGTAGGAAGAAATCAGCACAGTCTGTAGACATCTTTGTTTCCCAAGGAACAGCATTTTTCACTTGACTAAGTGGCAGAAATGAGGTGGTAAATCCACTTGTAGCAAACTTTTTCCTTCCTAAAACTGACAGAGAAAATCTTGAACTATGTGGCGTTTAAGGAGTGCAAAGGCTGGCTAATACTGTGGCACTCGGCACTGTCCCTGCACTGCCAGTTTGTGGGAGAGCAGGACATGAACAAGGGAAGGGAAAGCAAGGATACTGCCTCTGCTGAAGCTGCCCTGCCTGTCAAGATCAGCAGCTGATATTTCCACCTAAGCTGTATGAACCCAACAGAATCCATCTGCTGAACCATCTGTGTGATGAATCACTAAAACTACAGTCCATCTGTTGTTTCACTGCCACAAAGTTTGCCAGCCTCACCCTCACTCCGTTATTTGAATATTTTTATTTCCCCTCGGGCCTCCTCTGTGCTCTTGTCTCTCTCCTTGTCTGTATCTTGTTGTTTTGTTTTGTTAATACATTGCCTTTCCAATCTCTGAAATGTAAAAAAAGAGGAAGTTCTATTCCTACTACTCTTTAGTTAGCCAGGAATAGCTTTGCTCAGGGAAAATACAGATCTGTGTATCATCAATGCCTGTCTTCAGCTTCTCTGTACCAGGTAAGAGATTGAGGCTGTTTCACACTCCTTAAGACTGTCCCCCACATTTAGGCTGTCACATGGAACTATTAGAAGTTTAGATTGTGTGTTGACTTTTTCCTCACTCTTGAGGGAAGTATTTTTCATGTATTATTTACCTCTCGACTTGAAAATTCAACCTTGCCTCTAGTGTCTAAAAAAAAAAAAAAAGAGAGAGAGAAATGTCCAGTTACATCTTTACTCACATGTATCTTGCATTTGGGGAAGGCTTACCTGAAGGTCCTTCACCAGAGGACGAGTTTTGGCTGGCATCAGCCACAGCATAGTGCTGAGAGAGTGGGGATGGGCAGGAAATGTGCCTGTATGCAAAATAAAAAGCTGATTTCCGTGCATCTGAAAAAAAAGAAGGTATAATGTCTTTTACAGTCCTCACAGTCCAGCCAAGCAAATTTTCCCTATTTGCTCTCAGCTTTGATGTTTAATAAGGAACAAGAGTAGAATTTGGTCCTGTGTGAAGGCATAGAGAAAAGAGGAGAAGGAGACTCCTCATTATTTGTCACATATTTGGAAAGGAGACTGGTGTGCAAGCAGACATAAGGACCGTGGTATTTAAGAACTTGGCCATAGTCAGCAGGTTTCTGTGGTGTCAGCATTGACATTGACTCAGCCTGGACTGGGAAGGCTGTGTTGGACAGCCTGGGTACCACTCAGGGAAAACATGGTTTGCAGCAGGCCCACATCTGTCCCCTCTTTCTGCAGCACCTACTCCATCTGTCCCCCTACAGCCTCAGCTAAAGAGTAATGTTACAAAGCCCTTCAGATCAGGGCAGGGGCATGCAGGCATATCCCCTGCTCTCTCACAATTCTTGTGCCATGACTGAGGGATGGGGGAGCACATTTTTATCAAGGCCTGATCAAACTGGAATGCCTCACTGCAGTATCTGTCCCATCCACACATAGAAGAGCTGCTGCGGCACAGCAAGGCTGCCTTGAGAGGTGCTCGATGCCTCAAGCCTACTCAAGAGACATTTGTACAATGCCCTTAACAGTATGATTTAGCTCTTAGCGTTCAAGCAGTTGGACTAGATGGTAATTTTAGGTGCCTCTCAACTCTTCTGTTCTATTCTATTCTGTTCTTTATAACCTGCATTCACCAAGCAGAGGTGTTTAGATCAGCTCTTAGGCTTCTGCTCTACATCCCCTTTGTCTTGAATTCCCCTTTCTCTCTAGACTTTAGAAGGGCTAGAGAGACTGATCTCTTAATTTAGGCATTGAATTAGATGGCTAAAAAAAGCTGGCTGAATCACACCCCCCCATGCACTCCTCCTTGCTTTGCCTTGCTAAGGATTTGAAGTGATGACAAATTCACTACCCGTCACCACCAGGAGATGTTCAAATGATTAACTATACTGCTAAGATAAGGAAAAAGGCAACAACCTGGGCCTTTAATTTCAGATTAGCTACTATTTAGCTTCAACCTCCAACCAATGGATCTTTTAGACTTTTATCTACTAGATTAAAGGACTTTCTCCTGACAGCTATCCTTTTGTATAGGAATTTATGTTCCTGCACTTGGGAACATCAGAGATTAAAATCAGAACAGAAGGAGCACTGAAAAGTGTTGTACTTTGCTTAGGAGAGGGTGGGCTTATAAAACACCCAGGCTGATGTGGTCACTTTTGACAAAGAAAGAGTAAATAAGAGTGATGTCCTCTCTTGGCAAACAAATGAGTGAAAGAGCAGCAGCAGCGTGAGCCTGGAGAATAGCGATTTCTTGGCATTTTTGAAAGGACTGTATCCCTGCCCTTTCCTGCCCCATTCACTTTCAGACACTGCTTGTTCAGTAGTTTATCTCAGGCAAGAAGCAGTGTCTTCAACAGAGCAGTTAATGGAATTATTTAGTACAAAAGGGATGTTAAATGCAAACAGTGACTAGAGAAGCCCAGAAACAGGATTAACTCACTGCATGGATGAAGAAAGTGAATAAAAAGCAGAAATACTGTGTTATGTTTGGGCCCACAGATCTAGCCCAATTTTCAGAGGCACTGTTCTGGAAGGGTTAAAGGTAATGTTTCTGGGCAAATACAGAACAGTACTGTTCAAGGGATACCTGTTTTCATTAGAAGGCATGTATCTGCTTAAAATATCATCCAGCATAAGCAAATTTACTCTGCTTTATGATTTTCTTCAGTGTCCAACTGACTTGCATCCAGCTATTCAATTGGATTGAAAATTTTTGAGCTCAAATGGGTTGAACCCATTGATCTCTGTGTAGCAAGACTAGATTATAATATCATTTGGACGGAACATAAAGAGATCATCCAGTCCAACTGCCTGATCATCTCAGGGCTGACCAAAAATTAAAGCAGGTTATTTGGGGCATCCTGCAAATGCCTCTTAAACACCAATAGGCTTGGGGCAGTGAGCACATCTCCAAGTGAGAGGGGGAGAGAGAGATGTTCCCTGGCCAGAGAACTGTTCCCTTGGTGGAGAGAAGAGTATGGCTGTCTGGAGGAGCAAAGACAGGGTGGTTCGCTGTTCATGTAACAAGAACAATTCAGGGAAGATGAAGGAAGAGAAAACATTGACCTGTTGAAAGATAGGACACCAATCAAGAAACATGAGAAGGAGCAGCTATGGCCCTTACTCTCAGACCCAAAAAGGGATGGCAGGTAGGCAGTGGTGTCATGCAAAGAGATGTGACTGTGGGACAAGCGCTAAAATCCCCTGCTCTGCAAGTAGAAGCAGTCTCAGTGTGCCAGACCTTGCTGAGATCTGGCTTGCTAGTCACACATGCTTATCATGCCACCCCTGGGAACTGGAGCTAGCATTCCTGCTTGTCACTGCACTGCACAGAGATGTTATTGTGTTTAGAGCTAGCTCAGGTGTCTTTTAACACACCGCTGTGCAGACAGGCTGGATATTTAACACCCATTTGTTTTTTCAGTTGGGTAATTTATAGCTCAGGATGCAGAACTGTCTCAGAAAATGAATCCATGTGCTAACTGCAGCCATCCAGGAAGACCCTCTGATAGCTGTTTGTTCTTGGCTCCTAGGTTTGCCCTAGGCTGTTCAGTTGACACGTCTGCAATGTGTCAGACCTGTCTGCATCTGTGCAGTTTTTGGTATTTCTGACTTGGGAAACATAGGTTGGAGGGCAAATGCAGCCTGTAATTATATAATCTTTCTCTCCTAAAAATAAAACCAACCAACCAAACCAAAGCAAAACAAACAAACAAAAAACCAAACACAAAAAAAACCCCTCTGAAGTAAAATCTATGACTTTATAGCCCACAGACTCAACCTGGGATTGTGGATACCCATGCACCAGGCTATTTTTTGCAATTGCTTCCTGTGGCAGGTATCAGAAGAAAATTTCACCAACACACATTAATTTCTGAGGGAATATATTTGATTTGGAAAGCAAAACCATTTCAGGGACTTTCTGATAAGCTCTGCTTTGAACTGATGATTTTCTGAAAGTTACTTAAACAACAGAAGTAAATAGCCTCATACAATATGCCAGCTAATTTTTTATGACAACTGATGAAGGACAAATAGAGAAGGAGAATGTGGGAAAAAAAATGATTCACTGGAAAATATTTGAGTTTTGTACAAGCATTCAAATAATGATAGATCCCAGTCAGAAATAATGTAGTCATAAAAAAAGATGAATTGGATCATTTACTTGAAACAAATAGTGTAACCAACTCTACTCCACAACCACAAAAAACAAATTTATCTCATAGCAGATGACAGCCCTTTCTCAGGAAAAGGTATTGCTATACAGTCAGCATATACATTTTCAAAGGAATTGGCATTGGGAAAGAGCACTCTTCAAGCACTTAATATAGGTGATTTTTCTTTATGACTTTCATTTAAAGTACATTATGAAAGTCACTTGATTCTACTTGCCAAGTAGAATAAATGACATGAATAAATGACTTTCAAAGCCGCCAAAACACTGGAACTGATTTAATATACTAAGAGGAAACATTGTCAGAGCAGCATTCGGAATCAGTCACACTGGTTTGGAAGTTTACCACCATGTAAAAGCTATATTACAAGATTGTGGCATGAGACATGGAGACTGACGCGGGCTCATTGCCACAGAAGGGAAGATCTTTGTCATCCTTACCAAACATGCAGCAAACGGGTTCAGATAAAGGCCCTTGCTTTATGACTGACTGCCTGTTGTGAGAACCACTTACCACAGAGCTCCCCAAAATTTAGGTCGTCATTTGGATCCAGCTGAGTTCTGACCTGAGTTAGAGACTGCCCTTCCAAATGGTCCATCACATTTGTTAGTGGAAATCTGCCCTTCTCTTTAGCAGAAAAATTGGACTGAGTGTCATTTTCTTATAAATGCTGATTGGTTATCTGCAACTTATCTGGAGGGGATCCTCACAGCAAAATATTGAGTCTGTTGTGCATCTTGTCTGAAGCTTCTCCAACAGAGAAAAAAAATAATAAATAAAATACTTCCAATGAATTGTGTCTGAGGATTCTGTAATATTTAGACACCACTTGCTACCATCCAAATATTCCTAGTAAGAACTGGAGCTGGTCAAAAAAACCCCATGTAAATTCTCACAAACAAGGGCAGAGTAAACTTGTCCTAATTTTCATTTAAACATTTCAAGACATGATATTCCTCCATCAGTGATGGAGCCAATAAGAGAGCAAGCAGAAAAAATTTCTATCAGCAGAAATGTTTATAAGGAGACATGTCTTCATACATTTTGGAAATAAACTAGAAGAGGAATTTTCTAAATGTTTAGGGTTTTGCAAATGGCAAAGAAAACTCGACTGGAGGATCTACTGCCTTCCTTCCTGCTGTCTTTGTGTATGGTCTCAGGAGGAGAGTCAGAGGTGGCAGCTTGCACAAGTTACTACCTGAGAGTGTGAGCCAGTATGGGAAGACTATAGCCTGTATGGCACATTTCAATTATTTATATATTCATGGGTTCAGGTGTTGATTTGCAGGTCTACGTAAAGGACACTGGAAAATGTTGTCAGTTCAAAAGGACTGTTTGCCATCTGTTGTGTTTACTGTAAAGCACCCCAGATTGCATGAAGACAATTCCTTGATATAGTCTTGCCCTCCTATCTGTTTCTGCAGTCTCACATTAATCTAACCTTAAAAACAAAAAACAAAAATGCATCTTGTTATCAGGTTGTACTAGGCAACAGGAAAATTTGCTGTCTTTGAAATCTATATATCTGCAGATGGGTTCACCAAGCCAATTTATACTGGTGATATAGTATCCCACTGGAGAGGGGATAGGTACTTCACAAAATGATATCTGATCTTCCGATCTCTATCAAAAATGTAGGCTGAAGTTAGCCTGCGAAGTAATGATTTTTTAAATTTTTTTCTGTAAACAAAATGAGATTTATACAAGATACTAACTAGCAGGCAGCTGGAACTGAGTAAAACCCATCTCACTCAAGGTCTATTCCCAGTTCTGCTTCCAAAATCTAACATGCTTCAGCTGTTGCCCCTATAAATATGTTTCACTGGATACAATCCCCAATTTATCTGCATAGCAGGCACTCTAAACAAAACAAAATGAAGTACAATCACTGTTTCACCACATCCCAGAAAATTAGAGGTATTTTTCTCTTCTAACACATTTTGCCCACAATTGTGTAGAAAGTTATCCTTGAGAACATGAGTCCTTCCTCCATTCTTTGCAGATTTCTTTATTATGAAAGTATTCACTTCCTGAACTCTTTTACTTTACTGTAAAATGGATGTGTATGTTGCAAATAGGTTTTACTGTTGTCATCTTAGTCTTGAAACCTTCATCAGCTAGCCCAAACAGGCTGTTATTTCTGTGTTGAACAGCTTCAGCCCAGTGACTGTGAGGCACTGTTAATTTATTGTTAAAAGCCTGAAACATTTTTCTCTTATGGAAATACAAACATCCTCTAGGCTTTGTACCTTCAAGGCTGTTTTTTAAGATAAAGTCTACTGCCTATCAGAGCATTGCACCACTTTAATATCTAACAAGGACATAATGTGAAGGCCTTTAAAAATCAGAGGCAATTTTTGCAAAAGGTTTTTCACTATGCCTTCTCAAATACTACATTTTATGAATGAAAGTAAATTCTTGCTACCCACAAATACTTGTTCAGTGTCAATAAGATATAAAGGCAGAAGATTCATGTCAATGGTTAAATGGAAAGGTTTCGAGGAAAAAGCATTTACTAACTGTAGAATGAATCCTGAGGTTTTGTAAAAATAAATGATATGATAGAAACATAAATGGCACACAAAATCTGTTAAGTATCGTAATTTCCAAATTCTCAAATATCTTTGCCCACCAAGAGTGCTACTCTACTGCCCTTTCCTGCAGCTCTTAATGCCAGAGTGAGAGTCAAGCGTTCACAATAAGGACATTTCTTTATTACTTTTATTTATTTATTTATTTATAAAATCCTGTGGGAGCAATTCAGGAACAGTCACTAGAAGCCCTTCCATTTTATCCTTGGGACAGAAGAAAATCTACCTAAGAAAAGATATGAATCTATTATAGGAGTAAACTTGTTTCACCTCACTCGTGACTGCCAATTTAAGACAGAAGTAAATGTCACAGATCAGCTTACTATAGCATTTCTTCTCAAAAATCTTGTTGTGGTACATATCTATATGGAACAAAGAATATGCTAATATTTCCTAGTATTCTTTACAGTAAATGGATATCTGACAGGATTAACGGAGAAGACAAAGTTTTTGGGTTTTGTACTACTGGCCTTCAAGAGGCATCAGTGAAAGAGCTTTCTGCAAAGAGTGCACATCATGAGCGAGAAGTCTATTTCATGCCATTCTACCATGTTCCGTTCTGTTCCATTCTATTCCATTTACTTTCATTCAATTCCACTCTATTCCTCTTAATTTCGTGTAATTCCATTGCATTCCATGCCATTCCATGAGGTGTCATTCCATTTTATTCTATGAAATTCCATTCCATTCCATGCCATGCCATGCCATGCCATGCCATGCCATGCCATTCTATTAGGTTTCATTTATTAAATTCCATTCCATTCCATTCCATTCCATTCCATTCCATTTCGTTCCATTCCATTCCATGCCATTCTATGAGGTTTCATTTCATTCCATTCCATTTCATTCCGTTAAATTCTATGAAATTTTATTCCACTCCATTCCCTTCCATTCTGTGGTATTTTATTTGTAATCAGATCTATCCAGTCCTTTTGCTTTGTTTTTCAGCTCAGAGCAAAAACTGAGAACTTCACCATGATTATTGTCATACTGAGCTGGGGCCCTCCAAACCTCCTCTTCTCTGCAGATGTGGAAGGGAACAAGGTGCATGAGCAGGTGCTTGCCTGTATCTGGTGAAGCTCTCAGTTGCACAGGTAAACATTCAGGTCATTCCCCTTCATAGAAAGAGACATCTCGTCTGGACACACACAGATATTTGTACCTCCCATTCCTTTGGAAATGCCTCCACAGGTAGACCAAAATAAGAATTCATCTAAATATGGTGCCACAAAGCTGTATTCTCCTCTGCAGTGACCAGCTGGGCTTGTTTACCGACTTACAGTGACCTAAACCATGTCTCACACTTAAATTGGCCTAATAGAGGCCCTACAGCCCATTTCCCCACTCCTATAAGAATGCAAAACTCTGCTGGTGCCTGTGCTGTGGAAACTGCACAGTGAATGCATTTTCTGCATGGAAAACAATGGCAGCCTGCTTTGCAGGCTAGTTACAGCAATAGGTTTCAGATTTGTAAGATAATTTGTGACATTTACTTCTGTCTCAAACTGGCAGCACAAGTGTGGTGAAACAAGTTTACTCCTATAATAGATTCATATCTTTGCTTAGGTAGTTTTTCTACTGAATAAATACCTGCTTAAAACTTATGTCTCAGGGAAGGGGCAAAACATCCTCACCACATGCAAAATACAAAAAAAAAAAAAAAGCAGGGTACGAAAAGAAGAAAAATAGTATTCTCCATCAGAGCTTTTTACTATTTGGAAACTGGGACATGAGGAGCATAATATAAATAAATTATGCCCCTTAACAATATCATAGAAACAAGTAAAATAATAATCTGTCTACATTCCTCAAGGAAAAATGCTACTGACTTTTAGCCCAAAGAATTTTTATTTCATGTGAGTGAAACAACACAATTCACAGTCATATGTTAGGCAAAAGATTACTTAGAAATTGGAATGGTTTATTGTGTTTGTGATGCACGAGTTTCTAGAGCTGTTGAATTTGTCATTATTTCAGTTTCTTTCAGAAAAACAATCAATATCCAGAATCAGAAGATGGGGTAAATATATTTTCTGGGAGTGAAGTTCTTTCTACATGCTTAAAAAATCCTTATTGAGGTTTAGAAATTACCAAAAAAATAGCACTCAGCTTTCATTTGACTGGGGTATTTTTTCAGAGTACTTTAGAATCCAAGTTCTGCAACTTCACAACTGGAATTAACCCATCCTCCAACACCTGAATTTCTAGGAAAATATAGGTGGAAGACTCCCTTGAAAACATTTGGGGGAAGCATTCTTCTTACTGCCTACAGAGTGAGGCAGCTAATGGCTTAATTTAAAACATTTATTAAAAATATATAAGACTGAATTTGGGAAATGGTAGTAGGTTTTGTGGGGGGGGGAATACCGTCTTAAATTCCAGTAGGTTCTTGCAGCTAAACAACTGTAAGATATTTACTTGCAAGTATCATAACACTACTACAAGGATCACTGCTCTAAATGATCCCTTAATCTGGGACTGGGAGAAGTGTTTAATTGCCTCATCTTCTGGTCAAAGAATAGAACATCCTTGGAGAGCTTCACTATGTGTTCCTACTTCCCTGTATGGTTAGAGTGTTCCACTGCTTAGCCACTCTTCCAGTGAAGAAGCTTTCCAATCCAATCTAAACCCTGAAACTTCTGTGCTGATCAGCTTGCTTTGGCTGGTCATAGTGGAACAAGACTCAGCGTGGCACTGCTTTGTCTGTCAGAAGTGGTTTCTTGTATTTGCAGTGAATCTTTGGCACCGAGGACAGAAATATATCAGAGCTCAAGTACCTGGGGTTCAAACTCTGAAGGGAGCTGACAAGAAAGATTGAGAGAGACTTTTACAAGAGCATGTAGTGACAGGATAAGAGGGAATGGCTTCAAACTGAAAGAGAGTAGTTTAGATATCAGGAAGAAATTCTTTATTGTGATGGCCATGAGGCACTGAAACAGGTTGCCCAGAGAACTTGTGGGTGCCTAATCCATAGTAGTAATATTCAGGGCCGGGTTTGATAGGGCTTTGAGCAATCTGGTTTAATGGAAAGTGACCCTCTCCTTAGCAGGAGGGGCTGAAACTAAGTGGTCTTTAAGGTCCCCTCCAGCCCAAGCCATTCTTGGATTCTATGCTTCTATGATATTCAAGGATTTTACTGTCACAGAGGGCAGAATCCAGTCTTCCATCTCCTGACAGAACAAAGTATTCTCTATCTTTGATTGCCTCCTATCTCCCTTTTTCCTGACTGGGAAGTTACCTGTTGTTAACAGCACAAGTTATCAGAAATATGTCCTTGCTAAAGTCAGCCAACAAGCTCTTTATGACTCAGAAAAGAAGCCTTCTGGTTATTTGGCTCAAGTGGAGCCATATGGACAATCTACTTCCCAAATGGCAATGAATCGGATAAAGAGATTCCCTGCCCCAACACTAAGCAGGAAGTGTTGACCTAATTGACAGATAAAGGATCTGGCCGGAAAAGAAACTGATACTGTCACTGTTCAAAATGCTTTTATACCTCTAGGTTTAAGCAAACAATAGGAAGTTCCAATAAAAAAATGGAACTATTTGAATCTATTTTATGAAAATGACAGAGAAATTACAATTACCTACATTGAGCCAGCAGTTGTGCATAGGTATATGCCAGTATAGTTTCCTGTTGAATAGTACAAACCATTGCAAGGAAAAAAACCCAAACCAAACCAAATCTAAAACAAAACAACAAACCCCATACAAGCAAGGCTCGGGAGTTACAGTAGATAAAGCTGTAACCCACAAATCTGCAACCACTGCAGAAGACAAGTGCTGATGTACACAAAACGAAGCCATTTATGTAGACACTTGTACTGTAGATACTGCATATCACAGTTATCAAGGTCAGCTATGTATGAATTGCACAAGACCCTATCCATTACAGATGTAGCTGTTATGGGACTTCTTTTAACAGGAATCCAACTGTTCAACTATGGTTTGAGTTTAAACTCCCTTCCCAACACTGCCTTGAAGATTTGAGGGATTCATAATTCAGATGCTTGCATTAAATTTTACTTCTCAGGCCAAAAAGCTTTTCCTTTCCTCCCCTGAGCCATTGTCAAGGTCTTATGGGTATTGTAACATTCGTGCCTCAGCTACTGCAGATGCTGCTGAAACAAACTGATTTTTACAACTCCAATCTTCATTTCTTCTGTTTCCCTACACTCTGCATTTGACTCCAATAACATTGTTGAGGCAGTTGCCTGGAGAAGAAGAGAGGGGAGACCTCATTGCAGTCTACAACTTCCTCTCGAGGGAAGCAGAGTGACAGGCACTGATCTGTTCTCTGCGGTGCCCAGTGACATGACTCGAGGGAAAGGCCTGAACGTGTGTCAGGAGAGGTTTAGGTTGGATATTACAAGAAGGTTCTTTACCCAGAAGGTGATTGGGCACTGAAACAGGATCCCCAGGGAAGTGGCCACAGCACCAAACCTGATAGGTCTGAAGAGGTGTTTGGACAATGCTCCCAGGCACATGGTGGGATTCTCAGGATTGTTCTGCACGGGGACAGGAATTGGACTTTGATGATCCTAGTGAGTACCTTCCAATTCAGGATATTCTATGACTGTAATTCTGTGCTAAGTTCCTATTGTAGCCTTTCTGATTCAGCATTAAAGTTTCTTTCTTTTTACTGCACTTTGAGAAACTCGTCTTACAAATTATGACATGTATATTTTATAAAGCAAATTAATATGCTAAAATATGCACAAATCAGTCTGATTTTGCCTAAAGGCATCTGTCCAAATGGGAAAAAACCATCAGAAGTTCATTAATTGCAGTCTTACAAATGCTGTTCCTTACAGAGACATGGATGAAGAACTCATGGCACAAAAAGGCAAAAGCAGGTTAGGTTTTTTAATCAAAAACTGAATTGGGAAGCTATAGAAACCAAACATGTTTTGTAACAAAACTTTGGACTTTGAGTCAATTTAGGCAGCGGCTGATCCCCAAAGAATTTCCATGTTCAAGAAGTTAATCCCAGGAAAAAGACTGAGACCCTATTAGGTATAGAGTCCATATTTGAACCCATAATTGTCATTTATTAATTTTGGTGTTGAGCTGGGTGTTCCGCTCTTGATAAGACAACCACGGAGAGAAGTGTGGAACTGCAGTGGACATTTGAACTATGAAAGGGAACATAAATATGCAAACAGGTGCTAAGTGAAAGGAAAAGGCAGTTATCTCAGACTGCTTCCCTTTTTATTGTACTGAACATCAGGAAGAGATTCTTCTGCTCCTTACATGCTTCCTGGCTCCCAACAGGGCTGGAGTCCACTGGCAGAGCATTGCTACAAGGATGTTTACTCACAGCATCACTCCTTACAATAGAGTCCTACAGTATAAGGTACAAGAAAATTGTTCATCCTGCTTGATTTGCAATCTGATCAGTGAAAGAACGGCCCTGGAGCCATAAGGTGCACAAGTCAGTGAGTATTTTGCTGTTAACCAGGCTTTGATTTCTCCTCACTACCATCTAGACAACCATCTTACTAAAAAAATGCCCAAGGGTGATTCAAAAAAAGCAAGGAGGTACAGGTTTGTTCCATCTGTGTCAGGATAGCAAAGTACAGGCAGTGAAAGCAGCACCACATCCAGAGAGGCCAACACTGTGCTCAAGGCCACTGAAGCAAATGTTCTTAAATTGTTGTGTGTAAAATTTTGGCTCCATTATTTTAATATGAAAAACTTCTTGCCTTTTTTTTTTGTGTCTTCTCTCTTTCTTTTGAAAAGGGAAGAAAACAGTGCAGGAAAAGCAGAGACATGAAAACCAGAAATCAAAACCAGAAAATAATTGAAATATAGACAGTGGAAGCTGGTAGTATTACCCTTGAAAAACTGTGCAGGGCCAGAAGTTTGACTCGATGATCCTTGTGGGTCCTTTCCAAATCAGCTTATTCTGTGATTCTGTGATTGTTTAAAAAAGAACAGTAGCTTCTTGTATCCTATCATCTATTCAGTTAGTGCCCAAGAAGAGTTCTTCCCCAAAATATCTTCTATGGTCCTTGCAGTGATGATTTCTTGTCAAAATAAGCTGGAGAGAAAATCTTACAGTGGAAGGGAAGAATATTAGAGGACAAGAATAAAATCACTGCAATGGCAAGATAACCTCATAAACTTGCCCTCAGTGCCACTCAAAGTGCTTTTCCTCCTGAGAAGCTGCTGAGCTCCAGCACTTTCATTCTTTACAGTACATGGGACAACAGGCTCCCCTCACATGTTTGCAGGACTGATCCGCTTCACCTCATAGTTTCCATACTTTGATGAGGACGAGGAACATCGTTAGGAGGCAGCAATTTGTTAAAGTTAGAGTGGTCTGAGTCTATAATCCTCAGAGCAGACCAGCTGAGTGTCTCCCAGTGTTTCCTTGGGAGCCATATCATCCCATTTCTAAAGCAGACAGCTCCACTGTTCAAGTCTTGAAATATTTCTGTAGGTGCCCATGCTGTACCACAGTCTCAGCCTAGGACTGTAACCATGTCCCTTGTTTTCTGAGCTATGATGTCCCTGTGGTGAGGGAAGTTGACACTTCCCAAACACCCACTTGCTCTTCACAACATGACACTATACAGCTTCATTTTTTTGGAAGATGTCCCTGAGCATTGCAAGAGGGTTGGACTGGAAGACCTTTATAGGTACCTTCCAACCCACACTCTTTTTTGATTATGGTAGGATATGGATACTAGGCAGTGGGGGCTGTGTGTGCATCTGGAAAAGGCAGTGTAAGATGACTGCAGTGTGCCTTGCTGGATTTTGGCTGTTATATCACAATAATCTGTGAATAAGAGGAGATGCAGAATTACCACATCAGCTCACGGAATCCTGTCAGCACTAACAGCAACACCGTGGATGCCTCTATTTACAGTAAAGGAGATTCATGGATAAGCACTTGGCATCCTTTTGTTGCTCACTTCATAGCCAGTGAAGTTCCCTATCCAGTATTGTGTAGCTGCCTGGAGTTGTAGAATGATACTGTTGGGTAACTTAACGCTGTGCAGAGTATTAATGAAACGAGAGGGTGAAAATAAGGCCTGTGTCACCCACCCATTTCTTCTTCAGTAGTTTTGTTCTTTGGAGAGTGATGTGCCAGTACCAGCCACTAATCACCTCTACAATTTGGTCTGGGTCTATTTTTAATGCTCAAAACACAAAGTTCTGTCTCTGTTTTGGCAGATGAACATTGCAGCAGATGTCAAAACAGATGTGTATACAAGTTAATGATGGGATTCACCACAGTCAATTTTAGCCTTTTGTAACTTATGCACATGTACACCAATGGTTGTTATGTTCAGCAGAGATACTCAGAGAATGGTGAATTCTGTGTTCCTGTCTGCTTTTAATGATTAATGAGACTCTGATGTGTATGATCTACATCTTTGAGAAACCTCAAAGTTGGGCACTTAAATCCTACCCTAAACATGCAAAGATATAAATGGTCCTTAATTTCAGATTCTTGTCCTTTAGAGCAGGCTGGACTTAATTCTATAAACTTCTTAAAACACTGAAGAAGTGTTCGATGAATGTAGGAAGAGTGATATTTACTTTTATTACCTACCTCCTCCACTACCCACGCCAGTTACATTTTTAACATGTCAATATCCATGTTTTTCAGGTTTAGATCTTTGCCAAAAAAGAGAGAAAGAGTGATTGAAAAGGAACTTGCTGTGGCATTTGAGGGTATTTGTTGCTGGACTAATCCTTCCCTGTTTGTGACATGTCCTTTGTCAGATGCACACTGATGACAGCATAGCTTCTGCTTACATCAAATTCCTAACAGAGAGAGAAGAACTAGTGATGCAGCCGCAGTACTCAGTTTAGCTGTAGACTTGGAATACTTCAGACTTCAGCATGCCCTACATCCAGGGGCCATGGCTGATCTGCTTTCAAAATGAAGATTTTTTTCATTCAGATGTTTTTGGAGATAAACATCTTTCTTTGTCATGATACTCCTGGTTCAAATTTGTTTCCAGTTGTGTATAAAGGCTCCAGATAGAGCTGGTAATGGGTGTTGTAGACACAACTGCACCTGCTTTGTAAATACAGCTCCATGTAATAACAATGGAAATATTTTGTGGCAATCAACCATTTCATCTTTCTGTAAAAATACAATGAATTTACAATCCCTCATGCATGAAAGTTTCTTTTTTAGGGCCTCCCTTTACAGTGATTTTGTAAGAAAATAATCTGTGTTCTCAACAGGCCTGTTCATCAGTAAAAAGGTGTCAGCAAAAAATTGGATGGTTGTTAGAGACACCCGGAAGAATTCTTTCCAGCCTTATTAAAAAATACAAAAACAGTTTTTTGACTGCTTGGAAAAACAGATCAAATTGTGAATGCAGACAGAAGATCAAACAGATCCCAGGCATCTCTTTCCCCTAAAGGAGTTAATCTGTCTTCTTTTATTAAAAAAGTTAAATGCAAAAAGGCCTAATTCTTATCTACAGAGACTCAGCAGAGCGCTAGTGGGAAAGCAACATCAATTGGCAGAGGAAGACATTTCTCTGCAGGCTCTGTGCTCTGTGCTGGCAGAGCAGGGGGTGGAAATATCTCACGTATGGCCTAGGAGATGTAACCTGACTTGTTGGACCTGAGCACTGCTACCCTGGATTCAAAGTGTCCACAGCACATGGAGAAATGCTGAGCCATTAGAGTGGCAGGCTCAATCTGGCCTGTGCCTGCTGCATCCAGGGCACTACTCTGGGGAAAAGCTGTCTTTGGTTTCCAAATGCAGCACTAGCACTTGCACATAATAAGCATCCCCAGGGTTGAACATGGGTTCAGGCCCTTGCTGGGCCAGTTTTGGCACCTACAGTGAAAGGAACTTTCCAACAGGGAAGCAGTAGCTGCTGCTCATCTTTATATCCTTGCTGATCACCTTCAGTATCTCTGTGACCAGAGTCAGGAATTTTGAGAGTTTATCCAATTTCCAAGCAGAGGCACAGCAGTCTAGCATTATCTTCCCCAGAGATCTCTTACCTCTAGACACGTCAAATTTAAGTATGTGAGCCAGTAAGAAAACACCAGCTGTAGATCCCCTTCTTAAAGACCCACAACTATCAGGTTTTACTATTTTGGCTTGGGAGCAGGTGCTTACTGGAAATGTAGGCTATAACTCAAGGGAGAAAATTAATCTCCCCAGCCCCCTCTCCTTCTGCCCCTCCCCTCTCCCCCCCCCCCCCCCAAAAAAAAGTCTTTTGGAATATCACCAAGGTTCTGCTTAAAAGGGTTCCATGGTGCTATGAACTTGAATGTCAGCAGATAATTAGTAGATTTAATTACATGAGGAGAACAAATATATCGGAGTGGCACATAAGCAAAGTGAGATTCTCTGTGTCCCTGGTATGGAAAACTGCCTGTGGATGTTACATTAGGAGACAGATACTGAGTCAGGAAGGCTTGCACTAGGAAAATGAGGACAGTGGAGAAAACAGGGTGTTGAAATGATGCCCAAAGAGGAAGGGGAAAGGAGTTCATCTTTCACTGACAAAAAGCCAAAATGCTAGAAAAGTCAGATTGTAAGAGGAGGAAGAGGAATCTATGCCCCTTGAGGAGCCCTAAATGGATGAAGTTTTTTAGGAGTGTGAGGACGTCTGTCAGAGCAGAAAAACATCCAGGGTTGGGGGAGAGGAGCTCAGAACTTTCTCATAGATAATGGGCCTTTAAAAGCAGTGAAGGCCTCCTTGTTCTCCCTTTTTTTCTGCCTGATCTGTCTTTTAGATGAAATAATATATCCCATATTCATTAAACCCTATTAAATAGCTTCACAATTAAGGATGTGAATAAGGTGTAGATTGTAATTAACTTTATGGCCATATAAAAGGTGCAAGAAAGGAATACATCAAATTACAGAAGCTGGAGGGAGAAGAAAGAAGTAGAGGCTGCAGAACATTTTTCTGCTTCATTATTGACAGTATTTGAATAAAGAATTAAAAAAAAAAAGTCTCAAGATGAAAAGCTGGTTCTTCCCTGGATTTTCACAGGCTGAATTTTCTGGAAAATTACTTATAAAGAGAAGACAAATGAAAAGCACCTACCGCCTACAGTAAATAAACATTTGCCAGTGATGTTATAGCATGTTAGATTTTTTTTTTTCAAAGTAAAGCTGTAGAAAACACTTCAGCTGTTAAGCCAGAGGATAAAAAAGCTAAGCAGTTTAAAGTCTTGAGAAAGCAGCTGTTAAACTCTTTAAAGCAGAATTTGTAGGTTAGATATAATTAAAAGAATTTTTTCTGTGCATGAGGGAAATACTTTAAACAATTACCCTGCTATAATCAATGGATATTTATATCTCATGTAAGTTTTTGCTTTCAACTTAGCACTTGGTATGGTGTTTCTACAGCTTGGGCAGCTGTACTCTGTTTGGGAAAATGTGTGTGAATTGTTGACATTGAGTCCTTTCAAGAGTTGTTGTTCCCAAATACCAGTGACATTTCAGCAGTCAGATGTCATTACACATTATCAAAATCCATTCCCTGTTCTTAAGGTGGTTTCAAGTAGTGAGGTCCAAGAATAATTCATTATGGTCCATTTGTTTTCCAAGTTTTGCTGAATTTTTTTCCTCTCTCCTGTAAATTATTGGTCTGCCAGATTTCAGTTTGGAAACATACATATTCTGTTACCTTAGAAACTTGCAAAGATGTTTTTATGCTTGCAGTTATGCCTGTTACAAACATCTAAAAAATCCAAAGATGGATTTAATTCATAAATATGTATATATATGGGGGGGAGGGGGGGGGAGAGGATATTTCTGATTTGGGGGAGGAAGCAGCCAATTTGGGCAAATACCCATTCCCCAGTTAAAATGTACCCTCTGAGACAATAGGTTAGAAACTGATTTCTCTTAAGAGAAATATCACATAGTGATAGGACTCCAAGATTTTAGTCTCTGAAAAAACATCAGATGTCCATTCTGATAAAAGGCGTGAGTTTACAGAATCCAGGCAGATCCAATGAAAAATAATGTCCTATGTTGGTGTAAAAGGAAACCTAGAGAAAAAAAACCAAAATAAACTGAACATGAGGAGAAGAGAGGTATTTTATCATTTTCCTGCCCTTTTGTCATAGATTTAATGTAAAGAATAAATCGACAGCCAAAGTACTTTCATGCAAACAAAGTAAATTCCCAATCTTTTAAATTAATATGGAGAATTCTAAGAAGAGGATGAAATTGTACAGCTTCAGAGGACATTTTGTATGTGTTGACTACCTATGACAATGAATATAGTGCAGGAAAGGAACACAAGGCTGGGAGGAATTAATTTTCTTTGTATGCACAAGAGATTAGTATTTCTCTTCACACAAAATTTAGTACTTCCCTTAAAGGAGAAATGAGCCCCTTTACATGTGTGAAAAATGAGTGTACAGATGCACTTAGTGTATCTTAAATGATCACACATAGTTTGAACTGCAATAGAGAAAAGGAAACCTGCCCAGGAAAACAAGTAACTCATTTTAAGGAACTGTATTCTGGCTCTTTTGAACAAAATAATCACTCAGCCTAGGCAAGAATCATGTATTAAAGCCAGTTAAATGAGACCATTTTAAAGACACTTTAGGAATCTGATTGTTTCTGCCATTAGAAATCAGTGCAGTGAGATGCTTGGTCATTTCTCTGCAGTTCTAAAAGTTGCCCTGGATATAAATTTTGGCTGCCAGTTAGTTGGGCTATTTCCTTTTTTTCACTAATGTTGAATGGCAAGTCCCAACACAGAGAGGTGGCAGCACTAACAGAGGCAAGGTACAAGCTCTCATTGCTAAATGACAGCAGAGACAGACCGGTGTCTCTTTCACCTTGTAACTCAAACCTCCTGAGACTTGGATGGCAGCCTCTTTTTGTTAGCTGGGGACAGCCCTGACACCTCCTGTGCATTCATACACTTATCTACTGTGCTTAACACATGGTGTGCTCATTTCTACTGGCACTGGCCCTCCTAATTGGGAAGCAGATGTTGCAAAGGAAGGTTTGGGAACAGTAGCAAATAATATATATTCTGCTGGAGTTAAACAGCAATGCTTCCAAAAGCAGTTTGAAGCGGAAGGTGTAGGAAGATGGGATACATGACAGCTCAGAGAGTGTGATGTAGTCAAAATATCTCCCTCACCTTGAGGAGAAGAGGTAATTTGGGGGTTTGTGGTCAGAATATAAAGCAGTAGTACTCTGTCTTACTTGGACCAACACTGTGTTGTGGTACAATACAGCATTTCCAGAGGAAGATTTCACCAGAAGTCTGTGGAAGTTTGGGTGAGATGTAGGGAAGGCTTGATTTAGCAGGTACAGTGAGCACCAGTGTGTGTTTCTAGACTCTGAAGTTGTACTGGCATTTGTATTTTGCCTTGGGGCTTTGTGCAAAATCTGTATTTTGAACAGAAGAAGCCATTTAGTCTCCTCAGATGTTTGGGATCCTCGTCTGGGATAAACATCTGTTGCTCCATTCCACTCCTGTTAGGCTGATGTTATTTCAGTGACAAATAGGCTGCTGTCAGGTCTAGTGGCAATAAATCAGCTTTAGATCAGGCAGAGTGGGAAATGCAGGTTCAGCAAAGAGCAGCAGAGCAATGGGGCATTATTTCTGTCTGCTTCTACTTCAAGTGTCCCAGTCAGTTTAAGAAAAGCAGCAATCTTGACCTAGCAATATAGGTTGGTTGGGAATGTGGGAGTACACTCCAAAGTTGACATTTGCAAGATCAGAGGCTGTTAAATCATGCTGCACATAAGTCTTAACTTTATCATGGAAAACTCAGCCTAAAGGTGGAGTTGTTTATTGTTTCACTCACTGCAAGCTGATTTTGTCAGTTTGCTGCACCAAGCTAAAAAGCATTTTGACTTTCCTATAAGTTTAATTTCCAGGGATTGCTCCTGATCTCTACACATCCCTGGGGCTATGCCTATCTCCCACTAGTAATGATCTACTATGTGCCGTGATAGACATACTCATAAAGAGCAAGGAGCCTTCAGCTCAGAATTCAAAGGGAAGAAAGTAGATCTGCTGTTCCCACCTGCTCCCCCTACACTCCCTACCAGTGCTTAATTCCAGCAGCTCAGCAAAGAATGAAACATCAATGACTTCAGTGGTGTTACAGGTCTCTGGTGCACATCCCCTATCTCAGCTTTAGCAGTTTCATGCCCAGAAGTCTTGCTTTATTCTGAAACTAAGGTTTTGGATATTGGTTATATTAGTAAAATGATTTCAGTAAAATTTAATAAAATGTTAAAGTGTAATTAAAGATTAATTTAATCCGTGTTGGTTTTCATGTAATATTTTAGCACAGATTTTGATTGTCAGTAACAGGAGAGCTTCTCTTTTAAAAAAATCTATTATCCACAGTCACTGTCCTTGCAAAAAAAAAAAAATTACCAAGCAAGCTATTCTCTGCAATATACTAAAGAGTTAGAAAAATCTTGCAACAAAGAATGTAATTCATTTGAAAATAAAACAAGTCACAGGCATGTAAAAGATTCACTAGCAATTTCAGCAGGAAAGACAAAGAACATAATTTCAGCTTTCATGTACCATTCTGATAATGCTAAAATCTTTTCTTTGAATGATTTCATGCAGAGGATTGTATGAAAGGATAATTAGACAAATGGTTTGACAGACTTGGAAACATTTTGGTCATCCTAATCCAAAATTTGACATTTTAACTTTGAGGAAAAAAAATATCATTTTGGCTTCTTTCTCTCATTTAGGATAACAATAGCATTTGGAGGCTGGAATTCTTTGCAGAATGTAAATGTGACTACCTAATTAGCCCTGATTTTCAAAGGCAAAGTAAATAGTAATTACCTTAATTTAGAGCACAAAAATGATGCTAAATACTTGGAAAATCATACTCCTGACAATGTTGACTGATAGATAGAGATGTGGTGGAATATCTGGTGACAGGAGTTTCTAAAACATGTTTTAAGAAACACTTTATTGAATCCCAACACAGTTAATTCTCTGCTAGATTCAAGAGGACAGTCTATGTGACCTCTTGAAATCCTTGCTTTTTTTCATTTCTATGAGTAACCATTGTCACTGCCACAACTGCTGCATGGCAAAATCAGGTTAGAAGGGACGCATTTGTATATGAAAACATAAGCAATTTTAAAGATTCCGGGAAGTGCTCTCTAATGACTTCTTTGGGCATATTTTTCCACTAAGCTAATCAAATCCATTGGAGACTTTTTGGCTGGTTGGTTGGTTGGTTGGCTGGGTTTTTTTTTCTTTTTTCTTTTTAGTTTGTTTGGTTTGGTTTTGGTTTTGGTTTGGTTTTTTTCTCGCAATCAATTAAAGAGCAAGAGAGCAAGGAAAGCAATCAGATTTACAGAGTTGCTTTTGTGGTTACACGTCGGTGTTCCAGCCTCTTTTACATTCAGGATATTGATACTGGTAAAACTGATAATGAATTATGCCCCTGGAGGCTGTGGTTAATTAAATTGGCCACCCTTTTGTCTTTAGCACAGGCAGCCGGGGATTTCAACTACTTGAATTTTTGAGTCCCACTTTGAGAAAATTCTGCTGTCAGACAGTCATGCAACTCATATCACAAAGGTGCTGCATTATTTCAAGCTGTTCACCATCCTCCAGATGGGCAAAAAAACTTTAAAAAATAATTAAAAGCATTTTTTAAATACGAACTGTTTATGGAATTTAGAATGTCACAAAAGCAAATAAGGTCTTTCTCAACCTGTGTTTCTGGTGAAATAGTGCTCAAAAAGACCCATTGACTCCTTTTATCTGGCAGGCAGGAAGTTCTTGGATCTTTAGGTGCTATTGTAAAGCAGTCAGGAGAGCATTAGGTGTATTTATGTTCTCACCTTTCCTTGGGAGTAATGTGATGGAAATTCCCAAGCAGCATGGTGAGAGGCTGCCATGACTGAAGCACATGCAGGACTAAGGCTGTCTGACGACCATTCTTGGTGAAAAGTTTTTTCCCTCTCCTATCCTGTCAGAGTCACAGCACTGCTCTGAAGGAAAAAGTTCTTCTAAACATATGGGAGAATGGGTAGCAATTGGTGCACCTCTATGTCTGCTTCCCCTTCAAAAAGTAACTGAGTAACCCCACTACATAAAACCAAGACAAGCAAAAAGAGAAGTCACTTTCACAGGTCACCCTATTTAATCCTCCTCAGTTGCAATAATACCAAGCAACATACAGGAGTTCTTCTCAAGAGCTACAATACAATTAAACTGGACAAAAAAGACAAAAATGTGGTGCCTCCCTCTGGACTTCACAGTCAAGGTAATAAAATGCAGAAGGATGGGAAAGCACAGGAGAGCAGTGGGACAGCATTGCTGGCTGTAACCAAACCAGGCTATTAAAGTAACACTCTTTTTATTTGACAGTGGTTACACAGCACCAAGGCCTTTGCT
Source organism: Coloeus monedula (assembly GCF_965178545.1). NCBI lineage: Eukaryota > Metazoa > Chordata > Aves > Passeriformes > Corvidae > Coloeus > Coloeus monedula. The sequence goes on along the minus strand of NC_138785.1, from coordinate 18,488,084 downwards.
GCTCCTCACACTGTCCCACCAGCAAGCAGGATGGGGTGAGCAAGGAGCTGGGAGGTGATGCAGCTGGGACAGTGGACCCCCAACAGAACAAAGGGACATTCTAGACCATATGGCCTCATGCTCAGCAATAACAGCTGAGAAGATGAAGTGATGGAGAAGATGAAGCGACAGCCTTTGCCTTCCCAAGTAGCTGTCATGCATTAGGGAACCCAGCTTTCCTGGAGATCATGGACACCTGCCTGCCCATGGGAAGTGGGAATGAATTTCTTGGGTTTTTTATTTGTGTCCACAGGTTTTGTTTTACTTTCTAAACTCTTTATTTCCACACAAAAGGGTTTTTTGCACTTTTACCCTCCTGATTATCTTCCACATCCCACTGGGGGGAGTGAGCAAACAGCTGTGGGAATTTAAATTGGCAGCATACTAAATGTGTTTGAGGATTTTAGGTTTTTTAAAGAAATGGCAGTTAAGCTCTTCAAAACTCATTAAATAATTCACACTTTTTAATGACATTCTATTCAGAACTAAATACTATACATCTAGAAACCAATCCTTACAAAGCAAAATAAAGTATGAAGGCCAAGGTTTATAAAATTTATTTCAACATTGCAACTTATAGGAATAGGAATTTCCTTTCTGACCCTCATTTGGGCATTGATGAGACAAGGAATAGGAAATTTTCTTTCAGCACTTCAGAGACATTCAGTAAAGATAGCATTTTCCAAACTAAGTCAAATTTATACTAAATAAACCTATCATTGCCCAAAATGAACTTACAACAAAGCAAAGCAGTACGTTTTTTCTACCAGAACATAAGTACTACTCTACAAAAAGCAAAATTACAGCATTGTTGACTTTTAAATTAAGCTTATATAACAATTAGGGATGCAACATTCTGTGATGGTATTTCAGTTCTCACAGGGATCTTTATTTGACTAAGGAAGACTTAGTTAGATCTATTTTGCTCTTGCTGCCTATTCTCTCTTGACATAATTAAATTGCTAGACTCTGTGCTTTGCAAAATTGGAAATTTTTGCAGTTCCACTTGTCTAGGGTAAAGTATGTTTTTCAGGAGTTTTGTCCCAGTTCATCTTCCACTGAAAACATTTCTGGGGCAGTGGGCTAAGAGTGGGAATAGGGTGAGGTTTTGCCATCCCTGTGGTAGGGACCTCAAAGAATAAACTGAGCCCAAGTGACTGATTTGTTTTCTCCTCAAGGAGAGAACTCACGTTCTCTTTCTATACTGAAAGTTTAGCTCAGATGGAGACAGCATTGCAAACATGAGATCTACATCTCCTGTGGAAAAAAATGTCACACAGAGTGGCATTTGTACTGCACCTGTATGTCACATCTCACTGTCTAATTCTACAATGGTGGGAATACAGAGGAAGAAGGTGTGACTGGCATGTGCTCCCTTTTCTCTACTTTGTGCATCCACAGTGATGGAGACAATCTGTCTCTGTCTTTATCCTGCTCACTCACATGCTGTTTGTCAGTTCTCTGCATGGACTTTCCCCAGCTCCCTTCTTTTTTAGCCATATGTGATGCTGGAATGCTTCATCTGTTACATTTAGTGCTGTATATATATATATATATATATATATATATATATATATATATATACATATATATACACACACATAATCTTTTAAAATTGGAAATCTTTCCACAAGGCTCTCAAAATAACTTGACTGGTTACCCAAATCAGCTGTGTTATCTACTTACCAAAGAATACATATAACAAATTGAGGGATAAACAATTTTATCTTTTAGCAACTGAATCTTGTATTTTCATTTTTGCTTCACAGGTTTTGCTGGCAACAGTTTTATGTTAATAAACTTCAATCAGAAAATAAAATGACGACTCATTCACTGTTTCCAGTAAGGGTGGAAGATTGGACAGAATTTCTATATTGAATCAGGGCTACTGAGCAAAAGCTCAGTGTGCATCAAAGTTAGTCTTAAAATGTATGTTCACTATGTTGTCTGTAGAAGTAGGTACAATCAAATATCCCTGCCCTAAGCCTGTACCAAAACATTCTCCTGAGTGCAAAGAATATGAAGAGTTAAACACTTCTCAAAACACTACAGACAGAGCACAGTACTCTGCACAGAGTATTGATGGTCAAATGAGGATATTAGCTTCCTGCTGCCAAAAAATTAAAAATCCAACACCTTTGATGCATAGTTCATTTGAGTAATTTTAAAAGAAAATGCAGGACAGTTTTATTTTCAAGTGACAGAAAACCTCCCTTTATTTGTTCATTGTAGAGCCTCACTGAATTCTTTCTTATCACTGTTGCCTCCCAGAGCATTTAAACTTATTGCTGCATGGCTCTGCATATGCAACAGATGTAAATGCAAAAAGTCTTTTAAAACTATCCCCCAAAATATACTCCAAGTTTCTTAGCACATTCCTTGGATCTTAGTGCTAACTTCTTCATTTCAGCAGTTTTCAAGGATTTTTTTACAAATTCAAGCAAGAGAAACTGAAAGGCTTCCTCTCACGCACAATACTGATCCTCAATCCTCCCCTATGGATTAACATTATTTTCATATGTCTAAAACACTTATTGACTGGGCAGAGACAAACTGTTCATTGCCTCATGGCATAAATTTTTCATTGAGAAGGAAGCACATTTAGGCACTTCAAAACTCATTAAATAATTAATGCATTTCAACTGCAGTAAAAAAACAGAACTAATTACCAATATCTGCCTAGTGAACCTTATACACTTGGGCTTGTTCTACAAGGAATAATAATTATTTTACAGAAGCCTAGCACCCACCTTCAAATAAGCTAAGATGCAGTTGTGAATAGTTTTAAGGCTTAACTCTTATGTTCAAACAATGACAACTCCTACAATCTCAGGACTCTCCTGCATCCAGCAATAGGAGTCTGGGATTTATAACTGCCTGGCACAGTTGGCAGCCCTTTTGGTTTTTTGGCCTCCAGGAGAAACAACCAGGCAGATCCAATGTACACAAAGCAGTTTAATTGAGCTCACTCTGACACAGTAGCAAATGAAAGTGACCACCACAACCCAACATAGATCCATCCATGCAGAACAGGAGCATTTGCAAGTCTAGGAGGAAATAGAGAGTGTGGAGAAAATTCTACAGGAAGGGCAGAGACATCTTCCACGGAAAATGCTTCTTACTGCTAGCACTGATCAGAGATGTATTGAGCTTTTGGTACCAGTGTCATATTTCTTGCCAATATCAGAGTTTTCAATCTAAGAGTCCCAGGGAATATCAGTAGGAAATTCTCTTGCAAAGAGACTAACAGAATGGGTTTGAGTGTTCAAATCTAGAAGTGAATGTTGAAATGTATGCAATGGGTGACTGCCTATAGTTGTGTCTATAAAGTAATCCTGCATGACGGTAGATGCTTCAGGCACCTGATGTAACTTTCCCATTGGTTTGTGGAGGGCTTTTTTCTCTAATATCCTTGTTGTCTGCATAAAGGTGTGGAAAAATGAAAGAATGCATTACTTCATGTGTATAAAAAGATTATTTTAATGATGGTGCTTAATGCAGCCCAGTAGGGAAATTTGTTTTGCACCAGTCCACCTTGCCACCATCAATAAAAGCCAGGTCCATAACTAACCTGCTGCACCAGAGCTCCTTGGGTGTGGATTTCATGTTTGGGAAAAAGGGATGGGAACAATTACCTGGTGATCTATAAGAGCATGAATGTTTGAAGTTGTAGGCACCTGACTTTCCCCATCTCCTCACCCCATATAGTCATTTACAGTAGCATAATTTTCATGGAGATTAACATTTTAGGTATCATTTCTGGTGGGTTGTTTAGTGTGAGCTAACTATCCAATGCCTTATGCAAATAAAATATCTTTTATGAGGTGGGGCAGATACATGTGCACTGTTTGGACAGCATGCTATAGACCTGTTGACTATCTCAAGGTAATTAAAAGTCAAGGGAGCATCTGGAAAATACCTTCTAAAATGCCTTTAGGAAAAAAATTGTCATGTTTCTGTTTCTTCCCCAAAGCAAATTTCCTTTTTCTTTTTCTGGTCAACCTAAACAAGACAGCTGCAGCGACAAGACCTGCAGTGACAAGCACTGCAATTTGCATTGCAGTGACAATCATGGCACTGGGCTCCAGAGAATCCCTGCACACCACCAAAGATGGGATAAATGGCCTTGGTTTGTCTCTCAGAAGAGCAAGGAGGAGCCAGAAGAGACTTTTCTCAGGAACTGCACCCATCATCACAGTTCCTTTTCAAATAAAGCTGGACTGCAGCAGGATTGATAGTGTCCCTGAGAGCTCAGGGAATCAATACACGCAGCAGGAAAAGGCAAAGGCAAACTGCTGTAGCTTCTTAAATGAGAATTGATTTTTATCCATTGTCCATTCCCATAGCAAAGGAACAAGCTTATCACTTCAAACCAAAAATAGAAGGAAGACTAATTCTCTGTCTTGGGAAAGGACAGGAGCTCAGTAGAGGTCACTAAGATCAACACTGTATTAAAGAAATCTTTTTTTACTTGACTTCCTGACAAAGCGAGTGGACTTGGTCCACTCAGCTGTCTGTCTTTCCACTGATGTAGCTGCCAGAGGCTGCAAGGAAACCAGGATGCACTATCAAGGGGAAAAAAACCCAAACATGTTTAAGCATTCCTCAGGAATAAAGAAAGTTTGCAACATTTTGCAGGCAGAGAACTCTGCCTCTCCTGGGAGAAGCCCTGGAAGCACCAACAGCTCCATGTTTGGCACCAGTCAACACCATGGGTGTCAGAGCTCTGTGGGCTCCCAGATATCCCACCTTGATACCGCCTCAGCAGCTCCTCTGAAAGATGATTCCTCAGCCAGCTCCTTCTGGCTGGTTGTCCCATATGATAAGCAGCCTAGGTAAGGTGGAAAAAAAAGGTTTTTCTTTTTTAGGGCAGAAAGATGAAGCACAAGCAAGAGACACATCCTTTCAGTTGTGCCTTTGAGTAAGCTGCACACAGCCCTAAAAATCATTGGATTTTCCCATAATTGCACACCAACAGTTATGATTAAAACAAATACCATCAGTCCAGCTTCGCTCGTGTACAACTAACAATCCTTAGTTTCTCTAATGCCTTCTGCATTAGGAAAAATATATCCAAATATACATATATTTACATATAAATTTATTCACAAGGATGCTTCATAAGCATGGAAAGGAGCTGATTTCACTACAGCAGAAGGTAACAGGACTAAAATATCTTGTTTATCTGCATTGCACTTGATCTGTGGTGTGGTGTGTGCAGAGAGGCAGGTGGTCCAAGCCATGATGATATGGAACTGAGGCTAGACAGAATTTTAATGACTTTCATGAGCCTGCTAAATTTGTGTCAGTTCAAAACCCATCACAGAAGTTCTCTGAAGCCCAGAAAACAAGTGGTGCTCATTCACACTCCATGTGTGCTCCTCTCCTACCACAGTGGCATCCATCTTTATATGTGATGAAATTGGGGGTCTCATTTCTTGAGACAATGAAAGAGAATGGAAGGAGAAGGTCACTCTGTCTGTGGAGCAACATACTATAAATATGTAGAGCTCTATGTGTTGTATGCAGCTTTCAGACTGGTTGCAGAAAACACCTGTTGAGGAGGACAGAAGACTGTTGTAGTGAAGAGGATTTCTAAAAATTTTCAGTGATGGCGGTGTGATTGGTAACACCCCTTCAGCCCCACTTTCCTTCTTCATGGCCCTCAGCTCCTTGATCTGTCAGCTGGGAGCAACCAGCATGTTCAGTCTGAGTACTTTGAAGTCTTCCTTTGGAGCTCCCAAATGCCTTTTGTTTAGCTTTCTGCATTTGTTAAACTTTAAAGAAAAGAAAATATTACAGTGTAAACTGTTCCTACTCTTAAATCTCTTCTCATTAAAAGGGATAGCTAGGCATGTACTAAAAATCTCAGATCTTTTATGACCTGTTCCCTTTGACAAAAGAATGTGTAGACAGTACTCTGGATTTTGGTGAGGGGGTTGTTTTTTTGGGGAAGAATCGCCCTAGAAAGCATGTTTCATCAGTACTCATGACAGGGAGAAAAATATTTTGGGTGGGAGATAAATCTGTCATGAAGTTGTCACAGCTGACAAGCCTTTTTGTTGGTATTATTCTGTCTAGTTTGGCATCATCTTGTCACAGGAGTGTGTCTCTCATAGCTGTTTACAAAAAGGTTTTCTGTCCTGTAAAATAATTAGAAGCAATCACAGTCTAGCTTTGACTGGAGGTAAGGAGGAGGATCCAAGGCACAGCTTTCACGACAGAAGGAAAAGAAGATAATGAAAATTAACTATAAAATTTCTGGGTTAATTCTACAACATGATTGTTCATCCCATATCACAGAAGTAGCATGGACCCAGCAGTTTTGGTCACAGCCTCTTCTTTGCATTTGCTCAGTGAACTAACACAATGTCACATAATTGACAGATTTGATTACATGGTGATGATAATTGATACATTCAGCACAAACAGTTCATAAACTGACAGAAAATCAGCCAATTCATTAAAAATCAACATGCCTGCCCCCAGAGATCAAGATACTGGGTTATGTTGACTAAATTAAACACAACTAGAAATTTGATTAGACAACCTATTATATGGAATTAAGGAAAAAAAGGAAAGAAGTGGCTTCAAATGAGGCATACATATTTAAAGCCAGGAAGAAGAATTTTCATCAGTTAAGCTTAACTGAAAGATAAATGATACTCCTTTGAAGTATGGGATCATAACAAGACATTTCAATTCAGGGAAAAGATTTAAAAGTTTCATGGGCATGGTACCACACAGTCCCTGACTGGAGATTTCTTTGTTAGCAACTAACAGTACCTCAGTTAATTCCAAACATTTTTAGAGGATGATGAAGTGCCACTGTATTTTTTTTGTAACCTTTGTGGAATATGAGTGCTCAGGTGTCACCTCTGGTAAACACAGCTGGGGCTGGGGTTGAACAAAACACAGGGCTAAGGTGCCCTACACTGCTCATGGCATTGGTGCTGGTGCCAGTGCTTGCAAGGAATCAGCTCATGACACACCTTTGCAGACTCTGGGCAGAACTGCTCATGGCAGTAGGATCTTGCCCAGTGCATTGCTCATTAAATCCCTTAATGTTTAAGGACAAATATGTGATTAGTACCATCAAGGGGTACAATTAAAATCCACTAAAATATAAAACAAAAAGCTGAAACTTTGGGGTCAATGAAAATGTATTTGTCATGGACCTTAGTACACACAGGAAGTTCCAAAGTAATCATCTGCATCACTTCACACACATCTCACTACTGAAAACTACTGCATGAAGGGCATATTACAGGTGTGGGTGGATGCCACGCTCTTTTTTCATACCTTAGACAAATTGTTGACCTGGATGTATGCCAGCACTCCATGAGCAGCATTTTTTTTCTGGAGTTGTTCTGCCTGTGAATAGGCAAACACATCAGTTACTCCAAGGGAGGGGAAGAGGTTGTGCTCTGTACCAAAGGGTGCCAGAGCTGAATGGTTTTATTTGCTCACCTGCAGCATTCTTAGAATTCAAAGCATGTTTTGAACGCACTTTTGATTTGGGATACATGTCTACTTATGAGGGTCAAAGGTTTGACACCTGATTGTGCAGCAGTTTGACTTGTTCCTCCTTTTGCTTTTAGTTCATTCTGAATTAAAGCATTGTATCCCTTGTTTCATCTGTGAGCTGACAATTTTGATCTAATATGCACTGAAAGCCTTCGGCTGATCTATTGAGTTAACTAGCCCTGAAATTCTGACGTCAGAGGAGACACTCCCTGAGACTGCAAGGAGTCACTGCCTTGGAAAGCCAAAGGTGCCAGGAGCACTGTTTGAGTGAGGATGGTGGTCTTTTCTTTTTTTATAACCTTCTGGTTAGCTCTGGTGGCTGTGAGAATGCAAAGCACTGTTTTGTTGAGGAATTATTTATATGAAGACAAATTAATGTACATTGCAACTGAGAGAAATGAAAACTTCAGCAGAGCTATGAAAAAGATGATGATAGGGATATAGAGGACATCAGAATCACATGCAAAAGACAAAATATTTTTAAAAAAAACAGAATTTCTTTCTTCAGAACAAGCATTGGTGCTCATTTCTGGCTCACCCTTACCTCTTTTTACATTAAAATGCTTTTCCCAAAGCTGAATTAGTAAAGATAAAAAACTCTTGTTTCTGACAATTGTTGGAAATCAGAACTGACACATCACATATATGTTTCCAGATTTAAACCTGTACATGCTTTCAGCTTCCTTGGTCCCGTTATTCATTGTATTCACAAATCAGGTCTGTATATATATATATATCTTATGTTTGGCTGGACAGCTAACAGCTGCTTAGAAAAGAAAGATTTATAATTTCTTACCCTTCCAGCATTCCCAACAATAATTTCTTCTCTTTATGACAACTTAGAAACCACTGAGAAGACAGGTTATCACAAATTCCAGGCCCCCTGTAGAAATTTAACTCTCTTTTTATGTTCAGTTGTTTTTAAATTGTACAGTCTAAGTGAAAGGGCTCAGCAGTTGAAGAGGGGATGTTTGCAATGCAAATAAATCAGGAAAAGTTACAAATACAATTTTGGAACTAGAATTTCTTTGGTTTCTGAAAGTAACTTGCTACCTGATTCTAGTAGCATTTATGGATGACGGGGAGCATCTTTTCCAGACGTGCTTAATGATCTTTTAAATTTGCCTTTGCATGACTTTCAGTGAATAGCTTGGACACAGCTGAAAAAAAAATCAGTTTTCAGAGTCCCCCCTACCCTAAATACAAATGTGCAACAGCTGTTCATTAAAGGACACAAAAGCATGCATCATCCCTAGAATTTCCTTCTGTATGATATATTTTTGTTCTTATCAGAAACTCCAAAGATTCCTGCAGCCCAGAAAAAAGGATGAAAGCTAACTTCCCACTGGAGTCCTACCTTTATCTATTTGCCTTCTGTGGAGTGAAGAGGAAGCAAAGGCCTTGCAGGCTGGTTTTCTCTTCTCTGCCCTCCTCCTAGATGTATTTGAGGCTTACTTTCTTGTCAGTCTCTTGTCCCTTGTCAATCTCTTGTAATCCCTTGACATCTTTGTTCTGGGAAACTACAGCTAAAGTCAATTAACTAGCACTACTGATAACATTGTCCTTGTTCCTACTGTTTAACACCTGCATTTTCACACAAGCAAGAGCTATATTGGCCAGGATGGTGCACAGACATTCCCAGAGATGGTATTTACTTCAAAGCACTACTGTATGAGGAGGAAAGGGAAAAAAATAAGGGAGAGGAAAGCATGCATACCATTTATAATCTAGCCAGTGTGTAGCACATTTGAACCTATTAAAATGGAAATCATATGAGAACTCTTAAATTATAACATAGAAAGGGTCAGAGGTCAGATTTTGAAAATCCTAATTCAGAAAGAATACAAGTCTTGCAGACCAGGGGCTTCCACAGAAGCTGAGAGATGCTTTTATGTAATGTAATCTTTGCCAGTGTTCAGGAGGGCTGCCGTGTTTAGCAGCCTGATGGCTGCTTGAGCTATCAATCTGCGAGCTTTGGTCTCCCACACAGATACATATTGGTGGGAGGGAAACACAGCTTGCATCTCCACAAGTCCTTCAAGGCAGCTGACAGTACAGGTGGGAAAATGCTTCCATTTCAAATACCAGCACTTCTGATCGAGCAGCGAGAATGGATCCCCCCATCCTACCCCTAACCAGTGAGCTGCTGGGCTCCTAGTGCTCCATCATCTCTGTGTGGATCTCTGTGGAACTGTGATCAGGAGTGCAGTGATCAAGTGATGCCTCTCTTTGGGAGGGGCTGAGTAAAGAGCAATGTAGGAAGTGCTTTCGTAAAACAATCACGAGTTTATTTTGATCTTAAATATGGTAAATATGGCATCTTACAAGCAAGTCATCAAAAAACCCTAAAAATAAGTATATGCTTCTTCAGTGTGTTGGTGCCTTTCTAACAAGATTTTATTTGCACTTTCTGGTGTATTTTGATTTGAGTAGCATAAAAGTATAAAAATACAATTATGGATGAAACTAATAAAGCCCTACAGCATTAGTATCCTTGAAGTTTCCTGATACACATTTAATGTGGAAAGATCTTAAGAGTTATTTTTAAGCATTCCTTGTACTTCGGTTCATGCATTCCTCTCTCTGCAGTTCTTCACCTTCCAGGAAAAAAAAACAAGTTAACATTTTCCATTCAGTCTGTATTGTTATAATAAATAATAACAGACTTGAGACCTAGGGAGTTGCAGCACAAGAAATGAAAAGGAACTTGCCCTGTGAGTTTGGATCATTCCTTGCAGTTAGCAGAGATAACTTTGGATTCTGGGTTCAAGTGCTTTCCTGCTTCTTTAGGACTCCCATGTAGGATACTGAAGGAGCTTGGGATCTGTAAAGACAACATTGACAACATGATTTGAATCATAATAAGGATATAAATAAATACCTAAAAGATCCTGGTATCACCAGTTATATCAGTGCTAAGGGAAGTTTTTATGGGAGGAAGAGGAGGAGGTTGTTGCTGCTGAGATTTTATGAAGTTTGTGGACAGAGATTCCATTTGTCCCCCATGTATCTGTTATGACCCTGCTTGGCAGAAGAGAAGAATAATTCATGTGGGAAGAGTAAAGTGGGTGCATTCCACATCCATCTCCAGTGCTGGAGCAGAGGAGCAGCTGTGCAGCTGACAGTCATCCTGCTCTTGGGATGATGACAGAGGGAAAGGGAATGGGAGAGAAAGAGGGAACTGGGCAGTCTTCAACAGAACATGACACAAGCACTGTAAACTTTTGAAACTGTTGGTACTTAGTAATTATATTACTGCACAGAGTTAAAATCAAACACAGGTGTCAGATTTGTGTACTGATCATTACCATCGTAAAGGTTTTAAATGCCTTTTTTCCCACTGGCTTTTCGTTTGCAGGGGAGGACCAGAAGAAGTCTCAGCCTCATGTCTGTAAAATCAGCACTTCCTCCCCTTCCCTGTGCAGCTTATCAATACCAATTCCCAGTCTCATTATCTGTGTGCACTGCTTGAGATAAGGTTTCAAATGGGGTCTCGGGTGCTGTAGTCACAAAGATCATGGTTTGGTCTCCACAGGGAAATCAACAGGAGCTGTATAAAGACATTAATATGAAATCAAAGGGCTACTGTGCATGTGACAGAAAGATCTGAGAAGTGATCCCCCACCCCAGACAAATGACCAGTGTTGAGCAACTGGTTGTATGGGTGAGAAAGCACAATTACCACATATTTGTGTACATAACAGAGGTCTCAAATAATTAAAAACACCATAGACACACCTGCTCATGACACTGTGGATCACACACCAAATCAACACCAAGGGAGCTTCTGAACACAAAGCTCAGACTTCTCCATTATCTACCAGGAGCCCCGTGACTGCTTCAGGGATTTTAACATATTTTGCAAGATGTTGCAACACAGAGATTATTCTCATATGAGCAGTTCCACAACAATCTGCTTCTGATGACTTGTACTTAAATATCCATGGATTTTTTTCCTATCTCATCCCCTTCTGCTTTCCTTCTTCCTACCATGATGCACAATCTCGTCCTCTAAATTCAAAGGTAAGTTCTGCAAATACTGCTGCCTGTGAACAAAGGACAGAGCCCCACATAATAATAACAGTACAACAATGCTACATTAAGCTAGATGAAAAATTTCTAAAATGACCCATTAGAAAATGCTGATAATACAGAATGAATATATCCTGCAGATAAATGCTATTTTCATCCAAATTCTTGGTGGAGACATATTATTAAGTCTTACTATCAGAATTTTGACATGTTTCATTGCAAAAAGTCCAAACATTGTTCATCCTGTTTTTTGACTAAATAACAGAATAAGACAATCAGTTTAGCAGCTCTGAACTTATTGAAATGAGATGCTCTGTATGGCAGGAAGAAAACATTTCTGCATGTTTTGTTTGCAAGTTATTCTGAGGTTTTCATCCCAATTTAAGACAATGTAGAATTTTGAAATTTCAGTCTCTTGGATAGCAATTTCTTTTTCCAGCCTCATGAAGGTATTAGAGAATGAGAACAAAGCACCAGAGCCTCCAAAGGAAAAAAAAAAATGGAGAAAATACAATGGTTGGTAACTATAAAAGCAACTGACTGAAAAACAATTAGTATCTTTTCTGAAGCACTGTGCAAATAAGAAACTTTGTGACAGTGATTTTATTAAATGTAAATTTTGATTTATTACCTGGGTTGGCAGGCATTACTGTGAGATTCTCAATGTAGCTACTGAATCTCTGTGTTAATTTACTTTTTATCCTCTTAATGCATAGAATATTTCTGCTTTAGACCTTTAATTTCATGGAGGACCTTGTTTGCATGGTAAGCTTTGCATTCTCTTAAATACGGAATTATGGAGCTGGCACTTTCAGAGACTGTTGCAGATGCAAATCTCACTATCAAACCTCTGCTCACAAGGGTTTCCAAACAAGACAGCAGGAAGTAGTTTATTCCCATATCTGAAAGCAAAAGGTCTGAGGAAGACCCTTAGGCTTGGTGGCTACAAGAAGCAAAAAGTTTTTTTCCTGGAGTTGAGCCCGTAGTTGTTTATTCACACAGCCAGCCAATGAACTACAGAGATCTGATAGTCACTTGTTCAGTGAGGAGTCCCCTGCTGAATGGAGAATTACTCCTCTATTTCATGCTTCAATTTCTGACACAACCTCTTTCATACTGGAGTGTGAGGAACCAGAGAAATTCCTGGGAGTGAAGGGCTTGAAGCTGTTAAAAAAAAAAATCAGTGACAGTGGGTATAGACAGATGGCAGAAACTCTCCTGCAGCCTACTTCTTTTCATTGCCCACAAAATTGTAGATAGAATTCTACAAATATATTCCAATTGCCCTAAAAACTGGGATATTTAGTGATTAAACCCTGGAGCTAGTTGGGCTACTTAACCATCAATGTACACTGCTTCCAGTTTCAACTCAGAGGGCTAAGTAACTACTTTTAGAGAAAATAAGTGGAAAGACACATAAGTTGTCTTGCTAGACTTGTGAGCTGGGCATGAACCCCCTTGGCAGAACTAAGGCAAAATTTTGTCCCCTGCTTTTAGCTTCTCAACAATATTAGAAATATTCTGTTTAGAATATTAAAAAGAGAAAGCAAAGGCACAAAGGAGAGGGAGCACAGAGATTCTGCTGAGAAGCAAAAATCACAAATATCAATATCATTTCACTTCCTACAAGCTGCCTGGCACAGCCCACCCTTCTCTCCCCAGTCCTTGCCAACAAAAAGTTGTACCAGTGCTGAACGGGAAGCACACTGTCACAGCTCCCTTTTTTAATAAATAAACACATCTATGCAAAGTCACAACGAATTAGGAACTTCTTATTTCTGTTCATTGAACTTGATGGAATCAATAGTCAGCAGGGAGCTGGCATGGATTTACTAAGGCCTCAGTCACAGGAGTGAGAAGTCATCCACTGGCAGCATTTCCCTTTAAACAGGAAACTAGGCTGAAATAAATCTCAGTTTAAGTGTAAATAATGGGTGATACTCAATTTACATTGCAATCTTTTGCCATCTAAAACAGCTGAGCTTTTCCCTAAATAACACATGAAAGGCTGCTCAATGACCAATATCTGATAACTGTATTGTCTTGTCTTGAGAAAAGAAACTGAAATAAAACCAGAGAAACAGTCTTTAGCATTTCATGCTTATTTTTTGCCTGTCTGAAGCACATCAATCCATTTAAATAGATTTGCTTTTGACTGAAACCTCTGTGTTCCATTGACACATTAGAAATTCAGACATCTGCAAAGCAGGTGTCTGTCCTTTTCTCTTGGTGTGCAAGTGTATAACACTAGAGCTTAATGTTTATTAGAAATGTTCAATCAATCTTCTGAGTCTGCAGTTCTATGGATATATCACATATTAACAGGGCTGGGAATAAAAGTCAAACACAGTACCAGATGTGAAATATGACAGTGCTGTAAAATGATGAAGGATAGATAGAACTTCTCACTTTATTACTATTATAACAAACTTTTTTACTGAGGAAGCCACAAACAAATAGAAGAATCTATTGTGCTGGGCACTGTTCAGGTTCTTAACTGGGGAATAAATCTCACCTCAAGTATTTTTCAAGGTATAGCCTTGTAGGAATGTTCTTGCTGACCTTATTGTTGGAGCAGCTCCACTGACAGCAGTGCTGTCACAATGATAAAGTTGTGCTTGTATGCGCTGCAGAATTGGAGCTTTAAAAGATGAAAGAAGAAAAGGGGTCACAGCCTACAGGGATCTGTATTCCCCATCATATTTAATGGCTGGGAAACCAAGTCAGAGATTACTTTGGGCCACCACAGTCAGAGGTCATCATTAGCCCTGGCAATAACTGGCAGACTTTTTTTGCCATTTTTAGCAGGGAGACCAAAGATCCAAATGGGCTTGGTAGACAGAATGTTGCTTTGGTTATCCTATAAATTTTTAAATTATTATAAAAATTATTATATTTTGTATTAATACCTCGTTAAGTTTTAGTAATAAAAGAAAATTAAGGTAATTTCTCAGCAGAAAAGTGAGTACTTTTCTGGAAAGGTAATAATCCGAATGTTGTTCTCAATAGCTAACAAACACTTGAAGTTGTTATTCCCACACCAACAGACTTTGGGATAATAGAAACAGAATCTAAATATAATAATTTTAACTATGAAATGTCACCCACTCTCAATTGTCCAAAAGCTTTTTTTAACAGTTTAATAATAAAAGTACAATTTTAACTACATTAGAGAAACAGAGCAAATTACAAGTTTTGGTCTAAGTGTGTAAATTAAGGATTTGAAACATTAAAAATTAACCAGGAAAGGCAATGCAGACAACTGAATGGAACATTTGAAGAGGTTAAAAAAATTGAGCTCTGGTCCCAGCTCACTGACTTACTTAATCTTTCTGTAGCACCTGAGTGAACAGCTCTTGACTTCAGAAGGTATTTTCTGAAGCTGCCACATCACTGTGGTTTGAACCAGACAGGAGCAAAAATCAGTGTCTAGGAAAACCCAGAACCAAGATAAAACATCTGAGTCATCTTTTCTTTGTTTTATTCTGTAGTGCCATCTGATAACTAAGGACTTCTAGATCCAGTATAGCTGGTCTCCAAAATAAGAAGACTTTAGTGGAAATGCAGTGGGGCATCACTGAAAGGTCATAGAGAATTTCACGCCCATGGGAAGAGCAGGAAGGATTGCTTGACTGAGGTACCATAAAAAGCCTTATTTAGACATAAGTCTGGTGATTCATGTTGCTTGAAACGATCTACCAGGCTCAGTAGAAAAGGTTTTTGAAGGGACTCATACTAAAAGAATGGTCAAGACACTTGTTACGTCAAAATGTCACGTGGTTGGGTGCAGGTGAGAGGAGGATATCTTCCCTGGTACCTGTCTCCTTTTAGGGATTCCCATGCCTTACAGTAGGAAGGTGCTGCCCCCTCACATGATTCTTTCCCCATTAATTGCAGCCATCATGCTGGAGACAAAAAATTTTCAGAAAGTATGAATAGTGATCCTTTGTAACAGCTTTCCCAGCCACCCCCCCCCCCCCCCGAGAAAACGACATTCCCTTGGCAGCTTGTGTTTGCATCTTGCAGTTAGACTGACTGAAACTATCTCCATTAACAGAACATGCAACTGGCACCAGACATAAAGACAGGATGGCAGTGGAATAAAGGATTTCTCATTCTATCTGAAGATGAGTCTGAATGGCAGTGACAGATAATTCCGGAAGTGGGAGGAGAAAATGAGCAATCCAGTCAGAGCAGTGTCAACAGTGTTACATAATTTCATATGCAGATTTGGTTTATCCTAATCTGCCCCTAGTTTGCATGGATCCACTTAGGCTGAATGTAAAGGCCTGTCCCTGCACTGTGGTGGTACTGGAGACACAAGAACATTCTCTGTTGCAGCTGTTTCTCCCTGCTGTCTGCATAGTGCAATGTCCTACATCAAGAATTATAGATTAGGTGTCAGTAAATGGGGTAAAAAATGGTTTTGAATTGAACATTTCTTTTATAAATGTGATTTCAGATGAAGGTATATTGCAAGCTGCCACACAACACATTCGGCAAGTACTGCCTTGCTATCATAAGATATTATTCTGCCTCCAAATTTGATTTGTGTGAGGAGGGAGCCAGGAGAGTCCGTCATAAGTTACATTGTTGACTAATTTTGCCATTGAATTCTGGCATACCAAGGTTGCATTACTAAAAAGTGTTTACTTGCATAACCTCTAAAAGGTTATGCAACTATTATGTCTCATTGCACAGTCCTCAAACACAGAGTCTATTTCTTCCACCAGAGTTTATATTTATTCAAATTTTATAATTTCAATGTTTTGTCTTTTAAGAAAAATGTTTACAGTACAATCTCAGGCTCCTGATTTCACATTTCAGTTTTAAGGCTTAGCATTTCCATTTCTATCAAGTACTTTCTATCAAATATTTAGTGCTTCTTTCCAGTCTGCCTTTGAAAACTAACACCTTGGCTTCTTAAGTTGATTTACTCTACTTGGACCCTTTATCATTTGCACTGCACAATACTGGAGTTAAAACTGTTAAAAACAGAAAAGAGGGGTCCTTTACTCACCCTTTTTTTGTATGTGTGTGTTATATTATTTATTGTAAGGTCAAGCAGTGCACAGTATAAAAACACAGGATGATAACACAGAATCATAGAATGGCTTGGGTTGAAATATATCTTAAAGATCATCCAGTTCCAACCCCCAGCCATGGGCAGGGACACCTCCCACGAGATCAGGTTGCTCAAAGCCCCATTCAACCTGGTCTTGAACACTCCAGGGATGGGGCAGCCACAGCTTCTCTGGGCAAAATGTGCCAGTACCTCAGCACCCTCATAGTAAAGATTTTTTTTCTAACATCTAATCTAAACCTACCCACTTTCAGCTTGAATCTGTTCCACCCTCCTACTGTCACTACATGCCCTTGTAAAAACTCCCTCTTCATTTTTCTTATAGGCTCCCTGCAGGTACTGGAAGGCTGCAATTAGGTCACCCCAAAGCCTTCTCTTGTCCAGAATGAGCAACTCCAATTCTTTCAGCCTTCCTTTTCCATCTCTCTGATCATGTTCATGCCCATTCTCTGGACTTACTCAAACAGGTCCATGTCCTTCATGTGCTGGGACCCCAGAGCTGATGCAGCACTGCAGGTGGGGTCTCACCAGAGCAGAGCAGAGAATCCCCTCCCTCACCCTGCTGGCCAAGCTGCTTTGGATGCAACCCAGGATGCAATTTGATTTCTGGGCTATATGTATATCGTTGTTGGCAATTTTTCTGTAGTTCTGGAACTATTTTCTTATCTAAATAGGTTTGTGATGAGATATACACAATAATTCTCTTTCACTGAATGCTTAGCAATGCTTGGCATTTCATTCCCAGAGGGAAAGGGAAGAAGATGCATTCAAAATTGTAAAGGCCTTTGGGAACTGGGATTATTTAAAACATGATCTCCAGGCAACAGAGTGCAGAAATCCATAATGGTGGGCTCAGAAGTACTGGACTGAAACGTCCATTGTTGACTCTCTGAATCCCATTAATATTTCTTATTTCTTGCATATTGACCCTGTTTTGAATGCAATTTATTTGTGTTTACTTTACTGAATGGTTTAAAAAAGCTAAACAGATAATGACATCTTTATGGCTTAACAATGAGTTCTGCACAGAAAATAAAACTTTAAATTTCACTTTTCACTTATTTTAGAGTGTTTATCCCAGACCTACTACCCATGACCTTCCTGCCACATTTCCTTGTGTTTGCTTTAAGAAAAAAGATATTCAAAAGCTCATGAAGATGAAAGGGTGTGTGTGTGATGAGTTGATTATAAAGAATTTCCAGAATGTCCAATAAAGCTCTTACATTCAACCTGTGTCAGGGCTATGGGAAGGATTGAACAGAGGGAAGAAAACAAAAGAAAAGAAAACAAAAGAAATAAACAGAAAGTCTCAAGTCTGCTTCAGCTTAAGCATTTACCCTGCAGACTTGAATAATGTTTTCAAGTTATTCATTTTGGAAGTAGGGGTTTAGAGGTTTACAAAGAAAATTGTATTCATTATGTTCCAGTTTAGAAAAAAAAGGTTATTAATGTTTTGAAAATACTTACTCATCTCTCTGTGAATCATCAGCCTGCTTGATTTTGCAGTTCTTATCCTTGCATAGTAGGAGAATCAACATACAAAGTCCAGAAGGTGAATTGAATCAAATGGAACTGATTCTCCTCTGAAAATGGATGTTTATTGAACTTTTCTGGTCTGCCTCACATCTTCAGACAAACAGAAATTCTTGGCAAACTTATCCAATGAAGGAGTAATTCAAAACATTAAAGAATTGGTTTTTTGAGGGGAACTTTGGAAGCAGCGAAAAAATTTAGGCTCGTATTTCCTGTAAAAGATTATTAAGTGATTGACTTGAGAATCAGAAGCAAATGCAATAAATACTCATTTGTTGATGGGATTCAAAATAATCTTTTCAAAATTACTGTATTGTATTTAAAGTACTACGAAGCAGGAGGGTGTTCCCTGACTAGAGACTGTTCTTCAGATCTTATTTTGCTAAGCCAGGAGACACCAAAATTTGAAAGTTGAAAGGTTTAGGACTCGTGGAGCAGCCAGTAGACAGGTATGGAAAAGGCATGTAGTCCCTGTCACTACACCTAAAGAGGGAGTAATGTCATCCTATAAAACTCATAGCATTTAGGAAGAGCCCCATAGCTAAAGTTGAAATGGGTGAAATGAGCTGTAACCTGCTACTTTGGTTTGTGTTTCTTGAAGCTAACAGAATCTGAGACCACTCACAGATATTCTCTTTTCCTCTATGTGAGATCTATGAGGATGAAGTATTTTACTCTTTCATGTACATTTTTTGGTGTGTAATTTTCAGGGGCAGGGTGTATGGTAACTTGGACTGAAGTCCAAGTGCAACTGAAAAATATAGGTTATCTGAGATTCCTTTAGTCAAAAAAGCATACAGCAATGCTAGCCACCCTGTAAAGCCTCTCAAACAATTTTCAAATAATTCCTCTGGTAATTCATCCTCCTGTGATTCCTTTATATGCTGGAGGCATTGGCTGTATATGCTACAAAAATGTCATCTTTGTTGCCTCCCTAGAATTTTGTTTATTGTGACACCCATGAAAAAATCTGAAATTACCAGAAACAATGTGAATGTAACCAAAATTTGAAACAATCAAGCAGCTAGAATGCTGAGTGCACCTCTTACATTATTATTGTCTCACTGTTCCCTTGCACTCACACTTCAATCTGTGTTGGCTTTCTACTCTAAACCAATTGGTGGAGGTAATGTTTTCTGATGTGTTGTCCAGCTGGTGTCCACCAGGCACCCTATTCATGACCAGGCATCCAAAGCATTTCAGCACTATGAATAAATGTAATAGAAATATTTCTGCATGTATTTTTCAGATATCCCCCAAAATATATATGTTTGTAAGGGACAGTCAAAAAACAGTGAGGTAAACTGTCTCTTCAGTACTTTTATCCCATGGCAGATAGCAGGCACTGGGTTGAGATAAGGAGAAAAACCAATCATTTTCCTTTTGTTTTTCATTTAGATAATCAAACTGAAATCTGCTGGGCTACACAGATCTTTCCTCAGCTTTGTAGCTGGACAACCAAGTAGTGTATGATACTGTCTCATAGTGGAGAGGGCTTTAACCTGTGCATTCTCTTGTCTCTTCACTTCATGCATTTCTCCTTTCTGTCCAAAATGTTGCTAATGCTTCAGTCCAGCCCTGATTTGGCAGGGATTGAGGGATGACTATATACTTTGAATGAAAAATGAGGACTTCCATTGATGAAACCATTAATCATGCAGCATGAGTATATTTAGAAGATCTTTCTAGACCCAGGCCCAGAAAGCACAATTGTACCCTGCTCCTGCAGGTTTTTCTCCGGATGTCATCCTGCTTTTTCTCCTGGAAGCTGATCAGTGTGACCTGGCCAAACTGGACACAACCTAGACAGTGTTCTTCAAGTCTGGATTGTCAAAACATGACTTTTCCTACACACCCCATACAGTTAAACCACACAAGCTCCATGTCTGTTTGTCCTAGATTTCGACCATTCCTAATCCATCTGGGCTACCAGATATCTGTAAATCCTCCAGACCAGTGCACTGCATGGATTGGAGGAGGATTAATATTAAAGCCTTGTGGTCCCCCACAATTCATGCATTGCATGCCTCTCTGTTGCACAAATAAATCGTAAGTCTGACACTTTGTTTATTCTCTCAGGGCAAAATTGACAAGCAGATCAAACAAGGGGCTGTATGAACTTGTTCTGCTAATGCAGACACAAGGCACTCAGCTAACATTTGTGTAATGCCTTTCTTGTTTAAAAGTATTTGTGAAAGAAGAGAAAACCAAGTTTGCATAGTCTGAAAAAGATCAGAGTTTAAGTTAGATACAAAGTCAGATTAAATTCAAATGGTAAAACTCATACTGAAAAATACAGAGAAGGTAGTCCAAGGAAAAAAATGTTGATTTTCCCCCACCACACACCTTTTTAAGACACAGTTTTGTTGAAACCGAGACTGCTGTGACTTTGTGAACAAGTAATGAACTCAGTGTGGGGTTCTTTTAAAATCACTTCCTCAAAAGTTTTTAACTTCTTTCTAAATTCTCTAATTCATTTACAGTCACATTTCAATTTGTACATATTAAGAAATACATTTTATTAAGTGTTGCATATTATCCAATATACTGGGTCTGACTGGGATGGGGTCAACTTTCTTTATAGTGCCTTCAAAGTGCCGTGGTTTGTATTTGCAGCTAGAAAAGTGTTGATAACACACCAGTGTTTTGGCTACTGCTGAGCAGTTCACCCACATCTTCATGGTTGTTTCTCTGAAGCCACCCAGCCCCCAGACCCAAAACCTGGGGCTGGGCAAGAGGTTGGAAAGGGGCATAGCCAAGACGGCTGACCTAAACTGACTAAAGGTGTGTTCAATACCATTTAACTATTTTGAGACATTTTAAGAAAGGGGACATCAAGAATATCACTCAAGGAAGATGAGAGAGGGCTTTTTAAAAGAACAGAGAGAGAGAGGAGGAAAGTAACCACCAAGGTCAGCACAGGAAAAGTTGTTTGCAAAGAGACACAGACTGAGGTGCTGGGCATGATATGAGTGCAGCTGTGGTCTGTGTTTTTGTACATGCTCCTTGTCCAGCAAAATAAAACCATACACTTCTTTCCTCGTGGTGCTGCCAGAACTAAATTTTTTCTTCTGCTGCTGTTTGAGCATGCTAATCTTTTGTGTACACAAAGTAATCAGAATCTCTGGGACAAAACCTGTGAAAAAGGAGCCTACCAACTAACATGGAAATGAACTTCTTAGTTTCTTACTTTTGAAAATTCAACTTGATTCATCTTCAGCAACCAAGTTTGGTCTTTGTCAACAGAATTTTTCACACAATTCCTCTGTACTCAGACACAGTATTCATCTCTGGCTTAGAGGTTGATTTTTAGCATTTTTTAGTATTGTCTGGAAACCTGTCATATTCTGTGAAAGCAGCAGCTTTTAAAGCTGCTTCTTTATCAAAGAGGATCTTTTCTGCAGGAAAAACAGTCTTTCTTTTTGCCATGAATTGTGTTGGTGCTATGCCCTGTTTTCTCCCAGCTGCTTAGGATATAAATACTTGTTGCTAACTCCATTCTAATGAAAGAAAAGTAGGAACTCTCTTCCATGCCAGGATTCAAAAAGCTCGTTTATCATGGTTAATTCCACCAGGTGGAAAGCAGTGTTTGTGCTCCACAACTCTTGCCACAACTTGAGTTATGGTGCTGGGCAGGTGAGCAACCTGTCTTTGAAAGGCATCATTTTTAGTAGACAGTGTCAAACACATCAATGGACAAGGCTAGTCCAGCCCTAATGGACCAGGCAGTTGTTAGGAAAACACTGCTTTTGCAAAACACTTCTATTGATAAACACTGAAAGTTTTCTCAGTTCTTGGCTTTCATCAGGTTTCTCTGTCTCCCTGGATTGCAGCTCCACTTCAAGGCTGTTTGAACCCAACAGCTGGGCTTTTTTGTGTTTGGGGGTTTTGTCTGTATTATTTTGCCCCTCTGTGAAATTCCAACAGACTGGTTTCAAAGAAAGTTATCTGTTGCCTTCAGTGCAGAGCTGTTGAAAAGAAAAGTAACTGCTATTCTGTGCCTTTGGAATAGTTTTTCTTTGGCTTGCCTGTGATTTTATGAGTCAGGATATGGGACTTGCCATATCCCAGCTGTTCGTGAGCCTTCCATTTCTTCTGCTGTGTGATTAGTTGAAATAAAATGAACTTAAAACAAACTCAGCCTGACTGCAGAGGAATATACACAGCAGAATTAGGAGCTGCAGTGTCATGCAATGCCTGATGGTTGCCTGTGTCATTCTCACTATGGAAGTACTTAACTGGGAAGGTGCTGAAATGTTGGCAGGGCTGGACAGAGAGAGGTATTAAAACATTTCTACTTTACCAAAGGAAGCTAACATACCATCACTGGCATACATGTTTAAATTTTTTCACTCAGATTGAAGCTAAAATATTCATTTTCTTTGTAATTTTCAATGAAGGAACTGAAATTTATTTCTCATTTTATTTTTTCTTTTTTACTTAGACATAGGTGTTTTCTACCTTCAGTTCATGCTTCGCCTAGTCAGTCTCTGAAGAATGCTTGGTCCATCTGTTTGGGTTTATGGCTCCAAATGTAATTTTTCTGAGGCCAAGAAATATAATTTGTACAGTATCTTGCACAATAGAGACTTGTCTCTATGCCTGGAGTCATCAACTGTGAGAGCAAAATAAATGTACAAAAGTTCAAGTTGCTCCTAGGAAATGTGTGCTGTGAAGAAACCTATGAGAAAGATATTCCACCCTGAGTCTGCTCTGTTCAGTCTTTCTTCCACCCTCTGCAGGTTTTAACACGGCCCTTTGAGCTCCTTCATCCACCTTCCAGTCACTGAATAAACACCTGCAACCTCGCCTGTCACTCAGGGAAAGCCTGGGACAGGTGAGAAAAATAATTTCTGCTTCTGAGCACTGCTGCTCTTCACATTGCAATGGTAGAGAAACAATTGCTGTAGGTGTTGCCCTACTTGTCATAACTGCTACTCCTTTGCCCACTTTATTGGGCAAGTTGAAAACTGAATTGCAAACATCAAGACATAAAAGAAGGAGCAGTAGCTGGGTGAAAGCTTCTTCAGGTCTGGCTTGAGTCCTGAAGGAGCTCTGATTGTGGGGTTGGTCTTTGTGCGTCAGATATATGGAGAAATAGCGCAAGATTTTGCACAAAGGTCCTTTCGCACATTTTAATCTCCAAAATATCAGCCTGTGTACAGTACACTGAGATGTCTTTATCTGTTAATATAATCTCATGCAGTTCACAGCTGTTTGATCAAAGCAGTGTCTCAGTGCAACTGAGCAAGGTGAACCAAAACCAGAACAGAGAGGAGCAATCTATATTATTGAACTCTGTCTTTTGTAGTAACAGAGGAGGAGGGGCAATGCAGTAGTACCACTCTATCCCAATTCAGCTGTGCCTCCCTCCATTCCTCAATTCCCAGCCAGGAAAACATTGTGGTTTCTTTAGCTTTTTCTCAGCCCTATTCATTCTATTAATTCTGCCCTTCATCTAGGATGTAAGGGAAAATTTACTTATTGAAAATTGCTATATCCTTTTATATTTCACATTTCAGTTTCTTCTCCTGGGAAGATCCTAATGTCTGATGCTAGAGGGAGCTCAAAACCGCTATGAAATCTCATCTGGGTTAGTGGATAAAAATCTAAATAGGTTGACGGAGTATTGAATGTTACATAGAAAAATAGTTTCTTTCTGCTGTGATTTTCTTATTATTATTTTTGGGGGGGTTTGGGGTTCTTTCCGCATCTGTTACAAAGAGAAAAGAAGGTGTCTAACCTTGATGGAAAGAATTTTTTTTCCCAGTTATTAATTTTCCCTGATACTGATGTGACCTACAACAAGATTTTGTTATTTTCAGGTGAAATGTTTGGATTTAAGGTTCTGGACTATTTCACAGTGACTAATTTCCAGCTCAATTTCTGATCTTTTTTCACTAGTATAGGCAGACTTAAACTTACCATAAAGGTATAAATGAGCAAACATTTCATTAAAAATGAAGAGGCTTATGACAATACCTATTCTCCCAAAATGGAACCACCTGAGCTTTTCTAATAGCTGGTGACATCCATTAGCACTTCTCTCAGAAATTGAAAACATTTTCCATCTGTTCATACACACTCATTACAAAGTAGTTAAGAGCCTATGGGATCACACAGACATATTTTTGCAAATTAAAAAATATCAAAATTAGTTATTGAAGGAGCAGGGATAACTTTGTAATAAGCATCTAAGCCTCAAACTTTCCCTTTCCTCAGACACTGCAGACACCCCATTAGCTGAAAGCTGTTTAGTTTGTAACCCTCCAGAGTGTGACATATTGAAACTCTAAGCTATACATTCTGTGAGAAGTCCAGCCAGCCCTGCCCATTTACACTACTCTAACAAAGAGCAGAAATCAGTCATATTTTGGCAGACATCCCTGAAGTCAAGTAGCTAAGAGAACTCAAATAAAAATGGGGCATTTATATAAACAATGAGATCAGACAGTATTATATTAATATGCAATAAACTTCATGAATAATGTGCTGGCATGTTTTCCTGCCTGAAATGATCTCTAAGTAGTAAGTTTACATTTATCCTTCCTGAAGGAAAATTTATTGGGAACGGACATTGCTAATAACTTCCTTCAGTCTGCAAGATGATGGAAGATCAGTGAAAGGCTTCTACAATCAGGGCTTCTGGAATGACAGAGAAGGCTCGGTTGGAGACACACATGTCAAATCAAATAAACACAGTATCCATTCAATTTCAATATGTTTAGAGGTCTTCCTCAAAAATCAGTCTTCTTGGTAGTGATTCCAGTACCATGTTACTCCATGCATGTTTCTTTACATACCAACCTCCTGGTAAGATTTCCAGCTTGTACATGTGTCTGATTACTGAGTACAAATTGAGGGTTACCATATTTTACATTGCTGGGTCCTAAGCCTGATTCAGAGCTCCAAAACCACCCGATTCTTTTCAGTAAGTGACTGCCACATGTCTTGGTCTTGTGGACCTCGACGAATTAGAGGCCTGGGCAATCACCGACTCTATGAAGTTTAACAAGGGCAAGTGACTGATTCTGCACCTGGGACAGGGCAACCCTGAATGTGGGGAGTGGGGAGAAAGTGGCTGGACAAGTGCTCAACAGTGAAATATTATCTGGGAAGATGTAAAAGTAACTTTGAAGGAAATATAGCAACAAGGAAGAAACCTTTTAGTGTGGGAGTCTTGGATAAGCCATTAGCGGTGCACATGCTATTCCCATATTTCAATACAAAATTGGTGTCACCAAAATTCAGGCTGTAGCAAAAAGGTCTGTGTGAGGTCACTAAATAAGATAAAAGTTTTTGGATGTCATACAAATATACACGAGCATGAACAAAGAAGGCAGCATAGAACAGGGTGGTGTGTCATCTGCACAACGAGATTAAATAGGGTTCAGATGTTCTTAGGATTCATAAAGCAAGAGGCCATCTAAGATATTTCTCTGCACCCTTCCAATAGTTTCTGTTAAGCTGTGTGAGGACAACACCCCTTCCAGCTCCAGGATTTTCTGTATTACCATACCAGGTGCTGTTTGGAAAGTGACTGGTTTGTTATATTACATGAGCACTGAGATTAAGGTCTTAACCTGAGCCAACATTAGAGCAGCCAATTGTCTACTTCCATTTTAAGTATCAGATTTTCCCAGTCTCTGTTACAAATGAGGAGTTAGTTGCCAGGAAGCTCATTTTGTCAACATCACTTACAACATTTCTTCTAAGTCACCCACAGAGAAAACAAGGAATCATGTTTTACATAAACTCTTAGAAGGTGCCTATGACAAAAGACTAAATCCTTGCTAAATGTTGATACATTGCCAGCAGCATACAGTAACAATGGAGACAGTCAGAGTTAAGGGCACAGTATGACATTGTGTGCAAAGTAACAGCAATTGCAGTTGTTAGAAGATATTATCTTGCAGCTGGTTGGCTTCATGCGGACAGAATGAAGACTAAGGAATGGGAGAAACAAGAGTACTCCTGTCAGCTGTGATGTATGAGGAAACCTTCTACATCTCCACAATGAAATCCTCTTCAAGCACTACAGACACATCAAGTAAGATGAGTCAAAGAGAGGTGATGTCATCCATTATAGAAATGATGATGTAATAGATTACTATGGGGCATTATGGACAACATTCCCCAAAAATTATTCCCTCTGCTCTGTATTTAGTCATTGAATGATCTTAGCCAAGGTTTTTAAATGCAATCACATAAAGTGAGCCTTTAATGGTGGAGTTTTTAAAAAGGCCCAAGTCATCTGAATGTCTCTGTTTCATTGAAAAAAGGAATTGTACTTTCATTGTTTTTTGAAGAAAGTCTTGTGTACATAATGGGGTGGACAGATCTGAAAATTTCTCTCCTAGATTTGTGATCAGGCTTCCAAATATGCATTATATTAATGAAAAAATGAAGTGTGAAACCAGCATGCATAATCAAGGCATGATGATCCACCATTGGATCCTGGTGTTTTTGATAACATCACTGCTGTAGCCAGCAGAACGGACAGGCCGTGTGCTGTGGGTCCTGGGAACAGGCAGAGTCAGGAGATGTTTCGGGTATTTCTACCAGAACCTGTCTGTGCTGGGGCTGAGCCTCAGCTTTCACAGCTTTTTGCCACTGCTGACATTTCTTCATTAAAATCTTCCATGTTTCATACCAAGACCTGAGCAGCCCTATTTTTCAATGCCAACTAACCGCCAGTTTCCTGGATCAATAACTGGGAGTAGCCTAAGAAACCTGCAGGTGCAGGTCTTCATTTATCATGACGCGGTGTATTTACACTGACTTTATTTGATCTGTAATAATTTTTATCATCTGATGATAGATCTTCCTGTTTAAGCAGAACCACATTTCTACCCTGCCCATGAAATCCAGAGCCTGCATTACCTTCAGTTTATGCAGTGACATTGGACCTTCAGGGAAACTGCATTTCTTTTTATATGATTTTGTATTTAAAGGGAAAAAAGAAAAATCAGCTACTTTGGAGCAAACAGTACTGTGAACTTAATGTGACCACCCTGTCAAATTTACTTCAGGATGATACACTTGTTCATTAGTTATGATATTTTAGGTGAATGTCATACTTTTCTTTATCTGCATGCTTAACTACACTTCAACCTTTTCAGCAGGTTTTCCATTGAATCGTTTTCTAGCATAAAAGTATTGGAGCCATGCCTCCCTATTCCTTAGAAATACCTCTGCAGTTTTCCTGACCTTGCTACTAGCTGGGAGAATAGATTAAAACTCCTGAGCTGTGAGTTACATTAGTGAAATCTATGGTTGTCAGAGATAAAGCAAAGTGTTGCCATGTCACATGAGGAACAGACCTCTTTCTATATTAAATAACCTTTTCTTATGGATGATGAAAAAAGCCCTGATAGAATCACAGCAAAATTTGTGTGGGAAGGGTCCTCTGGAGGCCTGTTGTTAGATCAGACTTCTGAGAGGCTTGTCCAGGCAAGAGTTGAGCATATCAAAGGCTCTGGATATCATTGCCAAATGGTATCCATTGTAGGATTGTCATTCTACAGCTGAATCACATAACAAGCAAATGCACAGCAGGACTACCATTAATTGAAAGTGAAAGCAGCATCCAAATGAACCCTGCTCTACTTCAAATGAAGCCAAAGATTTGCAATCCTCCTCACAGTGGACCAAAGCTTTCATCAACTATTTTGCACCCAGTATTCAAGTCATTCCATTGTTGGCTTAAAAGGAAAAACACGGGGATAGCAGGTCGGCAAAGAGGGAGGACCTGCAGTCCATAACCTGAGTGAGAACCTCACTGTGTTAATATGCTGGTCCTGCTGGACCATAGAAAAATCCTGTTTTTGATAGCCATGAGACTGATTTCAGATCTGCAAAACTGCTTTACAGGGAAATGTAGAGCTGTTTGGGTTGGAAGGGACCACTACATGTCACTTAGTACAACCCCCAAGCTGAAGGACATAAGGAATCCACCTTAATTAATGTACAACAAAGCCAATGTTTTTAAAAGGTGCTAGAGTGGTCAGGTAGGAGCTAGTAGTTTATGTATTACAGTCCTTGGCAGGAACTGCAGTCAAGAGCCACATTTTCCCAAAACCTTAGTACCCAGCAACACCTCCTGCAGAGAGGGAATCAGCAGTCATGAATCAGTTTTATCCATGCTGGATAAAACACAGAGACCTTTGACTCAAGTGCAGACACAGAACACTTTGTCTGAGCAATATAATTAGAAAGAAAGGGAAGCCAGAAGGTTGGCTGAGTTTATGTAGATATGTATTCATGGCTTTGCTAGGAAGAAACTGTTAAAGATGTGTTCTTTTTCTTTCTAAATGTCAACTTTTACTGAGCAATCCATTCTGCTGTTCAATGGCTTATTAAAAAGAGAGGGACTTTGAAATGCTAAGCAAGCCCAAGATCCCAGAAAGCTGCTCATATCTGTTTGTTTATTTATTTACCTACAATTTGTCTTGTGTGGCCAGCTTAGCTCCTGCCTAAGGGAGCAAACAAACTGCAGATACAGAACTGATGACGTTGGGCCTAATAGATCCCTCAAAATAAAGGCATAAACTGTTTCTTTGAACTGCCAAGGAAGCAGCACTTTCGAAGTCTTAGCTCAGAATAGATCCTAAAATCAGCCTTAGTCCAGTGTGTGCTGAAGCTATGAAGCTTCAAGGCTTTGAATAATTTTTTATTTCTTTTCCTGTTAAAGACACCAGAATTCATTCCCCATCTACTACTTTTTGTCTGTCATTACAAAGGAAGGTATTGGTAGAGCAGATGCTGCCATTGCATCTTCTTTTGTGTGTATCATATTACTTATAAGAAAGACTACAATTCATATTTTAAAATAAAAGCAAAAAGAAATGCCCTCATGTTATCTTGTAAATTTGGGGGCCATTTCTGAACTCATGTTTCAATTATGCAAAGTTCTTTTACCAAAACTAAAAATACACAGTGTAAGAGTGCCTCCCAACTCCTTTGTTCCATAGTACAACCAATAACAGTCCTTTTTTTAACCTGAGTTTGAACTGTAGGTTTTATCTAATTATATGAGAAATTGTTGCCAATATCAGGTTGTTTGTTACTTTCTCTGTACAATAAAACAATTTGCCAAAGGTGGTGTTAATCTATAAATGTACTAATAACAGGCACTTGTTCATGTTCTGATCTATGGATTCAGAGCACTGGAATAAAAAAAAGTCTTTCATTGTAGTCTTTAATTCAGTTGTTAACCTAACAATGAAAACAAAGAGTAAAACTACTGTAAGTGTAATCAATTGGCCAGTGACAGAAGGAAATTCAGTCATAACATGCTACATGCAAAAATTCATAATTTAAGGTCTTTATACACATAATTCTATATTTAATTGTTCTGCCTTAGGTAAAAATCCATGGGAGTGGTTGCTGATGACAAGAGAAGGAACTAGGATGGAGAGGTTCCGTTTGGATTTTGCCTTCTCTATTCCAAGCCTCTTTTTCTCAGGCAGCACTCAGTTCCTCGATTTCCTTCCCTTCTCCTACCTAGCCATTCCAAATGCCACTTATCCTTCCTCCATCTACTTCCCTAAGGACTTGTCTCAGCAGCTTCTTGTTCCAGAGTCCTTCAGAGCACAGGAAGGCTAGGCTCGCAGCTCCAACACCAGGATTCCACTCCATGCCCACTGAGGCCTGATGTCATAGGGGGTTGGAGACTGAAAGAACTTTTGGGATTCACCTCCGTGCTTTTACTACTCTTATATTCCTCCTTGGAATTGCTTTTGGCCACTGGTGGGAGGGAGTATGGGAGGGAAGGCTTTTGGGACATGTCAGTGCTTCTAAAAGACTTGTGCCAGTCTTCTCTCTTGCCCAGAGGGAGGAGTAGCAGCCCAGCAATTGTCCTGCTTTGTCCCAAGGACTTTGGTGCATAAACTGGGTTTTTTCAGGAATATGTCCTCCTTTTGTCTTCTAAAACAGAGAAATCACCATTCTGTGTCTGCATTCTGGGGCTGGTTGTTTTCCAACCTCCAAAATTACTGTGCAGCAGAACAGCCAAGAGTCCTAGGTTGAACCTCACTCACCTCCTGACATCCAGACACATGCAGGATCTTAATTAAAATGTAGGCAGCACCTGTTCTCTGTGGGCATTTCTTACCTTTAAAAATCCAACATCAAGTTGAATAAAAACGTTTTGTGCCATGATTTTCATGAACAATTAGTAGAAGTGTTTAATAAGATAAAAAGACATAGCCATTTTGATGTTTGGAGGAAATTCTTTACTCTGAGTGTTGTGAAGCACTGCAACACATTTCCCAGACAAATTGTGGATGTCCCATTCCTGGAAGCATTCAAGGCCAGGTTGGATAGGCTTTTTAGCCACCTGGTCTAGTGAAAGGTGTCCCTGCTTATGGTCGGAGGGCTGGTACTAGATGATCTTTAAGGTCCCTTCCAACGCAAGCCATTCTATGACTCTGTGATGACGGGTTCATGCTTTGCTACAGAAAGTTAATTTCAGTCACTTTAAATTATTTGCTGTGTAACAGGACTTTTGTATGCATCAACAGTATACCAAGTCTCTCTCCACTAACAAGCACTTCCCTAGGGCAGGCATAGGAAGCCAGGAACCACTGTGGTAAATTCAGTAAGCGTGTGTGAGAAGATATTGACGACTGTAAGCTTTTGACTGCAGCATGAAAGAACAAACAGCAGCAGTCTGAAAGGTCTCTGGAATATTAGTGCATAGAATGCCAAGAGCACAAACTTATGGGATTAATGAGACATTATTAAAAGAAATTAAGTATATGCATAGCATTTCCAGGAGCATTATTTTTTGACATCACTGAGTAGCTGAATGTTCTTAAAGCACACTCAGTCAGCATCTGTGATTGTGAAGAAAAACGTGTGCTATGAGGGATGGGCAGGCAGACATTCTAAATCCTTTGGAGCTTGCTGTGGTCAATTTTATCTGAAAATTATTAGAACTAATCACAAATCATATCCTTAAGAAAGGTGAGTGCTACCATTATAAAATAATAGGTGCATACTGTACTTCATACAAAGTCATGACTTCAGCACAACTCTGAGTCACCAGCAAAAGGCCCTTGTTCGCACTCACTAGCACAAGTTCATAGAAGAAATTCATAGAAGAAAATCCATCAGGGTTATTTAACATTATAATACTACTACTTGCTCAGCTGCACATTGCTGGTAGCTGGGAAGGTGTAACTAGGAAAGTACTGCTGCATAACCTGCCATAATATTTCTCCCCCAGGCATCCACTATGGTACATTATTGGATGCATAATACAGACTTAATGGAATCCATTCGGCTGTGGTTGAGATACAAGGATTATGAGTACACAAAATAGGTTTATGGGTTATTTATTTTATTCTCTTGCTAGCATGCCAAAGTTAAACAGACTTTCTTTAAAGGAAATGGAATGGAAATTCATTCAGAATAGACTCCAAATTCAAAAAAATCTGAAAAAGGTGGGAGTAAAGTCAGGGCAGTAATTCAACCTTGACTGTAATCTTTGCTCTGTCTACCACTGTAATCATTCACTCCCAAGTCTTGGATGTTGGCTCTAGACTCACCAGAGTGTAAGAACTCCCACTGAGCCCATAAGGGTCACTGAGATGAACGGTGATAAATCAACATGTTTTGCTTCCACCAGCTGTGATGGAATAATTGCATTGAACATTGTAGTTATTAAAATCAATTTGTCATGGGGAAAAAAAGGAAAAAGAAGAGATTGAGGACTCAAAGAGTCTCATGTATAAGTCATGTTTTTCTATAGGGTATCTTACTTTCTTTTTTAAAAAAAGATAACTCCAT
Organism: Coloeus monedula; assembly: GCF_965178545.1. Lineage (NCBI taxonomy): Eukaryota > Metazoa > Chordata > Aves > Passeriformes > Corvidae > Coloeus > Coloeus monedula. The sequence continues at coordinate 18,456,076 of NC_138785.1, read as the reverse complement.
TGGACTGAGAGAGGAGGAAGAAAGACGTTTGGGAGAACAACCAAAATCGATTCCAGTTTGTGGTATTAGTTGCTCCCTCCCAGTGCCAGTAGCTAAATTGTCATACTGGGGCATGCTATGAGGACACTGAAAATAGCTCACAACAGCAAATGCCTATTACATTGTTTATATGTGCAGGCTCCTTCCACCCTGCTTGGCTTGTTTACCTGTTTGCAAAATGTTTCCTTGGGGATCAGGTTTTGCAAGTGTTTAATCACTTTTTTGTTGTTACTTTTTTACATAGAAATGAGGATAAAAAGGGAAACCAACAAAGAAAAGGGAAACCAATATTTCTAAAATCTTTCACTCAGGTGACTTGCTTATGAGCAAAGGCCAAGCTGTGTCCAGATGGTATCTTCGAATTCTCTCTGATGATGAAGAAACCTGAGCTGAATGAAGCATGCACACTCAACTGTAGGCTGGTTTGCGTACACCCATATCAGTAATATTTTCAAACACAACTAAGGTACAGAAGAGGTAGGAGATATTGCCTGTATTCATAACAGAAAATAGCCTTCAGACTGCTCTGAATTAATCCAAGGATTGAAGAGGGTGGAGAGGTAAAGCTGATGTCAGATTAAAAAAACTTCATAGCAACTATGCGTTGGTCTTGGAGCTGTGACAACAGGGTGCTGGAACAATGGAGGTGTGAAGAGTCCCCAGGAACAGAGTGCCATGTGAAGAGGCCCTAGATACAGGATAATGTAAAATCTTATTTCTTTGACAACTAATTATTCAAATAGGTTTAATCAGAAAGTGTAATAGAGTATAAAGTTAAATAATTACCATAGCTCCTGGAGTGGGCCCACTGGAAGATGACAAAGCTGATTAAGGCACAGGTCCACCTCTCTTACAAGGAAAGGCTGAGGGGGCTGTGCCTGTTCATCCTCAAGAAGAGATGACTGAGAGGGGACCTCATCAATGTTTCTCAGTATCCAAAGGGAGGCATCTAGATGATGTTTCCAGACTCTTCTCAGCAGTACCAAGCAAAAGGACAAGAGGCAACAGAGAGGAACTGAGGCACAGGAAGTTCCATCTGAACATGAAGAAGAACTTTTTTTATTGTGCTGGTGATCAAGCACTGGTGACCAGAAAGGTGGTGGAGTCTCCCTGACTGGAGATATTCAAGAAGAACCTGGATGTAATCCTGTGCCATGTGCTCTAAGATGACCCTTCTTGAGCAGAGAGGTTGGACCAGATGACCCACTGCTGTCCCTGCCAACCTGATCCATTCTGTAATTCTGTGATTCTGTGACTAGCTGATATTGTCTGGAGTGAATAACACAAAGTGCTAGCACGCTTGTCTTTCAACAGCTGGAATGGACTGAAAGAAAAAATAAATGCTTTCTGCCCACTGAGTGTCACATCATATATCCTGCACTTCTGCAATATTAAATTCTTCTTCTAGGATCATAGTTACTTGCCTCTGCATGAATCCTAGCTTCCCACAAGGCTTGTTCAGTTGAAAATTAAGCTGACATTTCCTAGGAATTGGGAAATGAGAAATATATGAAATTATTATATAAGCAGGGAGATTTTTAGGTGAGTTTTTTTCCTCTCTGGATCTACAGGGATTTTTAAGGGCATCTGGTCCTTCATCCCATCATCAAGTCTGAGGGAAAAAAACTTTGAAAATTCTTATTTACAGACCCCTAATTGTCAGCTTTGAGAGGATGACTCTTGCATTATGCTAAATTAAAGCATGAAATCTGAAACTGTTGAAAAATGTAATAATTTCAGGGGGTTTTTTCTCCTTTTTTCAATGTAGGATTGATAGCAAATAAAGATCAATAGGAAATGAGATTCCTCTCCTACCAGACCATTGTTTTAAAAGGTAAAAGAGCAACACCCACTTATTTCTGTATGGAAAGGAACAGGGATACTATCTATGCAAAATGATACAGCCAATATATGTCAGTCATTTATTCCTAAAGGGCAGTGGAATATGAATTCTCTGTTTTTCTAAAACCTCAACATCTACTTCAAATGAAGTTTGGTGGGAAAAGGTGATTGAGGTGCCCCCTAACTGAGAAAAATATTAGAAACTGAAGAACTGCTTATCTACATGGGAAAGGCATAGTAAGGATCTCAGTTCAGGAACCAGAGACAGACAACATTCAGCTGACAAATAAAAATGGATTTTATGACATAAGGATGATTGAGAAATGAATCCCTGAGGGATGTTTTATCTTGATCATCTGCAGACATGCCTTTCTGGAGGGCAGGATTAACACCAGCACTGAAGATACTGCTTGATGCAAGAGTGATGTACATGAGATTCTCCACCTTGAAGTAAGTTTGGATAATCATAAGGAGCCTTTTTGTCTTTAAATGGCATGACTGATATCCCAAGCATGCACAGCTCTGAAGTGGAGTCTGTTTAGAGTGGTCTGCCCAGATTTTCAGGCTGGAGTTGTGGAAAATGTGTGAAGCAAATATATTTTAACTATGCTCTACAACCAGCTGTGGAAGAGAGCATGGAAAATATTGTACCATCCTAGATAAGCCACTCTCCTGTGTGCTAAGATTCGATTATTGAGAGATGCCTCTACCCAAAAAAAGGTGTAAACAAAACCGCATCCCAAAGTCAATAGTATGGATTTTATTTAACAGTAAAATGTGAGGTAGAGAGATAGATAGAAAGAAAGAAAAGGGGGAGGGGGAGAAAGAGAGTGAGAGAGAAAAACATTAAATAGAAATATAGTCACCATGCCTGTGGATGCAATGGTATCCCATTGGTCCTTCTTCACCCGGGTCTTCTCTGTGGTGGGGTTCCTACAGTCACTCAAAACTTCTCATAATTTACACCTTTTAGCAAAAAAAAGGAATCAATGTTCATTGGCTGCATGATTTTCTCACTTACAATGCTAATTAGACTCATGTTCAGTCTTTCTCTTCCTTTGAGTAGGTGGGTTTCTTGTATGCTTTCCCCCTGCCAGACTCAGTCAGAGCTGATTTTCAGCACAGTTGCTGAGTTGGCTTGATTCGTGGATTCTTTATATTCATTATCAGTGCTCCCCCAGCTTGTTTACCTCTTCCTAGTCTGAGATAATCAGACAATAGTATCACCTTTATCTTATCTCGGGTTCCAATCAGGGGGCTTATCTAACTGTCCGAACTTCCAGGAGTTTATGAAGCATATTTGGGTAGAGGGGGGGACGTGTTCAGAGGTCACAGATGATTGAGCAGGTCCTACTTTCTACAGTTTGCCATAGTGGGCAAAGTTCCTCAGTGATCTTAACAGTGTATGAGGCAGCTATGATCTCTAAGTCTCTTATACTCTGGAGCCAATGACCATCCAAGTCTCACCCTTTATACACTGACTTTGGAAAACTGAGTGTGCAGGAAGACATAATACTCTGTTTCCCTTCAGCAAATTAACATGAACGTGTTAGGGATTATCTGACATCCCCATATGCTGCTCCACTGAAAAATTCACCTTTCGTGTCAACAGAAAGAGTAGGGAACTTGTTTAAACAGAGAGAAAGACATTATGAAATTAAGAATTAAAAAAATTAACACAGGAAGGGATTCTTACTGAGGACCCTTTGCCTTTCTGCCTTCACAGGATTTAGAAAGAATGTATGCAGGCAGCCCCCAGAGAAGTTTGCAAGTGAATTCACAGACGCAGTGGGGGCATCTTATGCATTGTGTCTGCAGAAGGAAAATGCACATCACCTGCATGAGCTGTTCATAGAAAAGGGAAGCTGTGGTACTATGGTGACTTCCATTAAACTTCAGGAAGTGTGCAAGTTGATAGTGATAATTTAAGAGTCTTCAGGGTTCAAAGAGTTCATGCTCAAAGGGACATGGTGAGAATATAATAATATACTTTTCCCCATCTGCTCTTATCGATTATGGATGGAAAGGTAAAAAGGAGATTTCACTGTGGAAAGAGCAGTAGCATTTTAAAATTCAGCTGCAGGAAAAGGAGGAGCATCATGACCAAAAAGTGTATTTGGTCATTTGAATGTCTTGGAAGGCAATTCTTCTAACACTCAGTTTTGTCACAGTAATGGAACCCAGTAAGTCCTACAGAAAAATACTCCTCCCTTCCACATACACACCATAAATCTAAACCTGCTCTGAGCCCAGCTACCTGGCAGGCACTGGAAACTGCATCAGCAGGGCTAAAGAAACACCAGTAGGCAGAAACAGACCATAAAAGTATTCACTGGAAGCAAATTTGTCACCATTAACTTATTGTGCTTTGAACTTATATGCCATAGAGATGAACAATTACCAAAAGTACATCTTGTGCTTCATTTTAGCAAACAAGAACAACCTAGACGAGTCGTTCAGCTTTAAGAGAATGTGTCCTCAAATATTTGTATTAGCAACTAACTTACCTAATCCAGAGTTAATTGGAAGAAAATAACTATTAAATGACTGACAGTCTTATAGGGCCTTTCTAATCATGCCTCTCCTGTTATTTGGACAAAGATTTGATGGATGGGCCTACATAATCTTGCACTAAATTCCTATTTTACAGGGATGAGAAAGTATACTTTGTACTCATACTGCAATATTCAGACAACCATCTTTATGACTATATCTGCCTGTAGTATTTATAAAGAACAGCCTAGACTCAGGCTACTAAATCCATACTCAACCACTATAACTGATGTAATAACTGAACTGTTTCATATAAAGTCAGAGATTTTCCCTACTACTTATTAGTTACCTACATGGCAATCCTGGGAAAGTTGATTGCATGGAGGGAGAAGCCGCAGAAATGGGCAAACCAAACAATTAGGATTCCAAAATACACTTTTAATGAGTTTATTTTATCATGGTGATGCAAGAGCCTTGTTTAATTTACAGCTGCATCTTAGTTTCTATTATAAGTCCAACATCGTTTTCTGATTTTATTACATAAATTGTTAGTAACACTGAGAATTAGATTTTAATCAAGAAAAGATTACTCGTGGGCACTAAATCTCTGACTAATGCACCACTCCAGGAGAGCACTGTAGCATGTAATTTTATCCCTGCTTAGTAGAGTACATAAAGTCATGCTTAATTTGAAGCCAGTGAAAAGTCCCATTGACTCTTAAAATAAGCAGGTTTATGAGAATCCAGAAGAATCCAGTGCATTAATTCAGTAGTAGCTAAAATGAAAACAAGAACAGAAGACAATAAAAGCTGCTGATTTATTCTCACCCCTTCTCTTCCCAGGTGGCAGTTAATGTGCTCTCACGACATTTACATCATTCATGATTTGTCAAGAAGGTTTTGTACCATGACCCCTCCTGTGTACAAGATGCTGTACAAATGCCAAAAGACAATAATCCCACCCCAGGTAGTTTGCAGTCCATTTCTAGCTGATACTGCAGTATCTGTCACCACCCTTACCTAATGGAGACTTGAAACTGAAAGTTTCTTTGAGGCCTGTCTTTCTTGCACTTTTGCATTTCTATTAATGACACGTGGTTTTGCACAAAACCTGAATTTGTATGAGAGACTGTGCTCTTAACATTGCCAAAAACCCAAACATGAAGCTGAATTCATATACAGTGTCTTACAAAACTGATTAAAAAAATTAACATGAATTGCTAAGTACTGCCCAAATTAACACAAATCAGAGTTCATTACGGAGCATTAGGAGGCAATTTATTGCAATCATTATGCCTGCTGTTACAGAGAACCATATGCCAGCTCCAGAAATAACAAGCATTCTGAATCAGGGTCATTGCTGTCATATTTGCATGTGAAATACATTAATTGATCTCCTGTGCACATTAAAATTTAAATCCACACTTTTTTGCTGCTGAATGCTCTATCATAAATTTGTTGTGTGAAGGGACAGACTGGGTGGAGAGAAAGATGATGTTTTAGAGGAATACTTGTCCCAAACTCTGGTAGATTCTTAAGTAGCTAAATCCATTCTGCTTAACTAAAGGAGGTCCTAAATACCTTTTATGTTCCACAGTAGGAAGATATGCAGTCATACATGTCAGTGATGTGAAATACTATGGTCTTACCCACGTTATCTTTTCTGTCACTCTGCTAAGATATGTTCTGAGGAGAATGCAGCTTTAAGAACTAACACTAAGGTTCACTAAGGTGAACAGCATAGTGTTTAGAAATGCTCTGTCTTCCATAAAGGCTTGATGTGCCTCAGAAAAAGTATAACAAACCTCATTGTCCAGTCAAGAAGAGTAAGAATGTTAGCATCCTCTTCAACTGTATCGTCCCAGGAGACACTGCTGCAGTGCAAATTAAAAGAGCTCAGTGATCAAGATATGTATTTCGCTATTTCAGTGTTTGTCCAGACTTCCATGTTGTCTACGGATAAATAAAAGGTGAAAAGAAAACCCTTCTTTAAGAAAAATAAATATAACAGTACTATCCTTTCCCCTCAGCACTTTTGATGAATCGTGGACAAAGGCAGTGGGAAACCACTTAAGAAAAAAGAAGCATCTCTTTCCAAGCCAAGGGGAGATTATGGGACAGAAGATGGATGTGAGGTAACAGGGTAGAAAAGTCTTCAGTATAAGATAGCTCATGGAGTTGATGTTAGAGAGTTGACTTTTGGAAGTGGAGTCAATGAAGGAGGAGGAGGTGAAATATTTTGAGAAGAGCAGAGAGATGATTAAATTAGACAAGCCAGACACTGGAGTTGGACAGGGAATTCTGACATGGGCAGGAAGGGTGAAAAAACACCTGAGAGAAACCGGGGACTGGGAAAGGGGTGTGTCAAGAGCCATTCAAGGCAAGATGAGAGCATTAGGTGGACATAAGAGGAGCAAAAATAGCAGCTGTCCAAGATTGTTTCTCCTGCAGTTGATGCCAATTCATTGAGCATGAGGAAAATCTGTCCCTCTTGACCCTTGAAAAGGAAGATGTACCTCTCAAGCTGTCTGCTGACATAGTCCTTAAGGACTTCCTGTTTGGTTAAGGTTTTCCCTGTTGAGTCACATGGATTTCTCTAATCTATATCTCCCTTGATTCCTACAAGCCAGAGAGAATGGTTTGAAAATGCAATATGATTATGGATTGTTTTGCTCCACTTTGCTTTATGTGAGAGCAGATTTTCTGGAGCACATTCTCCAGGGTTTATAGCACCAGTACAAAATAGTCCTGCACTGTGAAAATAAATCACATGCCTATCTATATATCCTTTAACAAGTGAAGACAGCATTTCTGTTATAGTGTGTGTCTGTCACCCTTAACATTAAAAATGGAATTAGAAAATAGAAATTTAACAAACAAAATCATTATGCCAGCATGAGCAAAATAACCTAGAAAGCCTTGAAACTTTTCTCAATTAATGTGCAAATGATGGCAGTTCAATGTTAGCAGTGCAAACAGCTGTTGTGCCTACCTAGACAGAGGGCAACTTCTGGGTAATGATGTGGGTTATTAAAATCTTTGGAGATAACATTGTCAGGAGCAGCACACAATGCCACAGCATTTATCATTCACCTACTCTATTTTTGTCAGTGCAGAGAAAATAAACACATTGCTTTCTAAGCAGGAAGTCAGATAGGCCAAAGCATGAATTTGAGAGCTGAGTGCTATCAACCTTCAGCAAATGTGAAGATAGCAGATATGCTTCAGCAATTGCATAAGGAAAATAAGTCTGTGCAACCATGTTGTTTTGCACTTCGTACCAGTAAATGTAGGTACAGAACTCAGCACTGCACAGACACCTGACGTCCCAAACAGCAGGCGACATGTTAGCAATGGCAGAGACTGATGCATTATTATTCCTGTTGGGCAATCCAAGAGGTAAAGGATCATAGTCAGTAAAGCATTCTGGCACCACCATGACACCGAGAGCGCTCTGTGAGCATTCAGGTTCCCTCTAAATACGCTTGTGAACTGGGCAGCTCTGACTGGGATACTCATCAGCTTGCATGCTGAGCAGGGAGTCATCCACAGACAGACAAAGGAAGGGCTGCAGGGAAGGAAAGGGCTGAAGGCCTAAATCCAGAATGCTGAACTGACCTTTGCTACATCAGTAACAGACACAGCATAAAAGGCTCCTTATGGGGTGCTAGACAAAGAGAAACATTGCTTTGGGATCTGCTTTGGATTGAGCTGGGAAAGTGCAGAGTGTGGGCAAGAGCTGTTTTTCCAGTGGCTTTAAAGAACAAGGGAGATGCCCAGTGCCTTGTAAACCAGCCATATCAGAGTTCCCAGAGAGTAGAGCTGCAAACCAAGCTTTGATTCAATCTGAATCTACCTCTATTTCTTTTTCCATCCTTTCCAAAATGTTTATAGGTAGGATTACATGTAAGGCAGTGATGGTGTTTCCTGTAATGTCCAGCTGTGTTCCAGGATGGTGGCATGCAGATTCCTGTGAAGCGTTTTCTCTTCCAGACAAAGGGAAGTCTAATAAGGTCAACATGCTGATAAGGGAGCTTACAATTTGCCTTTAATTCTGCTTAGCCCATATTGCAATCTATTCTTGACAAATGCTCTTTGTATATATACCAGGACAAAATCAAAACATGTTTCAGACATGTTTCAATGTTCATTTCCATGTTGATTTCATAGTCTGAGACTACCTGTTAGATTACAGAAAAATTCAAGGAAGCAGAATGATTTACAGCTCCTTTCAGTTTAATGTCTTCTCAAAACCTGATTAATACTCTCTCTGTCCCATAACAATGAAAAAAATTATTTTATAAAGCCCAAGATCATCTTCTGATGTCTGTCCAGTCTGAGAGTGAAAGACTGGTATATTGGCAGCTTTGCAGTGACTGGAAAGGAGTAATGGCTGTCTATCAATATTGTACTGACTTCTGAAAGGTCCAGTAGGTCTGAAAACCTTTGGATTAGTGGAGCATCATGGTTTAACTCCAGCCAGCCCACTACATAAAGCAGATTTCTTACTCTGGAGTTGGTATTTCTGTTCAAAACCAAGGAAAAAAACCTTTGCAAAAAATGGTCTATCCCTTGCATCACTGACTGTTTGGAGTTCATGTTAGTCTGTGCTCAGAACGTAGCCAAAGTTTCATGCGTTTTTAACCTTTATCTCCTCCAGACATTCTTTAGTACAGCTCCAGAAGCAGCCACATTGGCAGTGCTGACAGAGGTGTGAACAGCAGTAGCAGGAGAGGGGCATGCTGCTGACAAAGTGAGACCTTCCAGCATGCTTTGCATTTGGATAAATCTCTCATTTCTTCCTCCATAATTGGAAACCTTTGTTTAGCTGCAAGAAAAAGGGAATGTGGATGTAAAAACTCAGCATCCTCACACTCCAGTTTTTCAGCCAGCTATTGATTAACACAAAAAAAGATTTCTCAGGGATAAGTAGAAACATTTAAATTCCAATATGGTTATTATTATTTTAATTTTTTCTTTTTTTTAATCTAAGCAGGAGACCTAGCTCCTCTTTTTACAAAGATCTACAAGCATGCAGAGAAATTAATAGCTGTTTTGTGTAATAGAAATGCAGAAAAGTGCCCAGATAGCAGATGTATTTTTTTTGGACTTTTGCTTATAGGGATTGTAAAAGAAAATCCTTTTAAAACATAGTGAAACCTTTGCTTTGCTTTACTTCTCTGATTTTGATGTTAGATTGGAGCCTGCACTGCCTTTTTGAAGAAGCTTATAATGGAAATGGTGAGACATCCTTAACTGCAGCAGATCAAGTGATTTCCCTCGCAATGCAGCCCAGCGTGGGAAAGCAACAGCATTTAAGGAGACTAAAGGAAAGTGTGAACTGTCCCCAGAAGCCATTACATTAGTGAAGTTTATCTCAGCCGGGTAATTCACCTCAGCCAGGGGTGGAATTGAATTTACCATTGGAGCAGCAGCGGCATAGCAGTGCTATTTTGTGCTCTTTATCTAAGGTGCTATATATCATGCTCAGAGATAAAAAGTCAACCTTTTTTTTCCTGAAGGAGACAAATTAGATATTAGCAATAATAAGCAATTGTTTCTTACCATGCAGACAACTTCTTTTATGTGTCTTTGCATTTATTTTGATGACCCTCAGCCTCACAGCTCCTTGGAAAGGTTGCAAGCAGGGATCTCCTTCCCCAGCTTAGTAGGGAAGAAATACATGGGCCACAGTCATGAGGACAGTCCCTCAAAAGACATCATGGTCACCTCACTAGAAAGGAAAGTGCTGTCTGCAGAAGCGCAAGAGAAGATCAAAGATGTCATTCTAGGCAGATGGGTTTTCAAAAATCTGTCCCTTTTGAGAAGACACTGATTTCTAATTTCTGGAGGAACTAAGTATTTCTCCACTCTTGACATCAATGGCCCAGCCTTGTAGTGTTCCAGGAATAACAGGTGCTCCTTAAGAGAAGCTAAATGACAAGGTTTGCAGAGCAGCATTTCTTAAATGCATCTGTTTAACCACAGCAAGCTGACAGCAACTTTCATCTCACCTCATTGGTTTCAGCTCTCAAGCCACAGCATGGTTTATCATGTCCGGGACAGCAGAGATTTTGGACTTAACCCAACTGTACTGCAGCAACAAGCAATGCATTTTTATCACAGAGGCACTGCTGAGACCACAAACCCCACTCCCTGAGGTGGCTGCAGCCTATTTGTTCCTAGTGTGGAGCCACTGTAAGGGCACAGGGTGAGATTACTAGTCCAAAAGCCCATCAGGCTGATGAAACACACCCTGCTGCAATGGAACCACTCACGTCTTTTTCTCAGAGGGCTTTCAGATGTACAGAGAACTATCAAAACACTCTGAGACACTTTCAAGAGGTAAGAAAGAGCACAGGCTTTTAGGCCAGATACTCACTTGAATTCTGTGAACCATGTCTCCCTCATGTGTCCTCCAAAAACTGAAAGAGGGGTACTCTTATAAACTTCAGTTAAAGTGAAAATACTACCAGTGGAGCTCATCAATGGAATAATTCAGAGCAGTGCTGCCAGGAAGGCAGTGGATCTTACTTTAGTAATGTGACCAAACTGGGCTAGACTCACTGCTGTTGTCCACCACAAATTGATACAACCACGATGGATCTCTTTAAAGCCCTCTCCCGCTATTTCCTACTTCCAAATGTGACCTCGAAGATGTTCTGCTCCTTCTAGCCTAAAGTACATATTTCACCTTCTGCAATTAATACACTTTCTGGAGATTCCCATTGTGTCATGGTCATTTTAAACATCATTATTCTATTAAAAGTTTTCAATCATCTCAGGTGACAAAAAGATGTTCATGTGCTTTTTAAAGGCTGCAAGCAGTTCTTCCCTTTTCTAGGCAGAGCCTAGCTAGTTTGTGTATGTGTCCATACAATTGTCACTCACCTAAATGAACAAGAGGAGAGTATGGGAGGAAGGATTTGCATGATTGATGGGAAGGATGAATTACTTTTAGCCACCCAGCAGTACAGTAATTGATGTCTGGGAGGCAGCTGCAAGTGCCACATAATAGCTGTCAGTGTCACAGATGGTCTGAGTGCTTTGATGTGGAGATAACACTGTGACAAAGGGATTGCCATGGTGTGAACACATCACCACCAATCTTGGCTGGCAACCTCTGGCAGTGCTGGCAGCACTGTTGTGCTGTCCTACACAGAAGATGTCTCTGACTTTCCTGCATCTGAAAAGATGATGATGTCTATAGAAAGGAAAACTGAGACATGAAAGCAGCAGCAGAGACCTATGAAACATATGTGCCTTTCTCCCATAGCCTTTCAGATTCCTAGAGGCTAAGGGGTTTTTTTTCTTTCTTCTTTTTTTTTTTTTTTTTTAATTATTTGGTGCTGTAGAGCTAGCTGGGAGAGAAAAATTTCTTTCTGAAGACTGAGGCAACTTTCTAAGGTTCTCACAAGGTATTGAAAGTTAAAAATACCTCATGAGTTTATTAACTAACTCCCATGTCATGCTCAGAAAGCACTTTCAGCTAGAAAAACAGCTCAGCCAGCAGTATGAGAGGGATTACTGCATCACACACTTCAGTCTCTGCACTCTCCTGGCACTGGAAAAGGCTCCCCAGGGAAGCGGTGACAGCACCAAGCCTGACAGAGCTCACTCAAGAAGTGTTTGGACAATGCTCTCAGGAAGATGGTGTGATTTTTGGGATGTCCTGTGCAGGGCCAGGAGTCGCACTCAATGACCCTTGTAGGTCCCTTTCAACTCTGGATATTCTATGGTTCTATGATTCCGTGGTTCCATGATCCTATGACTCCATAATGAGTAACGCGATTTGAGAGATCAAAGCTCTGACTGTGTCCTCAAGTGACAGACTCAGGAAAGGGATCTGATTCGGAGTATTAGGAATTAGGCTTTTTGTTTAGATGTGGCTCTCAATCACAAATGATCACTCCTTATGCCCCTCCTGCATGATTGTTTATTTATTTGCTATTTATCTTGTCTTGACTATGAATTGTGGCTTCACCATGTGGAACAGTCCATCCTTTTTTTTCTCACACCTATGGATGTAGATCTTAAATGCTTAGATCCTGGGTTTCCTTGAAACCTGACTTGCACTCCTGTATATTTTAGAAATGTATTTTGTTGTGATTTTGACAGCATATCAAACAGATCGATAATCCTTCATTAGCGAGGACACTTCTTGAGGCAGAGTTTGGATTAAAACAGAATTTTATGTTAATTCTGGCTTAATTCTTTCCTGATCTCTAATTTAGCCATAGAGCGGTCACTCTAGTTTGATAAGATCTGGGAAAACATAATTTACAAAACAAAGCAGCATATCTGGATGCCTTTACCCTTCAATGAATTTAGTTTGCTCATAAGACCAAATATTTATTTAACAGTTATTTAAGGTTAATGGAAGATTATTTTTAGAGATAATAATTTATGACATAAACCAAATACAAGTAAAGAAGCATTAAATGACTAAACAGATGCATGAAACTAATCTGTTAACATTCCTTTAACATGAATAAACAAAACTGGTATTAATAATTTGCAGTCAAAGTGGGTCTGCACTTGTAGAATCCTAATTATGATCTGAACAACAAGATAAATATTGCCTCCCTCTTTTTATATCTCTTAACTCCTTTAGAAAACAAATCACTCAAGATGCTTGCATGTGTTAATTGCTAAAACCATTTTGAAAAACAGCTCTGACTACTGACTCCACTCAGCGGGAATTCCTAGGTCCTACCTTTACAAAACATGGTACACCTTCCCAAGTGACAGTTGCCCCAGTATGGAAAATTTTCTTGGACTGGGGAAGCAGATCCTGTACAGCCAATAGAAATAATTTCTCACCTAGTAGAAACTCCCTGCATTATGTTGAAATTCACAGCATTAGGATGCTTTGCACAAACTGAAACTTGGCCCTAAGGCTTGCTGTTTCTGAAAATAAATGGAAGACTTGTCTACAGCTGGACATTACCAAAATAAGCAGAAAATTTCTCTCCTTCAGAATGCAGGGAAGCCAACTTGTGTTGCCACTGCACAAAAGTAGAATGTGTCAATTATTCCAAATGGCATTTAAAAGGAAGATAAAAGCTTGGTTTTCAAGGCTCCCAGACAAGAAAAGCCTTCATTCCAAACACTTGATTAGCTGACCTTAATGTGAGACAAAATTTTTTGAGGGACAAAAGCTGAGCAAAGTACATTTTAGTAGATAATCTACTATCTTATTCACATGTTTTTCATATCTCACTCATTAAAGTAGTAGAGTCTTGGCACATCCATGATCTCACATGCTAAAACACAGAAACCATTCAGTGTTTTTATTAGTAAGTGACATTAGAGGAATGTTGTAAAACACATCAATTAAACTAAATCACATTTCACAAAATCTGTTTCAGTACCTCCACTTTGAGTCCAAGTTTAAAAAAGAGCTTTTCATCCATTAGAAAGAGATGAAAAAAATAGTACATAGATTATTCACAAGGTATCTTTTGAGGAAAATTTAATTAAAGATGACAGCAAGCAAAAAATAATAGCCCATGATTCAGCATATTGATGAACAAGATGAAGCAATTTGAGTCCTGCTTTCATTGTGTTTGTCTTCCAGACAAAGCTGCTCTTCTTCTCCAAGCAAGAATGCTGTGGCTGTGAGCTGCAAAACCATGATCTCCCATCTTCTTTTGAAAAGAGACAGGAGGAGCACACAGCAGGGCAAGTGGGACCAATGGTTCTGGAACTTGCTGCACCACAGAAGAGTAGTAAGCACTACTAGTAGTAATTAGTTGTCTTGGTAGTAGACACTACTGAGAGTAGCAGGAAAAACATAACAAGGCACAAAACCCCTGCCTCTGTTCACTGTTGGATTTTTGGCATTATTGCCAAATAACAGTCATGGATTTCCGTTTCCAGCTGGAGAATGAAGTAACTATGTATGTGTCCCTCGAGGCTGAGGACTGGGAGGTTAGAGAAAAAATTCCTTTACACATAGCTTAGGGGAACTCCCTGCTGGATAGTGGTTGATTAGCTTCACTCACAGTTACCACAAGAGCATTTAGTCACTGAAGGAATGCTTCAGGACAAACCTGTCTGGTTCCACGGATTTTGATGGCTCCACTGGGATAGGGTATTGATTTCAGTGGTGGTGGATCTGCTCTGCCATGCTTGCTTTTGCTCTTTGATTTTTTCAGTTTTATATGTTCTTGTTCTGTGAGAATATTTCCTCTAGTGATGGATTTGGTGAGGTTAGGGATATTTGCAAGTCAGCAGGAAGAGTTCTGAAGACATTTCTTTCAAGTCATGGTCTTCTTTTAACATATGTAGTGATTTTTTAAGGACTTTGAAAATATCAATACAGGCAAGTTAAGGCCTGTGCAATGTTAGCAGATTTCTTTTTATTGTGTAATGCCTGGTATTTGAGGTAATTCTTCCAAAATGCTGTCTGTTTCTCAGAAGCAGCATTCTTTACAGGTTTGTGGTTAACTTTACATCGGTGAGATGAATGTCAGCAGAGATTAACATAGAGCAGCTACAACAATATTGAAGGTTTTTGCTATGCATTGGCAGCTATCAGAAAGGAGATTAAAGAATATCGGAATTCCACTTAAACCCTCTCAAGTGTCAGTGTGTGAAGGCAGAAGCTACCTTTGCATTAGTGAGGATATTGCCAGTGCTCTAGAGCATAGTAGTGATGGGACTCCATGCACTCGCATGTGAGTGTTGCCCTCTGCCCCTTACCTAAGAGAATGTGATCACACCTGCCTCCTTTTGCATAATATTCTCAGAAAGCAGATCTGTAGCTCTCTGTGTCTCCTTCTCTTGCTCTTCCTTGTACCCAGGCTAGCCATCATAGACCTTGAGTTAGATATGTCTTAATTTTTTGTGGCTCCTCTTCAACGTTTCTACATTAAATGACTGATGGCCAAATATTGCATCACAGTCCTGCTAAACTGTTCAAGAAGGACACAGCATGCTGGCATGATCCATCATCCAGAGGTTAAGCAGGACCAGCCTTTTCATTCCTACCATTCTGGTTTCATGCTAGCTACTGATACTCAGTGAGTGGGATGGAGGTGTAGATTATCTTGAGAGGCATTTTTCTGAGAAAATCAACATCAGTGAAAGTCTTCTTGGTACAGAAGGGAAATATGTCGTTTGTTTATTCCTCTGAGCTGCAAGGCTAAATGGAAAGGGGTTATCTAAAACCATAAATCTAGCTAAAATCCACAATGACTACAACCTGTCTTCCAGGTTTGTTCATTGGAGCCATCATGAGCAATAATCCTCTCTTGCTGTGGATTAGAAAAGCATCTCACAATTATTAATTTCATCTCAGAGATCTAACCCAGTGGATTGTCTGAATGGGAGAGACAGAGGTTGTCCAAGGCTGCGTTTCACCAACCGTATCATTACCAGGCCTCCCTGAGACATCACGAGAGGCAGTTTCATTCTCTTTGTTTTTTGTAAAAAAAATGAAGGAATATTGAAATTCTTGAAAATGGTGTTGACATGTTTATACATAGAAATTAGACTGTCAGATTTAGTAACAAGGAGGTTGCTTCAAAGTCATAAAGCTTTTTGCCTTCCAGGCTGTGAGAGATACCAGCAGCTGAGATGTTGGAAATACAATATTAAGTGACATAGAAAGAAGTGAAAATGTAAAATAACCACTAGCACTGACTGAGTCACTTATACATCTTCATTTTTAGGCTATTTACCTCTGTGCAAATTGTCATAGGCTTGTGAAATGTATGGCCTTCATCAAAAGTGAAAAGAAGGATGCACTTTGACAAAATTATATTTCTGCTTTCTGCTATCTTTACTCTGCAAGTCATCTTATTGATTTCAGATTAACATGAATTAATGAAATCGTTCCTCTGAAAGTAAAAATCACAATTCTCTTCTTGATTGAATTAGCAATGCTGTTAATTTAAGGATAATTAGACTGAAGAGAGAGAAGGACATTGTTAGCATAAGCACCTTCCAATGAGTCTTCCCTGTTTCTTATATGAAGTACAACACAAAAGGAAGGAGTGGTGGAAGTAAAGTTCATGACATTTAGAAGCAAATTTTAGCCAACCACTGATTTTTGTGTTATATGGATGTATGATGGAGTGCACATAAATGCACTTCAGAAGCAAAGACAGCCTGATAAATGACTGCACTATAAACTTGAGCAACCATAACAAGACCTGACCATTTGGATAGTAAAAGTCTCAGTTCTTAAACCTTCTCGCCTTTAGCATCAGGAAGCCATAACTAGCTGCAAAAAATTGTGAGCAAGTTTTATAGTTTCTGTCTATGGCTTAAAAATTTTGTCTTTCACCTTGGCTCCTTCCACAACAGTCTGACTAACTACAACATCTCCCTGTGCCTCATGAATGTCAAAAAGCAAAATTCCAAGGACTCTGGTTTCTCAGACTCCTTTTTTTTTTTAATTTATTTTCCCTTTCCTTTCTACAAAATATTCTTGAGGGTTTCATGTGCCAGGCTTTTCTTCATCCTTTAATTTTTCCAGTTTTCTTTTTTCTTTTACTTTTCTTATTTAAGATGGTTTTGTTTTTCTATATTTTTCCCACCAGATCCTGTTTTACACTACCTCCCCAAATCAAAACAGCTCATGCTGCCAGCTTCCCACAGACACCTGTAACTAGTTTGGGTTTATTTTTTCAAATAAACCAGCATTCACCCTATAGAATTAATATTTCCAAGTGGCTGTACAATTAATATAAATATGCATTTAATGGGGAGCGTAAACTTACATAAGGCTCTCTTAGAGAAGAGATCTTTTCTGTAAGTATTTAAGTGACTCCCTCGGTATTGATCAGGTGTTTTCCACTCAGGAATACATCTCAGGTTGTATCTCACTTCTAAGGAGATACTGTAAATTTTTTTCCACATTCATTTTTTGTTGGTATCTGGTGTGTGTCTGGTAACTACTTAGGAATATCAAATTCAGCAATGTCTTTACAATATAGTAGCATTTCCCACAGACAAAATACTACATATGACTTTTCTGTTTAATTCAGAGAGTGCTGATACTTCTTCCATTACCAGGATGCATACCTCATATTGCAAAGATTTGGTTTTAACCTGAGACAGCGGGCAACAAGATATAAACAGTCCCCAATTCTCAGTAGATTTTACTATAATCAGCATATGGGAGAAAACTGTGCTACTTTTTTTCCCCAACACTCACATAAACCTTGCAAAGCACAGGGTACTATTCTATTTTAAGACTATGAAACAAAATGCGATAAGCTGGAAGGCATAACATCTTCCAGGGTTTGTAATCAATGCATCAAACCCTGCTTACTGCTGTAGGCCTTTTCAGTCAAATTTTTGTTAGCTGTCTCCTATGGCCTCCAATCCATGAAAATGTTTAAAAGCACAGAGATGCAATCTGATATATAAAATATC
Source organism: Coloeus monedula (assembly GCF_965178545.1). Classification (NCBI taxonomy): domain Eukaryota; kingdom Metazoa; phylum Chordata; class Aves; order Passeriformes; family Corvidae; genus Coloeus; species Coloeus monedula. The sequence goes on along the minus strand of NC_138785.1, from coordinate 18,438,313 downwards.
TGCATTGGAATGGAAGTTCTCTGAATTGCAATGTCACTTCTGGCAGTGTTTTGGCTAATTTTCATGAATAAAAATGAGTAAGCCTATTTCACTGCCAAAAAGACATAGCTGCTGTCTGGTTTGCCATCTTGGTGTTGAGGTGACAGACTGAAATACTGTGTTTCAAAATGGTGATACAGTTCAGCTAGAATTAAATAAAAAGCACTTGGGGGAGCATCTTCTCCATAAATTTGACACACTTCTTTCACCTTCAGGAAACAAAAACAACTGATGAAGGCTGCATTTCATGCAAGACATATAATGCAATTTTCATACTTGTTCACTTTCGATGAGAAACATGAACATCCACTTTCTACGGGATAAATTGTAAGTGTGCCAGCTGAGGCCTTGAGAACATCAGTGAATTACAGCAGCATGAAATGCCTGCTTTAAAATATTTCTTTATATTCATCCATCTCTTCTTGGATTTTTAGGTGTGTGACTACAGATTGTCTGTCCTGCATATGAAATACAGATTTCTGGAAGGGAGACCTCTTCCTTAACTACAGAGAAGAATGAACACGAAATGTAGACCTGACATAAAAGAATACAGTCATAATTCCTTGAAAGGCAAAAATGGGCCTTATTTTTCTTTTCTGTGTATTCTGATCTGATCTCCAAAAGCAGATTTGTTTCTGAGTAAAGGTGTAAACAGCAGATACATTTGCTCATTGAGACTGAACATCACACAAGCACAATCATTTTGGAGGTTACCCAAGGTGTATTCCTTTCTATCTCTAATGTCTCATTTTCCGGAAGCCTTCTTCTGACTAATAATTTGTGAACTATCCTCCTTGGAATTCAAAAATGCATTTCAAGTCAGGAGAGACAATGTTGCTGTGGACCATTTAAAGGTCAGACTCAAATGACAGACATTAATTATTTCACCTAAGATTTTTGAAGTGCCTTGCCTTACTGAACACAGTTCTCCCAGGATGAAGACCTCCATAGTACATCAGTCTTAGTAAAAACCTGGAAACCATAAGAATACCATAAAGTATCCCATTAATACCTCTAAAAACCTGTTCCTGTTGGTCCTTTCACACCTTTTTTCTGAATTCCTGAAGCACACATGACATGTGAGGGGAGCTAAAATGCTACTGATAAAACCCTAGTGTCTTTAATTCTGAATATCTCTGCAGTGGCTTTTTTTTTGTTGTTGTTGTGTGCTCCCTAAATTTTAAGTTTGCTTCTAAACATGATGATACTTGCACATACCACCTAAAAGTGTTAGAAAATCTCCTTTCCTACCTAACCCTCCTCGATCCACAGAGATATATTGCCTGGCTTCTAAACAACCCTAGTGTAGTTTATGAAGACAATTTGACCATTTCTTCTATTGTTTCCCCTTTTTTTTTTTCTTTTTCTTCTATTCTACCTCCAAAAATGTCAATAAAAATTCTTTATGTGCCTGAAGAAACTGTTAGAGGTTTGTTCACATTTTCTTTTTGTATAAGGAAGGGAAAAGTATGTACTTCCTTGAACAATACAGTAAAGAGCACACTTCTTGTTTGCAAGAGAAAGTAAAAGAAGCTGCACATAGAAAAATTCTGTATCATTTGAAATCACACAAACAGAGCATGAACCTCAAGGTTGAAGTGATTTTATTACCATACAGAAGAAAATTGAAATAAAGAGGCAAAGCTGCCACTCTATTTTCAGAAATAAAATAAAACTGCACTCAAGTTTTCCCACAATACTTCACTGTCTTGAAAGCATAAAATCTTTTGTAGGTTTATGATAAAAACTTCTGGTAATAAAAACGAAGACTGGCACAGGTTGCCCAGAGAAGCTGTGGCTGCCCCATCCCTAGAAGTGTTCAAGGACAGTTTGGATGGGGCTCTGAGGAACCTGGTCTAGTGGGAGGTGCCCTTGCCCATGGCAAGGAGGTTGTAATGATATGGTCTTTAATGTCCCTTCCATCCCAGATCATTCTATGATTCCACAACTTTGTCATGACAAACTTCGATATGGAAGAACACAGAGAAGATGAGAAAAGGATCATTGATGTTTTTCTCTAGGTTTGTCTAGGTTATGTCTGTCAAAAGCTACTGCAGTCCTCACTGTGGCTGCTCAGGGTCAAGTCATTCTGAAGCTGTTCACTGGCATAATTGCTGTCACACAAAACACACAGAGATCATGTTAACCCCAGCTTTGAACATGATAGTAAAGACCCCTGCACAGACCTTTCCAGCACTGTTTATGCTGACATTAAATTCCCTATGCATATTTTTGCTGTAAAAAGCACCACATTTTTTAAATTGTTTTCTTTCCCATGTTGTTAATAAATTTAATGCTTGCCAGAGAACTGTGTGGCAGCCAAGAGAAAAGAGCAAGAAGCTAGAAAAGTTACAAACACTCGTCAAAATTGCTTTTTTTTTGAAGCATCAATGCTACTGCTGTCATGCTTTTAGAGGTCACCCTTAAATGTCATGCTGAGAGGCGAGGAATATGATGGAAGGGGCAGTGAAAATTGCTGCCAATAAAATGCACTTTTCTTGAGGAACAACATCAGGGACTCAAAAGGTGACATACACAAAGTTACTATCATATTTCACTTTTTTTATTAAAACCCTTCACACTCTCAAAACCTCCAGTCCAGCATGTGTGTATAAAATAAGTAATTATTGCAAAGAAATGTGATCAGCCCTTCAGGCAGCAATTATGATGTTTAAACACGCTGTGCTAAGTCCAGAGGTCAAAGAGTGTGTATGTGTCTGTGTCTATAACATGGAACAGAGCAGGTTATGGTGCCCAGGCAAGACTCTTTGCATAGTATTGAGATACAGCTGAGTCTAGTGAACTGTATGTAATAGTTTCTTTCTGAAAGAGAATTAAGTTTGGAATACTTGATTTTTTGCATTGCATGTGGGTAAGACACTGATGACTCTCAGCAGCACAGTGAAGGAAGGTCTTTCAGGTGCCAGCTCTAGACCCTGGTTTAGACCCTCTGCCAGGAATTATTTCTCCTCTCATAGCACAGCCTGCCCTGGTTTCTTAATGAATTCTCATCTAATACCTATGTAACATAATAATTTGGCTCCTCCTGCTGCATCCATGACAAGAGAGACACCACCTCTTAATAAAAAAATAACTGCTTTACCTGGCCTATGCTTTAGATTCTACTTTTGGCTATTATTTTCAAGACTGGCCATGTTTTTTTCATTAAAAAATTATCAATATTTCCCCAGGTTCATAGCTTCATATGGTGGTGTTGATTTGAAACTAAGATCTGCAGTGAAAACATAGGTTCTATAATGAAAATACAGTCTCATCAGCAGACTAGAAATTATGGCATTTTAGTGTGGCTTTCAAACATGCAAAGTGATAGGAACAACATTTTGTCCACAGAATGGTTCTCTTTTACCCAGTGTGCACTGCTTATCCAGAGAATGAGAGTTTTGTTCCTTAAAATTGGGCTTTTTGATTTGGTTAGGTTTGATACAAGGACTTTCTGAGAAGCAGTAAGAAATCTATCTTTGTTTTGCAGGTGTTAAATACACAGCCACAGTGAGGGAGAGAGATGAAAGGAATTTGAAAGCATTTCTGTCTCCTGGGAGTTGAAATATCTGATCTAAATCTTTTCTTATTCTAAATATATTAGATTATCTGGTCTCCACTGGAAAGTGAAGGATCTGTTACATGTCCTTGCTATATTGTCTAAGTAAACGAGCTCTCTAACTCATCCAGGAAAATCCACTTCATGCTGTGCTGACATGAGTTAAACTGAGATATTAGTCCTGATTTTATGTCTGTGGAGAGGATTGATGTAAGGGGGAGCTTCAGAGAAGTTACAGGTCTCTCGGCACAAGATCCCAAGTACCTCTTAGGATCTGGAGCAAACAACATTCCAGCACAAAGTCACATTGATATGAAGGGAAACACAGCATCCTGGAGAGCTGAGTTCTCTGGCTGAAGTCCACAGATATAAAAGCGAGAAAAGCAGACTAAACCTTTTCTTGTTTCTGGGTTGAACTGTAACATGCAAACTAATTTTCAATTTAGAAAAAAAAAAGTTCAAATTGATTTCACAAAAGATTCTAGCTTTCTGTGGAAAATGCAGAGGATTTTGTTTCTGATCAAGAAATCAAATTACATAAATATTGCCTGCACTTTTGTAGTAAAAAGGGGCAGAAGAAAACTTTGAAGAGTGTCACTGAGAGTTATTATACATGTATACATACTTGCACAGTTGTCCTTGCAAGCCAGAAGCACCTCATCATGAGATACAGAGTTGATGGGAAAAGAAAGACTAGATTACAAGATGTCATCAGAATCAAAATCTAACCTTTGGGACAAAAACTCCTGGGAAGCTCATAGTATTTCAGGAAAGATCTATAGAGAAATTAACTGAAACAATCAATGTTTTCTCAACCTTACAATTGTTGCAGGGTTTTTAGCAATGAGCAGGGCTGGGAAGATCTGCTGTGTGTTTCAACCATCCTGCTATCACAGAGAGGGCCTCTGAAATATCCAAGTCATGGAAGACAGCCAGGAATGATATACCTGTGAAGGGATCACATCACTTGATAAAAATCAAAGCCTTTTGTCACTGTCATAATTGTCATTGAAGCTGGCATGGTTGTATTTAATCCTTATGGGCTTCCCCACTCCTCAATTCTATATTGCCATTTTTGCCTTTCCTACTGAAGCTAAATGCACTCTGAACCTTGTGCTTTGTGCAGTGAGTTATGAGACATTTTAAATTGTGGTGTATTGAGGAATAGCTTACCTCTGGCTCTCACAGATTTGATCTGAGATTTGTTCCATAAGCTGCAGTGAGTGAGAAATTTGCAGCTTAAAAGGATTGAGTTATATTTATGTTCTGACTTATCCTCAACTGTAATAGACTGAGGAATGTTTTATCTCTAACACTTGCACTTTGCTCTGAGATTTGCACCTTTTAAAGGGGACTGAAATTGTTCTTGTATCTTCTCTCTCTCTGATAAACAGCTTGAGTTTCTGAGATCTTAAATGAGTGCCACAGTGAAGAAAAGTTAAAAATTAATAGCATGTAATTCTTTGAGGCACAAATAAGATGCTGACCTCTTTTCACCCAATATGCATTTGATAGGAGTAATTTGGAGAGGGAAATGCAGAGTGACCTTAATTTGAAGGATGGTGTGCTAGTGAGGTCCCTCAGTCTGCCCTCTCAGTGGAGGTAGGGGATGGAGATAGATGCTGCAGCAAAGATACAGGAGTTACTGATGCATTAGAAACCACAGAAGCACCTGAGAGCAGCCACATAGGAATTCAGGCTTCTCCTCCCTAAGAGTGGCAGGATTTGGAGTGCCTCTACACCAATGCACACAGCATGAGCAACAAACAAGGAGTTCAAAGCCATTGTAGAGTGGGAAAACCTGGATATCTATGCAATCACAGAAACATGGTGGGATGATTCACACAACTGGAGTACTCAGTGGATGCTATAAACCCTTCAGGAGCGGTATGCAAGGAAGGGGAGGAGGTGGGGGAACCCTGTATGTTAGGGAATGTTTTGACTGTCCAGAGCTCCATGATGGTGATGAAAAGTTTGGGTGTTTATGGGTAAGAATCAGGAGGAGGGTCAACAAGGCAGCATGATGGGAGTCTGGTACAGACCACCCAGCCAGGACAAAGAGGTAGACAAAACATTCAACTACAGAAGATGATAAATGACCCTCAGAAAATATTGATGTCATTCTGCCACAACATGGAGGAGCAGAAAATTGTGAGAATTTTCTTCTTGCTGGGTCTGCATATAGTAATTGATGTGACTTTTTTTTTAACGTTTTTTACAACATTTAGAGAGATCAAGGTAGTGCTTAATGGAGGATGTAACTAGAGATAAGTAAAGAAATTCAGCAGTGCTAGATGCTTGTGTGCACCTTGAACCTCTGACAGAATTTCACAGTTGAGTCCCTTGCTTTTCCCTGTGCTTTCAGGAGCTTACAATAGCTCTGACTCCCATTTTATGACTGGAAGAATGATGCAGGGATACACATAATTGTCTTACAATCCAATCTTTTGATCATCTGTTTTGGTCAACCTCCAATTACATTAGCAAAAGAATTTGTACCTGTTGAGAGCAAACAGTGGACTTTTTCTCTAGTTTAAAACTGTTGGCATAATACAAAGCCCTTGCTTGGGCAAGTATGTGTAGCAATGATCCTAAGTTCCAGTTCAGAATTGGCCATTTGCCCTGATTCAATTCCTATGTTCAAATAAATACAAGGAGCTGTGATAATTAGGTGGCTTATCCCCACCACTGCTGCAAGTGTGGGTCAGGTGGGTCTGGGGGTAACAGACCACATGACCAGAAATGGTGACAAGGTCTTCACTGTCACTTTGCTAATGAATGCCATAATTATCTCCAGAAGATAAGAAACCTCATGAAAGAGGAGGCAGAAATATAAAGGCCAGAGCAGAAGCCCCATGAGAAGCTCCATTAAATCTTGGCTACGCTAAACATTTACATAGCAACAACACTGCAAAGGCAAGGTGTGAGAATGAAAGGATTTGCAGGCCTCCATGATGGTGACAGGCTATCTGAGAAGTGTTATCATTGGATCAGGCACTCCCATGCTCTCCTACATTATATCCTTAACTTTTAAAAGGCAAATCCTTTTGCTTTTGTTTCAGGTTTTAAACATGTAAAATCATGGAGTCCTTCGTGTGTCATGCTATGATGTGAAGGATCATTAAAGTTTTACGAAGGTTTTGAAAGGAATTCCAGTTCCCTGGAAGTGGTCAGGGCACCAAAATATGCTGGCTTTTGGTCTAAGGTAGAAAATACCTCCAAAAAGTTTATTGGCAGTGATGTCAGTGGTCTGGGTCAACCAAGAACAAGCTGCTCAATAAGACAAGTGGTGAGAAGGCAACGAGGTTGATGACCATCCTATCCCTATTGCACACAGCAGATACTATCCAGCCTTGCCTTATGTTTCCAGGTTGCTGAAGGCTTTTGAGAACCAGCTCCAACTGTGAATCAATGGGTGTGCTGATTCCATCTGAGTGAATGAGTCTAGGTAATGGGGGATTTGCTTGATCTTAGGAAAACAACAAACCACAAAGAAATTGCTCAAGACCCTGCTCTTGCTTTCTAGGGAAAGCAGGGAAGACAGAGGGACAACTGCAGGAAATTGGGAGACATTCATACACAGATGTCAGGAAAAAAAAAGGAGAGGGAGAACCTTACTGCAGGGAGGCTTTTGTGTAGGTGAAAATGTTAAGAAACGGCACTTAGACAAGACAGGGTGTACTTTGAGAGTAAAATTGAATTGATCTTGATATTTTAAAGCAAAGATTTGCTTGTTTTTTGTAGAGTTTCTAGGGAACTTGTGCCATCACAGACCACTGTGAATTCTTGTAGGTTGCTGGGGAGAACTTTCAGTTTTGGAAGGTAGAAATTTCCAAGTGAAATCGCTGCTTTAGAATTTGATACTAATTTACGGGGAGGAATTTACTGTGAATCCAAAAAGAACAGGTAGGTGGGATGAAAGCAAGCATGGGAATTTATTTTATTTCAATAAAGAGAAGAAAATGCAAGATAATTAAAGTCAAGATTAAGGAATTGGTAAGGAGTTAGGAAAAGCTATTCAAGTACGAAGGGTAAGCAGAAAAGCGTAGCACAGAATAAAGTTTCTCTTAGTAACAGACAGAAAAGAAAAGGGGAAAGGTTATACAGACATACTGGGAATGAGACAAATGAAAGCTCAAACACGGGGCAGGAAGATTTCTAAGGTTTTCAGGAACTGTTTTTTATCATCAGGAATGGACTGAGAGTCCTTCACCTTGCCTCAAAAGAGGATTGGACTTGGAAGGTTCCCTTACAGTTTGCCTTTCTCTAATCTATGTAACAAACCAGGACTCTTTGCCATTAAATGACAAAACAGCAATTAATCATTGTCCTTTTAACAAATGAAGTATTTACTGACTTTTAATAACAGCTATTTGATTCTGAATATAGCAGTCTTTGACTGAAGAGTGAATTTCTGAAAGTGTAAATCAGTATGGTCTGTAAAAGGCATGTATTTTTGAGGGAGGACAGGACTCATAGTTTTGAACAGAAAATACTGATCAAGTCAGATGTGAGTGAAAATTGATGCCTATTGCTCCTTGTCACTAGTGTGGCAACCAGCTGCCATTCACCCATTTCCGAACGGGAATACTTTTCCAAGTGGGAGTGCAAAGTGCTGATGGTGCCCAGCTTGAATTCACAGTAGGAGAAACTGTGTGCTCCAAACCTTGAGGTCTTCCTGCTGAGATCACTGAGCTATTTAATTATGCTGCTGCACACATTGCTTCAGCATTTGATCTTTTCCATGACATCCTTTAACAAATAGCTTTTCTCAGTCAATGAGGAAAGCAAATAGACACTGACTTGCCTTTCATGTGTTTTGCCAGTTTCAGTCATCTATATCATACTCAATTATGTCTCTGTTAGCCTTCCTCTCTGTGCCTGTTTTCCTGCTTTGAAGAAGCATCTTTCCTGTCTTCTTGGATGCTTTGGGTCTAAATATGTCTAATCTAATAATCAAATGAGCAGGATATTCATTCATAACTAGTCATAACATTAGAGTCTCTTAACAAAATGTGAGCTTGATTTTGGATCTTTCTCCCCGTGTAGACGCCAGTTTAGGATCTCATTTTGCAGACTTGTGTTTAAACAATCCCTCTTTAGTGCTAATTCTGGCCCACAGAATATCCCTTTTACAAACACAAGACAAGCAGTAACATTTCACAAATGGTGCCTCTGTAAGGCTGTTTCAACTCTGCTGCAGTTCCCTCTTGTAAACCTCTTGTTTGATGCTCATCCTTCCCTTCCTCCTATGACAAGACATGCAGGAACAAGATCTCACTCTCAAAGCTTTGTTATCATGTAGGGGTGGTTTTCTTAATGAGTTTGGGATCTTGTGTTTGCCTTTTTTTATTTTTTCCAAGAAAGCTGCCTGTCAGGTGTTGGCCTTTATATTTCACCAGAAAAACATCATTTAAGTATTTTTCTCCTAAAATCTCCAAGCTCCAAGAAGCTTAAATAGTTGAACCTGTAATACAAACAACAAGACCAAATTAAATTATTTGTTGGGGGATGGCCTAATGGAATATGGAATTTGGAATACGTCTGTCAGTGCAGAATCTTCTAAGTATGCTGAAGAGCAGCCTCAAATATCTGCAATAATCATATCAGCTTAATTATCTGAGATCTGTAGTTATTTCAATGCTCCTGTACATGTCCAGACATGCAGACATACGCACACACAGAGTAATATTTTACTCAACTTTTTAGAAGATAAACATTGATACCAAAGTGGAACATTCTAAGAACAGACTTAGTTCTTCAGCTAATTCTTCTCTTCACTTCATCAAAATGTTATTTTCCTTTCACTACAACCTGTTTCTTCCCCAAGTGGAGTCCATGTAGTGTGTTTCGTTTGGGGTTTAAACGCGAGAAGATTGAAGTGTTTTATACTGTTATGATAATTTGAATCAAAGGAAAGGTAAAGAACTCCTTAAAAGATGTTTTATGTGTTTTAATTTAGATTCTAACTAGCAGGTTGACTTGGAAATTTTTCCTAGTTAAATTCCCATGGGAGTAGGCTTTTCTGAGTGTCCAGCAGATTTTTTTTCATTACTAGATACAGTGAATTTCTATCCTCACAATCAGTGTCGGGGTGGTTCGTGCTTTGAACCACATGAGTTTACAATCTATTATCTTGTATCCCATTACTTCAGATTCTTTGGACATTCTTAGTCCTGTGGAATTTACTTTATAAATTAAATTCCAACTACAGATTCTGCAAAGCCGGTACCAGCATTGCAAGTTTCTGATTGTAGCTCTTTTTCTACAGTTTGCCAGATTCTTCTCCCACCAGTATCTCCTGCTCAGACTCCCATCACCAATTAATTCATTTTCTACTTGCTAGTAAGCCCTCCCAAAGGTCTTTAATTCCAAATGTTATTTCATCTAGAATTATTGCTGCAATAACTACGTTAACATACTTATTCTTTAGCTCAAAATAATATCCTGGAGCTCTCAGGCTAAAATCTGTCAAAAACTGGCATTGAACACCACCCTTTTTGCTAGCAAGAGTTGCCCAACAAAAGGCACAATCTGCATTTATTTTTGAAGTGAGCTTCAGATTTACCGAAGCCATCCTACTTTTCTCTACCAAAGCTGTGTGAAGACTTTTGGCCAGGCAAGTTTAAAGACAAAGCTTTTTACATGCTGGTTTTTCAGTTGCTCTGTGCTGGGAGATGCAGCTGAAATATCTGTTTAGAAGTTCAGCAATTATCCATCACGCTCTTTACTCTTTGGATGGAAGCTGGAGGCTTCATTTTACTCGCAGCAACACAACTGTTTTATCTTGGCCTCTGCTGAGCTTTTTAAACTGTGGTTGTTGGTTTCTGGTGGGCTAAGGCTATCTCTACTTGTGTTCTGGAAAACAGGATTCGCTCTAAACAGGCTTGTCCAAAGGAATGTGGTGTTGGTTCTTTACTGGTAATTGGACAGAGTTCATGTTGCTGTAATTGGGGTTTCTCTCAAAGGCTGCTAATGCTAAAAGGGACTATTGATTATAGATTTCAGCAAGGTTTTGACCAGGTGTTCTATCATCTTCTCACAGATTTACAATCTGTACTATGATCAAACACTTAAATTAGAACAACATCTTCTCAACAGCTTCTAACAGCACAAACATAGTAAAAGGGGGTCAGAGGAAACAGGGCAAAAAAGACAATGTGACTTTTATGATTAGATGAGTTGAAAACAGCAGTTTCCATTCATAATGACAGGCAATCATACCACATTTTATGCTAGTTAAACATGTCAATCTCTTCCAGTTTATTACGGATTTTAATGTTTAATTCGATCAGTAATTAATTATTCATTAGAGTGAAATTCCAAATTTTTATCTTTTGAGAAATCCCCATGTTTCAATGTGGATTTTTATGCCAAACTGATGTGAAGGGATCACACAACTCAGAGATGGGGCACTGGGTTTGTGATATGAGTCCTTGGGAGCCAGCCAGAGTTGTATATCCAAACCCACATCTGATGCTTGGCTCCACAGTGGAGTCTGGATGTTGTACCAATATCAGTCTGAAATTTATTACCTGTGGAAGAAAAGAAGAAACATATTGCTCCCCATGAACAGGAGATTTTACTTTTGAGATTGTTTATTCTTTTACTCCATCTGAAGCCCTGTAGTCTGATTATGGCTGTGACAGAAAGCAGACCATGTTCCTAGGGAACACCAGTTGTCCAATGACGGCCCAGCAGCAATATCTCCATTCTCTGTGGCCCTTTCCTCTGGTGTACTATGACTGAGGCTTTTTTGGATGATGTTTGATGGTTTTCCAAGTTGTCTGGTGTGCTGTGTCTGGAGGGACTGGATAAACCTGTGGGCCTGAAAAATGTGCAAACTGGAGTTTCAAAATCGCCTCTAACAGACACAGATGGACAAGCCAAGAACTGGGGTAAAAAGATTCCTTCATCCTGGTAGCTATTGACACTTGCTATGGATGCTCATAAAGAGTAACATGATGTAGCCATTGACAGTCCTTTTCCCATTTTCTTGAAGTTCAGTTGAATGAACAAACCTCAAAACTGTGAAAAATCCAGAAGAACTGCAGTTACCTTTGACGGTCTGCTGAGGCCTACAGTGTTAAAAACCCCTAAAGGTTCCAAAAGTATGTAAGACCCTGAAGCAAGGTCAGAGTGCAATTTTGGCTTGGATTACTGCAGTATTTCCAACTATTGTTTCACACTCCTAACAGATTCCTACTAAGGTCAGGAGGCCTTGTGCATCTAGTTCAGTAATTCAGCTGCAGATACGCTGGAGTATCACAGCAAAAAAACAGCAACCAAACAATCATTGCATTTAAATTTCCACTGAACATTAGTTTCTTCCCCTTCACATGCTTCCTCCTGCTCCTGACAAGATGTAGCATTCTTTGAGAGAGGGGGGGAAATCAAATTACTTCAAGAAACAAGATTGATGGGCCTACCAGAAAAAAAAAAGAAAAAAAAAAAAAAAGATTTAAATTCTCAGCTCTTTTCTAAGACAATTAAATTCTAATTGGAGGAAGTGCCTCACGTAACCTGGAGGCTGTACTAGGATGGGCCTCTAGGCTCAAAAGGGACCCACGGAGCAGTAAAACATCCATTTCTTGCCTTAGGAGCCCTGTACCCAGTGGGCACAATTGAACAATGGGGAGGGCTGACATTGTAATGATTTCTTCTCTCTCACCATTCCTAAATAATAAGAGATACCCCTGAGGTGTGAATAACTCTCCTGAGATCTCTCCTGACTTACTGATTCATTACAACTCCTGGGCAGGCAGTTGGCTCCTTTTCATCCAGCACCATTCATTTCAGTCACAGAAATTGCATCCTTAGTTATCCCCTTTACCTAGAACATCTACCTATGGAGAAGTTTTGGGGGTCTCTTCTCTCAGGGCCACAACTTCACGGAACCAGACCACAGTATGAGGTAGCCTGGAGTGATATCTGCACTGCCTAATCTAGACCCTAATTTTAGGGTTGGGACAGGAACAGGGATGGATTTAGCTGGGCAATCAAGCCATTTGTTAACTGAACGAGAAACACTGCAGATTTCACTTGCCAGCTCAGTTCCTTCCCACCTCTACCACACCATCAGTCCTCTCACTGGGCCACCATGTTAGGAGAAAGCAAAGACCTGAAATTTGTGAGTTTGCCTTTCTTAACAGTGACTTGAGGATAACTGCACTGAAAATGTCTACTGTGTGAAAATGCTTCCTACGAAACCTTCCACTGCAAGTAGTGCAGACGAGAAGATGGTTAGGATGGGGAATGATGTCAGCTTCCCATGATATCTGTGATTACAACATGCCATACATGTAGACATGTATTTGTCAGATCCTCTTGCAGTCTCTGATAAATAAGAGCACTTGAATATTGACACGTGATCACTTAAGCTCCAGGGCTGCTCGTGTTTTAAAAGGCCAAAGACTGCTGCTCCCCTTCTCCTGCTAGAAAATGGCCATATATAGATAACTGCTCACTTTGCATGTTCCAGTAAACAAACTTGATGGATTGAGGTGGCAGGATTTAATTTAAGGGCAGGCATAGAAAGGTGTGCAATTATTAGTCAATTACTCATCCATTAATAGGCTACTGCACTGAACTATTAATCATGCTTGAACTTAATTCTTTCCCCTCTTGTTCTTTAAAGGGCAGCTAGCCCTTTTAAAGAGGGAGAAATGCAGTACTTCAGGGCAGTGGCAGTCCTGTCACAAGTAGGGATATGTTTTGAACTCCCACATATAGAGGCATTTAAAGATTACTGTTTCTCAAGGCAGTACTGTAGTGCACTGCATTATTATTTATCATGTTCATGCCCTCAGCTTTTAGGAACTGTGGAGTGGCTCTCTGTAGCACTGGTTTTTGTTACGGTTTTTATGCTTATAATAATTACAGTCAGATGGCTCACAGGCTGCACAGGATTGCCTGTTCTTTGGGATAGCTCTGTGTCCTGGAGGAAAGAGCCATCAGATTCCTGGTAGATGTATTTCCATACTTTAGCTCTTTGATATATGTTTCTATTCTGAGGATATTTGCATTTCAACCCTTAAGAAATCATATCCTCTTTATTTTAAGCCTGAATTAATTAGTTCACAGGAGAAGGGACTGAAGGAAATGTTCATTCTGTCTCTAGCTGCTGTGGAGAAGTCAAGTGATTTTGAAGCCTGCAAAAGTATTATCCTCAATGGAAAAATTTTTGTGTTCATCATCATATCATGGGAGCGAGGGGTAGAAGAATTCCAACAAGTGTTTTAAGTTTTGGTAGCTTATGCAATTTGAACAGCTGCACTGCATGGGTGTATCCAGGGTTAAAACCAGCTGAGGACTTTTAAGTTTGCATAATTTCATTCCTGCTACTTTGTTTCCCTGTCACTGTAATTTCGGAATTTCTTGGACTGTCACCTGCAGCCTGCTTCAGCTCATCCACAGAAGGAAATAGCACTTACTCAAAAAAGGAAAACTTATACTGTTGTGGGAGCTGCCTGAAAACAGAAGCTTGTGTTAGGGCTGCGTGTGTGAACTTTTTCACTTTGGAATAAGGTTATTAACTTTCCCTTCATCCCTTGCTTTGCAGTGGTATTACTCTCTTGTTGTCATTCTTGTATTTCAGCTTCTCTCTTTCACTTTCTTCCCCTGTCATCCCAAATACTAAAACAATTCCAAAGAAAAAAAGAGACTACAAGAAGCAAAGTACAAAAAAGAATGCTGTTTTCTGTAGATAGAAAGCATTTATATGCTGACATGGAAACAAGTGATTTCCTTGGGAATGGGTGGGCGTAGGAGCTTGCTGCTCTATCTGCAGACAGTGAACTATGGAATAACATGTCCTAGCTGATCGAATGGATAGGGAAGATGGAAGAAATGGGTTAGGTTCACTGGATCTGACTTTAAGCATAGGAAGGACACTTAATTCAGACTCTAGGAGTCCAAACTAAAAAGGCAGTCTCTGTGCTACCACTAAAGTGAGATGCTTGAACACCTTTTGGGAAACTCCTCCCATCATGAGTCTAAGTGAGATGGGTTTAATCTGCATTTTAGGAACACAAGCTGTCAGCTGTTCAAGGAGTTAGTCAAGAAGATCCTCTGGGTAACTACCCTTCAGAACAAGGAAGCTGGACAGATCTGGAAGACTTTTAAAGACACTTTTGATACAGCACAAGAGCTGTCTATCTTTGTGTAAGAAATCAGCAAAGGAAGGGAAGAGAGATTAAAGGGCAGGAATCAAATGCACAGGCAGGGGAAACAAGGACAGGTAACCTGGGAAGAGTAGAGAGATGAAGTTCGGTTGTGTGTGGATGAGGTTAGGACAGCAAGGTGAAGCTGGACCTGAATTTGCCAAGTGACACAAAGAATAATAAGACAAAAGTAAGGCCAAAGGATGAACACGACTGGCAAACTGGTAACAACAGACAAGGAGTCTGAGGTACTCAACAACGGTTTTGCCTCAGTCTTCACTGGCAACCTCTCTCCCCACACCTCTGGAGTGGATGGATCAAAAGCTGGGGACTGGGGGAGCCTTCCAACCAAAACTATTCTGTTATTCTATTAGCAATGCGTTGGATACAGAAACAGAAGAGAAATAAGGTGAAAAAATACTAGCTATGTGATGTTGTGAATAAAGAATAAAATTAATTGCTAAGTAATTTTATTCAAAATGTAACTGTAATGCTAGAGAAGTTCACACCTAGATTAGAAAATTTTCTGTCATAAAATGCAATCAGACTTTAGTACAAGTCTGGTATAATTGGCTGATGAAAATTTCTTTTGTATAAATTAGCATATTGAGCCTCCTTTTAACAGCAAATAAATGCAGAAGCATTCCATAGTAAAATATTCTTCTAAAAGTTCAGACATAATGGTAAAGGGTCTTATTGCTTAGTGGTATAGAATGATTCCAGGTTTTACCCCAATCCAGTTGTGCAAAAAGAATTCTGTAAAGAATCCAAATGATTGTTACTGTGTGCTTAATGAGTGCTTCACTTAATCTACGATCAAGATGAGTACCTATCCCAGTAGAAATGTTATATTAGCTGATTTTAGCAGGTCTTCTGCCTTGCTTCAAAATTTTTCTGTGGTGGCTTTAAAATATCTGATTACTCTGACTTGTCCCTTGGGAAAGAAGATTTATAAGCATCATTGAGGTGAAAATTATTTTTAAAAATTAATATTCTTTTCCTCCTCATTTTATTTCCCTGAAGAATGACAACAACAAAAATGTTTAAAGCAAAAGAAATATAAAGTGAAATTTAGAGAAAACATAATAATTTCTCAATGAGTGGGAAGAATTTGTCAAAGATAATTCAGCTGCAACCAAATTTCGTTGCAAAAGCTTTTCAGGACAAATACATCATCTTGATCTATCAGTTTTGTCCTGTTGAATATATCTTTCAGTGTTGTGGAAAGCTGTCTAGCTGTCCTTCATCTGGTTTCAGAAAGTACAGGGCACATCACTCTGTCCTGGTGAGATTTCAGAGGAATCTTGTTTGAAGAAGACATTTGTCAGCAACATATAATGATGATTCAATTCCTTGTCCTATCTTCTTGCTGCCAATAACTCCTAATGGGGAAAAAATTACAGGCTGCCTTTTTCAGTGCTGGGAGGAAGGGGAGGTGACATACAGGCAAGTATCAGCAACTCATCAAGTTCCAGTTCCAGAGAAAACTTTTTTCAAGAGGCCATCAGGCTTCCCTTGCACCTTTATGTGTCATGGACTGTATCTGCTCTCAGCAGGGAATGTAATTAACAGTGTCAAGAAACACAGAGCTTCTGTGGCCTGAATTGCAGGATGCTTTCTGAATTGCAAGCAGATTTTCTGTGGCCTAAATTACAAGATTCTTTGTTTTGGTGTCTGAAAGTCTCCCCCAATTACTCAATGTGAAATTCACTCAGCTGCCAAGAAAAAGGAAGCAGGCATAGCAAAATGGTATGAATTGTATTGGCTACTTATGTCGAAAGAAGCAGAGGGCATTTTTTAGCTGTCCTCATCATGGCAATCTGAATCTTCACAGGAACATGGGTCTGGAAGAAGTCACCTGCTTTCTGAATCCAGTCACCTGCTCACTTTTTCCAGGGCAAATTTCAGACCCGAATTTTCATTCCTGTAATGACTCACACTGACATTGTAATCCCTGCATTGCAGTCACTTAACAAAGTCTTACTGGTCAATATATAGATCTCAATACTTTAAAAACTCAGTGCAAGTATTGCTGGAAATTATGTATGGGTAGCAATTTTTAAAGCACAGATTGAAGCAGTGGCTCACAGAAAAATACCAAGGCACCTCTTCTTAAATGACAAATGATCTGAAGTCCTCAAAAGGCCAAGGTATTTGTTTTAACCAACATTTTGTAAGTCTAAACTGAGTACTAGATACTGTTGCAACTTAGGCATATGCAAATGATTGATGTCTGCAGTTGCTAAAAGAAATTAGAATCAAAGCTTTGAAACACATTAGTGGAAAATCAGTGACCCTAATCCACATTGAGTGTGGTACCTAAATCAGTGCCAATTAAAGAGTTTAAAATGTCACAGACCTCACAGGCTGGACATTAAAAATCCTTTTATCAACATTTAAAGTCTCCAGGTTACTACTATTCTTTAAGAAATTTTCCTTTCTGACCTTTACTCTTCCCTCAATGCATCTTTCTAGGTTGAACATGAGGACAAAATCCTGTGCCAAGTGCTCTAGTGTGACCCTGCCTGAGTAGGGAGGTTGGACCAGATGACCCACTGTGGTCCTTTCCGACCTGACCCGTTCTGTGATTTTGTCATTCTATCATTCTCTGATGTTGTAGGCAGCCTGAGAGTTTGGACTCTTATGTAATTAGTGATGTGCTTACAAGCATGAGGCTCTTCAAGGAAAATATCCCACATGTCACAGAAGACTTGACAATGCTACCACGGCCCAGCATGTGTTCACAACCTAGCACTGTCCTGCTAAATCTGTTCCCTTGCCCTGAAGATAAGAGAGGGGGCACCCAGCACCTTTGCAAAATCTTGTCACCATCTGTTAGACACCTCCTCTGAAGACATGAGTCTTCACTTCTCAATACCTCAGTTCTATTGTTTGTGATGTGACAATAATTATCACCTAGTGTGGGAAGGTGAGTGGGCATGAGATACAATTAATTAGGATGTGTTCAGTAGTTGAAGAGTCTTTGATGAGTGCAATATTTAAAGAAGGACACAACGTTGTTATTAATTATAATTGCTACACCCTTTATCTCACTGGTTAATTATTTCCAGAACTTCCTATTCTTGTCAAATTGTCAGCCGGGGCATCCAGAAATGGCATTTTTAGAGTCATAAATCACAGGAAATATGGCCTTCCAAAGGATCAAGCCACAGGCCATTACACAGAAAAAGTAGCAGCACATTCTTCCATGGAACAAATTACTGTTGTCAGTAACCCATTAGAAGAAGGCAGAAGCGAGTAGGATCCTTCCTTCCGAATTCCTTCCTTCCTTCCTTCCTTCCGAATTCCTTCCTTCCTTCCTTCCTTCCTTCCTTCCTTCCGAATTCCTTCCTTCCTTCCTTCCTTCCTTCCTTCCTTCCTTCCTTCCTTCCTTCCTTCCTTCCTTCCTTCCGAATTCCTTCCTTCCTTCCGAATTCCTTCCTTCCGAATTCCTTTGCAGTTCCCCCTGTCTTTGAGCCTGCAAATCTTGCCCCTCTCATTTCCTCACATCTTACCTTTCTGCTGCTGAAGTTCTTGACTGGGTGAAGCACACCATAGGTTCCACAGCTCAACTACACACTGCATGGCTCAGCATCTCTGCACACACCTGGAACTGCATTCCCTGAGACAGGTGATGCCTGCTGTTTTGGAAAGAAAGACTTCAGAAATTTCCCAGGCTCATCTGGAAAGGTGACCGTGCCGAAAGAAAAGCAAAGAGATGAGGTCTTGCCTTGATTTGAACAACAGACCTAAGCCCTGGAACGAGGCACCACTGATCTGCAGCTGTCGCGAGGGTGATGTTGCCAGAGAGCAGGGAGAAATCCTCTTGCTACAGTGAGAAATGCTCATCACTTGCCGTCTCAAGAAAATGCTGGAGATTTTGACACAGCTACCTTGCCATTTGCATAAGCAGTTCAAGCAGGTGCTGACAGGGTTGAAGGCATGGGCATGATCATTAAGTCACTGTAACCAATTCTGCATCTTGTTGGAGGACTTTACTGTTCAGATTTTATTATAAGAAGGATGTCCAACAACCTGTTTCTTGTTTGTACTGAGACTTCCCTATGCATCTTAATCAGGTAAACATCTGTTTCTGCAGGCTGTCCTTTCATGTCTGGAAAAAAGCAGCTGGTGAGTTTAAATCAGCCTCACATTGTGTCAGAACAGAGATGGCCTCTGCTCTAGCTTTTGAGATATGCTGATGGGCAATAATTTTCCAGGTGTGAATATTAGAAACATTCAAAGAGCTGAAATTTAATTTCCTACCCAAAGAGATGGAAGGCAGTGGTGGAGAGGAAACCCCAGAAAGCTCATTTTCTTTGACAGGGATAGTGCTAGTTTAAATTGTCATTTCACATTAGCTGCATAACTACACACCCCCTAGAATGGAAACAGTCACAGAATCACAGAATCACAGAGTCACAGAATCACAGAATCACAGAGTCACAGAATCAATTAGGTTGGAAAAGACCTTTGAGATCTTTAAGCCCATCCTATGGCCTAACACCACCCTGTCAGCTGGACCGTGGCACTAAGTGCCACACCCAGGCTTTTCTTAAACACCTCCAGGGATGGTGACTCCACCAGCTCCCTGGGCAGCCCATTCCAATGCCCAATGACCCTTTCTCGGATGAATTTCTTCCTAATGACAAACCTAACTGTCGTTTGATTCCAAGTTCTGTCAAGCAAGAAATCTCTGGACCCACAGGATGTTGAAATAATTATTTGTCACCTAAGTTGCCTGACTTTAAATTGGAGAGAGATTGGTCTTATACCAAGCAAAACCTCCTCTCCACACCCTGCTCTGCCCCCACTTTATTTTTTCCTGCTGTTCATTTCTCTAGGGAATTTCATGGCTTACGGGGAAAAGAAAACTGGAGACTGAACATATTTGTGCTTTGACAAGGGAGAGAATACTTTAAAATACATCAGGGAAGAAGGTTGGATCTCAGCTTGCTGTGCAACTAAAGACAAAATGCAAAAACTTCTATTTCAGCATCACAACAATCTTCTTGACAAAACAAGACAAGCAACTTGGACTTCAAAAAATACTAGTTTTTGTAAAGCAAATGCAAATCACCTTCCTAAGCTTCTGATGTTTTCAGGCTGACTGTCTTCCTGCAGAGATGTACAACCAACATCGCTGTCTCTTTCCACTCCCTCTGCAGAAAACACTTCTGCAGTCTCAAGGCTGTTTCATACAGCTCACATAGGATTTTAGAGTACAAATCCCAGCAAAAGCTGGTGGTGCCCATTGCTTCCCCAGACATGCAGCCATGTCCACCTGCTTCTCTGCTTACATCTTGCTTCTGTACACTGTATAAGCTGCCTTCTGAGGGGGCATCAGGCCAGAGAGATTTATTACAAGCTGCCTTTCAGGAACTGAAAGCAGTCTGAAAAGCAGGGAAGTTCTCTTGGTCACAAGCAGCAGAGTTTTACAGGGGGTGATAGAAAATAAAAGGACTGACACAACAGAAAGTAACTGAGCCTGTTGCCTTCTTTGAAGCTCCTTTTCTTGTGATAAAATAATTCAACATGGCTTGACATTCATTTTGATGCAGGACCCATCTTGCACTCTCATCTCTGCAGCCTTTTGCTTAAGTTCTCAGGTTCAGGACCAAGATTTTTAGCTGCTTCTGATGTTTTTGGTTAACATTTCTTAAAGGAAGAGTGAGCATCTCCCTAGACACAGCACATGGTCTGTGCTGTGGTACCAGTGGAACATTAATTATATGACTGTGTGAAACCACTGGCTTTAGTTTAGAGCACAGTGGGCTGAGCAAATCTCCTACTAGTCAGGTTGACCGTGGTCAGATAAAGAAACTCAAAAGTCTTCCTGAGAATTAACATAGCCTCAATTTCCCCCAGGCTAAGTTCTGAATTATCCAGGTAATCAAGAATGTGTTTTGCTCACTGTTCCTTAGGACCCAGCAACCAAAAAATCATATAGCTTCTTCTCACCCTCCTCTGGGTTGCCTAGATACAAACTACCTTTATCCAGGGATGATTAAATAATTAAATGAAATACAGGGCAGTTGTTGTCCACATCAGTTCCACTTGGAAATTTGCTTCTTCTCTAGGAACTTATCAAAAGGACATGTAAGTCTGCTTTTTTTCCATGTCTCAGGCAATTGAATAAAAGGTACTACCTCTCCCTATAAAGCTTGCCTCATATAATTTGATTGTTATCTCCCCTTTTTCTCCTATCACTTATGGTTTTGGAGGTTGGATCAGTGAAGGCCCAGTGCCACAGAATAAACCATTATTTCTGCTCCTGCAACTCTTGCTTACATTTTTGTACTCTATAATCAACCCCAATTCTATCTTTGTTTTCCTGTAGCTATGCCACATCTGGTGCACCTGCAGCACTCCATGTGATTTGCTTTAAGTGAACTGAGGATCAATCAAAAGTTTTAAAATTAAAATATTGTTTATTGACAGACCAACACTGTTCACAGAAAGTGGTTTTTTGGCTTGAAGTTTATCTTTTCTAATCAGAAGTGAAAAAACAAAACAAAACACTGCCACCCCAAAAAAACACCCAAACAAACAAAAAAATGCAACACACCACAAGAAATCCAAAGTATTTCACTAAGGAACTAGCATTTCTTCAAATGCAACTCAAGAGACAGCAAGAGATACTTATGTTTTCTACAGTGGAAGGATTTCTGGCATGGTCTTCCTTCAGGCAGGAACCACCTACAAAGATGAGTCTTTTGTTTCATTTTGTCACAGGATTCAATCAATGCTGCTACAAAGCAGACCAGTATGATTGTATTGAAACAGCATTTGAGGCTTTTATGTTCCATCAGTGCTTGGTTTCCTTTTATTATGACCTGTCAATTTTCCTCAAGTGATTAAATTATCAGCTCTTCTATTTATAGATTTTCTTATACTTCTGAAATTAAAAGAGTTATATGAACAGTAAAACAAATACTTTTCCTGCATTCACAGGATAGGAGGTGAGCAATTTGTTTAAAAAAAAATCAAAAAGATTAATTTTCTGCAGCCACAGAGAAATTTTTCCATTTCTTCCAGCAGAAGGCCCTCCCTGGGAATTGAAAAATGGTGTGCCTGCTTCATGTGACAGCAGTAGCCCTGTATTTGGCAGCAAAAAGAGAGGCATATGGCAGGAGAAGTGAAGGTGTAGCTGAGTGCACCATTCTCATAGGCATTTTGAGGAGAAAAGCAGTTCTTAGAGAAGGAATTCAGCAATGGATATCTACTCAGCTGTGCTTTTAAAAGTTTGTGGAACTACTCATTTTTCATAGTAGAGAAAAGAGCCAGAGCCGCTCCACAATCCAGCCAGAAGCCAAGATCTCTGTTAATGGAGAAAGATAGAAGGAAAGAGAGAAAAAGTAAGGCAGGGAAGGGAATACATGAAAGAAAGAGAAAGAAGATGCTTTTAGTATTTCTAACTCAGAGAATGGGGAGCTTGCTAGGGGAGCAGTCCAGATGCTGAGCAGGGAATTAGAAGCTTTCCCACTCCCTTTCCTGTGCAGATGCACTGTCAGTGTATACTTCAAACTCAGCATCCAAATCAGATCCTTGCACTGAAGATTTTCATCTGCTAGTGTTCATTTTCTTCTTAGCAGCTGCTACAGGGCTCTATTTTGGCTTTAGCATGAGAACATTATTGAGAACACACTGATGTTTTGGTTGTTGCTAAGTAGAGCTTACTCTAAATCAGGGCCTTTTCCATTTCCCACATTCTCCCAATGAGGACGTGCGTAAGAAACCGGGAGGGATACGGGTCAGGCAAGAAGTTCCCTGAACTTTAGGAAAGTAGTCTTCCAGCATTTCAGGGAGATAATCAGTGGGATCCCAGTAGAGACAGCCCTTGGAGACAAGGCAGTGGAACAGAGCTGGCAGATCTTTAAGGAAGTCTTCCACAGAATGAAAGAGCTGGCAGTCACCAGGAGCAAGAAATCAGGCAAGGAGGGCAGGAGAGCGGCATTGCTGAGTAGAGGAATGCTGGTCAAACTAAAGGGCAAGAAGCACCAGGCAATGAAAGCACAGACAGGCAACCTGGGAAGAGTGGAGATGAAGTTCATCTGTGTAAGGATGGGGTGAGTAAGGCCAAGGTGCAGCTGGAACTTAATCTGGAAAAGGACACAATGAATAACAGGAAAGGCTTCTACAGGTATGTTATCCAGAAAAGGAAGGCCAGTGAAGGTCTGGTCTAGTGAAAAATGTCCCTGACCATAGCAGAGGGTTTGGAACCAGATGATCTTTAAGGTCCCTTCCAAAAATCTGCTTTTATTGGACAGGCTTCCAAGGGATAAGTTTGTCTTATTGTCTTGTTTCCCTATGCTGAAAAACTAATTCTGAACTGAAAATGACATTGCTCTTCTAGATAAACTGCAACCAACAGGAAACAGGGAGCCCCCAAGTATCACTTCATAAAAGCATGCAGGTGGTAAGTGAATTCTTTTAGGGAGCCCTAGCTAAATGTCTTCACTCTTGGTGTCTGATCCATCTGAAATGCGTTTTTCTCCCCCAGGAGTCGTCACCTACCCCAGCCATCACCCCAGGGCATATGAGGCTGTGTCATGTCAGGCAGTGGTGTGTGACAGCTCCAGATTCCTGAGGACACCTCAAATGACACAAAGCAGCTGATTTGAGTCCACTGAGTCCTTTACTGTAAATGTAACCAGAGTTGTCAGAAAGAGAAACTTCTGCCAGCTGACCCCTTCACAGGCTTTACATTTACAGAGAGCTGGTGCCTCTTCTTTAGATTCTTCATTTGCAACTCAGCTGAACTGAGATCTGACTGTAAAGCCACTGCTGAGACAGGAAAGATTTTATTTTAATCTAAGTCAAGTAGGTTTTTCCTGTTTGATTTTCCCTTGGTGAAGTTCCAATACTTCGGCATTCATTTTCTCACTGTGAATTGTGGCCAGCATTGCAGGGAACCTCATATAGATGAGAGTCTTACCTGCATTTTCTCTTTTATATACCAAAACATTTCACCTCAGTTCAGTTCCACATCAAGTTTTTTTCTTCTCAGTTGCTGCCATGACATCTGTGATTTGTGGCTTCTTTGCTTTATGCCCCAGTTCTTCCCCTTTTCCCACTGTGACACTGCAGATCCCATATGGATGCCACATGGTCACAAAACTCCAACAAACTTGGTGAGCCAGCTAAGGGGTGGCAGTGGTGCATCACAGGATCTATTTTTTAGCACAGGAGTCCTTCTAAGAGGAAATGTAGGATACTACACTATGACACAAATGAAACTAGAGCTCATTACAGTTGCAATTTTACAGAAATCAAGATTTAACATTCTCCCTTGCTAAAATCCAAGCAGTTTACCCTCTTTCTCTTAATGCAGCCTGACAGAATCAAGAAACTTCCCTGTAAATATATGCCTTTTATTTTATCTTCTAATTCTTAATACATTTTTATTGGTTTAGTTAATAAATATATTAAAGGATGATTCTTAATGGAGCTTAATGAGTCTGTGTCAGTGCTAGTTAGCATCTTACACTACTGTGATAGCTTCATCCTCCACTCACTGTCAGCACCCCAAAGCAGAAAACAACTGCATCAGCATTTTCATAAAGCAAAAATAAATACCTTCTTTTCTTTTATTAATTATTATCTTCTTCATCTGCTATGTAGGTAATGCATTTATCTCTAGCGAGTCTCTTAGGCCTTTATTGTAATTCTGCAGTGCTAAAATATTTCTGTAGGGTCGGCATATGGTAAGAAATGCAAATGCTAGCAGGGAGCCTGAGAAGAACCCACATTCACACACATCATCTTAAAACAAAATACATTCTCTAATAAAACCTATGAAGGCAGATCTCATAGTTATGGAAGATAGGTCTCAAAAATAAAATGGATAGTTTGGGTTGGAGTTTAAGGAATCTGTGCAGCACTCTGTCTGTGTAAAACTACTACTTAACAGAAAAAAACCTACACCTAGAAAAATGATATTTTGCTACCAGTGATGTGAAAGCACATTTTTGCAGAGTGGGTTTTTTAAAACAGAAAATAAATTGGAGCCTATGTAGCAGCTTCAAGCTCAGAGCAAATCCTTCATTTTGGAACACCCTCAGCATAAAGCAGACTCTTGTCAGTTTTGCAAACAGGGAATTGCCTTCATCTGCCTGAGACCAAAAATACCTTGAGAAAAAAATGCCAAAGGTCTCAGACAGGTGGTGGGATCATTTGAAAAGCCTAGGAGAGCTGTCTCCACAGCACTGGAAGGTAGTTTTACAACCTACTCCAGAGGAAGAGGGCAGGTAGAAGACATAATGCCATCCACCCCTTGACTATGTCTTGTCTGTGTTCCCTGTATGAAATCCAACAGCAAGGAATGTGAACTGAGTAATCCCCCAGGCTGGCATCCTCTTTCAGGGAATAAGCTGCTGTGTCTTTCCTGAAGATATAAAGCCTTTCTTTGGTGTACAGGGAAAAAGGTCTAAACCTTGAAAAGAAATATGAGTCTCAGGCATCAGATTAGGGCCTGGAAGGGTTTTCTAACACCCTCCATCTTCACCAAAGTGCTCACAGGTGGTACTCTGATGGTACAGGTGCCCCAAAGCCAGAGGTATTTGCTGTAACAGTGATCATTTGAGAAAGCTTCTTCGAGCACATGGCAAACACGTCAGCATTTATTCACTCAGTACCTCCACATGAGGGACGTGCATTTTATTGCCTTGGAGACTGATCCTAAACACATCTATGCACTCATTCCCTTCACCAAAATCCTCCAGCAAACATATTTTGAGCCAGAAACCTTGTACAATGGGCACATAGACTTTGTACTCCTTGGTGTCTGCTTCCAGCAGTTCCAAAACCAGTATAAAAGGAGATGTGACTGATCTGCTTTGTATCTGTTTGGGCATAGTAACTTACAGTTTAGGATCTGATCCAACACGCACATTGTGAATGAGATTTCCTTGAAGATTTTCCTTCAAGCCTTGGGGCTGACATCTAGTTAGATGAAGAGAAGATCTGTTCAGAGGAAAAACTCCTGTAGAAAGGTAATGTGCCATTTCACCAAAAAAAAAAAAAAAAAAAAAAAAAAAAAAAGTAGAAAACCTAGGCTGGTGACCAAATTCATCATTTACATGTGCCAATAAGACTGTCTGGAGTCTTTCTGCTTCCTCCTAACCTTCTCTGTTTTGATACATTCTCATCTGTTTTACTCAGGGAAGGTTATTTTATTTTTGTTTGTAGTTAGCTGATAATAAATCTTATGGATTAGTATTCATGTAGTATTCATTCAGATTACATTGTGAGTTATTTTTTTCTTTTCCTTTTCCAAACACTAAGAGAAAAAAAAATCTCTTGACATTTTTATTTAGCATAAATGTTCCCTATTCTCTTACTTGCTGAGAGTTAAAACCTGGCATCCATCATGCAAACTGAGCTGCTTCCTATGGCTTGCTCACACAGGAAATTTTGTCTTTTTTGGTTTCTAGTACTGTTTTTAATTATGTTTCAGGTATCCATCTCTGTGTAACTGAAACTGACTTTCTTTTTTCTTCAAATAGTCAAGTGGGGAAGCCCAAGCAAGGGCGATTAAAGGTGATTCTTTAACCACAGCTTTTTCTGAGTGTTTGTGAGAGAAGTTTATGCTATCAGAAGCAAAAAAATCAAATGCAAGATGTATAAAGACCATGGAAAATCTATCAAGTTTTTCTGGAAAATCTTCTGATCCGTCCAAGCAGCTCAATAATCATATACATTTTAACAGAAGCTTTGATCTGGAAGAGTCTCAAAGGCTTCATCTAACAGGATTTTTTCTCTATGTCAAGAGAGTACCTAAGCTGGTTTTCCAGACTCATTGTGTAACAGTAGATATTGTCTCCTTCTGTACATGTTAGATGGCAAACATGGTTTCTTATCTCAGACCCAAGGAAACAGGAATCAGCCTTTCATATAAACATTGTCTACATGTAGAGCTTTTCCCTTCAGAGATGCCTCTCTAGACAGGACACATCTACATGACCACCTTTTGCCTCTTATATATGCTAAAATTGAAAGGCTTCCTTTCTTCAATGAATTGTGTCAAATAGTGTCAGAAGATCATGGTAGTGAACTAACTCCAACCATCTTGCTTACTTCAGGAATAGCAAAAGGATCAGTCTAAACACTTCCAGTCCTTTGCCTTAAGCAAACATACCTAAGTACCCTGCTGACTTGAAATTAATTCCGTATTAATATTGAAATGACAGGGCTTAATGTTTACTTATTTTGGTGTGCTTAATTAATATTCTGATCAAAATACAAGCTTAGATCTGCATTTAAAATGCAGACAGGATGCTGTGACTCTAGCTCAAGTTAGGAAATCTTTCCTATACAGAAGGCACCTATGAAAGCTTTAATCTTCAGTATTCAAGGCACAGGTTCTGTATCTCATGCAAAATCTACTTTCACCACCAACACAGCAGCATATTGCAGAAAAGAAGCTCCAGTAAAAATAATAAAGGTAAGAAATGTCTAATCAGATTAACTTTTCAATGAAGCAAGGGGAATTATGCTGATAGACTAAAGTTAAATGAAAGCTTAAAGAAATCTAGACTCTCTAATCTTGACTATCTGCATAACAACACCTGAACTTCAGCAAGAAGGGAGAAAAAAAGCTCAAGGTGTGAAAATTAAGTGTGATCAGGAACAGGTCTGAGATGTGATCCAGCCTATCCTTATGGAAACTGGAGGGTGACATAATTCAGCAAACACTTTTTAGTGAATATGAGCTTTGAAGAAGAGCATTATATGTGGGGATTCTGCACATAGTAAAGGCAGTGTGAATACAGTGTTGGGTTTAGAGGAGAGATGCCTTCTCTTCAGGTGGTTTATTTTTGGGTTGGATCTATTAAGATACAATTAGATTTATTGGTGTTTCCCTGGAGGTTATGTATTTAGTTCTCAGTGTCAATAATGCAAATAGCAAAGGACAATTTATTTTTAGCTCTTGTTGATTCGTCTGCATCCTAAGCTTAATTTCTCAACTCCACCAATTACATTTGCTTTTTTCAGGGACAAAAACAAGTAGACATTGTTCTCATTTCTATGCAGTTCAAGTTTCTCTGCTTATCTTTTTTTGCTCTGGAAGGTCAATAAATGACCCAAAAACCGAAACTGTTGATAACTTCAGTGAGTGAGAAGGGAAAGAAAAGGCCATCTCACAGATAACAAAAGCATCATAGAATAAATAAATATGCTGGGGAGATGATAATTTTGTGTACCTGTTCACTGCTCAGCTAGTGTTGTCATCCACTACATTTGTTCCATCACAGTAACCAAGCCTGGGACAGTATTTCATCAGATACTGTGAGAACACAGACTAAAAGGCAGTTTCTACCCAGAGATTTGCCAGGCTGCAAAGCTGACACGATCTTTTCCCCCAGAGAGCTCGACTTCCAACAGATAACTTGCAGAACTAAACCCTCTTGCACAGAGACCTTGGAACATACAGTGAGCATGGGGTTTTTTGCCAGAGATGCTTGTGTAGCTGTCACTGGAGGGGTCAGAAGGGAAGAAATGCTTTCCATAGCAGGATATGACCATAGCATCTGGAAGTGTCACATTTTTTTGTCTGCCTGGGAATTCTCCAATCCCACTAGAGGAAAGATGGCTGGATGGACTCTGCGACAAGGAAGCAGCCTCCTCCCAGTCAACATTATGGGATTGTTATGAGGTCACTACCACTGGCAGGCCCCAGGGACTTATCTTGTCCAGCTGATGGACAACAGCCCAGTGTGGCTGGAGAGCCAGTGCTCCTTCTAGCCCAGGCTGATGGATATGGCTGTTGTTTTCCTGTTTGCAAGTTCAACCAATATCAAGGCTGAGCATGTATTCCAGAGATCCACACAGAAACAGGGGGAACACTTATGTGACCTCTCTCAAATATAAAAAATCCTCAAGACCATCCCCTAATCCCCTTCTTACCAGTTGCCAAGTGATCAATTGGTGACCTGAGAGTTTGGGTCTTTGCTGTTGTCTCTGTTATAATTTACCCAATAGATATGTGCCTCTGGGTGGGTTTTTTTGTCACTTCCCTATTACATCCTTTGAACAGAAAAGCTTTTTCATGTGATAACCTCAGTAAATTGGAAGCTCTTACATTTTACACACCCTTACACACATGGTGTGTGATTGTGGTCTGAATCCAGTGGGAAGAGCTAATAGAGGAAAGGCAAGACGCTTGCCTGCATCCAGGCACAGGCTGGCATTTATCAATGCAAGGTCTGCTGTCCTATCAAGTCTCACCAGTGAGACATACACTCCAGTAAAATGCTGAAATGCCTCTCTTAGACATCTTGCAGAATCTCTAATGTCTTGTTGTCAGAGCGTTTCAGTGACTTAAGTACAGATGCAGCCAAGGCAACTTTCAGATTGTCATGTGTGACAGAGAGAACTTTCTCCATACATTTACAGCTATTTGAGGTTTGCAGTGGAATGTCAATGCAGGATGTGAGGGCTACATCCTCATCAATTCTACTAGGCAAGAGCCAAGAGTCCCTTTGGCTCTAGGGAGACAGTCTGGATGTACACCAGCATAGCAAACAAGTGGTGGGTAGGGAGGTTGACATGACACAACAATTTTTTTCAGTAATTCCACTTACAAATCATCATTCCATGCTGAAGTTCATCCTCATTCCCTGTCTTCAAGGGCAGAATCCTTATTTCTTAAAGGATCACCTTCTTCTGCTACTTATTTTTCTATGTCAAATCAATTTGCAGAATTGCAGTTTGTTGCAGTAGAAATCACAGAACCACAGAATGGGTCAGATTGGAAAGGATCACAGTGGGTCACCTGCTCCAACCTCCCTGCTCAAGCAGGGTCCTCCTAGAGCACATGGCACAGGGTTATAGCCAGACATTTCTTGAACACCTCCAGCTGATAACTCATAAAAACTAAATCTCTGAGAATTTTACAGTGCCTGGTATAGATAAGTAGCCCTTGCACATTATTAAGCCCAACTCTGATAGTCTAAAAAGCATTAGGGGTACCATAGTTTAACAATTAACTATGCCATTATTTATATAAGAAGCTATTGATGCAGCGTACAGCATGGTAATGGCATTGAAATGTACATCTGTATGCAGTACTGGCTATTCACATTTCATATGGATTGTGGTCTAAAAGATACATTTCTGTTTCAAATTTTTCTAGATTGCCTGTAACAACTTTACAGCACTGTCTGTTACAACTGACTCTCACTTCTCTAAATAAACATTAAAACAACAAACAATTTTTCAACTCCTAACCACCAAATCACAGAATGGGTAAGGCTGGAAGGGACCACTGGAGGTCATCCAGTCCAGCCTTCCTGTTCAAGCAGGCTCCCCTAGAGCACCTCACTCAGGATTGTGTTCGGGCAGCTTTTGAATATTTCCAGTGAGGGGACACTCCACAATCTTTATGGGCAACCTCTTCCAGTGCTCAGGCACCTGCATGTTAAAGATGTTCTTCCTCACATTCAGGTGGAACTTCCTGTGTTCCATTTTCTGCCCATTGCTTGGCACTACTGAGCAGAGCCTGGCTCCATCCTCATGACACCTCCCTTCAGATATTTATAGACATTGATGAGTACCCTCTCAGCTGCCTCTTCTCAAGGCTGAACAGACTCCGTTCCCCTAGTTGTTCCTCATAAAAGAGATGCTCAGGACCCTTCATCTTCTTTGTTACCCTCTGCTGGACCTGCAGCAGGAGATTCATGGAGGAAGAGAAAAAAATCTGAGGCTTCTGTTGTAATCAGCTACTGCATCACCAGTGGGATTCACTAACAGCAGGTTTCAAGGAGAAGCCTTAAGGCTGCTGTCCAAGGGAAAGATCCTGGTGACAGCAATAACTGATAACTGTAACTGATAAACCAAGGTACAGAGAAAAACTAAATAATTAAATGAATAAAGGAGATACGATCTTCTTTGATTTTTGGAATGGCCTTAAATGAGTGATATAAAATTTCCAGCTGAAACCTTGGTTCTTTTGAGTTAATATCTTTGGCACCCTGAATAGTTCTCCTCTCCTCTGTAATATAGGGAATGATAATACTTCTCTGCCTGACTTATCTGTTTAGTTTGCAGGGCTTTTCAGAAAGGAATTATCAACCAAAGTAATTCAACACAGCACTTGCCTGGGGCCATCAATGTTTTTGCAGTACATTTAACAGTAATAGATGTAATAAATAATGAAGTCCTAGAGGAAAATGATAGTCCAGCTAAACATCCTTAGTACTCAAGGCATCTCCAAGGGCTCCTTGAGGCCATTTGACTGCAGATGCAGGATTGGTTTCTAATCACAGTGTTTCTCCACATGCTGCAGAAGGGTACTAGGTGAACTTAGTGTAGCCCTAGGAACACATTCCCTTTTTTTTCCAAAGCCTCACTTTTTCAACACTTAACATTAACCTCCTTTTGTCATCTGTTGTGCTGTCTCTTGCCAATGTCATCCAGAAATATTTTCAACACCTCCTGTTGCTCTCCTGACTGATCTACAGTGTTTGCCCACTCTAAAGGTAAATGTAGATTAAAGGAACAGCTGGAAATCAATCTTTCCCTTCTTTAATATTTCAGGTTGATTCATTATCTTCCAACCTAGTAATTTGTCACTTTAATAAGTACCTGAAAAGTTAATTCATTTAATAGGAGCAACTTCTTCATTTATTAGCCAAGCAGCAATTGCAATTCAGGTAGCAATAAGAGATTGATGAAGAATGAGTAATGCCTGAATGGTACAGTAAATGTTATTGAACTCATTTCATCTATTAGTTTGAAGATAGTTAATCTGACATTGTCAGTATCTGGAGGTGGACTGATCAAGACTTGAGCTCTTTGGCCATTTCAACCTAAGGCTGCCTATATTTTGTCCATGTGGAAGGGCAATGCAAAGTTAGAATAAGAAAATTTTGTGCAAAAATTAAAACTAAATTAGGATATTCAATATGTTGAAAAAAAATCCGTTACTTTGTTCCTTTCTGATACTTCTCCTTTTGAGGCTAACAAATGTAGTTTTGATGGAAAGGAGAATCTCCCTGCATTCTCTGTTATTTACTTAGAAAATGGTCATAGAAGAAGCCAAAATTTGAACTGGGTTTTTTACTCAAAGAAAGCTACAAAGCTCAAACACATGCTGAGTTGCTCTGTGCTTGGAGGTGGAGCCAGGAGAGAGAGGAGAAAAAGAAATTGTGCATATGTAGAACTCCTGTGAGCTCAAAAAACCCTTTCAGGGATGTATTTTCCTGTCATCTTCCCCTCTCCTCTACTAAAGTTTTGGGCTGAGATCTCCCTTTCCTTACGTGTTTAGTATTTGCAGTCCAGAGATGGCTTTTCAGAGCTCCTCTGAAGATGTATCCTTTCCCAGGATACGCTGGCTGCACAAACACTTCTGGCTCCATTTGGTGCCCAAAGTAGTCTCTGTTTCCCCACCACTCCTCCCATCCTACCCCCTGCCCAGCTGAGCGTTTAGCCCCTGGAGCTCTCCTCCTCACAAAGGCTGATCAAAATTCAAGGCTTTACAGTCCAGGGGAACCTTTGAATTCCACAAAGCCCTTCTTGGGCTCTGTTTTTATGTATGTATTTCCTGTTCTTGGCAATTTTAAACCTCTGTCTGAAATGGCAACATATTTTGTGTCTGGAGGTAACTAACCTCTGTCTTCTTCAGCTTCCTCACCCACCAAATACTCAAGAGCAGTTAAACTTCAGCTTGACCAACATGATGACATTCCTCAGCTTTCAGACTGCAGCCTGCATACTTGTAAGATGAATACTGCAGCTGTTTAAGCACCTGAACACATTTCCTTGTGCAAGTTTGTGTGCATCTGTGCACATATCTGTTCACAAACACGAGGTATTAAAGTCAAGAGAGTTGAATTTTCCTTGTAGTGTTCTCAAGCTTTACAGTACCTGGTATTGTCAGCTCTCACTGTCTTTTTCAGCAGGTTGTACTTGTTTGTTTGCACTGAGATCAGATGTTTACATGAGAGTCTCAGGTCTTATTTAAAAAAAACAGAAAAAATGTACATTGTGTTACTTTGCAGATGTATAAAAATGCTGAAATTGTGTCTTAACAAAGAAATGCCTGTCAAAAGAGCTCATATTTACTTGTGTTTTTTCAACTTTCTTGTTTTGAAATATGCCACAAGTCTTGCATTTGCAAGTGTGTTATGTCTGGGTAAACAAAGGTAAGCAATGCTAATGTATTTCATGATGGTATCTCTCCAGCCTGTCTTGTCATGCTAACATTTGTACAGAAAACTTGGTCTACAGAACCCACTCAGTGTAGGACAAGACAGGTTACCTAACTGCAAGAAAAAATTTTAGAAATATTTTTTTTTAAAGAACTTTTTCAGCCAAGAAACACAAAAACCTCCCAGTGGATATAAGTGGATCTTCAACTAACCCTGTCCTACACAAGAAAAGGCTCTCTCTTGCCATGCCACATAGAGGACACTCAGTCCCTTTCATGTCAGTAAGAAAACTGTATTGTCCACATGGTTTCATCACAAGCCTCATCAAGCACAACCCTGGGGCTCTCCAGATGTTTTTGAAATTGCCAGCTCTCCAGATGCTTTTGAATTTGTCACCAAATTCAGGGAGAAATCACAAAAGAAGTAACTTTGGGGAACTGCTGAATTTATATCAGACTAAAAGAGAAAGGAAATTAGTAATATTTAACTCATTAAACAGATGGATATGGAGGAGTTAAAATGTAGTCTTTCAGCTTTCTCACACATCCCATAACAAAATCTCCTAAAAATTTAATAGAAAAGAGACAAAACATATCTGGAAATGGGAGTTGATGTTTAATCTATTGTCACCAAATCATCTTTTAAAAGAAAGTAAAATTTCCTTCCTGGTGGAAATAGTCTAAAAAGAGAAAGGACAGAAAGTACATTATCAGCCATTCTATCCCTGATCATTAGCTATAATTACATGCAAAGGAGGGAGATACATTTGTAATGAATTACTTTGTGGTAAGTAGAGTTTTAATAATTACTTCCTTAAATTGAGTTTTTATAATTGATTTCTCCTCTAAGATCAGATATTGTAAGATCTTTAAAACTGCCAGATTTTAAACAATGTCTACTACATTTTTTACTGAGCAAAAGCTGATGCATGGAAAATTCAATTGTTTTCTCCTCCAGAGTCCTTGGCTTTCTCCTGTTGGTGTGTTAATGCCTTGGACAGTTGGATCCTCTTGTATTCTGAAAGAACATTTCTGCATAGATCTATCGAACTGACAGCAACAACAACGCATTCCCAAAGGTTATAGGTTTAACAGATTATTCTTGTCTGGAAAGGAAGATGTAAGAAAAAGTTCCCTAACCTTTGGCCCTGGATTTTAGGAACTAGATGCCTGTGTTACTTGCCTTATCTGTAGAAAAAGACATTAAAGACATGCCTGTTTCTCAGACTTTTAATTGTCTCTGCCTGGACATACAGGCTTTCTGCTGTTCTCAAGAGTCTTTTTTTTTTTTTTTTTCCATGCAAGTTGATATACACTTTAGATAAATTGCTGGTTTTCTGCTTGGGGCTCCTGTTAAATTAATGCTTCCATTGCACTGCATTGCAATGCAAAGAAATAGCAACAAAAGTAGTGTCAACACACAGGCACTTATGGTTCTCTGAATTTCTTGCTTCAGATGTGTAACAGGGTGAGCTGGTGGGACCTATTATGTGTGTAGACCTTGCTCACATGTGCTGGGGAATTCTAGGTTTTCTGTTGTGCTAACAAGTGTCCAAGAAGGGACACAGAAGATTTTATCTGTCCATATTTAGAGTAGAAAACACCTTGGTTCTTTTGTCTGAGGTAGATTCTTGCAGAAAAACCCTTGTCCATGTGCATTAATTTAGGATATTAATATAATTAAACTGGGACTGTGGCACATCTTCCTCACTGTTAAAATCCCGTATAACTTTTGCTGGGGTTCTCTTTGCTCCATTCATCAGGAATTTCCTACCAGTTGTTTGGCCATTCCTTCCTACAGACCTATCTGCATTCAGAAATAACTTCAAACCAAGAAAGAAAAAAGCTCCTTGCAACCAGTTTTAATGGTCTAATATGGGAAAAGATGTGACAGTGATTTGCTCCTCACTGCTCACTGTGACTTCAGCTCTTGCCTCCCAGAGTGCAAGCATCTGGCAGAGTCAACCTCTCACAGTATCCCTCAAAAGAAATGAGGGAGTTTTGAATTTACAAACTTGCGGCAAGTCATGGCTTCATGCTGTGCAGGGCCTGAACTCATCTGAGCTTTTCTGTTGTCTCTGAAGATGGATGGGTTTAATCAGCAGACAGTGATTGTAGCATGAAATCAATCCTTCTGGACTAAGCAGGGAGATTTTGAGAGTGGCATTTGGCACAGACGTGGTGGAGAAAAAAACATTTCTGAAATACAGAAGTGAATACTGAAATGCCTAGCCAAAAAACTAAACCTTCCTAAGCCTCCTCAGACCCACTGAAAGGCAGAGTTTAACTAAGTGCCATAGGGCACCCATGTAGATGACAGAAAATGTCCTTGTAGTGCATTATAAAATGGGCCCCTTAGGTCTAAGCAGTTATTTATGGTTTGCCAGTGGTAAAAAAGTGAAAGACAGTAGTGTTTGACAGGAGGAGACTGCACTGAACACACAGTGAACACACAATGAAAGAGGAGTTCCCTGCAACCCTCCAGGTGTGTATTTTGGTATATTTTGCCTGCTGGCTATGCCATCAGAGTTGGTCCTTTGTACCTTTTGGAATTACATTCTTCACATCCACAGCAGTCCCTCTGGATATAACCCTGCAAGAGCCCCACATTGCTCTGTCCATGTGTGTGAAATCCCACATATTTAATGGTTAAAATCTGGTCACTTATACTGTGTATACAATCTCACATCATATGCTACTGGAAAAAGAGCTCCAGGTTACAATGCAAAATAAAGTTACTCCTCTTTTTCCATGCAAAGGAACTTTCGGTACATTAAGTACACTTAATACTATCAAAACTTCTTAATGTTAACAAGCTTTTAATACAGAAAAATTAATGCTAACAAGCTCCCCAAGGTAAAATGTATGGTATCTTATCTTCAGCTGAAGAGAATTCCTAAATTTCCTCACGCTGCTAGAGAGCTGTAATTCCCTATTGATCTCACCTTTAGTTCTGCAAGGCAGTGCTCAAAGCTGGGTAGGTTATTTTACTAAACCTGTCTGAGCATTGAAATAAATGCACAACAATTTTTACAAATTTGTAGAAATCAGGGATGGAAAAGGTTGAAAGATATAAGCCAGATAGCCTGAAATCAGCATTCATAACAAGTGTTAGAAAAACGGGGCTGTGTTTCCTTTTCATCTTCTGCATTTCCATTGTCAGATAAAGTTTCCACTTTCAAACCAGGACATTTTTTCAACCATTCTGAAGAATGAAATATAAAGATCTAACCTGGTCTGTAAAATGTTTTTTGCATTTATTCAAAGAGAAATGAAGCCCAAAAATCTCTTGGGCAACTTCAGGAGCTGAATTTTCCATCTATTCTTTGTTAAGGACCAAATTTCTGAAGGGGCCTTTTCTATGTGAAAATTTTGACACAAATCCAGCCCCAAGCCACAGAGTATTTAATTGCTGTCCTGTGACTGGATTGCCATTTAATGAATGGATCTGATCCTTAACTCCACTAGTACAAGCTGAAAGTTTGCTTTGCCCTTTGTCATGGTTTAAGCTCAGCCAGCAACTGATGACCCCATAGCTGTTTGCTCTCTCTGCCTCCCCCTGCACTGGGACAGGGGAGAAAGTTAGAAAAGTGAGAAAACTCTTGGGCTGAGGTAAAAACCGTTTAATGGGTACAGCAAAAGCCATGCAGGCAAGCAATGCAAAACAAGGAATTCATTTACTGCTTTTGTGTTTCCAGCACAAATTGACACACAGACCCATACTAGCTGCTATGAAGAACATTAACTCTATCCCAGCCAAAACTGTTGTGTCCTTACAGGTTCTTTCCTGAAGAGCATTCAAGTTACCTTGGCTCCTAGTGCCTCCTAACCACCACGAGCCAAGGCAAACACTTGAGGCCTGACTCTGGTTTAGTTTACCTTATTTTTACACTGAAATAAATTCCTAGCTTTCAATAAACTACATGGCAGCTGGAACCTAACTTTGATTCTGCATCTTTCCCCAGGGAAACTGAAGTTTCTCTGAAAGAGTCACAAAAATCGAGATGTCAGGTTTACCAGAGATGCCATGAAAGCTGAGGGCATGCTTCAGATAATGTCAGACACATTATTTGGCTTAAATAATCTAAGTGTTCTCTTAGCAAAGATCAACACAATCTCAAACCTTGAGCCACATACCAAGGTGAGAAAGTGAGAATGAAAAAACAAAGTTACTTTGACAATAATTTGCTTACCAAGTACCAAGGAACACTGTCTAGCACTGTGTCATTAAACACCTCTATGTGTACATACATGAGTATTTACTTAGGTACTTTCCATCCTGTTTTACCTTTATGGCTTGTTCATGGCAAGAATAATTAATTACAAAAAGATGGTCATTTTCCTGATAAAATTAAAAATGTGTTCATTTCTAACTAACTATTGAGGCATTTATATACCTGAATAGCAGCTTTGTGTGATCTATTTAGATTCCTAGACTGTGTTACTAATAATGCAGAATGATTCCAAGTGTCAGTGGTGTTTATATCAAGATAAGATTTGTAACAAAATTTTTAAAAAACAAAAGAACATTGAATTTACCATGCTTGCATATCTGCTGAGTTTGGGAAAGTTCTTCAGATGTGGTTTCAGAGTAACAGAGTGATCCTACGCTTGGTTTCCATGGAAAATGCAATACGTATTCCTGCTCTTTGAGGAATAATGAAAGACATCTTAATATAGATATCTTAACACTTTAGCAACTTTTGCCTCTTTATTTCAGTCTTTACCAGACATCTCTGGTTACTAGAAGACTTCTTTCATTGAATAGTGAGCCCAGCAATCATTTCATCTTGTATGACATTGTGCAGCATATCTCAAGATGGATAGTCCTGTAAATGAATGGATACTATAAAAGATAACAACAGGTTTACAGAAAAATCTGATCTATTTTCAACCTTCTGCATATTTTTCTGCAGGGATATATCTTCAGTACCATACAGACAATACACAGTTAAAGTTGTATACATTTTGTCCCCTTTTCTCCCTCTGGAAAAAAAACCCCTTCATCTGCAAAATCCTGTACTGTAATCCATAAAATACATCAGTTGTCTACAGGCAGCATTCATGTATATTTTCCATGCTACCTTTGTACATCAGCAGAGGGGCTTTAGTATCACTGCATTTGGTAGTGGATAACAATGCCTGCTTTTGATTTAGGGGCACTCTTAAACCCCCTCCCAGCTGCATCTTGCTTATTATTTTTCTGTAATTATCAACACATATTATAAGGAGCATCTGGTCTTGAGCACTCCCTTAAGAAAATCCTGCTCTCAATGATGTCGAGTGGGTTGAAATTTTCACTGGAATTCATGTGCATCACAATGAATTTCTTCTTTAAACCTCAGCCTCAGAGGCTGGGACATAGAGGGATGGAATTTAGATTGTGTTTGCACCTTTTCTTGGAGCAGCTGTAACATCTATTTGCTTTCAAGCAGATGCCTGTGATTAGGCAGGGGCAGAGGGGAAGGCTGTGGGGGATAAAGCACCCCTTTCCCCACCAGACTGGAAATCTACCTGGGTTATCCATTTCTTAATTTAGAAATGAGAATGTTGTTCTATTCCATAGAAGCCTACTGGATAGTAAACCTGCTGTGTCACCCAGCCTATTGTACTGCAGTGTGCCTGTGTCCTGCATGCACACATCTTTTTTAATAAAAAATTTCTTCATCTTGGAGCCCAGAACTCACAATCAGTTACCTTATTTCCAAGACATGTAAGCACATGGCAGCTGCTGTTTTGCTTCTGATGGAAGTAGCATACCATCTTCCTTACTTTTTCCTTAGGTATTCAAACTTCATACTTCCTACCTTCACTGAATTTGCGTTTTGCCTACCTTCAGCAAACCCCATCCACTTGTTCTTCCTGTCAGGTGGCCTACAGGCAACACTCACTATAACATCACATTCACACATCTTCTCTTTAATCCCACCCCATAAGTTCTCTGTTTGCTCTTCATCCATCCCCAGGCAGAAGTCCATGTTCTCCAGCTGATTCCTCATCTCTCCCACCCAGCTCATGTGACACACCTCACATCTCACACCTCATCTCACATCTCACAACTCACATCCAGCTCTCCTTTCACTCTCTATGTCCCACATCAAGGTCCCACCATCAGGGACAGTGGGTGCCCAGGTTCTCTAAGATGACAGCACAGTCACCAGTGTACCCACAGTGCTGAGCAGCTTCAAGGCTCCACTCATGAGCAGGATAAATTAAACACTGCCTAAAGCAGGATTATTTAGTTGACTCTCATGTGACCAAAGCTTGGAGCAACTTCACATTACACCATCAAGAATGTCATCTTCCAGGTCGGTTTTAAAAAATAACCGTAAGTAGAAGCAGGAAAATATTGTTCATGCTGAGCACTTTGTAGTAACACACTACAAATCTGTTCATTTTTGCAACATTCCTGCCTGGAAAGGGACACAGATGGCACTCCCTGACAAGTAAGATTGGGTACTGCTTTCTGCATCTCACAAAACATGTCAGGATTTGAACAAAAAGCTATCATTTTGGACTCTGTTTGCAATCCTTACCATTTTCTAGGAGCAATGCTAGTCCCTGGCTGTTATCTACGTTCCATTGCTAGCTTACTTGAGCAGCTAGGAGATGTTAATCAATGGTTGGAGTGATTTTGGTTATCTGAAAACACAGTACTGGTATAATTTCACCCTCTGTGAGACAAAATGGTCCAGAACATAAAGAATCACAATTTTCTGAAAGAATGTGTCGTGGTTTGACACTGGCCCAATGCCAGGCACCCACCAGAGCTGTTCACTCACCCTCCCCTGCCACAGCTGGGCAGAGGAGGGAAAAGGAAAAAAATTAACGAACACTTCATGAATGAGATAAGGACCAGGAGGAACATTTCAGGGGCAAAACCGGCTCAGCTTAAGTTGTGAAGTGAATTTATTACTAACAGAATCAGAGGAGGATAATGAGAAGTAAAATAAGCCCTTAGAACACCTTCCACCCCTCCAGCCCCTCCCTCCTTCCCACGGACAGTGCAGGGAGACAGGGCCTGGGGGTTTGGTCAGTCCATCCCCGAAATTTCCTCCCGCTGCTCCGGGACAGGAGTCCTTCCCCTGTGAGGCCGTGGGTCCCTCCCACAGGAGACAGTTCTCCCGAACTTCCCTGGAGTGGGTCCCTCCCACAGGAGACAGTTCTCCTGAACTTCCCCGGCGTGGGTCCGCTCTCAGGAGCAGCAGCCACACCACCCCTGCTGCAGCCTGAGCCCCTCCCACGGGCACACAGCCCTCCCAAAACTGCTGTGGCATCGGTCACTCTTCCACGGGGTGCAGTGCTCCAAGGACAGGCTGCTCCAGCCTGGAGGCAGGGCCCTCTCTCTCCACCAGAACTCCCACTGGATCACAGCCTCCTCCAGGCATCCACCAGCTCTGGCACAGGCACCTCCCCATGGGCTGTGAGTGGATCTCTGCATCCCCCGTGGATCCCCATGGGCTGTGGGTGGATCTCTGCATCCCCCGTGGATCCCCATGGGCTGTGGGTGGATCTCTGCATCCCCCATGGATCCCCATGGGCTGCGGGTGGATCTCTGCATCCCCCGTGGATCCCCATGGGCTGCGGGTGGATCTCTGCATCCCCCATGGATCCCCGTGGGCTGTGGGTGGATCTCTGCATCCCCCGTGGATCCCCATGGGCTGCGGGTGGATCTCTGCATCCCCCGTGGATCCCCATGGGCTGCGGGTGGATCTCTGCATCCCCTGTGGATCCCCATGGGCTGGGGGTGGATCTCTGCATCCCCCGTGGATCCCCATGGGCTGCGGGTGGATCTCTGCATCCCCCGTGGATCCCCATGGGCTGCGGGTGGATCTCTGCATCCCTCGTGGATCCCCATGGGCTGCGGGTGGATCTCTGCATCCCCCGTGGATCCCCATGGGCTGCAGGGGCACAGCTGCTGCACCATGGGCTGCACCACGGCCCACAGAGGAACCTCGGCTCCGGCACCTGGAGCACCTCCTGCCCCTCCTTCTCCCCTGACCTTGGTGTCTCCATGTTGTTTCCCTCACATGTTCTCACCTCCTCCTCTTCTCTGACTAGAATCCCAAACCTTGTGACTTTCTTTCGATTTTCTTCTTAAATCTGTCACCACCGAGGCGTTACCAGCCTCTCTCCTTGGCCCAATTTTAGCCAGCAGCATGTCCATCTTTGGAGCCATCAGCCACTGGCTCTGCCGGACATGGTGGGAAGCTTCCAGTGGCTTCCTCACAGGGGCCAGCTTTGTGGCCCCCCTGCTACCTAAAACCAGGCCGTGCCAGACCAGTACAGTGTGGAAACAGCCTTCAAACCCTTCAAGCCATTGTCCCAGCAGGCAATGCTGAAGTTTTCCATGAAAGGCTGCTGAAAAAGTTGTCTTTTTCACTGCTCTGTACCAACAAAATAAACTTTCCCTGAGACACAAGTAGGCCCAAAGAAAGCATAACGAGACTGAAAATCCACTACAAATTAAACAACATTAATTGCCACTAGTTGTTTCACCCACAGGGAAAAAAATATAATGGCATGTTTCTTTCAGGAAGGATCATTAACAGGACTGATGTAGATAGAGAGAATAAAGGATTGTAGTGTACGGCACTTGAGAATTTACCTTCCCTCTTTGTAAATACAGATTTGATAGAAGTACTTACGGAGAATAGCACTCATATATAGCAGCACTTACATCTTGATATACCCTTTTAGAAGAGCATGCATTGATCAGGTGCTGGGTGCTGTTTGATGGATTTTACTTATGGGTCTGAGTTTCACTGAAATATATTCTTGTCCTTGACTGTGAGATGATTTTTCTTTGGAGTGCTCTTTGCAGTTAGCAGTGTGTGCACTGACAGTCCTTAATGTCCATGGGCAACCTCACCTGCTGATCTGCACCATGAGTTCTGGACTGACACATTGGCTTCATGTTGGACCTGCCTCATCACCACAAACTTATCTCATAGTCTGGATTCTCTTTCCTTTCCATAGGCTTAAAAAACTTCTTTAGGAAAAAACAGAGCAGGCTCAGGTTTTCAACACCATGATTAAAAGTTGCTATGCAAAATTCAGACAAACAGCTACAACTCATATATTCCCCTATGTATTTTTACAGAGAAGGGAGTGCCATGTGCATTTTTAAGGTAAGTTGTATCTAAGTCAGCACCTTTGGTCAGTTTCCCTTTAGTAAACATACTGTAATATGACGTACCCATTTACTGGTTTTTAGAACACATATAAATGTCAGTCAGATTAAAGACAGCAAAGCTTAAACATTTCATATAAAGTCTAAACAACATTAAGATACCAAAATCAGAAAGCTATCTCCAACATTTCTTCATCACTCTTTTGACAAACACAATGTATATAATAACACAAGAAAGCAACCCTTTGAAGTAGCTTTAAAAAGTAAACCCCTGTTTATAAAGTTGGTTTGTTTTTCAGCACACTACAGTGAAAAACACTGTCATCCTGTACTCTCTGCTGGGGGATTTGTCTCAGGCTACTTGTTTTTATTCTCTGCAATGACAGAGTAGCCTGCTGTGTGAAGAACAGAGCCAAAAGCACTATTCCCACATAGGAATTTGCCAGTGAGGAGGAACTGTGAGTGAGAAGCTCACAAGAACCTCTGACCAACATCTGCGAGACAATCTACCTCTGGGATCTAATCCTCAGCAGTCTCTGCTGGACTTGGGCTGGTTTAGCCTTTGTCTTCAAGTAGTGAGTGTGGGTGCTCGGCTGTGTTTCAGAATAGGACCCTCCTGCTTGGTTTGGTCCTTAAAATCATAGTTCAACACATGTAATTCCATTCTCCCTACATAATGACTAAGGCACCTGTAATAATGGTAGATGAAGATTCCCATTTCATGTTTTCATGCTGAAATACCTTGCAGTGATCAACATGGAAAGTCCTGCCAGTAGGATCCCTACCATTTAATATGAATTTAAGAGCACTGATATACTCTATAAAAACAGATTAAATTAATCCCACACCTGAGAATGCAAATCTATTCGAGCAAGTTTGCACTTGGAATTATATTTATAACATTGATTCAGTTAGACAGAAAGTACAGGCAGGTAATGCAGAAGGAATTTTGCTATGCATTCTTCATAATCTTCAGACCTTCCACCTCCTTGCATGTGACCATCTCCCTTTTGTTGCTTTGTCAAGAGATATGCTTGCTCTGTACCTGTTATGTGCATTCATGGGGTTCACTTGATATATGTAACTTCACCTCTTCTGCAACCCAGCTCTGGATAGTGTGAGGCGGAGCAAACTGTGATGTAATATAGCCTGAAATGATGATAAATGATATTTACTGGCCATTCACAATTCTTTGCTAGTCCCTACTAAACTCCTGCACCCTCTCCCCCACCCCGCCCCCAATCACTAGCTAAGCCTTTCTGGATTTTGATTATCAGAATATTGGCGATGGGTTGTCTCCACCAAGTAAAATTGTATTAGGGATACCTGCTTTGTGGAGTAAAAGGAGCATTTTCTTCTCTGAGGGATCATTAAATTCAGATCTGGTTGTGCTTGGGTCTGAGTAGCATTCATTGTGTGATGCACAGTTCAAGGGAAACAAACATGACATGCTTCTGTCTGTGCACATCTCCACTAACCTGGAAAGAGATTTAGCTAAAGCAATCTGCCCAGGATCACCCTGGCTATTGCATGGCCAGCCCCTTCCATCAAAATGACACAGGTGGATGAAATATAAGAGCACAAAGCTTTCACCTCTTCTCTGGTTCCATGCAGGTTCTCTGCCTCTATGCAAGAGAAAAGATTCCAGGTAAGATGTAAAACAAACTTTTGTTCTCTCTTTTGCCATTAGACAGTGCACTGTGACCAAGAGGTATTTCAAGGTACTGCAACTTCCATGGAAACAGCATCTCGAGAAATATTTTTAGCTCTTAATTACAGTAGCAGAAAAGAAGATGGGGGAAAAAAGTAAAAAGGTGAAAAGATACATAATGCAAAAAGTAGTCAAAAAGATTTTGACCTTTCTTCATTTTGTTTTCCTTTTTCTCTAGATGTAGAGAGATTTTATATGGTTCACTCCCATCTCACTCTGATTAATTCTCTTCACTGGCATCCTTTAAGGCAGTATCAAAGATCACTCCAGTTCTGTTTTAAAGGGAAAACAAACACGGGATGAACATCACACAAGTGGCAGTTGTCTACAGCTAGTGGCACCACAAATTTTCATAGAATCATAGGATGTCCTGAGTCAAAACAGACCTGCAAGGATTGTCTAGGCCATCTCCTGATTCTCACATGGCAACCCCAAAAATCACACCATGTGTCTGGGGGTATTTGGAAATTCTGGAAATATAAGTATGTTTCTGGGAGTTCATTGCTAACACACAATTAAAAGAGGAAACATCTATTATTTGCTTCATTGTTTTCAAGATGTAATGAAAATGTTTGGGAAGCACTCACATAACTTAAAAGTATGCAACAATCTAAATGGTTTGGCCTCCAATAGCATGTGATTTTCACTGGAAATTGTGACATTAGCATTGCTTTGTGGTAGTCTTCAAATTAACAGAAAACAAGCAAGAATATTTCTTTCTAGTTTAATTCCTGGTCCATGTTTTTTGTTCTGCAGCTTTGGCAATCAATTACTAGAGAGAAACCAACAATTAACCTTGAAGATTGTGTATATATATATATAAAGTTTTAA
Organism: Coloeus monedula; assembly: GCF_965178545.1. Lineage (NCBI taxonomy): Eukaryota > Metazoa > Chordata > Aves > Passeriformes > Corvidae > Coloeus > Coloeus monedula. The sequence continues at coordinate 18,393,727 of NC_138785.1, read as the reverse complement.
AATACTTGTATCCACTCTCAAAAGCATTTCAGAATTAAAGAAGGTATTTTATTTTGTCATTCTTGCATACCCACAAATGTTCAGCTCCTTTACCATATGATTACCTCTTAAAATGTCTTCCAGATATTAGAAATTATTTTACAACCTTAGCAAATGAATACCCATTTCCAACTTTAAATTTAATTAGAAATGAACTTCAGAGGAAGCTACACATTGTTCCTTGCAGAGATTTAGTCTGGCTTTGGACTATAAGCTTGTATTGCCCATCCTCAAGCTCTGTTCAGAAGCTCTCACAGCTCCAGCTCTTCCTGGTCACTATACACAAACTGTGAACCCTTTCTAAATTCTTGACTTTTGTTTCCATCACAGACACCACCCACTGCTTTAGTTCCACACAGATATTTGATTACCTCAATTGACTCCCTACAGGCATAGCTTGTGAAAGAAAGCTAAATATAACCCCCCAGAGAATTTTAAGATAGCCAGTATTCAGGAAAGGAATTTTGGATCACATCATAAATTATATCATGGACCAAACTGTTTTCTGGAATTGTGTTAGGAAAAAAAAGCCCATTTGTATTAAAAAAAAAAAACAAAAAACATGGAGAAAACCAATATTCAGAGAAAACAGCCACAGCTCTTTGCCTCTGGTGTTCCTCATCCATTGAATGTGTCTAACTAATGTTTATGACTTTGGACTAAAGAGCAGTTAAACACAATTTATTTGTTGCTCCAAGGACATTTAGAGCATGATGAGGCTCAATTTGTCTGGTCTCTGGCTAAAATTCTTCACTCACACTGACACCATTAGCTTATTATGGCCCAAGAAGATATTTACTGCTTGCTCCATATTTCCAGTTAAGAGGCATTTATGACCATTGTATTACAGTTTTGTGGGACTGATATTCATAGCCAAGATAATTTCAGGAATGTGCTCTAAACATGTTACAACATCAACTTGAAGAGCTAGCATGGTGCATGTGCTGTGCATAATTCCTTCTGTCACATGTAAATAACAGTCACATTCCTGAAATCAGTTTGAATCCGAACATGCACAGTTGCCTTTTACATACTGTCCAATTTCTCACTCACCTTTATCCTACATCGTAGGCCCAGCAGGGCAAAATATGAATAACACCTTTGTTTATTGGCTGATACAGAATGGAGGTATATTTCCCTGCAGAAGATTTATGATCCATGAGCCCATTACATTTGGATTGCAGCTAGCAGATTAGTTGGAGATTTGTCTCATTCAGAAAGCATTGACAATAGTGATTCATCACAATAATTTCACTGAAGGATCTTAGCAATGTTTTGAGCCACAAGCAGGTGCTCAATTGCCATTCATTAAGAAAGTCATATGAATGGAGACATTGCAATAAAAATGTAAGCATTCTTATTTATTTTGGATGAGAGAAAAATGTGTATGTGAGAGACATTTCTTTGTTTACTTGTGGAGTTAGAACTTTACTGGGAAAGAAACCTTTAAGCCTGTTAAAATCAATGAATTTGGCAGATATCGGACCTTCAAGTTTCTGTGTTGCTCCTTATAATGGAAAATGAATTAATCTTCCACATTCTGACTCATTAAAAACCCTGAGAGGACTTGAATATGACTTTTAATATAAGGGAATGTCTAAATTCAGTAGACTTTGTCTCAGACTGTCAAAAGGGGAGCCTACACTTGAGTTAGTAACTATATTTAATCTCCTCAAGGTGTGACCTGAGACACAGAACTCGTAGAATTTCAGCACAAAATTATGGAGTTCCTTCTTCTCCCCCCAGCTTTATATGGAATATATATATGTATGGAATATCCCTGTGGTCAGCTGAAGTCAGGTGCCCTGCCTGTGGACCCTCCCAAATTCTCATCCGCCTCAGCCTATTCACTGGTGGGGTGGTGTGAGGCAAAAAAGACCTTGATGCTGTGTAAACACTGGTCAGAAACAATGAAAGCATTGCTGTGCTATCAACACTGTTTGCAGTACAAATCCAAAACAGACCCATAGTAGCTACTGTGAAGAAAACCAACTCTATCCCAGCCAAAACTAACACAACCTGCAGACCCAGGAGTGATGACATTGGATCTGCCCTTATGTCTGTGCACAGAGCTGGGTACTGTGATGATTCAGGGCCATAATATATTACTTGAATTCTCTGGAATGTGCATTCTGAGGAGAGGATTATTTGACTAATTTAGTTCTACAGGTCTTCATACCAACCTACCTTTTAATTTGTTACGCATTTTCTTCACGAGAAAGCTTTAGTCAGCTTAGGTATTTCCTGCTAAGGCATGACACTGGCTATTTCACAGAAGGCTCCTTCTTTGGAAACTTAGGTAACTTTCCCCAGAAATTAAATACCTGACAATAGCATCACTCATTTATCAGCATGACAACTGCTTTAAAAACCACTTTATGTAGTTTACTTCCAAGGTTTGTTCCGAGACTTGCTTCCTCACTGTTGTTTTACATTGTTCACCTGTGCAGTTAATTACCCTCTCCTGAGAATACACATTGCATTACCTTTAATGTCTAGCATCTTATTTTTGATCCCCTGAGCAGCTCTTAGACACAGCTCTCCTGAGCATCCTCAGGACCCAGGATTGTGTGCCTACTCTTTGTGACCAAAGTGATCCACCACAGACCCTTCCACAGCTCACAGGTCTGCAGAGGTGTGTGAATATGCAGGCTCTTCTGCTTTGGGCTCCCTTCACAGGTGTATTTGAATGTAGGATGCTTTTGTGGTTGAGTTTTAATGGGGTTTGCACAACAAAAGACAGTATATGCCATCACTTAAGTGAATCACCTTAAATTATTTTTTGCTCACCACAGGTGAGCACAGTGTCAAACTCAGCAGTTACAAACCCAGAAGAAGCCAGGAGGGAAGAGAAAACATGCAACCACTTATTTGTTCTTCCTACTACACTCAAGACTTTGTCTCTTACAACTTGGCCCAGTGGACATACCAATCAATATTTATGGACTTTGGGCTAACAAGACATCTGCTAAACATCTCAAGTCATAGGATGAGCAGAACCACCGGAGGAAGGAACAGCATGACCACTCAGATCCAAAATGTAAATGAAATTATTAAAGGGACCTAAGAGAGATCCCAGAGCTATCACATATGTTGTAAGGCTTCAGATATATTGTACCATTTCTTCTCTGGCTTAAATGGTGGAACAGATGGCTTGTTGGCAGCCTAATGACAACACTCCACACTTCCAGCAGCTCTGCCCAGAAAGAGCTGAATAATACCATCTCTGACTCTGAAGAGAGCATTTAAAAGTGTGTGCATGTGTGTAAGTCTGACTCACATTCCTGTGATTGTCGGTTGCCCTGCTTGTTTGCCATGCATTGTGCTGTAATTAGTAGCTCTGGAGAATACAGCTCTAAAGAGTTTTATAAATCTTGCTGAAGTGAGTAATTTCCCTTGTGTAAATGTCACCTTTTGGAAAGAAAACTGCAAAGTTTTCTGGCAGTACATCTTTTACAGTATTAAGACAATACATTATTTGTCATAAAACAAGCACTCTTCCATGTAATGAAAGTCAACAGTGATTTTATTGACCGTAGGGAATAACAAAGTCAACTGGAACTGAGAACCTTCCAAATGTCATGGTTGGTTGTTTATCTTCAAGCAGAAGATTATGTTAATCTTCATGAGAACTAATGAGAGGATACATAACTTCATAGTAGCGGCAGAGCACACAGAGTTTTTACCACACTCTCAATTTGCTGCTTTCAAAACAATACACCAAATATGATGAGTGGACCTCCAAAGGCTGAGATGTCAGTTTGGTTTCCAAAAGCAGCTCAAAAGCTTTGGTATTTTACATTAAAAATGTGTTTTGTCATTCATGTCCCTTGTGTATATTTAACAGCACAGCTTTGGGTGCAGAGACCCAGGGTAGTGTCTTTAGCTATTAGAAGTCCCTGAGACTGGGTAGAGAAATCTGTGTGTGGCCACAGAAAGAAGGTTTCTCTGGACAGCCATTCTTTATAGTGCAAAGTTTCATGGGCACGTACTGCTTTTGGCAGGAAAAGATGCATTTCACAAATGTGCAGCTACCAATCCAAATTTTTCTCAAAAGGTCTGTTCTGTACCACAAACTCATGTATCCACCAGAGTTAAGCCAGGAATTCCGGAGCAAAGCTGTGCCCTGACAGTGGGAGCACAAACAGTTTTGATGAACCACATGTAACAGAACACTGGGGCCAGTGACCTCCCAGAAGCCTCTGCCTTCAGCTGGGTTAGGGATGCTTAACTACTGGCAGGGCAGGTCCCTTGTCATTAGACAGTCACACTCACCATTGCCAAGGCCAGCAAAATTAACAACTCCTGGTCAGTATCCAGGGCAATTTTCAGGACCTCGCAGTTCATGGCACAATGCAGCTTTTTGCAGAGACTTCTCCCTGTCCAGAGGCAAAAGATGTGTCAAAATGGAAGTCAGAAATATGACAGAGGGAAATGCAGATTTATCTCTATTTAGCTTCACAAAGTTGTGAGGGATATTTTGCCTTGGCCAAGCTTAGTCCATCAGAGGGATCAGCAAGACAGTTAAAAAAGGATACAAGGGGGGAAAGAGTGTGACTCTGCGCAGGGTAAGCTCTGCAGCAGGAGACAATGGGCAAGGCAAGGAATTGGATCAGGATTCTGCAGGAGTAGGGATAAACAATGGAAATAGAAAATTGCTATTTTATACCTATGCAGATGTGTAAATTAGGATGAAAATAAGAGCTCTTAATTTTTTTTTTAAATTCTTAATTCTGCACATGTACCTTCTAAAACTCCAGGCACAAAATAGAGAGTGTATTATTCTCTGAAGTGCTTTGAATATAAGCATATGATTAAAGACCCTGTTGATGGAGATGTTACCACGTCTCTGGGCCACTCTCTTGCAGAAGAGTGATTTCTTCTTGGCCCATCAGAGTTTCCCATGTTGCAGAGGTACCTGTTGGCTTCCCCGTGAGGGGCATTGCTCTGGTTTTGTCTTGTCCTTTTTGAAGTAGCAGATGCAATTAACTCCCCATCAGCATTCTCTTTGCCAGATTGAACAAAGCCTACTCCCTCATGGTTTCCTTGTCTGAGGTATGACCCAGAGAGGAGTGTGTCTTTGGCTTTTACCAATGTGAGTGTACTCTGCTGGCTCGTGTTCCACTTGGTTTTCACTGGAACCCCCAGTCTCTACAGACCTGCTTCCCAGCTAGTTCCCAGCCTGTCCTGGTTCTGTTCCAGGTGGAGACTCTGCGTTTTTCTCTGCTGAATTTAATGAAGTACATGCTGCCAACTCACATGCCTGGAATCTAAACAGCTGTGAAGTGAGGGTGTGCAGCTTTGATAGCACCACTCTCTGGTCTAAATTCCACATCACATTTGCACTGACTCCATTCAAAACTCCTACCAAGCTGAATCCTATACATCAGGAAAGGAGGTTTCAGGTGTTAATATTCTCCTAATGTATAATTTTGTAAGTTTGTGCCACTGTGTTTTCAAAAGGCTACAGGACAAAAAGCTGGTGACAGAAAATTGCTGATAGAGGTATGAAGCATAAAAATTGCAGATATAAGTGTAAGCTAGAATGGTGTAATATGAAGAAAAGAGGTAAAGCAGCAGCTCTGCCTAGTCTTTAAGAGTAACAATGCAAAAGCTTCACAGAGTAGTTTGAGCAAGACAGAGAGCTGAGAATTGTATTCCAGGAGCCAGTGTTGGCCAGGAAATAACTCTCTCAAATGCAGCAAGAGAGCAGGAAACCCACTTCAGTGCTGAGGGTTCCCAGCAGGCCTGACAAAAGGCAAGAAGTGATTGTACATATGCTCCATTCAGCCCCTTGTCCATGCACTCTTTCCTGAGTATGTCCTTTCCCACCCCATTGTTCTCAACCTGATTTATACATCAGATGTCCTTGTCTGGATAAATCCATAAGCCTCTCCTTTATATTTGATTTTTGTGGGGGTTTTGGGGTTTTTTTAATTTTTTTTTTTTTTGAGCTAGGAAAAATGTACACTTTTAAATATGCCATTGAATTTCTTTACAACCCAACTCATTTGACATAATCTTATAATTTTTCTCTACACATTTCAAAAGGAAAAGATATGATTTCAGAATCATCTGGCATATATTATTTTCAAATATGAAAATGTGCCTTGTGGAGTTGAATATTACTATAAATTGAGCTCCTAAATCTTTTGCTGTGGTGACACCTCTCTCTCAACCCCCCTTTCTGCCCCTCTCCATACCACTCCCTTTTTCTCCTGTTCCAGTTTAAGATTCATTTTTCAGTCGGGAATTCCAGTATTTCACAAGACTTTTTATCTTTCTCTTTTCTGTCATTTCCTTTGAAACCTCCTCCTCCTCCTGTGATTTTACCAGTCTCCTGCTCAGTCACCTTCTCTCTGCTTTTCTCAGATTTCCTTGTTTCCTTTATTCACATTCAAATGTTCACAATTTCTGATTGCCTTAATTAAATACCTTGCTTGAGCAGGGTATTTAAGCAGAGTCCAGATGCTACTAGCTTTTTAAAGAAAATGTGCAACAGAGCTGGTGGAACCTGTTTACAAATTAACTCCTATTCTTGCTTTTACAAGAATTATGTCTTGTTTACTTGCTTTAAAGCATCCATATCACACTGCTCTGAAAAGCAAAATATGATCAAATGGGAACAGCTTGAGTTTACGCAGTCTTTTCCTACACAATATCATATCATGAGCTGTCAGATAGCAGAAAATCAAGAAAGAGTTTCAAGAAGTCTAATTTTGAAACTTTTAGTTGCGTTCCTCACATAAATCTAGACAGTCAGTTTCTCTGATGGTTTATTGCTGAAGGACATATATTATTTCACTCAGTTTCTGGCTTTAAACAAAGATGTCCAGGAATTCAGTAGACCTACTGCTTTTGTCTCCATCTGTTGAGCAATCTGCCCTCTGCCCATTGAAAATAAACCAAGAAATCATGTGGCAAGACAGGAAAACTTGGGCTAAAAAAAAAATGAAAATGAGAGGGAGTATTTTTGTTTTCCTTTTGAAAGGTTTCATTTAGAAATTTGGCTGAACTGGTATTCATTAATAAAGAATTAATAGGTACTTAGATTTTTGATCGAGTAGAACATTCTGCATCATCATGTATATTATGACATCTAGTTGAAAAGAAATGTGCGTGTTTGTAAGGAGATACCTGACTTTTCAATCTGATCACTGAACCAACTATCTTCACTGCTCTGCAGAATGGTGAACACTTATGATATGTTGTATTTTTCAGCAGGAAAACTGTACCAGTGTTGTCGGAAATGGTTGTCCTGATCTCACATTTTGCAAACTTATTAGAATTTTCACATTGAATTGTCTCCTTCTCAAAATCACACATATATATCTTCGCATCTGCTCCATCTCATTTAACTGAGATCAGCTTTCTAATCTAAGACAACAGATTCATGCCATAAAAGCTAATGAGTCAACCTGCCAACAAATCCCATAGACTTTTGGTCATAGATCTCTTTGCTCAGCAAAATATAAACCTAGCCATGGCTATATAGGAAGAAATAAGAGGGTGTGTGAAAGAGCTCAGACTGTTATATTCCAACATTTATTTAAAGCCTTACTCAAATCAGTTCCCAATGCTATGCACACTTTTGGATTAGCTCCTAACTAGTAATATTCAAATTTTGGTATTTTAAATAATTAATTTATGCTTACTTACCAGGAAGTACAATGATTTTCCTATTAAATTTCAAATAAATCAATATTTTAAGCTTTCATCTGAAAGTGTTCTTGAAAATTCTGTAATTGCGGCATTCTTGACTTGCCACAATTCCACAAGAGCACTTACTTGAATGTTCACATTATATTATCTATGAATTTAGCTTAAAAATCCGCCTTGATTTGTTGCTTTGGGCTCATATTAGGCAGCTCAGATGGAGAACATCCTCATTGCTGTTGACAATCTCCTCAGATTTGACAGACAATGTCTCCTTTATACCACAGAGAAGGACTTTACGCCTTTATATTTTGGATACTGGCAGAAGCTGGATGATCCATGACATAGCTAGTTCCTTCAATGGCTGGAGATCAGCTTACAATGGACTTCTGAGGGACTTGGGACACTGGTCTGATGTATCTGAAAAAAAAGAGAGAGCAAACCAGAAGGTAAAAGCTACTGCTGACATAGGGTGCCCTGTGCAGCAGTGTGTCCCTCCACATGATTCTCTGTCCTCCCCAGGCAGAACCAGTAAAAATGAACAAGATAATTTCTTAACAGAATTATTTCTAGCACCAGAACAGCCCAAGCATGGACTGAGTGACTCTAGTCATGCATGCCTTTGTTATTGATTGGTGTAAAATTGTCTCACTTGGCTCTCAGAGATACAGCCAATAAAATAAAAGATCACAGTCCCAGTGAGGGGTGGTCATACCTTGGGGGTGGGTAACTTTGGGATGCAGGTGTGAGTTAGTTGTGACAACGAGATTATAATAAGTAAAGTTCATCCAAGGAGAGTGATTTCACCACAGCTGCTCATTCAGCAGGAGGACATCTTCTCCTCTCTCCAGCTGACAGCTGTTATGTGGTTTATCACCTACCTGGTAACATCAAGTTCCCATGCCTGCAGGAATTACCACAGAGCCTGGCCATAGTGTCTCCACTTCACCCTCCTTTTCATCCCTCTTAGTATGTGCTTAAGGTTGCAGGTTGAGCTGTGTGGGAAACTACTATGACATGGATTCCGTGCATGACAACCACATTTCACCCCAGAATTCCTGTGCTGGTTTAACTTCTGTTAAAATGTGACAATAATTTTAGCCTCAGGATTTTTCCCAGTTTTCCCTAATTTTAGCCCCAGTCTTTTTCTGACACATCCTTTGCCTTGGGCCCATACAGAGCCCCACTCAGTTTGGGTCACTGGCAAAAGTTGCTGATGCATTCAATCCCACTCTGTTATTCATGAAGATACCAAATAGGACCAGTCCCAGCACGGAGCCCCAAGGGACACAGCCCATTACTGATCTCCGTACGGCTTCTGACTGCATCATTTTGGATGTTACCATCCAGCCAATTCCTCATCCTTTGACTAGCTCATCCATCAAGTCCATATGTCTCCAAATTAGCAAGAAGGATATTATGTGGGACCATGTCAGAGATTTTAAAGAAGCCAAGGCAGATGCCATAAGGTGCTCTTCCCTTATCCACCAAAACAGTCTCCCCAACACAGAAGGCCATTAGGTTGGTCAGGTGCAACTTGGGCTTTGTGCAGGCCTGTTGGCTCTCTCTAATGCCAGCCCCTCTCATCTATATGCCTTGAGAAATCTTTCAGGAAGATCTCTTCCGTGATCCTACTGGGCACAGAGTGAGACTGGCTGAGCAGGTTTTCAGTAAGAGCACAAGTCCAGCAACAAGATAAGAAAACAAACAGCAACAGCAGCAACACCAGTGACAGACGGTACAAGAAAGAGGTGAGCAATTCACATGGAACTCCCAAACAATGGACAATGCCCAACCACTCCCTCCAGCATGCTACACCAGCTGGAAGAGAGTCCCTCCTCCCAAGAGACTCCCTTGCCCTGTCCCCAGAAAATGACATGAGGTGGTGCAGAATAACCTCCAGGTCCTGGGTATGCCCCTTCTGAGGACTGCAAAAATTAACCCTGTCCTGACCGGAACCAGGACAGCTATCTAGACAACCTGTCTTTTTCTGGGTGTGCAGATTGTCTTGGCACATAAAGCATAACTCACCTTTCAAGCCACGACTTCCATGCTCTTTGAAACACTATTTTTAACAGCTAAATCATCGGGCTTGTGGGCAGGCCACAAAGCATTGTGGTCACTAGGGAAAATGAATTTTCAGAAAAATGATGATGGATTATCTATTGGCAAGGCATCTCCTTTTTTTATCCCCCAAGCATTTCAGTTTTGCAAATGTTACAGTTCTTGAACTAACTGGTGTACAATACTTATAAATTTCCCTTCACAGGCCTTTCATTTCATCTGATTAATGATTGATTTTACGACACAGTTGCACTTCATAAACATTACAGTGCTCTCAAAGTTTACTTGTCTGCATTATCAGTGTGCCTGAAAGGGAGTTTTATTTGTCTTCACTGGGAATGGGGTGGAAAGTTTAAAATTGCAGCTTTATATATGTCACATTTAATGATACCAATCAACTGTGAGCTATCTCTGAAATTCCTTTCTGACACCATGAGACTGCAGCATTTAAAATGCCAATAAATTTGTTATGATATAATCATAGTGATTGGGTAATTAACCAGCACTGGTTAATTTGATTTGAGCTGGAGCGTAAACCACAAAGCAACTTGAGGTGCCAGAAATATTTGGTAAGTGAACCTTGGTTGACAATCTTACCAGCTTTTACTATCTTACTGTGTGTGTAATGGGAATAATGCAAATAATAACTGCAAGGGGATTTTTTAAAGAATACTTATTCATGCTATTGCCAGTCATTATGCTTAAGAGTTTTTAAAGATTAAGTATAAATGGTGATTTGCATGAACATTAGAAAAAAAGAAAATAAGAAGGCCGACTAGAAACCAGAGAGAGGAGAACTCTTGCTAAGACCAAAAAAAAAGTTGAGAGTGAGATGGCTGAATAGTGGCTGACAGGTTTGATAGGTAGCAGGGCTTGCCAGATCCCTGCACTTCGAGTTCAGTTGCAAGGGAGACATTGAGCAAATCCCTTCATTTTTTCCTGTGCCTCTGTTCCCTGCCTGAAAAGCAGAGGTGGCTTCTCATCGTATCAGAGGGTCTCCAATATGCAATGGTACCCCTGCTTAGAAAGTGCTCAGAAGTCTCTGGCAAGTCTGAAAGCAGAGAGGTTTGATTTAATAACTCCTGTGCACAGCAATATTATATCATAATCCCTCTGATAATCATAAATCTTGACCCCAGGACAACAAATTAAACTGTGGTTGTCCAGGACATCTCCTGCCCCTCCATGCCTGACTAAACTGTGTTAGGCATTAGCAGCAGTCCTTTGTAAATGGAAATATTAGAGGAGCAAGGAAGGCTAGGAAGTGTCCCACCATCTTTCCCATTGAATTGTTGCATAAAAGACCTGTTTATATATACATTTGAACAGGCTGCTTGCTTTTCAGAGGTTGAAAACATTCTCTAATCAGGCAGAAATCTGACTGAGATGAAATGCTTGCCTGACTCTGTAGGCCTGGCAAAGTTCAGCTTGTCAAACAGTTAAAGAAAACATTTCAGAGATAAAATCATGACCTCTGTGTGCACTGAAAATCAGAGATGTTGGCTTAATTGAAAAACATTTCAATCCTCTTGCATTTGAGAGTCTTTAAATATTTAAAATGTCTTCCAATTACTTCATCTTCTTTGTCTACATTATGGATTCCCAGCTGCTGGGCTCCACATGGGGCTCTTTATCTCAAATTGAGAGTCATGGCTTCTGATTTCAGCTCTGATAAGTAGCTGTCCCTACAGCTTATGCTGTATGTAAAGCAAGTCTGCCTATGCCCTATTTGATAGAGAAAACAAGAGGCAAGCCTGCTCTGGACACCAGGAAACATGTCTACTAAATTCCCTGTATGTCTGCGCTGAAAAGCTACTGAGGGTTGAGTTGAAGCCATAAAAACAAGTGGAAGATCCCATCTCTGCTCCCAAGAGAGTCTCTTGATTTTTTTCTGGTTTGTGATTGGGTTCTGTGTCTGCATGGCAATAGGAGTTCAGTATTCCTTCTCCCCAGGAATAAAAATTTTACTTGATTTGCGCATGGACAAGTGCCCAGGGTAAATCTGATGGTAGGGCAGTGTGGGTGGAAGGGACTGAAAGAGGAAAACTCAATGCAGGGACAAATAAGAGTATATAGGGAAATCCTCTATCTCCTCTCTGCTGCCTGTTAGGCAGGCAGTCACTGAGGTGGTAGCATGATTCTAGATGCATGCCTCCCAAGGATGCAAACTTTGTCTGTCAGGATGTAGAACAGGAGCTTATTTACCTTTGATGAAGATTAGGAAGAAATTCCTCCACTGGGAGCTTACCTGGCCCCTGCAGGATTTCTTGGGTTTTCCTCAGAAGCAGCTGGTTCAGGTCTCCAAAAGAGCCATACCAAGATCCTGGGTCTGAGTTGTGCTGTCAGTTCCTGCCAGGACATCTTTACACACAGAAGATGAACTCGTACCAGTCTCCTGAAGCTGTGCCCAACACACATTTTCAGAATGGTCTCAAACTTTACCAGCTCAGCCAGAGCTTTTGCCTGACCTTCCTTCCCCAGAGCAAACACGAGTGATGTGCTGCTTTCCTCAGGCTAGGTGGAGGAGTGGGATCTTGGTGCACTGCACACCTCAGGCTGACAAGAGTAAGAGGAAAGAGCAGCCTTTTCTCTTGGAAGAACCCAGAGAGAAACCCTTGGCTTGGCTGCTCCTGCTGCTATCAGCGTGCACTGTGAAAACCACCACCTGCTACTCCCACTGTATCCAACAGCTATAGCTACAAATGTTATTATTGGCCATAAAATTATCCAGCCCATTTTTCAATGTGCCCGCAGTGTTTGACTCCCTGACCTGCTGTGGTAATGAATAGGCTGACTTCACACCACATGAAGAAGCAACTCCTGTAACTTTTTTTAAGTGCACTGGCCATTAACTTCATCCAGTGACCCCCTTATTCTCTTATAATGTGAGAGAGCAGTTTTAACTACGTCTTTCATAATTTAAATGCATTACTTAAATGTCCTCTATGTCGCTTGCTGTCACTACCAGATATTTGCTATTTTAAGCAAAGAGTTTTCAAGAAAGGAAAATTGACAGAGACAGGAGCAGCTCTGCCAATTCTTACATGCCACCTAGCACCTATATAAATAATGCTAGGAACCTTGGCTTCTCCCTGGGACCTTTGGACCCATGCAAAGACCACACAGTCAGAGGAGATGGGAAGCTGAAATTTAAGACCGGTTTTGACTCTGTTACATTTGACAGCACAGTTTCTCCTAGCCAGGAGAGGGCAGAAGCCCAGTTCTCTCCCTCACTCCCTGGCTCCCGGGCAGGAGTGTGATGTGACTCTTCAGCACTGCAGGGAGCAGTGATCCTGGTGAATAAGTATGTCACAATTTCCAAAGTAGGATGGGAAACCCACCAACTCTGAATGTTGTTACAGTGACACCTGTCAACATCAACTCCTCCTGGCGAATTCCTCAGCAAAACCATCTGGATGGCAGGCCACCAGCCAAGGCTGGTAGTCATGGGGATTGCTTGGGCTGACACCTGAAGTCATTCTGCTCTGTTAATTGTGATTTTAAAACATATCTATAAGGCTGACAGTTGGCATCTGTCCGCAGTGGTCCCCAATCAAGTTAGGTTAGTGCAAAGTCAAAGGAGACCCTGTGTTTGAGGAGCCCGAGGATGGCAGAAGCTTGGGCCTCACTGAGGAGTAATGCAGGCTTTATCTGAGATGTCAGCTGGGTGCAGGGCTGACAGCTGGCACTGTGTGTTAGCTGAACCTGCTGTTGGCTTGTCTGCCTAGACACAGCTTGCTTACATGATATGGTGCTGGGGCTTGGGACCTTGTAAATTCACTTTGACAGGCCACAGACATGACAAGGGGTAGCCAGAAATTACAGGTTTTGACTTCCTTCCCACTAGTCCAAGCAATCTTGGGCTGGATGTTTTATGGTTTCTAGAGCAGCATCATTATCCAGTCTTCAAAGCTCACTGCCTCCTGTGTGTTCAGTCTGCTAGGGTTGGCCTGTTTCAGAGGTACTGTACTGAACAAAAAGGGGTTTATTTTGATGGACCTTTGTGAAAAAGTGGAGTCCAGCTCGGACTGCCACTTCTGTAACCTTCCTAACACAACTGCTCTGGCCCCATCACTTACAGAGAAAGGGTTTATACGCGTTCTCCTTGCCCCCTTCCTTCTCTCCCCAGCCTACTGGTTGCTACTGGGGATATAAGCATGGCCCTTTGTGCTTGGAGAGAAATGAACAGCAGCAATATACATAGAAAAGAAATAAAGAGAAAGAATGGATAAGAATATAGAGGGGAGGAAAGATATCACCACTGGTAGATCCTGCAATGGGTCTTGACTGTTGCCATTTCAATGTCCATTGATGTCCATTGTTTGAATTGATGGTCACAGTCTTGATCCGTTGTGGGTGGGGGAAGCCCATGAAACACAGAGGGTTTATATATGCTCAATGGGTTAATATATGCTCAGGTTCACCTGGGAACACCCAGGTACATCCACCCAGGGAAGAAATTTTACACTGTCTGATGCAACACTGTGGATCATCACAGTCCTCTGGTGGAAGGCCCCAGAAATGAGTCTGGAGGCTCTTTGGAGCACTTTGATGGTTTATGACACCTTCTAAGACATGACAGCTGTTTGGCCTCTGCATAGCTGAGCCAGTTGTGCCTTAACAAAGGGAATTGGCATGAAAGAAGCCATCACTCTACCTTTGCAGGATCTTCTTCTTATCAGCTTTTTCCCTTATATGGTCAGAAAACATCTTGTTTAAGACATCAGTCACAGGTTATCAGGGACACAATCAACCGCAGAGCTCAGCTGGTTTATCTAAACAAAGATCAGTTTGTGTCGTGGTCATGTCTGGTGGTGGGTGTGCACCCTCTGTATAATGTAGATCAGAGGATTTACCACCACACACCAAAAACTCTCCCCGTCCCCTTCATTTGGGCGGTGCAAACCTGGCCTCAGCAAAGAACCCACTGCTTTTGCAGATGGGCAATTATTTGGGTCATTAACCATTAACAGTTCAGACTATCACACTATACTACACACTTGTTTTCTCAGCCATGATCTCCGTCTCTCCCATTCCCTCCCTCTCCTTTCAGGCTGGATCACTACCACAGAGGTTATAAATACTGCCTGGTGACAGTTCACCTCTCTACTCCACTCTCCCCTCATGAGAAGGTCTTGACAGGAAGACAATATAGACAAGGCTCCTGTGCCTTTGCGTGACAAGGGAGTCTGAAAGCACACCTTAGCTTCCTTTGGGTTAATCCCATCAGATTGGAGCCATAACTTTTATCTGTTCTCCTTTCTCCATAGGTATGCATGGCTCAGGGTCCAACAGATTTCTGTCCCCTCTGAGAGGATGATGTATCACAGCAGTTACAGACAGGGCACAACACCTCCCACAGCACAGCTTTCACTTCAGCCTGTATGCAATGCTTCTTCACATGGTTTTTGTGCCATTCCCCAGGAACTTATCTTGCCAAAAACATGAGGATGATCCCCATGCAGGGGGTTTGGGACTATCTGACTGTTCCTTGTCCTCAAATCCAATGTGCAGTCTCATATATCAAGATGTCATTGTCAGCGGTTTAATAAAGTCCTTCCCAAGGTCCCAGAGAGCCCAGAGGAGAAGAAAGGGAGGGATTTTTCTGTCTCTTGAGGCTGTCACTGCACTCAAAAGTACAGATAAAAACTTTGTGCAAGCAGTTCATCTCAGTAGTCTGAGACCCTCAGAGAACAGCATAAATCCCCCCCACCCCCCAAATACATCTTGACCTCAAGATTATAAGATTAGAAATGCAGTTGTGGCAATTGGCAAGACTGACTGCTTCAGAACTGCTCTCTTTAAACTTTCTCATTTTCCAGAGTAAAATTTACTGGATTACGTGTCTTTATAATTGATTCATAGGAGGATTTTGTGCTTTGTTTGTTTTTCATAACAGGGTATCTCCAAGATTTTGGAACAGGAAACTGCAGCTGTTAAATAATCTTCCTATTTCTCTTGTAAAAAGATGCTTTCAGCTTTTCTAAGGTGCAATTCTGTAAAACAATATGTCCCTTTACAATTTCATTTGTGAGGACAGTCTCAATAAAGTCTCATTACTTGTGGGCCTCAGAGTTTCCAGGACTGGGCCATTAAAGGTGTGTGTTGCTAATTAGTACTAGCATCCAATAATGGCTGTGTACTTTAATATAAAGCTTTGTTAGGACCTACAACAAAATGAAACTTCAATTATATGAAAGCCATGCATAACTAATGAAGAGGATGCTGTTCCTTCTTATGTAAATATCACTCAGTCTGGAGGGACTGCTTGCAATATTGTCTGTTGATTAATTCATCAGGATTAAATCTAAGAAGGGACTTTCGGATTTATACTCGTCCCATGCACCCAGGCACATTTCAGAGGAGCAAGTCACACATGTAATGGCTACTCAATTCATTAGTATGTTTTGAAAGCAAAAGATTCCCCTTGCACCCACCAGTGACAACACATACTGCTTGTGATCAGCAGCCATCAACTTCTGCAAAAATTTAGCCTTAGGTTTTTGTTTAGTTACACTCCAGGTATTTACCAGAAAAGCAGCTGCAATGCATTTATTGTCTTCATGTATGGCATTGCTTGCACCCATGTGATGGCACTGCACCCCTTGAGGAGATTTTTAGAGACAAATGATATAATGAAGTGAAATTTATTTTTCAAAATAAAATAAAACCCCATTAACTAAAAATTTAGGATGTCAAATGGATTCGTCAGCTGCACAACTGATTTAAGAATTCTGAAAGTTTTAGAGGGGTAACCCAAAACGAAGCAGTGACAGCCCCTGGCAAAGAAGTAATAGTATTGTGGAGATGAAGAGGGGTGCCAAGGCCACCTGTGAGAGATGCCATCCCCTCCCCACAGGCTGGCTCTGATTTGTCACAGAGGTGTCAGAGGAGCAGCCACATGCTGAACTGTGCCCTCCTGATGGTGAGAGCTATGGTAGCCTGTGTCACTATTCCTGAAGCAGGCTGCAGAATCAGGGATGCTGTGAATGGGTTAAAACAGGGAAAACATCCAAAAATCTAAGACAGAGTGCCAATAGGTTTCACAGAGAGAACCAGCTGAGGAAATAAACAAAAAGCAATTAAGAAAAGCAAATTGACATATTTGGGTTGGATTCACAGAAGAGCAGGGAGGGATAAAACTTTGTGTTTGGAGACTTTGTGCAACAGCTTGTCTGTTCCCCATTTGTTTAATAGCAGAACAGCAGAGGTGTCATCCGTTGGTCAATATTCAGGGAAAAGAGCTACAGGGAAAAGAGTCTTAAGCACTGAGGGTTGTCTCTGTAAACACAATGTTTGTTTTGCATTTATGCTATGCTTCAGGGCTCCTGCATATTTCTGCACAGTCCAGGAAGAATTTGCTGTGTGCAACCAGCCTTCTCCTTTCTTCTGTGTATGACTCGATCTCCATTTTCCCTCTTCCCTAAGACAACTGAGAATTTGCCAGAGTGAGCTAGGTTAAGATGCAGAGCACAGTACTGATACTACTCAAAGACAAATTCTTCACTGTCCCATCAGTTGGTCTTGCTCAGGGTTAGGCCACCTGAATTGTTTGGGGACCAGACAGGACTTCTCCCCTAAATTGGACTGGATTCCCCTATGGTTGCTGTTTCTTGGGCCCACCCATTTTTTTCTCCACATGGAAATCATACCACTTTGGGTGTCTTCTATTTCAAGCCAGTGCACATGAAGGAAGTCATTGTCATCTGAGACTCACTAAGCCTTTACAGCTATGTCAGGTGCAGCCTCAAAGCTGAATTAAAAGGTACAGTGGAGTGAGTGACCCAGCCTCAGCCTCTCTAGCACCTCTGTAGTCCTGTATCACTGTCACTAGCACATACGGTCTTCACAGAGTGACTCCAAGTTGTTTGTAAAGGTCTTTTCCTTCCTCACCTCTGGATAGAAAAGATTATATTGAGATTAATGTGAAAGATACTGAACAGTCACTCCCCCAGTTCTCATCAAGTGACTTAAATCTCATTAATTTACACTGCTAATTCAGCAAGTTCAAAGAAAAGAAGCTTCCAGGAAGTATGACATTCTGTCATTAAAATATTTAAGTATATTTAGCTTCTCCACGGATAAAGCTGGGATTGAATTTCCTTGTAAAGTACGATTTTGTTCCCTGCCTATCTATATGTTCTGCATTTAACTGAGCTAATCTCACCTTGGTCTTTTGTATAGTAGATGACAAAGGGCAGCTGGATCCCAAAATGTTCCTTAACATCTTCTTTACAGAGAAGTGGCCAAGCTGTCTGGAAGAGGCAGGCCACAGAAACTGAAAGTCTTCCTAGGAATTAATTATTACAGTCTACATGACATGAGGGGAGGAGTTGCATCTTTTGTACTCGTGTTTCACAAGATTTTCCCAAGAAAGTCTTAATGCTGAGAGTCCTTTTTCTAAGCTGCATTCTTAAAATAAGAGCTCAAATCAGTTTATATCAAGCCATTTTATCAAACCAGTTGTGATGAAAATACAGGAGAAGGGATGGTATTGCTGGAGGGGGATCAACAGCAACCAGTGTGTGAGGAGAGTTACATTTTGTCCAAACAGGGTTTTTGTGCAGTGGAGCAGCACAAAATATACAAGGATGCAAAACTACATGCATGGGACTTTCTAAGCAGCACCCAATCCCATCTTTGCAGCACTGTAAAGGGACTGTGATGGGTGATGAGTGATGAGCAATTTGGCTGAGCACCATGAAATCAGACATATTGCAGATTTGAATGCTTGATTCTAATATGACTCTCTAATGGTTATGTATATGATGCTGGGACAGATAGGGACACAAAATCCTGTTTTCATCCAGTTCAGCCAGTATCAGAAATTAATTGCCTCCTTCCCTGAGCAGGAATATTTGTCACGCTTGCAGTGGTTTATAGCACAAGTTAGCCATTCCTTAATCAAATCTGAGAGAATGAAGCAGCATTTCTCCAGGCAATTCCTTGTGATGCGCTCTGTCCTCCAGCAGTTTGAATATTTCCATAATTCAAGAGGTTCTGAATAACCTTTGTATTCCCCAAATAGGATGGCAGTTTGCCTCTGAAGTCAGTGTGGGACTCTCACAGTCCCTGATGAGCTATCACTACCCCTGTGAAAAATAAGTTTATATCTCAGCAGTCATAGGCTAAGAATATCCCAACCTTCAGAGGAAGCTGGATTGGTTTCCTCATCGCAGGGCAGCAGGTGGGACTGGGGGGAAGAAGTGGAGAGTACAAGAAAGGGTAGGACACAGCAGGGCACTCTTCAAAGAATTTCCGTAAGGTGTCCAACACTGCAAGTGAAAGAGGAGAGGAGAGGAGAGGAGAGGAGAGGAGAGGAGAGGAGAGGAGAGGAGAGGAGAGGAGAGGAGAGGAGAGGAGAGGAGAGGAGAGGAGAGGAGAGGAGAGGAGAGGAGAGGAGAGGAGAGGAGAGGAGAGGAGAGGAGAGGAGAGGAGAGGAGAGGAGAGGAGAGGAGAGGAGAGGAGAGGAGAGGAGAGGAGAGGAGAGGAGAGGAGAGGAGAGGAGAGGAGAGGAGAGGAGAGGAGAGGAGAGGAGAGGAGAGGAGAGGAGAGGAGAGGAGAGGAGAGGAGAGGAGAGGAGAGGAGAGGAGAGGAGAGGAGAGGAGAGGAGAGGAGAGGAGAGGAGAGAGGAAAAAAAAAAATACCAAATTTTGTCTGACTGTCTCCAGAAAGAACCTGCCTTCCTGGAAATTACCACGAAACGGATTTGTAGATGAGCCATCATACTGTCTATGAAATTATAATGAGACTTTGAAAAGGTGCAATCCGGTAAGATGAGAGCAGATAAGGAAAAAATTGTGGGATATTACAGATAAGGGAGAAACCTGGGAAACTGAGCTGTTGGATGTGTCGGTGTTCGAGAAACAGTGGAAAAACATTTTCCATGAATAGAAAAGGAGGCAGTGAAAAGGATTTGAGATTACAGGATATAGACAATAAAAGGTGTTACTTCATATAGTCGTTATTGAGTGAGCTTTGAGAAGGAGCAGCTTCAAAGCAGAAATGTTGTTGCTTGCTTTGAGTTTTGAACACCTCCCTTCCCAAAGAAACCCTGCATTTCAGCAAAGCAGGAAAGTAAAATAAATCTGTTGGAACAATCTTCTTGAGAAAGTGTTACTACTCCACCCAGTCAGTTCCAAAGCAGATGAAGATGAAAAATAGAGAAGAAAAACATTGTTTTCAACAAAAAAATCATTATCTTCATATGTGACAGGAAGGATTCATTAACCAGCAAGCATATTGCAGGAAATTATGAAGAAGTAGACATCAGAGGGCCCTGGTCAAGTCCTTCATCTTGCTTGTCTTTTAAATGAGCCTAAAGATAATTCAATTATCCTGCTATTCTATTTTAATCAAATTGTGCTATAATCTCTTTCAGGGAAGCATTTTTCTAAGGGAGTCTGAGCACAACTGCAGAATCACAGAATTGTTTAGGTTGGAAAAGACCTCTGAGATCACCTTTGACTAATCTCCACCTTGTCAACTAAACCACAGTACTAAGTGCCACATCCAGTCATTTCTTAAACACCTCCAGGGATGATGACTCCACCACCTCCCTGGACAGTCCATTTCAATGTTTAATAATCCTTTCCTTGAAGAAATTCTTCCTGATGTGCAGTCTGAACCTCCCCTGGCACAGCTTGAGGCCATGTCCTCTCATCCTGTTGCTGGTTGTCTGAGAGAAGAGACCGACCTTCACCTGACTACAACCTCCTTTAAGGAAGTTGTAGAGAGTGATAAGGTCTCTCCATGGTATCAAAGGCTTTGCTCAAGTCCTGGTAGACACATCCACAATCTTTCCTTCATCCACTAGATGAGTTATTTGGTCATAAAAGATCAGGTTAGTGAGGCAGGATCTGCCTTTCCCAAAGCCCTCTGGCTAGGCCTGATCCCTGGTTGCCCTGTATGTACCATGAGATCTCACTCAAGATGATTGGTTCTGTTACTTTAAATAAAGCAAAGAAACCAAATGAAGGCAGCTGTATTCAAGCAGCAATGGAAAGGGGAAGACAGAGTTTGCACTGAGAGGACTAGTTCATTCCACTCACAGAAAACCTTGGCCTTTTTTTTCCTTGATCAGAATTCCCTGTAGAAACTACCACGAAGACCCAGCAGGGTCACAGTTGAAGTCAAAGTCTGCCGCAAACCTGACTGAATCAAACTCCAAGTCTGAGAATGAATCAGGGTCACTGGATAAGAACCACAGGGTTTTTTTGATGAAAAAGATTTTGTGAATTTCTGATGAAATATAAGCCTGGCTGTATCCACCTATTTTTTTTTTCTAACAGGCTCTCAGGGTGCCCAGTGCTTCTTTATTCAGCCTGAGAGGGTTAGTGAATACAGGATATTTATGATCCTGTGCTCCCAAGCTCATTTTCAGTTCAGAAGCTAAACAAAATGTTCTGAATGTTGCCCTACCCCAATTACCTTTCTCTCCTGTTAAAAGAAGAACATAAACAAACAAAAAAATACACTTTGTTCTGAAAGGAACCAAAGCTTGTCAGGATATCAGAATTTCTTGCCCAAGATTAATTTTAACTTTCAGCTAATGTTGCTCTTGCTGCTCTTTTCTCTTTTCCACTAGCCCTTTTCCAAGGCACCATGTTTAATGTTTTATCAAAGTGCTGGTCTATCTCAGTTCTCATGTCATAAATGTTAGTGACTTCATTAAAGAAAATTACCAGCCAATCTGAGCCTTCTGCTCCACTATGAGCATGTTCTGATGCATCCTATCAGACTTGCACTTCCAGGTCTCTGGTGATGTGTTCCTCCAAAAGTCTTAAAAGCCATTATGTTCGTACTTAGGTGTCTATAGTCCTCAAGGGTGTTCTCCCTCCTTCTTGTTAAAATTAAATATCTCTTCAGTTATTCTCCAGGTCAAGCTGGGAAATTTGTTAAAGATCTTTGCTTCTGAGTTGGCAATTTCATGAGACAGATGTTCAGGATTTGCAGTTTATCAGCTCACTCTTCACCTTCAGCCAGTATTCAACAAACTCCCAAAGCCGAATTCTCTTCTCCAAGAGGGGCATTTAATTTCTGTCCATACACTGCCGTTTGAAATTTCTGCTTTACTTCAACATCATCATAAAAACCTGAGACAAAACACCAGGCCAACCGAAATGTACATCCTATCTGTGTTCAGCATCACTCCATTGTTCTTTTGTTTCAAAGGGACAAATCTGTGAGTACTAGCATCAATCTTTTATTAAAATCTAGCATATCTTGATTCTTGGCAATCCTTCTTTTACCCCTTCTAGTGGTTTGGTTTGCTAACCCATGACACCCCTATACATCCTGACGTTTCAGCTGTGTCCTTTTCATCAGTTTGCTTTTCCTCTTAGTCTCTGTGCTTATTCCTACTATGTCTCAAACTGCTGGTGACATGAATTCCCTCTCCCAAACTTTGATCTCCATGGGCTTATTCTCCCTTTTAAATTAAACCAGATTAGCCTATGATTTTATGTTTCAGGGTTATTTATATTTTTGTGATCAATATCTATTTTCCTTTTTTATTTTTTTAACATACTCACTCCCTCCACATCCAGCAACGAAATGCCTCCACTTCTCATCCTTTCATTGTGGACTTGACAAAGGAATCGATGAGCTGTCACATCCAGGATTATTTGTGTCCTTCTGCTGCTGGTAGCAGTTGTTCTCCAGACTATTGCAAATCACTTCAGATGATTTGTAGATATTATCCTGACTTTACACACAGCCCTAATGGCAAGCTGACTTGTGTTTTGCGGAACAGCCAAATCACAGATCTTGTAAAACTGAGACAAATAATATATTTAAAAGAGATTAAAAAAAATAAAAGCAGTTAAAACAGATAAACCAGTTAAGTCAATTGAAGCTCTGCCAACATTTAACATTATAATTCTAAAGGTAACAACATAGTACTTATTTAAACTCTCATTGTATCTCTTGGTAGGTAAAGGAAGAAGTAATTAAGCAATAAAAACTTATGAAAGGACACATTACTAATTTTACACTTAATTCTATCCAAGTAATCAACAATTTTTCCCTACTAATCTCTGTCTCTTAACATCCAATATGAAGTAATATTGTCCTTTAATTTTTGCATTCACTTAAATATAAATTTGAATTTCTCTTCAATTGAAAATAATTTTGGGGTTTGGCCTTCCATTTAAATTAGAAACATCATAAAGGCACTTGTTCTTTTTTTCTCTGAAAGACCACGCAATTTAATAAATATTTTTAACTGTTTTGAACTGTGTAATAGTTACAAGAAAGGCAAGTTGATCGCTTCAAAATTCTAAGAAAAATTTCTTTTAAAATTCTGAATTTCATACACTGCTGTGAACAACAATTTTGTTTATTTTCAGCACAAGAACAATCTTCTTCAATTTCCCAGATCATATTGTGTTATTCCCAGACTGTATTATTGTTTGCCAGAACTTCCACAATAAAAAACAGCTGGGAAAGAGGGACACTGCAGTGTTTCAACAGGAATATTCCTGTACCATCAGAAATAATCTCAGTGTATGTAGTAAATCATAATGACAGTGTGGCATCTTTGCACATCTTAGAATATGTGCTTCAGTGCTGTGATTTTTGGCAAAAGGAAGTTGATGGTGGAACAGGAGTTCAAGCCTGCTTTCCAGAGAACCAGCTGAAGAAATACAGGGTCCACTTCTCCTAATAGCTGTTCCAGAGAGATGACTGTTCCCTGGAGAGGGACTTCACATCCACATTGTCCGTCTTGAGCTGATCACACCTGGGGTAGATGCACCTGCCTGAAAGACTTTGTTAATTTTAGGGCAGTGTAAAATTTATATTTAAAAGAGAACTTTTTTCTCTGCCTTTTTTGTCTGGTTTCGCTCCAGAAACAAACCAACAAAAATGATAAAAATCTCCAATGTTAAAACCATTAAAATAATGAAATCAGAGCTCTGTTATAGAATCATAGAAGGTTAAAGGTTGGAAGGGAGCTTTGGAACCATCTATTTCCAAACCCTCTGCCCTGGGAAGGGACACCTGCCACTAGTCCAGGTTGTTCAAAGCCCCATCCAACCTGGCCTTGAACGCTTCCAGAGATGGGGCACCCACAACCTCCCTGGGCAACCTGTTGCAACCTGTTCTAGTATCTCACCACCCTCACAGCAAAGAAAATAATTTTATCCTAATATCTAACCTAAATTTCCCCTCTGTCATCTTGTGTCCATTCCTCTTTGTTCTAGCACTACATTTCCTGATAAACAATCCCTCCCGTTTCCCTGTAACCCCTCTACTGTTAATAAATTAAGCCCATTTTGGATGCTCTGTTAAATGTATGTTATCATCATAACTTTATTAAAGCTGTCTTCATAATCTTACTAATTTTTGCCAGCATAACTTTGCAAATATAACTGAAATTGAAATAGGGCTCCACTAATTGTGAAAGTTTTCCTTGCCACACTCAGTTATAAAAAGCTGATATTGCCTGTCATTATTACAAAAGTAAACACCAGATTCACCGTAAGAGAAGATTTAAACAACAGGTTCATTGTTGGATGGGGCTTCAGAATGTAAAGAAACCCAACACATATTCTTCCAGAGCAGGGATTTGCCCAGAAACAGTGCTGAGAAGCTGGAAAGGCCTTTTAGCTTAGCATTACATGTGGATCCTGCATCACGCAAATCAGTGCCACATAATGTATTTCTCCATCAGACAAACATGGCCTGGGGTTACAGCTTAGCAAAGTATCTACACTTTTCTGTTTAGACACAAGGACAAAGCCAGAAGTATTAGTTCCACCATACACTTCCACTTAACAGCACAGCCATAGCCTCATATATGTCAAACACATCACGGCCTTGACAATGGAAACAGTGCATGGCTATCTCAGACTGTCACTAACTTCTAGTAAAAGCAATCAGCCTGATCCCAAGCCTGACATTTTCTCCTCCTTCTCACATTCCTTTGACCTAGTAGTTGAAGATAGAGCACAGGTTAGACAGTAGAGAATGCCCTCCTCAGGAGAAATATTCAGTGAAGAAAAAGGGACTGACAGAACCTTTTTTTTTTTTTTAGTAGGAATTACTGTGAAGGTGGAGGTATCAAAGGTTCATCACACAGAGTAATATCCAGTGCCAATTCTCCCTAACCTGAATACAGGTGGGGTCCATTTTGAGTTTACATCTTCCCAGAGCACCAAGTCCTAAGCCCTCCTGCCACTCTATCCAAATTACCTTTGTGTTTGACTGTCCTTCAGCCTGACATGAGGAAGGAGCTGCACTCAGAGAGACCAAGCAGCTCAGGAGGGCCTTGAAGACAGAATGAAGCTCTCAGTGTGAAGGTACCCAAATTTGAACCTCAGCTCAATGCTTCACTAGTCAGCCAGGACAAAATGCCTTCACAGCCTTACAGGTTCTGTAAAAAAAACCATAATTGTACATGTCAAACCCCAAAAGGGGCTGGAGATAGGGACTGCACCTTCTGAGTTAGCCATGTGGCCAAGGACACTGCAGGGAAGGAATCAGGAAGGCTAAGTACTGACTTCAGTGAGGTCTTAGGAAGATCTAAGTCCTTAGTAAAAGAGTTAAAGCTATTTAGTAGATGAAATTATCTCCTGGGATATTTGAAATCTTGCTTAACAGACATTTTAGGGCAAACCTTTATGGTTTCCCAACCTTTTATGGTTTCCATGTGATGCAAAGAGTCAAGCAATGAGGTCTCTCCTTTCTATTCCTCTTTTCTTTTTTTAAACACTTTCACTGATTTACTGTAGAAATGTGTAGGCCTAAAATTTTTTTTAAAAGCTAAAAGGAAAAATTTATGCTTGCTGCTGACAGAAACTTAAAAGTTATAATTATACACACTTCCCCAGATAAACTGAAGCATCATAAAACATTTTTTCCCAGTTAAAACAGATTTCCAGAGTGTAAAAATATGATTTCTGGTTAGGTTTCAAGTTAGTCCTATCTAGCTGCAGGGCTCAATGTATAGGCTATGACAGTTCTGCATGTTTAGGACAGCACAATTAAAAGTGTAATAAATCTAAAAGATAATATTATTTCAAGCTAGTTGTGTTCTACAGAAATTCTGTAGTGATGTCAATGAATGAGTACTTTAACCCTACCTGAACTGTCTGCTCTGTTATCCATTGCTACCTTTATTTTCTCTAACATGCCCTGGTTTAAGGGCAAAGCAATGACACTCCTCAAGCATTTGAGAAGCTGCAGGGGTGGGAAGGGGCCTATGGACCACTCAGGGTTCTAGATGCCCATCTAGGAACAGGTCAAACAAGGCATGAAGGAGTCAGAGACAAAACTCCAGCAGGATGCCCAGAGGTGCCCAGCTGCCCCATGGGCTTTATGGCTTTTCTTGCTCACCACTGTGGCTGACTGGAAGGGCTGGATGTGCATCTTCAAACACTAGTTCTACCCCAAGCTATTATCTGCCATTTTCCAATGCAGACATGGGCAATAAAAGCTAAAAAAAAAAAGATGCCAAAATTTGGGAGTGTTCCTGAAGTAAAGGAATGGGGCAAATAGCTCAAGACTAAGTAGGGCATTTGTCCCAAATGGCAACCATCTAGCCACAAACAGCATGAAGACCCATGGTCACTTGACTGTATCTTTTGGTACATTCTAATGTACCAAATTCTGTGATTCTAATGGTGATGGAGCTTTAATTGACTTTACCTGTCTGTACTGATTTATAAAATAAATAGCATTTGAATATATGTTACTTTTCTCAATTTTAGAAACCTCATGACACTGTGCAGGACTTCACATCTACATGGATCAATCAGACATGGCTTTTTTTGCTAGCTTTGCCCACTCCTCTGTCTCTCTCATCCTCTTCTAAATGTAGTTTGAAGCATGTTTGAAAGAACTAATGAGGAATGTAGCCAGAGATCACCTGTCAGTGTGCAAAGAAATGACTGGAAAAATAAACCTTGTCTCTGTGCTTTCAGACAATACAGTATGGTATTAATTCTGTCATTTTACCAGCTATTATTAAACTCTGTCTCCAGAAAGACCTAATAATGTCTGACTCTGCTATTGCTGCCTTTCATTTTGTTCAGTGATAGAAATGTGGCTTCCCTTCAATTGGTCGTTAAATCTTACACAAATTTTGCTGGTCCCATTAATTCAGCACTAAACAGATTTCTCTCCCCTTCCTGTTGATCAGAAGATTTCTGTTCAGTGTTCTGCAGTGATGAGAGAAGAGAAATAGCTGCAGGATGTCTGAAGCAGTGAGCTAATTCCCAGCTTGTTCAGGAAAGGCAAACAGATAAAGTTTGCACTGTCTTTGAAATACTGGTCCCAAATTTACCCTGTAAAATATTCAGTTTCTCTCAATAAAGGTCATTATAGGTAAGACACTGAAATATTTTTTACTATGCTGTAATGTCTTCAGTGTTATTAAGAGTCTACAAAAATATTCTAGTAAGCAGGCAGACTCGATAAAGTGATAATTACCTATTAAATTTTTAACACAGTTTAATCCTTCAAAAATATGATCTAGATAATCCATTTATCCAAGTAAGATTAGAAGGATGGAATAAATGAGTTTGGATAGTGCACTGATTTCTAAACACGGATGCTTCATACAGTGAGGAAACATCTGGGCTGGATAATTTTTTTAAAGATATGTCTTCTATATTGCCCTCAGAGTAGCTGCTGCTAACAGAAGAGCTGTCCCTGCCTTGTCCACAAAGAGAACAAACAAAAAAAATACTATCCAACAAATAAAAAAAAAATTGGTCCATACTTGGTTCTCTGAGGCATCAGGCATCTGCTGTTCCACAGAGACAGCACTTTGTTCATTACCTGAATGCAGAAGCAGATGAGAATGATGGTTGGTGGGATGCTGAAGTCATCGTGTATCTCTGCATACCTCCATGTGTTAAACTCTCAGTTCCTTCTATCTATCTATCTATCTATCTATCTATCTATCTATCTATCTAATCTATCTACCTTTGACTGATCCCTTACTTATGAGTATTTCTGTGAGACTGCCTCTGGAAACCGTGGATTTTGGGGCTGTGCTTTATATTTGATGAGTCATATTTCCACTTCACTTTACCAGATGAGCTCACCTTGTCTACAGAACACAACACCAAAAGAGCCCTGAGCTTCATTTTTCATGCCTTGATGGAACATGAAATCATCACAATAAATACCTACTCTGAGCAGGACACATCCTGGTAGATAATTTAGTCAGGTATTTGCAAAGTCTAATCCAGAGAGATGGAGTGGAACAGAACAGCAATTTGAGCTCTTAGTGCTGCTTTTATTTCATTTCAAGTACCTACTTAATAATGATACATAAATTGCAACTGGCCTTCAAAATGGAGAAATGTTGACTTAGCAACAGAAAAATTTCAGGGAATTAGGTAGATAGTTCTAATGGAATTTGTGGTGTTGATCTGCCACTTTATGCTATGTAAAAAATGCTAGGCACCAGCAGCTTTCACCTCAGTAAACTGCAGCTGTCTAGAGATTAAGCATTTAATCTAAGCCTGAGCAACATCTTAAAGAAACAGTTTACAATAACTTGCTCTCACCAGTGGTGCCAAAGGTCCCTCTGTACAGAGTCTGCACGTTTTCCACAGTCCTTTCAAAATGAGACCATATTCCTCTCAATAAACCTCAGCACCTAGACAGAATCATAAAATATCTCAAGTTGGAAGGGACCCATAAGGCTCAACAAGCCCTACTCCCTGGTCCTAGTGGGACTACCTGAAACTAAATCATATGACTAAGAGCATCATCCAAATGCTCTTTGAACTTTGACAGGCTTGGTGCCATAACCACTTTCCAGGGCAGCCTGTTCAAGTGACTGACCACCCTCCCAATGAAGACAATTTTCCTAAAGTGCAATCTGGACTTCCCCTGACACAGCTTTATTCCATTTCCTTGTGTCCTATCACCAGAGAGCGGAGATCAGCACCTCCCCGTCCAGTGACCCCCTGAAGGAAGGTGTAGACTGCAACGAAGTCACTCCTCAGCCTTCTCTTCTCCAAGCTGAACAAACCAAGTGACTTCAGCCACTCCTAAGTCTTGTCCTTGAGGCCTTTCACCATCTTTGTCACCCTTCTGTGGACATACTCAAATAGTTTGATGTCCTTGAGACATCCAAACCTGCACTCAGTGCTTGGTGTGGGGCCACACCAGCCCAGTGTAGAGCAGGACAATCCCCTCCCTTGGCTAGTTATGCAGTGCTTGATGGACCCCAAGACAAAGTTGGCCCTTTTGTCTACCAGGGCACACTGTTGACTCACAGTCAACTTGCCATCAACCCAGACCCTCAGATCTCTTTCTGCTGGGCTGCTTTCCAGCCTCTCATCCCCCATTTTGTACATATAATCAGTATTACCCCATCCCACGTGGACAATCCATCATTGGTCTTGTTAAATTTCTTACAGTGGTGATTGTCCAGCTCTGTAGTCTATCTAGAGCTCTCTGCCCTCAAGGGAGCCCACAGCTCCTCCTAGTTTAGTATCACCAGCAGCCTTATTCAGTGTGCATTCTATTCCTGCATCCAGATCATTTATAAAAACAGTATAAATTATAAGAAAATTATCCAATTTGACAGTGACTGTTTTGGCATCAAGAAACAAAGCATAATATATCAGTAGCACAAGCCAACAATAAATGTGCATTTTTGATGTGAATACGAACACATGCTTACTAGAACTGCATATGAAATGGTTTTTTTCTTTTTGAAAAACACAGTTTAGGTCCTAAGATGGGATTTACAAGAGCAGGCACCAGGAATTAGCTTTAGGTAATAAAGAGGTACTGCCACAACTCCTGGTTTGCTGCTGAATCCTTTTCATAGCATTATTGCAAACCACATTACTTCACTAAACCATGAATTACAAATGTCACAATGCAAGTAGTCCAAAAACTGAGGAAGAACATCTGTTCTCCAGCATGTAACTACAGCTCCTGGAGCTGCAGTCTGGAAGAACCTCTAATACTGGATTGCAGAGGGCTTTCTTCCTCTGAACACTGCCCAACACAGAGCATTGAAGTATAAATTTGTGCTGACATTAAGGAACATTTGTGGAAGCAGCCTACATAAGGCCCTTGCATTCCTCTGGAGCAGGTGTCTCAAACACTACGCAGCAAGATTGCATCCCAAGAGACTGTGTCACTGGATTGTTTGGGAGGGGGAGGCAGATAGTGAAAGAACACAAATCATGGCATTTCAATTTTTTTGCATGATTTTCGTGTGTCTCAAAAGAGACTATTTTTTATGAGTTGGAAATTTCCTTTTTCTTCAGCTCCACTATCAAACAAGCAATGTCAGAAAACACTAAAAACTTTGTCAAAAGTTTGGATTTTGAAGTGCCTTCACACCATGATAATTTTTCTGTCATGGAATCAGTCTGATATACATGTGCCCTCCTGGCTATTTTTATGTCTACTCTATAAAGAAAACATTTATACTGTTCTTCTCTATTAATTTTTCTATTCTTAATGTCTTTAAGCTATTAAGAAGAAATTCTTTACTGGTGAGGCACTGGAACAGGCTGCACAGAGAAGTTGTTGGTGCTCCATTCCTGGAAGGGTTCAAGGCAGGATTGGATGAGGCTCTGAGCAGTGCTGGTATAATGGAAGCTGTCCCTGCCCGTGGCAGAGGCATTGAAACTAGACCATCCTTAAGGTCTGTTCCAACCCAAATTATTCTATGATTCTCTGATTAAAAAGCAGTAAGGTTTTGCAGAGCTAAGGTCTTCTCTCCAAGATAAGTTGTGTGTCCTACTCCAAAGGAATATGCTTTGTATATAGAAGAAGAAAAGTTGAGTTTTGGCACCTCAATTCACTGCTGACATTTTTATTTGATAGTTGTGTTAAGAAAACTCCCAAACCCAGAATTTCAGGATCCTGGATAAAGATGTTTACCAGCCACCACACTCTGGGAGCAGTGCACTGATTTCCTGTCCCAAGGAGGTACTGGACAGAGTCAGGTGGAAGAGTTTGTGAGGGATTTAGTTATTGCTTTTCGGGAGTCATGGCCTAGACAGTGAACATGCATCCTCCTGGAGATGCAGCAACAACAATGGGAAGAAGATGATCTGCAGAAAGGTGGTTGTTTACTCCCATCTTTTCACTTTGAACATTGTACATTGGTACTACATATGACAAGACATATTAAAGGACTATTTTAAGCAGTGTAAGTTATGTCAATAAAATCCATTTTCAAATATGTTTTCTTGACTTGTTCTTACAACATTTCTCTATTATGGTTAAGAAATGCAGTCTTTAACTCTTCCATGGAAAGGCATATTGGCTAAGTTTATGCTATACCACTTTGAAAGAGCAAAATCTGCCTTGTGAACCCAAAGAAATATTTGCAACTTTGCATCCTCCTCAAAAAAAATCTTTTTTTAAAAAATTAAGGTTTTTTAATTTGTTTCCACATCACCATTTTGACTGTAGTTGCTCTGATAAAATGATAAAAGACATGCAAAAAAAATCCATGTATGCATTACATATTCATTCAGGGGAACAGGGGAACTGTTCTTTCATCATGTGAAGGTTACACTGAATTATTCAATTAATTCCAACGTTTATTGGAAATTCATTCCCCAGTCCCACTTTTATAATAGCAATAATGCCAAGAGTGAAACCATCAATTGGTTGGATGCCTACCTCCAGCATTTCAAAGTAGCATGCATTTCCCACTGACCTACCCTCCTGTCTGTCCTGGAGCTTGGCTTTCAAAGCTTCTCGAGTCTGGAAATGTGGATCGACATCAGTGGGAGTAACCAGGGCTGGATAGTTCTGAAGTCAGACCCAACATATGGAATTTCTCATCTGAGTTTGAGACAGCAAAGAGCAGCATTGCTCTGCAACTCTCAGCCACCAATTGCCAAACATCTCCTGCATGTTGATGAGCACCAACTACAAGTAAGTACTACCTCCACTATGCCCTCAAAAAGACATGTGTCATAAAAATGTCTTGAATTCCACATTGTTTACCAAAAGTAGATTTAAAAAGACAGCATTAGTGTTCTGATCCTCAAATGTATTTGCTTCAATAAACAGACAACAAAAAATCTCTTTTATTGGCTCTGGATCTATTAGGAATTAAATAATACTTCAAAATTCCCAGAAATTCTTAAATGAGGTATTTGTTTTCTGACATCGTGTTTGATTTCATATCCTGCTCTTGCATGCATACAATTTTTTAATGAAACTCTCTCTGCAAGAATTTGTGGCTAGATTCCAAAAACTCTGACAGGAGACAGGGAGTGATTTTACTCTTTGATCAAACATCAATAGGAGATAAATAATCCAGAGATCAACATGTGCTGTGTCAAACATCATTCCCTGTAATTAGCTCATAGTACAAGGTGACCGACCTCAAAAATATCCTACAACATTTTATTTCTCCCCAACCACCTTGACAAAACAAAAATTGGGTGGGAAAACAGCACTGTGTCAGATCTCAGTGCATAGCAAGTGCTGTCAAACTCTCTCGTCCCTAGTATACACTGCACTCCCATCTGCAACCAAAACCAAGAAATTCATGGCTTGGTTGTCTCTGGGAAAATAAAAGGGAGTTCAAATGAATGATAGGGACAAGAAGTGAGGGTACTGTAGTAGAACAATGTATTGTCTGCAGATTCTCTTATAAAATACTTGCCAGAACATTCACTCTGTAATTATATATTGGCTGCTAATCATTAACTTTCTTATTCAGAAAAGTTATTATCAAATCAAGCAGCAGATAAAACAAGTGATAGTGAGGAGATAAAACAAGTGAGTTAGGCAAACCACATTTTATGAGTAACCAATAGTCAAAGCAAGCAGTTCATGGACAACCAGCTCAGTTACAAAATGAGCCACAGTTTGAACTTTTCTTAATGTCTGTGAGAACAGCTACATTCATAGACAAATGTGCACGGATGTAAAGTCTCAAATAGCTGTTCAGCATCACCTGGTTGATCTCCTAGGTTAGAGCAATTCAGGAGCAGCTCCTTGGAACATTTCCCCAGGGACACATCCAGGCACTGTAACAGCTGTGCAGCCCAGCGTGTGGACAGGGTTGGCTGCAGGTCTGTGACTACAGGTGAGGTCCCCTGTTAGACAGGCTGGCAGTAAGCAAAGTCCCTAAAATCACTGCATGAGACCCCACATCCCCCCGAGCTGGCATGCTGAGGTCCCTTAAAATCATGCTGACCCAAATCCTTTGCAGTTCCCTGCCTTGCAGCCTTGCTGTCTAAACTTCAGAGACTTATTCAGGACTCAGCCTGCACCAAAGTATTGAACAGCTTTAGTCTTGCCTATGAACCAAATTTCCCCTATTTCTCCCCTATTTCCTCATCCCCGTCCCACTCTTGAGTTCTATCTTTTTTTTTTTAAATATATATATGTGTACCCCATTGCTCTTCTTAGTCCCCAGAGCCCACTATGTAATCTGTAGTTCAAATTTACACTCTTCCTTCAGATATGTGGAGAGAACGTTTCCTTTTCCCTTAGCTGAAACGTACATAATATATTTTTTATCTTTCTTCAAGGAGGGCAATCCATTCCAGTTCTTAACATTTTTGGGTGCTGTCTGAACTGCAGGACATTTGTCTATATCCCTCAAGCACTTAGACATTCAAGACTGGACACTGTAATCTTGCTGGATTAAATGGTTAAACTGTCACACCTACAGTTTAGACACCTGCCATTTAGTGCAGTTAAACTTCTCATTTGTTAGGATTATAATCACTGGAACAGCCCATTAAGAAATTACCTGCTGCTACTGAAAATCCCAGAACAATGCTAGTCAGGCAGTCCAGCAAACAAATCTATATATTTGGATTTTTTTCTGTCTATAATGCAAACAAAAAGCTTTGGCTACTCAGCAGTTGTGGACAAAACTTTCTATATGCCTGTATGTATAAGAAACAGAAATAAAAGGAGTACAGTGTGCATGTTGCTAAGAATGAAGACAGGGCTGTTTCCCTCTGTCAGCCGCAGGCAGCAGTAATGGTGCAGACAAGGACAGCAAAACCCAGATGAGATTTGCAGCTGGGTATCATAG
The DNA here is from genome assembly GCF_965178545.1 of Coloeus monedula. NCBI lineage: Eukaryota > Metazoa > Chordata > Aves > Passeriformes > Corvidae > Coloeus > Coloeus monedula. Next base: position 18,359,964 of record NC_138785.1, on the reverse strand, counting down.
GGGCCTAATTTTGCTCAGAGAGGGGGCCCAGTTTCTGGAATGGTAACACTCTCAAGACCCTAAGTGTCCCCTGCACACCCACATCCTGACTCCAAATCCCTCTGCTGTCTCCCTCCAGACCGCTCAGACCCCTTGACAGATGTATCACATAAACTTTTAGAGCAAGTACATGGTACTCTCAGATTAAGACCAGCACTCTGTGTATACATATGTAGAAAATTATAGTCCCTGACCCAGAAAGTTTACCATTTGCCCAGAAAAACAAGACAAAAATGATGGGCAAGAGACTGGGTATGTCAGGAAGGATAGAGAAATGACATAAATCACCTGGTAACAGCCACCTCCTGTTCAGGAACAGCAGCCCACCTGCCACTGCTCAGTGGAGTTTTTTGACTACTTTGAAACCTGGTCCTTCCTCTGTCAGTACTCAGTGATATGAATTGCAGGGAATCTGGACAATCAAACCTGTCAGTGAACTCACCTGTCTGTTTTTCAGCTGGCAAGTGAGTGATCAATCAGCTCAAGGGAAAGCCCCATTCTTCAACAAATAGGTGAGATTTCTGTACATCCAGAGACAAACCAGGCCTCTAATTCCTCTCCCATTTTCTCACTTCTTCCCTTCCTTGGGTTGTAGTTATCTGTATATCAGCTTATTTGTGTTTGGCTCTTGTATGTTTGTTTTTTTTTTTTACATAAACTTTCTTCAGAATATTTTCCTTCCTGCTTGCTGCTGTTTTCCCATTCTGCAGTTTCTCATTCTTGCCTGATTTTCTGCTCTATCCCCACACCAGCTGCTTTTGCCAGGATACCTCAGCTTTTCTTCCACACCATGCAACTCAGCCTGAAAGGAAGGACAGAGGTACACAGCTTCTGGCTTGAGAAAGAACTGAGGAATGTTCTTTTGGGGCACTTTCAGTAAAGCAGGTGGGTAGACAGGAATTAGGTTTACTTGGTCTATATTATGCCCTTTCTCCCATGCTTGATCAATCTTCCCAAGGGGCCAAGGCAACTGATAATTGGAATTTGTCAACCCTTTTGCTACTAGCTTGGAGATCGCATTCCTATGCATGGACACACATACACACGTTTGTGATGGAAAACCAAGGCACTAAGATGATAAACAATTCATTTGTGGTGGTAGAAATAGTCCAGGAGCTGAATGCAGGCTTGTGTGTTAAGGTCCTTTTTATCCTCCCCGCAAAGACGGATAAGGAATGCACTGGGTTTTACTGCCATCCTGTGGAGATTCACCTCTCTTTGCTTTCTCAGCAGCTGAACACCAGTTCAGCCAGGAGCATTTTAAGTCAGGAAAGGGGCATGAATCTTGTCCGTGTTCCCTGAAATCTCCTCTGCTGTTAAAATAGATAGGTCTGAGGCTCAGACTACGTGCAGCCAGAAAGAAGGCTGGCTGAGGTATCCGAACCACTTAATCGGAGATGGAGATTGTCCCTGTCCCCACCATTCCAGAAATGGAATGGAATGGAGTGGAACGTCATAGAATGGCATGGAATGGCATGAAATTTCATAGAATGGAATGGAATGAATTGGAACATCAGAGTGGAATGGAATGAAAGGGGAAGGGGAAGGGGAAGGGGAAGGGGAAGGGGAAGGGGAAGGGGAAGGGGAAGGGAAAGGGGAAAGGAAAGGGGAAAGGAAAGGGGAAAGGAAAGGGGAAAGGTTGGAATGGAATTTCATAGAATGCAACTGAATTCAATGGAATAGAAGTAAATTAATGGAATGGAATGGAATGGAATGGAATGGAATGGAATGGAATGGAATGGAATGGAATAATGGTATGGAATTTCATCGAATGGAAGGGAATGGATTGGAATTAAATGCAATGGAATTGTGTGGAATGCAATTGAATGAAACAAAATGGAATGGAATGGAATGGAATGCAATAAGTGTTCATAGAATGGCATGGAATGGAATGGAATTTAATGGAATTAAATTTCATAAATTGGTACAGAATGGAATTAAATTGAATGGAACAGAGAGACATGGAAAGGAATGGAATGGGAAGGAATGGAATGGAATGGAATGGAATGGAATGGAATGGAATGGAATGGAATGTTAGGAAAGTAATTGAAATTAAATGGAATGGAGTGGATGGATTTCAATGGAACATCTTAAAATGGCATGGCATGGCATGGCATGGAATTTCATAGAATGGAGCGGCATGGAATGGAATGAAACATCATAGAATGGCATAGAATTGAATGGAATTGAATTTACTGGAATGGAAAGGAATTAAATGATATTAAATGGAATTGAATCATATAAAATGGAATTGAGTGAAACCTCACACAATGGAGGAATGAAAGAATGCTATGGAGTGGAATTAAAATTAAAGGAAAGGAACAGGATGGGATGAAATGGAATGGAATTAAGTGGAATAGAATGAAAGATCATAGAATGGCATGGAATGGCATGGGTTGGACTGGAACAGATTGGAATGTAATGGCATGTAATGACAGAATGGAATGGAATGGAATGGAATGGAATGGAATGGAACATCATAAAACGGCATGGAATTCAATGAAATGGATTTCAACAGAATTTCACAGAATGAAATTGAATGAAGTGGAATGGAATAAAATTTCATGGTGATGCCATGAAGATTTTTTGCCTTTTTCTTTTATACCCCAGTTATACCTTTTTTTACAACTTCTGTATTAGTGCTTTTTGCCTACATTCTTGGACTTGTTTGTTCAGCTAGAAGACTAAACATTTTAGAAGCTTCGTAGGTAGGGGTTAGTGTGCCCCAGACCCCAGGGCCCCTCCAGAACACATTCTGTAAACCAAGATAGAACCATCCAGGGGAAGGTTCCTTGGGAAGGGGGGCTCATTCAAGCCTTTCATTGGGGAATTTTTGATAGATGTGCTAATTAGTAAGACCTATAATGTTATACCAAATCTTTTGGGGGTGTGCATTGTGGGGTGCATTGGGGTGCATTCAACCTGGATGTGTACACCTAAGGATCCTTAAAATAAGTACCAAGGTAAAATCCCTTTTTCCCTTCTAGCTGTGTTTGACTCTTGCTTTTAAGACCAGGAAGAGGCAACAATGGAATGGAATGGAATGGAATGGAATGGAATGGAATGGAATGGAATGGAACAGAACCTTCGTAGAGTGACATGGGATGGGATGGAATGGAATGGAACGGAGTGGACTGGACTGGACTGGAATGGAATAAAATCCATAGAGTGGAACACATTTTATGCTCACTGCAAATGATGGGGTTTGATCCCAGTATTTTGTACTGAGAAAAACAGCAGAAATTACACCCATGTTGCTAAATTTAAAAGATCAAATTGCTTTACCAGTGTAAGCAACATCATGAATTCGAAATATAAGAGGAGTTCAAGGCCTACAGTTTCTACTTATTCATGTCTAGCAGAGAGGGGACAGTCCTGCCATCAAATCATCTCATTGCAGAGGGTGGGGAAAACCTTTCTAGACAAGGTTCTCCTACAAGCCTTTGTGATCCTCTCTGCTCACTTCAGAAACTGAATTTTTTATGATGTTAATACAGAATTTCCCTCAGGAAAGATGTGCACATAAAAAGGAAGACAATTCTTAGAAATACTGAAGTTGCCTTTCTTTCAGGGCTGTGACCTTTCAGACCCTGAAAATCTCTTTTCTGGGACTGATTCTGACAGATATGTTCTCAAAATGCAGGACAATATCTCTCCTTTGTTGCACAAAGATGATAATAAATTTGCAATTAATTTCTGCATGAGCAGCCAATTACTTCATGCTTGAAAGCCCAGGTATCTCACCTTTCCCACCCTTCTTGCCTTACATTTCCTGCCCTTTATCCCCTGTTAAATAACATAGAGAATAGAAATTTTCAGTTCCCCTGAAGCTGCTGAACAGAACTTAGAAACTAACTAGCAAAAAAAAGACAAAAGGATGTAAAGGTACGCACACAGGATGATAAATGTATTTGGAACCACTGGAAACCAGTGGAGAAACAGATAAAGAGGACTACAGTGGTTTTTTGGCAAGTTATGTAACAAGAAGCAACAGTGCATGCCCAAAGAAAAAGTTCAGGACAGCTCAGATAATAGGCTGGCAAGGACAGGTAAAGGCCAGCAACACCGATATATAGATGGATATAAATTGCACTCCCAACACTGAGACTATCCACTTTCCTTGCCAGGTATGTGTAGGATCACATCCTTTCACTCTCCCACTGCCGAGATCCAAAACTGAACCTCTCCACGACCTGCTCCCATTCGAGAAGTGCCAGGACAAAAAAAACCCTGAGGCGTTTAATCTTCTCACTGTCCCCGTTCAGCTCCACCAGATGACGCTGTGTACCTGCAAAAGAACTAAATGTGACATTTGCTCTCCAAACAATCCAATGTGCAGATCCAAAGCTGAAAACGTCGAGACGTTACTGGCGAACAAAATGTGCCAGGACAAAAAGCTTTTGCTGACTTTCACCTTCTATTTGCAACCCTTAATTTGCGCCACACTCCTGTGCCCGGTGAGAAAGCTGTTGAAGGCTCCCCCCTTTAAGTCACACCCCTTGAAATGCATCCCCAAAACTGGTGCTATGCACTTTCCTGCTCGTGTCTGGGCACCGTAAGGTATTTGACTCTTGCATACCCAAGATCCAACAGTGAATGCTCCACTAGAGCCAAACTGGGATACCATCTGCAAAACTGAGTATGTTGGAGGATTGTTCCACACAAAATATGCCAGGAAGGAAAGCTGTTCCAGGCCTGTTCCTCCCCTGGGTACCCTATCATTTTCACCACCAACACTGGGGATAGGAGTTCGCCTTGACAAAAAAAAAAAAAAAAAAAAAAGGACTGCCATAATTTTCAGGAGCCTACTTCCAAAATTCAGATAAATTAACTGTCATGATCTTTCATCAGACCATTTTTGAGGTGGTATCCAAATTTTGGAGGTGGGCTCCTGGCAGCAGTGACAGTACCTTGATTTGAGAAGGAAAGAACAAGCCCCAGTGGGCATGGTGCAGCTATGTGCTGCCCAGGGGAGGTAACAGCCAGCACCAGCTTCCTTTCCTGTCACATTTACTACAGGAGCAATCCCTAATGTATTCAGCTCTGGAGATGGTATCCAAATTTGGGATGTAAGCTCCTGAAAATAGGTGAGAGTACCTTTCCTCGGGAAGAAAAGCATCTAACCCCACTGTTGGTGGTGCTGATGATGTTCTGCCTAGGGGAGGCAAAGGCCATCAAGGTCTATCTTGGCACCTTTTTTGTGGGGAGAATCCCCGGACATATTCAAATTTGGAGGTGGTATCCAAATTTCTGAAATGGGCTCCTGAAAATAATGGCAGTGTGTTTATTACATTAAATAGTGACCAAGAGTGGGAACACCTGCTCCTGTGGTTACACATCACACATGGCCACACTGGATGAGCTCACTTAGATCGGGAAGGCATTGCCTGAGGATGGCTCATATCAGTTCCATTGCATGAACAAGTAGTCAATGTCTCTTCAAATTGTCCCCTTTGCATCTTGGTGATAAGAAAACGTGGCACATGCTTCTCTGGTTGGTTTGTCTTAATACCTGGACCAGGAAGTTGTCCTCAATACATTCCTGGATTGCTCACAGCCAGCTGTGCAGAGATCCAGGTGGTTCTGATCCCACCTTGGGGATGAGAGCCTGCAATGTTTCCTGTAGCTGAAGCAGGAAGACATCTGCAAGAAGGTGATTGGGGGTAAGCTGGCTTTACTTATGATGAAACCTTTGTTTTCTTTAAACCTTATGGGAACAGTCATGGGATGTAGGTGAGCTTTCCTATGATTGCCAAAGAGAAATGGTTTTATTTCAAAAAATTAGAATATATTATTAGATAAAATCTTCCTTTTGCTTGCTTCTCCCAGTGAACTTGGTAGTTAACACCAAGCCTAACACATCCTGGGTTATGTGATAGTCTGTTCTCACGTTTGGGTGAAAAATGAAGGGTTTTTTGAGAGAGAGAGGTCATTTTCTTAAAATGTTAGCTAGTCTGCTGAAAGATGTCTTAAATGTTTTGATGAGAGGCATTCATTTATGTGTTGTAAAGAGATGGATGAAAGGTGCAGATATGCTTGCATTTTTTTCTAAATGGCTAAGTCTGTATTCAGCTCTTAACTGCAGGCTTTTAGTACATTTTGCATGAAAATGGTTGTCTGACACTCAAGCTGCATTTGCTTCAGTGCGGTTCCTCTAATGTTTCCAATTATAGGCAGTTTCTTGGATACACTTCAGAGAAAAAAGCATTTTATCAGAGATACAAGTGGTTGATGCCTGGTGGTTTTGGTTTAGGCCATAATTTCCTTTAGCATCTCAATTTCTCTTGGGGCAAGACAATGATAATGAAAACCATGATCCTCCATAAAAATGTCTACTGGAAGTGAGGAGCAGTTATATGATGAATGGTTATAGGGTTCCCTCTTTGACATAGTTTGTTCTCTTCTATTTCAGAAGGCAGCTTTTGTATTTCGAGTTTTGAAATGGTAAATTAGGATGTAGAAGTTTAGAGCTGTAACTGCCATGAAGTCACAAGATTACAATAGCTGCAAGTAAATTGGGTTTTCCAACCTTGCAACTGCAGGGTAATTTTTAGGAAGGGTAGAGGAGTAAGCCTATCCAACTGACTTTTGTAATATAAATGTGAATAGTCTAACTAAAGCAAACTACCAGAGTGTAAATGAGAGAAATGATGACCCAACTCAGTATTTAGGACCCATACTTTGCATGTCAGATTAGACAATTCAGATGTTGTTGACCTTTTTTGAACAAATCTCATAAAAATCTAACTTAAAGTGCCCCTGCAACATTTTGAAGAGTAGAAATGTATCTAATTACGTGCATATGGGACTTTAGCGTCTTCCCTTCAGGCAAGTGAAGGGGAAGGCAGAGACCAAAAATAATCCTTTCAGGCTACATATACTGTTAGATGGAAATTTTAGCCCCAAGGAAGATGGATAATAATATCTGTCAAGAGAGAGAGTATTGTAGAATTTTTGCAGTAAGCAATTGATGATCTAGAATTGCATTCAGTGATGGCAGTCACTGAAAAGTTTTTTATCAAATCATATAGGCAATTGATGGGTATCTAAGTGTTAGAAATCACCAGCTTTTTCTTTTTTTGCTCTTTTTTTTTTTCTGTTATTGTATTAACTTTTGTTTTGCTCAGATGGAGGAAGGATGAAATAAGCTTTGTAAATTCAGCAGGGTGCTTAGCCTAGAGCAGAAGAGAGGACTCACAGCGTTGAACTTGTAGCATGGCATAGCCCTGCATGTGCAAAACTGGAGATGGGAGGCAACAGAGAAAACAGGGATATTTTGTACAGGAAAACATACTAGATCTATGAACAGCAAGGTTACAAAAATAGAGGGAATGCAGGACCTTGCACTCGACCTTGTTGAATTTCATGAGGTTTGTACAGACCCACCTCTGAAGCCCATTACAGTCCCTCTGGATGGCATCCCTTCCCTCCAGAGGGTCCACCACACTTGGTATCATCAGCAAACCTGCTGAGGATGCCTTCAATCCCACTGTCCATGTCTTGGATGTTTAACATCCCCCAGCTCCTGAGGAGCACTGCTCATCACTGGTCTCCACTTGGAGAGTATGACCTTTATGGTCAGAAGAGTTAATTTTTTTAGCTTTCGTTGACCTCATAGAGAAAGTCAGTTTTTGGTAATTGCAGTGCATTTAATGTTGCAGGTAACTGAATTAACACCCAAGGCCCTGTGAACTGATTGTGACAAGGTGCACAGAGAAGGCTTTTCAGCACTGGATGGTTTTTGGTTTATCTTTGCAGAAATGTTAATACTTAAGTTTTATACCTCTACACATAGCACAAATGTATCCCTAGAATTAAGGTATTTCTTGAAGGTCCATACTCAATGTTTATGGTGAAATAATAATTTGGTTGCCCTGTCTGACATGGAAAAGTATAAACATTCTTTAGGATGCCAGCTGTCATCAAACACTCAACACTCTCCTAGCGTCTCCTGATTCAAGCATCCTCCTTTCCTAAGAAGTTTTAAGAACTGAAGAAGCATTAAGAAAATAAAGGAGGTAAAGAGGTAAAGGATTCGTTTATCAAAGAGATTTGGGAGAGCGGTGTGGCTGTTAACTGTCATTATTGCTGCTAATGCTGCAACAAACACAAATCAAATTAGTCGTGTGTGCTAAACTCTTTCTGATGTCGAGGCTTGTTTTACTTGCTGTGTTGAAAAAAGGAAGTTCTGAGGAAATTAAAGCCTAAGAAAATGCCAATGTCTGTCAGATATAAATCCTGTTCTTAAGGCTGTTTTCTGGCTGTGTAAGAGTTCTGTGGTTTGAGTCATGCTGCAAGCAAGCATGCTAGAAAGCTAGGTGTTTATAGATAATTTGCCAGCGTGCAGTGTTACTCTCTTCAACCTGCTGTGTTACCATGAAGATCAGGTAAGAGAACTTGTGAAGCTTCCTAATGGGGGTATGAGAAGAAGAGGAGTTTGCAGACAATTGTGCTGTGGCAAGAACGAACAAAAAACTCAGTTCAGCAAAGCCTTTCCCAGAGCAGGCAGGACATATGCCAAGACAGGGAGGGAGTAGGGCTAGAAAGAGACTCCACTTAAAAGGTCTTAAAATACTTAAAGGTCTTAAAATACTTAAAGGTTTTAAAAGCAGGTGAAGGTAGTTGCTGCTGTACTGAAGGATTTTGAAGAGAGGAATATAAGGAAAAGTATTTCAGAAGTTAAATGAGTTCTTCATGCACTGTAGAGTTGGAAAAACTGCAATCTAGTCTGTGTAGTGTGTGTGCCATAGGATATCTAGAAATGAATTTGGTTTTATGGTACCATTTTTAGTTTAGAAAGCTATCTAATTGCCAAATCTTTTACCAGAGGTGAGAGTTCATATTATTTTACTTATTTGCAAGTGTATAATTATTTAGTTCTATGCTTCTTTGGGATTTTTGGTGTTTGAAAGCTGTAGGCCAAGACCTGATCTCTGTGAGAACCCTGCTATGGAATTAAATGCGTTTAGGGATTATTTCCTACTTGTGTTCTGAAAAGCCTCTCTAGGTATTGTTTAAGACACCCAGGTTGTAGTTCAAGGCAAGTAAACTTAGGTGTCCATGTGTAGGCATGTAAGCTACAGCCAAGCATCTTGGCTCTGTTTATAGGCCACGGAGTGGAGATGCACAGCAGACAAATGAGCTTATTCCTAAGAATATAACTGGAGGCAAGGTAGCCTGGAACCTGAATCCCAGTCTTACTGCACCACAGAACGTGTTTTATGTTCTAATTTGGTCAAACACTTTGTAATACCAATTCACATGCCTTCCTGGAGTAGGAAGAGCTATTGAAGAAAGGAGGGAACAGTAAAAATGTAGAAACTTTATAACAGGAGAGAAAAGGCCTGTCAGAAGGGAGAAGGAACAGTCCTCTACATAAGTCTGAACATAAGGGGAAAGTGCTGAGATGGCTGGAAGAGAAGTCAGGGTTAGGAAAACGGAATCAAGGGATGCACACGGGAGAAAGGAAACAGCCACAAGAGCTGAAGGTGGAGGTAGCTTTGGGTGTGGGTATGTAAGAGCTGGAACAGCTCTTGATGGCTGCCTTGCAGGTAATCAATTACATTTTGTGTACATGCAAGGGAAGAGAGGAAACTAATTATGCGTCCAGCCCAATTTGAGGTTTTTGGAATAAGGAAGCTCTGAAAGAGGGGGAACGTACTGCAGCAGGTCATTTGTCATCACACACTGTGGTTTGAGGCTGGATTTGTGGTGGCAGCGTGGAAGTGAGAGTTAGAAGATTCAATTACCATCACTGCTTTTACTTATGCAGTGAATTATCTCTCAGCACTGTGTGTCTGCTCTCTCCCATGGATAAAAGAAAGCTGATGGGATACTCTTTGTTTTGCAAGGATGGTTTAGGCCAAATTTCTTGGACTGCTGTTTCTAGTTGCAACCTATAATTTTCAAGCAGTGACAGAGAAGATGTAAAGTTGCTCAGAACTAAAACATTAACTTTTTAAACAAGTCTTGATGGATCCTCACAGCCTCATTGGTTTAACTGGTTTCTTGACTGATGAGAGGTGGCTGTTTTAAATTAATTTGGAAGCTTTACACACAGTTCTGGCACTGGCTGAACTGAAATTGGGTTTGAAACTGTTAATTCAATTGAGAGATTTGACAAGAGAGCATGGCCTTGGCAATGCAGGATCATTCTCTGAATGAAGACAGGCTGAAAAGGATGGCACTTTCAGCTATGAAATTAGGTCAGTCTAATTGAACAGAGCCTTTTTCTCTTTCCACCTTCATGGCTGTAAAATATATCCATCCATCACTTCATGATCTGCAGGGTTTGCATTGTTTATATCTTACACAGCAAGTTTGAGGATCCAAGTGAAAGCCTAAACATGTTATTAGCATCGTACTATAATGCACCACAGTCCTATTCCACTCTGGAAAAACAGGTTTTAGTCTCCTAGCAATGAACACCTGGTGGTCTGCTGGCTTTTCAGGGATCTGTGTAAACAAGCAAGCACATGCTGCCCATCCCACCTTTAACTTACTGTTTTTAGGTTTCTTGACTCTCCAGGTTTTGAAGGGAGCATGGAAGTTTAAAAGAGACAGAAGGAAATTACTTAGTCAAAAAGAGGAGAGGAGGTTTTGGTTCAGTTCTGCAGTCAAGTGTCAGGACATTCAGGAGTCTTGCTTAGTTCTCGCTGTTCTGAAAAGAATAGGGCTTCATCTTGGCCAAAGTGAGTCCATCAGGGAATCCTGTGTGTCACACACGTAAGCAGCTGCCATCCAGAAATGAACCTGATTTAGGTGGGTACTTAAAATTCCAAATGTCAGGTCATAGAAAGAGTATTAGCAGTCAACCTGTTCACAGCACTGAATTCAATAGAAAATTGCTACCTTTGGATCATTGTTTGCAGATGGGAGGAGTTTAATAGTTTTTCAGTATAACGTGTAGAATGCAACTACTTTTCAGCTGTGCAATATTCCCCTGTAATAGTCACTGCCTATGTACCCTTCAGAAAAACCACAGGGCTTTTAATGCTTTGAAATACTGCTTGTATGCTAGACTATCTAGGAGGGAAGGAGAGAAGTGTGGCCCCCCTCAATCTGTAATCCTGCTTGCAAGTAAGAGGCTTAAATCTCCCCAAGTCACTGGCTCCATCTGTTGCTTTCTCTCCTCCTCTGCCAGTCGCTCAGAAAGCAGCACTGAAATGCTGGTCACAGATTGTTTTTTCTCACTTGAGAGACCACAGGCCTGTCCAGATTATTTACAGACAATAACAGCAAACAGGCCTCAGTGCACGTTTCAGTTCTTTTAATTTTCCTCGTAACTTTCTCTGAATTTTACTTCTTGTAATTGTGTGGCTTGGAACGGGTGTTGAGCAGACATTCTCATTGTAGCAATGTCATGTCAAGTGTCTGTCTCTTGAGCTGAGAATGTCAGGTTCAAGAAGTGCTTAGGTAATATTTTTCTGAGTATTTTTACAGTGAGATAAAATTGGATGGTTTTACCTTTATATTTTTCTTTCCTATAAACATCGAGAGGTACTCCCTTGATTTGTAGCTTTATGCCAGTACAATGGCAGTTTTATAGGTAGTGAGTCAGCCGTAGCTCGAAAAGAAATTTCTCAGGCTGAAAAGTAACTAGAATAAAACCCAGAAATATTTTTCTAGGAAAGAAATGGAGCAGCTGCTTCTAAGAAGCTTAATACTTTGAAATTAGAGACAGGAAGAGTCAGTGTTTTGATTACTTGATTGCAACACTAACCAAGAGATGAGGGAGAGCAAACCAGATTAAAAAAATTTCATGTCAATGTTGTGTACATTAACATGACACTGCCTCTTGATTAATCTTTTTAACTATCCTTAGGTCATACAATTTTCAAATGAAATAAGTTTTAAAAGTTCCTCTGTGCTCAGTGAGCACTCTTCATTCTCTTTCAGATTAATAGAAACTTCCAATGTATTTTAATCATTCCCAGAAATGGAAAAAGGGAAGGTGAAATCATACGATGCTTTGGTTCAGCTTGTTGGGAAGGTCAGGAGAAACTGGAGAACGCTTCATATTCTTGCCAAAAGCCCTGGCACAGGCAGAGTTGGTGCTTGACTGTGGTGCAGCCATGACAGTGGATGTGTCCCTTATGTGAGGGAGACAGCCACGCTCTGTCCTGTCAGGTGTCACGGTCTGGAGTAGCTCCTGCAGCCTCCTGTTCTGACAGGACAACTTGCTTGGAAAAATGCACCCAGCCGACTTCCCACTGCCTCAGCATTTTGCTCTGTGGAACCAGGCTGAGCAACTCTCAGCCAGCAGCAGCACCTGACCCCTTGATCCATTCAAGTAGCAGTCTTCTCCATTTTGGGTCAGTGGATGCCTCGGGGTTGAGGTTGCTAATGGCTTTCTGTGGTCTGTCATTGAGATTGCAGGGAAATTATTGCAATTCTCAAACTGGGAACAAATTATTTAGGAGGAGAAAATCATAAAATGTGTGGAAACTTTTGGGCTTACAAATGAGAAATCTGCCCTTTTTCTCTGAGAGCTCCCTGGGTTTTTTGAAGGGAGATAAAGAAGCTCAGATAAAGGGCATTTTCCTACAGTAGGGGGAGTAAATTGTCAATTCATACAAAACTTATGAGGTAAATAGTCTACTATTATGCAAAAAAATAATTATGCTTGTGGGGATCCTTCTCTTTTAATGAATGTTATTTGATTACCCAAAGACATAAGGGATGGTACATGCTGAAAGGGAAGTAGGAGATCATAAGAGGCAGATACTAGCTCAGGTCCTGATTTTGGACACTTATGAATTTAGCAGTAACAAGGATCCTTACTTGCTGTCTCCTAGGTGGATGGTGGTCCCTAGTGTTGTGCTATGGGAGAGTATTTTGTATATGGTATTTTCCTAACTGAACCATTTAGGAAAGCTGTAAGGAAAAAAACCTCTGCATAAATTCTTCTCTGTTCTGTCTGCTGTTTCATTGTATATATGTCCAAAATGAGCTGTGTTGATGTTAGATTTGTCTCCTAGCCCATGGTGATGGAGGATGGGTCAGGGAGCCAAGCTCACAGATGGCTCTGCAACTGCTAAAGAAACATCACCACTACCGTCTTTGTAATTCTTATTACTATTTTTTATTTGGTGTTGTAACAGGCACATATTAACCCTGGCTGACATCAGACATGTTGTCCAAACATATGCTGGAGAACTAATCCTCAGTTTAGATAAGATGATAACATTTCAGCAGAGGCAGAGTTTGGCTGCTTTTGAACCTGGCAAACTTGAAGACTGAAATTTGCCTTACTAAGTGTCCAGATTATCTTAATATTTATATTTTCTAACTCTGGGAGTTTAACTTTGTTTCTTTGTTCTTACTGACTGCAGTTTATAAGTATCATTTCTGTATATTGCCGGAGTGATAGCTTAGAGTGTCTGTCAGGTCCTGTCATACCCTGTCCAGCTTAATGATAACCTGCTGTAATTCAGTGGTTACAAGTGCTTCTTTTGAGAAGTAGTGGTGAAATGAACAGTGATTTATAAAAGCAAGGGAGATCAAATTGCTCCCCAGGTTGTGTGATCTGAACAGCTTACAAATGTTAAACTCATTTGAAGCAGTTTAAAAATTGATACACTAATTAACAAAATGTTAGTTATTTAAGAATCTAGAGATTCATTCTAAAAGCCCAGAGATCATTTCCTCTGCAGTGACTCAGAGCTTTCCATTTTGTAACTGCTGTTCAAGGTAAACTCATTGAAGAGGTTTGAAATCCATTCCTCTTAACACAAATGAGTTTTATAGAGTATGTGCTACTTATTAAATTATCTCACCATGAACACATTAGAGAGGCATTTCCTTTCTGAATAAGAGCATCCATTATATTCACCTCTCTTATTACCTGAAATCTAGAAGGCTTTAGATTTTTATAGAGAACTTATTGAGCCTTTGTCTCAAATGAAATTTTGTCCTCTCCCCCAGGTTGTCCTGGGTGGGTTTTTTTTTTTTTTTACCCCCTGTATTTTGTCTGTGATGCCTCTCACACACACACATCCATTCCTGCTTCTTCCTCCAAAGCGGCAGACAGCAATGGCACTGACTGAATCAGCAAGGCAGCACTGCAGGTAGCAGAACTCACATACTTGAATATTTAGTTCAGCATAAGCATGAAGGTCTTTTCCCAGGTTCAGGCAAGATCCCTACATTTTAAATGGCTTATTTGATGCTGTAAGTATTTTTGCTATCATTTTATACTCCTTTTATACTCTTTTGAAGGACCATTTATGGCAGGTGTCCTCCACCCCATTCTTGTGTAAAGCCCTGCTTTTATCTTTGCTTATGAGGGCATTGAAAATACAGCAGGAGTTTCTCCTGAAGAGGTTAACTTGAGCAGCTTTTCAAAAAGAGCATAAAGCTCAGAGATCCTACACACAACAGCAGCCCCCTGAAGGATGTTTGCAAAATCTGGCTATTAAGTACGTCTCTGAAAACTCCAGCTTCTCATGTGATTATTGCTTGGCACAATCCTGAAGCAATAATCTTGTTTGGAAATGCTGCAGGTTCAAAAGTGAAAAGAGAATGGGGCAATAATCCTGCACTTGTGGACATACTCAAAATCCATGCAGTTCTAAAGATTACTGTACACATTTTGTGGAGGAAGTACCTTTGTAGGATGAGTGACCTCAGGTCTGGAAACTGTTTTAGTTGTCAGTTCTTTTTTAGAATGCTCTATAGCTCCACACAGGTGTCTCTGGTGTAAATGGACATGGTAAGGGACTGATCATGTACACTGCCAGAAGAGAGTACTGTTACTGAAGTGGTGAGCCAATACTTCTGTAAAAAAAAACCACTAGAAAACATTTATAGTTGGCTTGAGGTAGATGCCAAGTTGTGCATGAGTTGTTGATGTGGGCACTGGCACGAGGGTGTTGGTTTCCTACTTTTTTCCATTAAGGAAATGGGAGTGGTCTTCAGATGTCAGAATGTCGTATAAACTAAAGGAAAGATATGACATGGCACAAGATGGAGGAAAACTTTGGACAAGTAATAAACACTGCTATTTTCTGGGCAAGATTGTGTCTGTTTTTTGGCTTAAATTCAGAAGGAAGGGATCTGGAAACAGAACTTTGCAATACAATATAATGCTCAAGAGTAAAAGCTCAAAGCTCTGATTTCTGTCTCTCTGGAGGTTAAAATGCTTTAGAAGGCTTTGGCCCCAGCTCAGCAAAGAACTTAAGTCTATAATTAGCACTATATGCTACCTTTTCCTGTTACTCATGGTAGAACTATTCATGTGAATTATCCTAATACAGAACTCACTGATCTTCCTGATCCAGGAGCTTCATGGTAGGTGAGAAGATGAATTGATCAATCCTAAAAATGCTGTTGATGTGATAGTGCTACAGAAATTAAATTCAGCAGCACTGAAAGCCTGGAAAAGAGGATATGTGTCACCCTAGGAGCTACTTAACTATCAGTTTGCAGTTTTATCAGCTTGCTTGCTTGCTTGACAACAGATGTATCTTGACTGAGCTTTCCAACCTGCCACATGGAAATTTCTAACTGCTGTTGCTTTCCAGCCCAGTTTCCAGAATGCTTTGAGACAGCATCTTCTGACAAAGGTTCCCCTTGGCCAGTGTCTGTCCTCACAGATAGCAACAGGTGTCTAAGGGCAGAAGTTCTGCCTGCCTGCAGCCCTTTCACTTAAACTCCTGTGCCTCAGATTCCTCCATTTGGCACAGTTAAAATAAGACGAAATGGAGCAAGCAGAGGAAGTCTTGCATGGTAGGGGGAAAAAGCCAAACCTGTAGTGGTGAAAACTGAAATGTAAAATTTCTCAAATATTTTCAGTAATTTAAGTCCACATTGGAAAAAAACTCCAAAATATGCCATAAATAGAAATCCTACATCAGAGCAGTGGATGGTCCCACATTTTGTTTTGGTCACTTTTCCGGAAGAAGTTTTACTTGGACACTCCAGCTCTTAAGTTTTCTAAAACTGAGTTGGATCTTGGCTAGGGAAAAATGAGATTTTGATTTTCTTTTTTTTAGCATGTATTAGCAACTGGGGACCAGCTGTGTTAAACTGATCTCCAATTCAGACACAGTAATAAAAGCATCAGAATATATATTGGCACAACATTAAAAAAAAAAAAAATAGGAATAATTCTTTGCCTCTCTCCACTTCAGGAAGAATCATATTATCAGATCTTGAGGTTTCTACTAAGCTCTTTTCATACTTTCTTGATGCCAACAGGGATTTTGTTGCTAGCATCTTTGAAATTGAGGCTTATTTCAGCTGGCTAAAAGGAAATAAGTGACCAGCATTTGCACTTTGAAAGCATATCTTTAAATTATTTTTCATATGTTTTGTTCATTATCTTCTTAAATCTTCACTGTAACTGTGCATGCACAGTGTGAAATAACAGTAAATCTCCAAACTTTACTTTTTTTGGAAAATGTTTCAGGAAACCATTTCAGAAAAAAATGTGTATCTTACGCAGTTAAATAACAGCTATCTCAGTTAAATAACAGTTAAATTATACTTTACGATTGTATTATGCTACATGTTGAATTAATGAAAGGGTTCTATTAACCCTGTTAAGTTTTCACTACTTCTTAATTAAATGTCCAGGCAAGGATTGCCTTCTCAAGCTAAGTAGAAAAATGTTCAAAATTCATTTCCCAGACAACATCCAAGTTATCTGTCACTTGCAGAATTCACAAGATGAAGTGACAGTAGTGGGTGAGGCAGAGTCCTGGTATCAGTGCAATGAGTATTATAAGCATAAGCAGTTAACTTGAGGCAGGATGTGATTCCTGTGACATCCAAGGCTTCATAGGTTCCTTGGGGATAAATTATCTTCCAAGTGCTTGGTGGTGTTTTACTCTGGGTTTCCTTTGTAATGTTACTGGAAGAGAGATATTAAGACTGCAAGTGTTGGTGTAGTGTAGGGGCACTTCTAAGGGTCCTGAGGATTCCTGGGCTCGGAATAAAAGCTGTCCATTTACAAGCATTGCCAGATCAAAGTAGCACCAATAATTACACAGCAGCCTATATAAAGAGCATCCTGGATCCCTTTGCCTTGAAACCTGCAAGTTTGACTGATTTTTACATTTCACAGGTAGGAAGATGAGGTAGAAAAGATAATCTTCATCTCTTGAAGAAAACGGAAGTTTGTGCCATAAGCAGAAGTCAAGGCTTGAAATGTGGCCTTGTCACACAAATCAATGGCAATTTGGCCCTGAAGAGGAACTTTTCCATTCTGCATATGGCTTCTGGATTATCTTCCTCTCCCTGGACACGCCCAAGGGTGTGGGTGGGAGAGGCAAAAGTCTGCCAGGGGTCATCAGTGTTTTGCCTTCATTTCCAGGCACAACACAAGGAGCATGACATCTGCGAAAATGTGAGTCACTTGGAAAGCTTTTGGCTGTGATGCGTCTGTAAAGATCATAACAGAGAAACATCTGCTTTCCACAGTCTGTTACCAATCTGCAGTGTGCTAATTACGGTGTGATACGTTAAATGGACTTCTGAAGCAGTCTGTCCATAGGACAAGCATTTAAAAAAACATTATTAAAAGTGGATTTTTAGTATTAACAGAGTATTTGTTGAAAGCTTTTGAAAGTCTGAGTGTGTGTCTGTGGCTCTGTTCTCATGAGGAAAGGATTTTAGAACAGAAGTTTTAATGGGGTTCTTAGTTTGGAAAAAGGAAGAGCAGGTACTTCTGAAACTATTGTTACCTGAGCTTATATTATAAGCCTTATTGCTTGTGGGCTTTGTCACTCCACATTTGTTGAAGAAAATCAGAAGGGACAGATGGCATAACAGACATCTGCGGGTCAGAAGGATTTTAAGCCTTTGAGAGTAAAGACCCTTAAAATGAAGCCTTAATCTTGTGAACTGCAAAGCAATGTACATTGCAACAGATATGGAAATGCTATTTGGTTTTGAATTGGCTGAAGTTCTGTAAAACACTGCCGTCAGAGGCTGGGATTGGGTTTTATTTTGTTTTTCAAACTTGGGGAGCCAGCTGTATGTTGGTTCCAGCATACCCTCACTCAGTGTAAGCAAAAGAACGGGTGCATTGACAGGTCTGGACTTGTGAATCCATATCCAGCACAGTAATTTGGCCCTTGCCAACTCATCACCAGAATTCTTGCAGTTTATGCATTTGTTCTCTTCAGAACCTCTGCAGAGGAAGCAAGGGCAGCTGGCCTATGAGTTCTGTATAGCTCTGTACAGCAGAGTGCATATTTTTAGTCCTGGGGAACTGTTATCAGAGATGACCAAAACGACCACAAAGAAAATGTAGATGTGTGTCTCTATAGCAGGAAGAAGAAAAGGTTGGATTGTCATCCTTTGTATGGACTCCATCAGCAGATAGGCAAGAAAAGGCATTGAAAATTAAATTGCAGCATGAAGAAACAATCATAGTGGCAATCATAGGTCATACAGGATCATATATGGCATGGTGTGTGTGGAATAGGAAGGTGGTTTTTTCCTGAGTTAGTTACTCCAACCTTTATGGCTAATAAGCAGGATGTACACCTGAGTTAGGAATTCACAAAGGGGGCATAATGACACCTAAAATTTTCAGATATATTTTTCCTATTTATTTTGTAAATGCCTAGTCATGATCACTCCTAGACTGCTCTCTTTAAAATGTTCATTTTCTGGTAAATATTCTGTTCGGTTCAAGGCTTGGAGTCCTAGGTATGATATTTCATTTGATACTGCCTTTGTGTGCTGCTGACAAAGAAGGCTGCAAACTTCAGCTGAGTTTTTGTATCGTGGTGATCACCAGGTACAGGAAGAGCCATTGGAGCCTGAAACTGCAGGACTCCGGGGAGGCAGAGATCCTGTAATGAAAGTGTAGCCACCTGTCCCACAGCCCCAGGCAGCAGAACTGCTGCTTCCATAATAGCACTGCACAGAACTGGAAGCTGAAAAAGAAGTCTGAAGGTGTGAATATAGAAAATGCTATTTGTTCAGGCAGAGCTGTTGCTAAACTATAGTTAGCGCTCCTACAGAACTCAGTCTTGGCACAGGATAAAACAACATTACATCTTTTGAAGCTTTTCACTCAGTACTTGAGAGAGTGTGCGGTATGAAAGACCAAACCAAGACAATACGATGGTGAAAAAAGTTTTGATGTCTTTGATATCTTCTTGAACACAGTTTGTGCTCTAGGTGGACTGCATAATGTACATGCTGCCATTGTCTTCAGGTCAAAATGGATGCTAACTGCTAACAAGATATCCCATCTGTACAGCTTCCAGTGGGAGCCATGGGTGAGTTTGGGCTGGAGTGTGCATCCTTTCCAGAACTGTACTAGAGAGCCAAGTGTGCTCAGAGCTGCACGAGGCAGTCAATGGTTTCCTTGTGGTAAGAGGATCCACTGCTGCTGAATTTAGCTTGCTGTCCTTAGGATTTCCAGTTATTTTTGAAAGCCACTGTAGCCTGCCTTGATATGATTGCTTTCTCCAGCCCTCAGGAGCAATGGCTTTGCTTTCCACAGCAACTCAACGCTCTGCTTTGGACACAAAATAGAGAAGGCTCTGATATCATGGCTCAGTGGTAGATAACAGCATCTGTGCTGAAAACTTTAAATGGCTGTCAGAGCATCCACTGAGATTTCTGAGGGCTCATGTAAGATTACTGTCTCTGCTGCTTTAAAACAATTTTTCCTTGCTCTTGTTTCTTGAGCTACCACTGCTCGTCCTTTAGAAATAGTATGTGAGAAATGAGGGTAATCCTGTCAAACTAAGATACTGTTGTCACACTGGGGAGTGGGGGGAAATGTGTTTACTTTTTAGAATGGTACTCAGGCAGGTACCTCCCTGTGAATATTACTTCTGAAAATATCACCACACCAGGCTTTCATAAAGATCCTACTTGGACTGAACTTTTCCCTAATTTTAAGCATTAAGATGCCATCCAAAGCCCATTCCCCTCTAAATTCCTGTCTTCCTAGCCAACAAGAAATGCAAAAAGCTTCTGGAGTCTAGATAGAGGCTATGCCACTCTTTCCACGTGGACAAGAACAGTGCAGTTCATATTGCACTGATATTACAAAACTGCAGATCCCAAATGACCTGTTTTCTTACTGGTTTATGCTGGAGGCCTGGTAACAACCACTTTTAAGTGATGTATTTTAGAAAATGGTTATTGGGTGATTAATAAGGAAAAAACAGACTTCATGATTCTGATTGTTCACCTTAAGAAAGTAATGGGAAAGTCCTGCTACTAAAACAACTTAATTTTGCTTCTAGTTTACACTTATGAAGCATTGAGTGTTACAGGAATTACCTGAGATCCCTAGGTCAGGTTTCATGAGGTCAGTGTCACACAGACAAAAGACAGGATTTGAGCTTTCTTTAAATGTAAGATAAGCAAAGAACAGTCCAAAAGCTACGAGAGTAACAAAGCTATTTGAAAATAAAACACTAAAAAACTTGTTTATTCTTGATTAGTCTGGCATATTCTTGAGTAAAAGTCTTTTGTTGCCTGCTCTTTTATTGAACCATTGAAGGCACTTCTGGTTAGTTATTGGTTTCCTGCCCATAAGCAGCATCTTTTACATGTTTGGTTTGTCTTTCCACATGTCACAGATTTCCTGTTTGTGTTCTGCTGTTGCAGTGGGAAGGAAATTCAAATTCTAAGTATTTTTTTCCTTTGATATGGGCTATCAAAGTTAGGAGGAGAAGTCAAAACAATAAACTGTTTTATCTACCAGTACGCTGATAAACAGAAGAGGCCAACAGCAAGGAGGCAGAATTTGCAGGAGGCAAACAAGGATATGTTAGCAAAACTAGAAAAGTTTACAGTGCATTGGCAGGACCTCCCAGAGCTGCAAAGATCTGAAGTGTCATAGCAGATGAGATTAAATTCGAGCCAGTGCCAACAGGCAGATGTTGGAAGCAAGAATTCCAGCACGGATGAGGTCGACTTTGTTGCGAGCAGCCAGGAGGAAGAGCAAGGTTTTAATCTTAACAATTCAAGAGAACAGATGCTTATTGCATAGCAGGAGTTAGGGAATTGCACATTTATACAGTTGATGAGACAATCCCTAGTTACAACGCATTAAGTACTATAGGAATATGTAAAGGAGTTGTGCTCTTAGGTTTCTGGTGACAGAGAAATTGAGCCTGAGAGGGATCCAGTTGTTCTTTCTCAGCTTGGGTGGGTTATTCCTCTGACAGATATGATTAGACTACAGGGTCAGCAGACTGGGAGCATCACCAATCTGACACAGGGTTGGCAAATCCTCTTTCTTCATCTAAAATAATGTGATGTGCCACCTTCAGTGGTTGTGACAGTATCCTAAATTGTTGCAAGAAACAAGTGGGTTTCTGAATGGATGGGCAAAGATTTTAGTGTTAAAATCTTCCTTGAAGATTAGAGCAGTAACATGCAAACAAACTGAGGTCTGGACGTGGCTGAGGTGAAGGGAAGAGAGGAAGAAATCCTAAACTTTGCAATTTTCCATCCAGCCTATTAACAAGGGGGAGAGAGGGGAGAATGGATGGAGTTCTGAGAGGTTGTTTGTGTTAAAAGTTCATCAGACTGGAGCAGGGGAGAAAGTGGGGAGACAGGAAGAGAGGCAGCTGAATTACAAGAGAAAGGGAAATGTACAGGAGCTACACATAGGAGCATGAATGTAAAATAACTAGGAATGTGGCAAATACTTGCCACAAGTTTATATTCTTATCCTAGAGAGTATTGCTATGATCCTCTTCGTGGAGAGAGACAAAGGCAAATGCTTAATAGTCCATATCAAAGTCCTCATGAAGAACCAGTCTGTGTCCAGGACTTGCAGGAAGCTGGTGACTGGTAAAATCCAAAGCAAGGCTGCCATGCTTCCCCTCAGGGTAACAGTTAGGGGAGCAGCCCAGGGACCAGGCTTTTAACACAAAATACTGCCTACTTTGACTTCAGCTGCTCTTTACCACATACCATAGTTTTATAGAGCTCTTTCTGTAACTGAGATTTCTCCCTGCTACGTTCATTTCAGCTGATACATCAATTAATGCTGGGATTAATTTTCAGCTGTTAAGTCTGAAAGCAAAGTATTGAGGGTTTATGTTCAGATTTATACTGGCACAGTACAGGTTTCTACTTCCACCCTTCACATTCTGAATAAAATTAGGACATCCCTCCTGGCATGTAGCTGGATCTGCAGGAGTTGCAGGACCTATGGTCTGATTGCTACCTTAGCTGTTATCTTTGTAGTTTGAGTGCCTGGAGAGAGGGAGTGAATAAAGATTAAACATTCAGGTCATAAACTTTTGTGGCAGTACTCAGGCTACAATTCTTTTTTTGTAACATCTGATATCTATGTCTAACACAGGTGATTTGTAAGGGAGGGTTTGAATGTTATTTTTCCTAATATTTTCAATGTCCTTCATGCTTTCATGATTGGAATTTGCCTTCTCCAACTGGTCTGACACCTCAAGCCCCTTTTTTCCCCTCTAGATGTTCTGAGTCTATATTATTGCACACAGACAGAGTTTGGGGTGATTATACTAAATGTTGTATGAAACGTATCTGCTGTTAAAGTTTAAGAAAACTACTTCCAAATTGTTTTTATGCTGATTCTATGGCAATGAGGTCTGTTGACTCCTCCTTCTTGCTCTCTGTGGGCTGTGAAAAGAAATGTAATCGTTCCTTTCACTAGTAACTTTCCAAAAGGTTTTTGGTAGGAAAGCTGTTATACACGTACACACTTTCCATATGAGAAAAATCACAGCTGTCCTGCTCATGGGGCTGCTGCAGCCAGCCTGCCAGGGAATGCATGAACCATGAAAATGGCCTTTCAGGATTCTATCTCTCTGTGTTCTCAGGAACACCAGGAAAATGTGCACTTTGGCTTTATGATGTTTGTATAACCCATAACTTGGCAGCGTGTAAATGTGGCTTTCCTCTTATTTCAAGTTACGTCCGTGTGGTGACATGGGAAGCTTTGCCACAGTCCTTTTCTTCTGTGAGTAAGTTGGGGTGTTTGCATATGTTCAAGCCACTCTTTTGTTTTCCATGGATCTTCATTGGTTTTAAGGAGGCTTGGGAAAGAGTTGTATGTGCAGACAAGAATAGCTGTGGTGAACAGACCACACGTTATGGGTATACAGGATAAAATACATCTGATCGAGATGGTCTCTATCCATCCATGGTCAGACCCAGATGGCTTTGAGTCTGCAACCTGTCCACTGTTGAGGAATACATTTCGTGCAGGTGGCTCAGTGAGCAACTGCAGGTTGTTCCCAGGTTGGGGGAATGGCTGGAGCCTCAGGCAAGGGACTGTGACCTGCCACCAACCCTTTGTACAACAAAGGAAGACCTCAGACTATGGTCACGTTTAGACTGTGAGGGTACAAAAGCCCAGGGATTCCTTTTTTCTGGGTCCATCCTCAGAGGTACCAGCTGCAGCTGCTTCTGTTCAGCTGTTACTGCAGCACAATTAAATTGGGTGAAGGATGCAGACATCTGGGACTCTGCTATAACCTGCCTGACTGTGTGAGTGTGGTGTGTGGAGACTCAAGCGGGGCATCCATCAGGTCCCAGGAACCCCCCTCTGCCAAGGGGCAGTGACAGCCTTGGGCAGGGGGAGTGTGACTGACAGAGCAGCTCCTGAGTGGTCAGACAGGAAAGTTTCCTTAACACCATTAACCAATTTATTGGTCAAAATATAAACACATAGGGAGAGATAAAAATGGGGCATCCTCAGGTGAGACTTGTCCCAACTTTTTTCAGCCCTTTGATTTTCAGTATGCAGCATTTTCTCACCTAGAGATGGATCTTTCTTCCATGAAATTGGTTGGTTTCCTTTTGAACTTAGGTCAGCTTTTAGTACCTACCGTCATCTTCTGCAGTGAATTCCATGTGTCATGTTCTCCTGTTGATGTTTGACCTGGCTCTTGGTAGTTTGAGTGACAGTTCACTAGTTCTTGTTTGTGAGCTGTCACCCAAACTAGCCATGATTTTGGAGATCTGCTGTCTCACATTGCAATAATCTCCCAGGATCCTGCACAGAAAACCTGTATGGGCAGTCTCTTAAGACTGAGGATAAACACAGTGACTAAGAGGGAACATGCAGTGTTGGAAAGGTCCAGTCAGCTGGGTGGATTTGTAGGATCAGCTTTTAAATACACTACTGGCTCTTGGACTCATTTCAAACTTGTGATTTTACTCCATAATCAACATTTCTGTTTGTTTGGAGTTTTTTTCCTAAAAATCTGAATTGAATACATCTCTATTTCCTGCTCTCCAAATGTGATAAGGATGTAAAGTTTCAATGTAAATGTGACACTTGTGAAAATATCTCTATAAATTTGCAGGGTTTTACTCCTCTGATAACTTCATTGTATATTCACTTGTAATATTTGGTGTTGGCTTGGCAGAAGTTGGAGAGCATGACCCAGCCTTTCTGCTTTCTGATGGCTAATAACAAAAAGCCTGATTTAGACTCCCTAAAATGAACATGTTTCCTTTTGATCCAATCCATGGTTCCTGACTTCACACATAACCTCTTTACCAAGAGACAATTCCCAATCCCATGAATCAGAGTGATATTATTCACAGAAACCTCCCACTTACCAAAGAGAAGGGAGGAAAGAGCTGGGCCAGCACTAAGTTTGTCTGAACTACTTGGAGAATTAACCTCTTGAAAGGTCTTGTAACCTCTCATTATGACCAACATTGTGAAATATATGATTATTTGGTGAAGGCAAAAGTACCTCTGTTGCTCAAATATCAAGTCATCTGCTACAGTACTATGATAATATTGTGTCTCTTATTTTAGACTCAATAGTACCTGAAAAAATCAATGTGGGTTTTTCTTTCATGGCCAATAGTCTTGCAATGTGAGGGTTTCTACTAAAAATCCTAATAGCTACTCAGCTGTGGAACTCCCTTTCCAAATTGACAACTTTTAACCAAACAGGCCACTTGAGAAGATCACCAGAGGTCAAAGCATCACAGTGAGTTGTCTTCAGAAGTGCAGTGATTTGACAACCAACACTGACATCAAAGGAAGCTTCCTGCTGCTCTGATCTCTCTAATAGGTTGTGTGAGTATCACCCCTCACAGGAGAGTAATTTCTTAATGCTGTTTCAAATGCCTGATATCTCTCAGTTCCCTGAGATAGTTGCAGCTGTCAGGAGGCTGCACTTGATTTCTTAATTTCTGTGCAATGACTTTGTGTTACTTTTTACCAACTGCATATGCCCTGGCTTAATTTTAACATCTCTAAAATAAGATATTAATAAAGATGATGTTAGAGACTTTTTTGTTTTTCTAACAAGCCACAGAGAGGAATTAAGCAGGAAAGTGAGCCTGATGGAGGGTCTGATAATTTTTTGTTTTCTTCGTTGAGTACCTGCCTTAATTTCCAATTCTAGCCCCATCTTCCTCTGCAGCTGCACAGGCTTGTATTTTCTGCCAAGGTTTTGGAACTCTCTGTGTATGATGAATCCTTTTTACATTAGGTGTTATCTTCTGTGCTTCCCAAAACTTTCAGCAATTGGATTCACAAACAGAAGTTTGTAATCTAATTTTAGGTTTCTATCTTCCAAACAGCAACCAAGGTTTTCTTTGGTTTTGTATTTTGAATGGCCATTCGTCCAGTTTGTTCAGTTTGATCTGCACAGAGCCTTTAGACAGATTTGTGCACTTTGAGTACTTCAAACTGAGGTGAGAGTCTGAAATCTTCCAGGTCAGGGAACCTTTGACAGAGCATTGCCTGTCAAGCATGTATTTCTTAGGCCTAACTCAAGCATTATTGTCAAGCCTGAAGTAGTTCTAGCAGGTGAGAACCTGGTGCTGATTTGTGATGCTACTTCAAACTGAAAGTTGAAGTGTAAGACTTGGGAAAGACATCTTTTCATTTGGGGAGTTTTGCAGGATTGAAGATCCAACCCAGCCCAAGTTCCCTGTGCAATTTTGCCTCTGTCTTCTGTCTCTCTCAGCTTTACAGGCTGGACTGCTTCTCAGTGCTTAATAACCTTCTAACCCAACTGGGCAGTTAATTTATGCTGTAATTGATATGCTGCTGCTTAAATGAGAGTGAGTGGGAGGACTGGCTCATCCTGAAGGAAGCCAGGGTTTCTTCTGTCACAGTTGGCTGCTGCTCCTGGAGGCTTTTTCCTTTTTCCCTGGGGTTCTTAAACAAATGAAATGATAGATCCCAGATTTCTGAGCTCTGTGACACATGTCACTGTGAGTTGTAGATTCAAGGCTGAGTAGTGAGGGTTTGTTAAACACTGTTGGTTTCCTAAAACCTCCTTTGTAATAAGATAAAAGGCAGGAGTAGTTGGTCTGTTTTCTCATGGTGCTGCCTGGCCATGTTTTCCTTTTCACAGAAGCCCTCAAGAGAGAGATCATTTCCTTTGTGCACCTGCAGTCAAAAACACGGATGGCTCTGAAGGAGATTTGTGTAAGAACAGGATTGTTAAGGTTGAAAAAGACCTCTAAGCTCTTAGAGTCCAACATCAACCTACCACCACTATGTGCACCTCTAAACCATGCCCTCAAGTGCCAATCTGAGGTTGTAAATGTGATGGAAAGACACCTGCATTTTAAGTGCTGAAAGGGAGAAACACATAATTTGTTATCAGTGGGTGACATGGAATCTTAGCCAGACAGTGAAAAATTAGAGATTTTGTAAGAGGAGAAAAAATCTGCATTACTTGATTTTAGCTGACGTTTTCCAGATTCACATGGGATTTCTCTCTTTGGTCATTAAAATCACACTGCATAAAGTGGAAAGCCATCTGTTGAATAGAGACCAGCAATTTGAAGGTGGACTCTCAGCTTGTTAGCTCAGGCCAAAGCTGAAGCTTGTTTGGTACAGTTTTGCCATGGCTATTGAACTACAGCATTCACAAATGCTCCAAAGGATAGGGACAGGAGCCTGGCTGTTGGTGAAAGTTGTTGCATAAAGCTATTGTGTTATCTTTGCTCCATGGAATTGCTCTCAGGGGACAGAAATGCATAGAAAGATGACGTAACGTGTTATTTTTTTATATATACTTTATATATTTTTTTATATATATATACTTTTCAACCTATTAAAAACAGCAACTGCATAGAGCATATTCTGTCCTGAATCTCATCCTGAAATCAAGGCACTGATTAGTACAGTCAGTCTATCCTACTATAGCCTGCAATGATTATCCCCAGCAGTTCAGCTGAGGGACACTGTGGTGTTACACACGTCGCACACAGGGAGCAGGCCCAGCAAGAGATGGCATGAGCTTAGCAGGGGCAAAACTGCAGGGATTGACTCTGGTGCAGAGACCAAGGCTGGTCTTTGCCAGATGAAAAACTTGTTGGATTTTCCAGATGATGAAATCCACTTGAACAGATTATTCCATTTTCTAACAGGAGGAACGTTTTGATAGAAATTACATGAAAGAAAAAATAACCTTTCTTCCTAAATCAGCCAGCATTAGTGTCTCTGGGCTTAGCCTCATGAAAAGCATTGCTGGCATGAAAGATAGAAAGTTCCTGTGCTAACGAGGATACAAAAATAGAGTTTAGCTCGGGGCTAAATCCTGAAAGCTGGCAAGCATTTGAGTCTTGTGCTAAGTTGAACAGAAGGTGCTCAGCAGGTCTTAGTATCTGGCCTTTATTGAACAGCAGGAGCCTGGCCTGACTGACATAAGGTGGCCTTAGTGTGCTCTAAAGGGCTTTGTTCTCCACTTGATGGGTTTGTAAATCGTTGGCATTGGTCACTCACAGCACAGTTCAGAGATCACTCCTGTAAACAGTGCAGGGAAGCTTGGGAGGTGTTGAAAGATAATGATGTGGCAGTAGAGAAAAGGAACTTCTCGAAGCCACTGCCCCAGAAAAGTACTGATTGATGCTTTCTTCATAATTAAAGAGAGAGCTGCCTTGGGTGGTACACATTCAGTCACTGCTTTTACCCAGCCCTCATCTATGTGTCAGTTCTGATTCCGTTCTGGGACTACAAAGCAGTGTGTTCATGAATCCATGAATGCTCCCTTGCTCCAAAACAGTAAAACAGCCTCTTGGGACAGATGATGACAGATGATGAGAACTTGCCAGCTTCCTTTGAAGTCAATGTGGTGGTTGTGTGTTGCCCTGTCTGAGCATTTGGCCTAACGAAAGTGAATTTATAATGGAATCTAACACCTGCTTGTACTGAGACCCTTTAAGACTTTGCAGGCTGACCTGGCCAAGAGCCTCAAGAGCTCTCCTTTTACTTGTTAAGATCTTTCTCATATACACTGCTCTGACATTATGCCCAGCTCCTGGGACAACAGCCACAGACCATGAATGTTAGTTAGCACTAAAGAAATGATTTTGTATCAGAAAAATCTATACTGAGAG
Organism: Coloeus monedula; assembly: GCF_965178545.1. Lineage (NCBI taxonomy): Eukaryota > Metazoa > Chordata > Aves > Passeriformes > Corvidae > Coloeus > Coloeus monedula. The sequence goes on along the minus strand of NC_138785.1, from coordinate 18,331,629 downwards.
GAGATAGGTTTTCTCTATTCACACATTGGCTTTCCAGTTTTCTTGATGTATTCCCTATATTAGTAAAAATTATTGTCAAGTTATCTTCAGGACTAGTTGTAGTTCAGTTTGGGGAAAAAATATTGATTAGATGCAGATGAAGTTACCTTTTTCCTCTTAGGTCTTATCTCTAGGCATAAAAATGCAGGAAAGTATATGCAATATTATTACTTCCTCTGCCTGTTCTTCAGTATTTCTGAAAGACTTTGCCCTGATCACTCAATGAAATAAGTTTCCCTAATGTTTTCTGGGTGGTCCAATTGTTTAGGTTGATTGCTTTCAGGATTTCAGGCTGGTCTCTATAATAAGGAAAAAGTTTTCAAAAACTTGCTGTGCTTGGGCTGGAACTATCATGGAAACTTGAACATGTATTATGTATCAGCAGTATTGGTGATTTCCTTTCAGTCTGTTTTTCTAGGGAAATGAGACTTTTTTTTTTTTTTTGCATGCTTATTATATGTCTGTGATCCTTCTCCTTACCCTGTTGTCACTGTTGATTTACAAATTTGTACAACAGAGGGCTGAAGGAAATTCAGCTTCTGCATGACTAAGGCAATTGAAGAGGCAAGAATCAATCCACAAGGAGAAGTTGTGGTATGAAATCTTGTCTTATTAGACATCAAAGGTTCCCCATGAGAACACAGCCTTTTGGAATGAATTCACAGAAGATTACTTGTTCTTTGCTTAGGCAGTTATTTAACACTCTTACATGTGAGGCAAATTCTCTCAAGGGATGGCTTGTTTCTGCAAAGCCATAGCTGAGAAGATCATTCCGTTCTGAGTTCCTATTTCGGTTTTGTGTTTTCTACACCAGTAGAAATGACACGTGAGATGTGTGGGTTTAGCTTCTGATTATGCCACAAGCTCATTCTGGACCTCGAGCCAGGCACAATGCCTCTGGGACTTGAGACACTATCTCGTCAAAGCTAGGGATAAAGTTGGGCTCTTGTATCTTTTCCTGCCTTAGAACTTAGTTTTCTCTTAAATTTTGTAGCAGGCCTTGCCCTGCAGCAGTAAATTGTCTGTGTTTTAACATGGCAGTTCGAAAATTAGCGCATGGTAACTACAGGAGTGTCAGATTAATTGAAATGCTTGCTTTTCAGCACATGCAGCCCATTAGCCAGCTCTGGGATTCAAGGTGGCTTTCAAGTTTCTCTGGGCTTCCATTTGCATGGTGGGATAATTTGTTCAATAGTGTGACACAGACTTGAGTACACAGTGAGACACAGTGAAGATACCTGGGTGGTAAAGGGCAGTGCAGGAAAAAAATGGTAGTGCAGAGCCCGTGTGTTGTGAGGTTGGAGAGAGGATCCACAGAAAGCTCCCATGACCATGTTATGGCCATTTACCACAGTCAGTTTTCTGATACAAGTTATGCTAATAATGGCATATGGCTGGCAGAGTCCTGTTTGCACTGAATAGGGAGACATAACAACCACAGGGGAGTGTCAGGAGCGGATTACTTCTGAAGATCAGCTTAATGGTGTTCGGTCTTCCTTTATAAACAGAAGTACTGTTTTCCTAGGGAAACCAGGGTAAAGATGCAGCTCTACAGTTTCTGCACAGCTGCAGTTGCTTGCCATGCTAGGCAGAGTTATTAAAGTGATTGAAGCTCCTCAACCCTCCTCTTATAATATCAAGTTCATAAGTGATAGCACAATAGAAGCCTTGGGTAGACTCTGTTGCCTTGTCCTGCTTCAAGAGATACATTGAGGGATCCAAAATGGTGACAGTGCAAATCAAGACCTTTTCTTTGCTCTTTTGGCTTTAAATTTGAAGAATTAGCTAAATTTAGCTCGCTCTTTTGAATTACATGTAGTACCTAGAAGGACAGGCTCAAGAACGAAGTCAAGTGACAGTTCTGCCCTAGAGACAGGAAAGAAGAGCCCCAGCTGCAATGCAACGTCTGCCTGCCCAAACAGGATAACACCTGCACCATAAAACAAGCTGAAGATAAAATCAGTCCTTTACAGTGAGTGATTAAAAAGCTCAGTCTTGTTTAAAGGGATCAGGAAAAAAAATGGAAAGAGGAAGTTGAAACTATGACAGCAAGAGCAGGAAGTGAAGACACCAAAGGGGTTTTTTTTTGTGTTAAACATGTATTTAACAGCTGTGGACCTCAGTAGGCTTCCATAAGAAACTGTGGGGGTGGACTGAATGGAATTTACTCCAAACAGTCCCAAACACTACTGTGGTCATAGGGATATTATTAATTTCTTTTGAACTCTGCTGTTGTAAGGGAGTAGAGTTGTCGGGGTTTTTTTCTGCAAGGGCTATGAAAAACCAGAGGAATTGCTAAATACAGCACAAGAAACATTCAAGCATCTATAAAACAACATTAAAATCTATACAGGAAGTTTGAGCAGTGTATTTGTAGGAGACTACTGTGCTGGTTTAAAGGTTTTAACGGACCAGGATGAAAAGAGAATTTTGCTAAAGATGATGGTTTTAAGCAAGGAGGTAGCACGTCCTGCAGAGAAATAATTAGACTGGAATCATCCCATGAACTAGTTCTTAGAGTGTGCACAGGTGCGAGAGGTCATATGAACAGCCATGTGTTGCAAGTGTCCCTGTCCAAAAAACCTGTGACAGTGAAAGATCCATGTGACAGTGGGAAGAATAGCATGTCTGCTGACAGCTGAGTCAGTGCTGTGCTACTCTCTGCCTGATTTTCCTTGCCTATGGATCCTCTCTTTTCCTCTCCCTTCCCTCTGCTTGCCTTGTAGAGTTGCTGGCTGTACCAGAGGGAAAGATGGGGGCATTTTTTCACGGCCCATCAGCCTGAACACCAGCACACACAGTCAGTGTCTGTTGCCTCCTCTGCCCCTTTTGCCTTTCTTTTTATCATTTCTTGTCCTGATAGGCATAAGGAGTTCTCAGTATGCTGGGCTCATTTCTTTGTGAGTAAATTCCCTCACAGAAGATTTTATAGCAGCTTGCCAGTCACTTTGCCAACCTTACCTTTCTGTTCCTGCCCTGTGGCAAGGTTGCTTTGTGGCAGCAAGGAGAACCTGCCTGGATTCCCTACCCTCTGTGACTGACTTGGTGTGCTTTTTCAGCAACTCTCTGATACAGAAAAAAACATCTGCTTGTGTATCTTGGATGGCTCTTCCCTGGGAAACACAGCAGAAAATGGTGCTAAGAAAAGAACTAAGCCATCAGCTTGAGATGCATTCAATTCACACAGAACTGTTTTTCACCAAGTATTTTAGGCCACATGGTTATTTTAAAAAATCCAAATAAAATCATGGATTTAGGCCCAGACTCAAGCTAGTGTTGGTAGTTTGCACTTGATCTTATGGTTTTCAAAATATGTAAACAGCCTGAGATTTGAGTGAGTGTCTCAGTCTTTGCAAATATTACAATAATTCAGAGAAGTTATGTGTGGGTTCCCTCAAGAGGCTTTTGAAATTAGTATAAGATCCAAGCCTCCAGAATAATCAGTTAAAGCTTTGAGACCCTGCTTGGCTGGAGAGTTGTTTTATGCTTGATTCTGGTACAAGTTGTTGTTTATGGAACAGCAGAATTATTCTAAGGGAAGGGAACATCCCGGACCACTGGACCTTACTGTTTCCGTGTCTAAGTAGAAAGTTTAAGGAAATCTTATGGTCTTGACTGTGGTTCAGGGTTAGGAGTTTAAACCCAGCTGAGCTGTGTTTAGTCATTGACTTTTTGTTGTACTTACTTTGCTTAGCTTGGATGTCATCAAAAAAGCTTCGCTCTGAAGTAAAGAGCCCTTTTGACTCATGAATATTTCACCTGCTACCAACTTCAAAGCCAGACACGAATTTCCACTCAGTCTTGCCAAGTTAAAATCTTAACCATATAAAAGTGTATTGTGCTTGGTGACCAACTTCTGGCAAGTCTCTTCCCTTAGGGGACTTGTCATATTCCTTAAAACATCCAGCACATGGCTTGTCATTTGCCACCATAGCCTATAGACTTTACTTTGTTTCTTCATAAACATAATTACTTCAAAATAACAAGTGCACGTGGATGTCCCTGCAGTGTGAGTGCAGAGTGGCCCTCCTGTGCTTCCTGGCAGTGGTTGTGGTGATACTTACAGGAGGCTGCAAGAAACAGGGCAAGGACACTGTAATGCATCTGGCCCAATGCACCCTCTTGGCACTCTGAGGCTGCATGGAACAGTTTGTGGGTTGAAGGCAGTGATGGACTGGTGTTTTTTCAAGGAATGTCTGCTGTGAGATAAGTAGGCTGAGGCTTGGGATGTGGGAAATCAGCCTGAGCAAATCACCCTCACTTAGAATGTCTCGAATTCCTTTATCTCAAAATGGGTCATACTTTGCACTGAGGCTTAAGAGTGTTAAGTCTGGGGCTCCTGTTTCACCTGCCTTCAGACACCCTTTGTTCTAGGTGTTATGTTCATTCTGTAAGATAATCACCCCATTTTCTACTGTACCTTCAGCACGGTGCTTTTAGCTTCTGCAGAGAATGCTCTCTCTAGGGGTTATCTCCTATCCTCCAAACTGAAGGGACAATTATTTCATCCAGTGGCAGCCTTGCTATGGATTTAAAATTATATCCCACCCAAAATGCAGTTGGAAATGTAGTCTGGTCTCAAGCAGTCATGTGGGTCCAAAGTTGTCATCTACTTCATATTTCACTTCACAGAGAGTATTTCAAAGCATGTGTCAAGCATCAAGATGCTTATAGAATGGAAATATTACAATTCTCAGCAGGTAAAAGTATGAATTCCAACTAAACATGTGGTTACAATAATTACACCTGGATGATAAAAGCTGAAGTAAAGTGACACAAATTAAAAACTATTGATTTCACAGTGGTCCTAAGTTTTTTGCTTTTCCAGATTGTCTACTGAGAGCTAGCTGTGCTCAACATATTGAGGGGAAATAAAGCAGAACATTTTTAATTACATTCCTACTTAACTTATTCATATCAGAAACAATTAGTTTCATGACAATGCTTCATGATTTTTAATCCAGATCACAGTGGCTTTTTGGTATCTTTCCAGAAACAGATGAAGACATGTGAATTTTCTTTAGATTTCTGATAAGATGGTATGATTGCTCCTGTTGTGTTGTTTCCTCATGTGAATACCTTTGGTCTCTTGTCTTCCAAGACTTTTTGCAGACTTATGTCTGTTAGTTATAGTAATTTCCTGTTGCTTCTTGTTAAAATGCCCAGAAAGCCTTGGACAAGGCTGAGGCTTTCCTATTTTAAGGATTAGCTTTGAATTTTTGTTTGTGTACCACTTCACCCTCTCAGAATCTGTTTAATCAACAGATAGAGGAATTTTTTTTTTTTTTCCTGAATGTAAACAGTTTGGACCAAAGAAATACACATCCTTAAATGGGTACTTTAATTGGTTTTAATATACCCCAGAACTTCAAGTATGTTTAGTTTAAAACAAACATGCTGCAATGCCTCATCCTATAAAAAGATATTGTTCAATGAAAATCACAGGAGGAGTTTGTTTATCCTTCTTCTCCTCCCCAAGAAGCCATCCCCAAGGTTCTGCTTTTCCAGTATTCACCCTAGTTGCAAGAAATAGGGCTTTGGAGAATGCACACAAGTTCCCAAGGAATAAAGTACCCAGTACACCTGCCTTTCTGCTTCTTCTGTGACCGGATGGACACAACAAGAGACACCTTTTCTCTTTCAAAGGTGAATTAAACACTTTCTTCACATGTTTGTTTCAGGCCCTCATTCAAGGAAAGTTTAGCTGCTTTGGGGAAACAAATAACAAAGAAGTAAGCTAGCACAAACCAAATTGTGGTCTTTCAGGATGTCACTGTCATTTAGGGATGGGCTTAGGTGGTTTGTGAGAAAGATGGAGCTTTTCAGCATTATGTCAGTACTGTGGGGTCCCAAGGTCCTAGAGGGTCTGAAGCTGTAAGCCCACTTTAATCTCACTGATAACTGTCTAACTAGGTTTTTGCCACCTAATTAGATCCAAAGAAGAATGGTTTACTGGGGCTATTTGTAGATTCATGGATTAATTATTGATTGATTAATTGATTGATTTGTTTTATTTTAAGCTGTCATAATTGCTGTCTTTGAGCATGTAACTGACCAAGGATTTAAATATTGACTCTGAAAATCCTGAAATCCTAGGAAAGGCTCAAACCAGAACAGCTTCCACTTTTTCTGCAACCCTGTCAGATTTTTATGTTTTCCTCCAGACCAGTATGATTAATGCTTGAAGAGCTATTTGTTAATATGTAATGGCAAAGCTGCCTTCACATTGTTTTTTGCACTCTCTGCAGTGAGCTCCTGCACTTTGCAGTATTTACTTAGAGCAGTGGTGAAAAGCAGATCATCTTGGAGTTGACACAAACTGAACCGTTCCGAGAGCACAAAATGTGTGGGCAGCCTCTTCTGCAAGGAAATAATTCTCCCCATCTGTGGTTTTGTTTACAAGAGGATTCTAAATATACCCTCATCTCCTGCTGATGATTAGGAATAAGCCTTTTCCTGTATTATAGAGTTAGAAATCTGTTTCTTACAGAGTACACTGGGAGCAGTGTCACTGTCAGACTTAGGTTACCCATTTCATAATGATCTGATGCTATCACTGAAATCCTAAGAATTGTTGTAGATGAAGTTGCCCCCTTCTGTGGTAGCATATCCATGTGGCTGCCATGAGGGAACAGGAGATGCAATAGCTATGATTAAGAGTTATCCCAAAACCTCTGTGTTTACTCTGCCACGGGTTCAGCCGCATTATCCTGAGAGGAATTATTTAATCTTCTTCCATGTCTTTCTGTTAGATTTCATTCAAACTGACTTTTGGAAGTTTGGAGGAAGGGTCAACAAACCCATGCTTCTCCAGTGCCAGGGTCTCTCTCAGCATATAAGATATGCAGATCTTATCCCACTGCTTGCTGAATTCTTTTTTAGGATTAAATAACCAGAGGGTTCTGTGTCAGCTCAATGCATTTGAAATGCATATTCTGCATTTCCTTAGTGGGTTATGTCCAACAGTAGGAAATCCACAGAAGATGAGAGGTCACGGAATCACAGATGGCTAACGTTGCAAAGGACCACTGTAGGACATCTAGTCCGATGTCCCTGCTCAAGCAGGGTCCCCTAGAGCAGGTGACCTGGGATTGTGTCCAGAGGGGTTTTGAATATTTTCAGGGAAGGAGACTCCACAACCTCTCTGGGCAGCCTGTTCCAGTGCTTAGTCACCCTCACAGTAAGGAATTTCTTCCTCATAGTCAGGTCTACTTTCTGAAGTATGAGATGGAGAAAAGGAATGTGATAGAGACTAGAAAAAGTATTTTAGAAACTCCCATTCCTGCAACTCAGACAGGGGAAGGTGCAAGTAGTTGAGGAGAAACTGCCAAACAAGCAGGAAGGAAAGAGGAGGGTTTTCTCTATGCAAAGTATGTCAAAGTACATTTCACACTCTCCTTGTCCAGGTATCAACAGCTATTCCAGAAGATTCTGAGTAGAAAAGAGGATAGGAGGAATATTGCATGTGATAGTAGAATTTGAGAAGGTATTTTGTACTACTTGCAAGTGGTTTTAATGATCAAGTTTTGTCACTTACTACTATTCTGTTTTAGCATTTGGAGTGGAAGAAAAGAGGTTTATGTTACCTTAGTACAACATGACTCACTGCTAAACCCTATTAAAAACAGCATGTTGGGTTAGAGTACTGATACAGGAAAGACTTTTCAAAGATCAGATGAAAAGGACTAAGCTGGATCTGGAGATTCTTTAGTGAGGGCAAAAGAACAAACTAATGGCACTGAAACAGAGCATTTTGGCTTGCATAAGTTTATTTTGGTATGATGGACCAAATAAAAGGAGACCCAGATGACAAAGAAGCAGCAACTAGGATGGCACTGAAAAAAATTCAATGGAGACAATTTCAAATGTTTCAGGCATGGAAAAAAGAGAAATTACTTCAGCCAAACAGAAATTTGTTCAGTTTTAAAATGCCATGGTTTGACTTTGTTTCTTTATATGACATTTCTTCACATATTTTGCTTCAAAATATTTTATTGAAGGTGTTGTGTAGATGGTTTTCTCCTGTGTTTACAAAGGGACAGATGTGTTCACCTGCTATTATTTATTTATTTTTACTGAGTTATACTGAAGGTTTTGAACCAAAATGCAATTAAAGCTGCAGAAGATGCTGAGGTGGCTGTTTGTGCAGTAGCCAGAAGACATTTATATCCTGATCGATTTTTTTTTTTTTTTTTTTTTTTTTTTTTTTTTTTTTTAAGGTTTGAGTTGTAGCAAGTTTTCTTTTTTTATGGTGTTATGTAAGCTGAATGTGTCACTTTGTCTGTTTTTCAGTCTGCCTGCAGTGCAACTCACTTTTAGGACTGTTCTCAGACATAAATGTCCAAGTGCTGGTTAATCCTTGCAGTAGTTTTATAGGGCGGGAAGGATGTCACTTGTCCAAATCACAGTGTCTTCAACACGGTGAATATTCTTCCTTTGCCTGTTTTGGTTCTAGATTTTAAATTACATGTCTGTCTCCAGGATGCTTTCCCAGATGTTGCAAAAGCACACAGAGGTTCTCCATCCCGTGTGTAATGCTGTAGAAGTGCACAAGTGCCTCATAGCCCCACCCCCCGTCTGACACTGCCCATTTAAGAATCTGCTTGATTGTCAGGAGCTGTAAAGGTGGTTTGTTACTTATCACCAAGCAATTAAAACTCAGCTTTTATGTGAGAGGATTAATGCTTTTGATTTCTCTGAACGGGTGTGGGACACAGGCTGGTCAGGTGAATGAATGAAGTGACTGTAACTCACTGGTTTGCATGTGCCCATTAGAGAAGATAACAGAGCTTTTGATTCTAACGGCGTGAGGGAACTCCGTCCTAAGAATTTAACAGCATGTGTCCTAAAAGGAGGTAGTAATCTGTAATACAGGAGGGTACTAGCATAGCCTAATGATGAACTGGACAGACTGGTGGGCATTCAGTCCTTCTACCTGAGCAAGAAAGGTGTGATTATTTTGTTATGCTACTACAGCAATAGCTGCGCAAAAGGGAACTTGAGTCTCAGCCAGCATTCCTCTTCTGCCTACCATTTATCCTCCTGTAGAAATAACTGCTCCATCATTTCACAGCCCAAGCAGAGGGAGGCAAGCAGGCTCCTCTGACTGTGCTGCTCAGCCAAGAACAGCCTGACCTTGAGAGGCTGATGAAGTCAAATATCACTGCAGTGTCAAAGCTAACATGTCATTTGACCTTGAGTGTCAACTTGATGCAAAAGAAATGTGACTGGAGTGACCCTGGAGCAGTAGTTGGCTGTCACCAATGCAAATGTGCTGGTCCCCTTGAGAGCTAAAGCCTGAAAGAACTGCTAATTTAGAGAGTATTATGGGAAGTTCTCATAGGCTAGAACTGAAGCTTTGCCCAAGTGTGGTTAAAAAAAAGCAAATGATCAGAAAAACTCCCGTGTTCCTCATATGATTGCTGAGATGAACTGGTGAATAAAAAGGTCATTCAGCAGGGAAAAAAAAAAAAAAGCACATGGAGAGCTATCTATCCTTTGTTTTTCCATAAAAAGGCTATCTGCATGCAGCAGAAAGTCACACAGCTAAACAGAGTGAGAATAAATCTGCCTCCATCCACTGGAAAATGGAGAAATAATGGGGAGAAATTGTGGAGCAGAACTATGTCATACTAGGGACTGAGATAGAAAAATGCCATTTACAAAAACAGGGTGGCTTTCTTCTTGCTGGGGGATTGTCCAGCCCCATTGTCCTGCAAGAGCCATTGCTTTCCCCAGCTAATTAATCTCAAAAGGAAACTGTTAGTTATTAGTAATTACCAGATATTCCATTTCCTTTTCTCCATTTTGTGTGGCTCCTCTCTGTCATTATCCTCAATTGTATCAGCCTTAGACTTTTCTAGAGATGTTTTTTTTCTCTCTTCACTTCAGTGTCCTTCAGGCTTGGCAGGGGAGGTGGCATTGTTTAGAATTTCTGTTGTGAAGCATCTGGTACCAGGCACCCACACCATGCTCTTTACAGACTGAGAAGATGGTGTACTTCAACAAAATAGTATTTTTGGTACATGAGGCAAAGGATGACAAATCTGTGTATTATTCTTCCCGTTTTGTTGGTCAGGAGTTATTTCAGTGGGGTTAAATTTGCTGAGAGTTCACAGCAGGTGCTGTCATTTCACAAGCAGATTGGTGACTGCAGGGCCATTCTTCCTAACATCCCCTCAGATCCACCTTAGGAGGGGAAAAAAAAAAGCCCCCAAAACAATTAGACGTTTTCAAGAAGTCTCTTCATTTCAACTCACAGGCAGGAAGCTCTGTCATTGTAGGAGGGGGGACTAACGTGACAGAATATCACAAGATTAGCTGCCTCAGAAAAAAATTAACCTGAAAAACAAAAAGTGAAAAATACCATGCAAAGCTCTTAGGACTGTTAGCACTAATTTTATTTTGACCTCCAATTTCTTTATTTTGAATTTGCTCCAAGCAAGCCGCTTCAGTGCAGTTACTGTACCCATTTGGCTCCACTTAGATGAACTTCTTTTAAATTCTCAGTAGAAAAACTTCCAGTTTCCAGAGAGCAAATGTATCTGCTGGTAGTGCTGCCTTTGAGTATTAATCTCTCCATCTTCCTAATCATCTTGTTGTTCTACATTAAGAAGTATAAAGTTTCAAATCAAAGCATCTCCCCCATGCCTTGATGGTATTACACATTTCATGAAGGAGGTGGTACCCAGCAGAAACAGATGCTTCTGAAATAGACACAAGAGCTCCTGAGCAGCCACCTGGAAAAAGCCACATCAGCCCCACTGGCATAAAGGGCTGCTCTTTCTTGCACCAGGATTGTCCAAAGACTGGATTTGGCAGTTAGACAAGGAACTGGCACAGTTGGCAAATCTTGCACTCTGATGAGGTGCTATGGGAAAAGTGTCTTTAGTATTACTGGTTATTGATAATGGGCAAACCTTGTCTTTTTGAGCACTGGAAAATATCAAAACAAGCCATAATGTAGGAATAAAATAAGAAAAAAAACCAGTCGTCAGCTGGTTAGGCACACTTTCGAATTGCTTACCCAGGTTTCTAGTGTCTCTGCATGTGCCTTTAGGTGAAGATAGGATCGTGTCAAAATTCCCCTGGCACCAGAAATGTGAATCCCCCCAGCCCAGAAGGGTTAGTTTTGGTTGGGTGGTTTTGTTTTTTGGGTTAAGGGTGGCACAGATACTCAGCTGATTGTGCTGGTGGGGTACAGTGTATTTACAGCATGTCTATTGGAGAAGAAGGAAATCTCTGGATTTTCTTCTTCTTTCCTTTTTTTTTTTCTTCCCTGTTTGTAGGTCTTTCTGCAGATAGGATAATACTCTCACTTCTTCTGAGAAAAATCACCCTCCCATAATTTTTAAAAGCTTATTACTCTGGTTTTCAGGGAATTTCCAAACAACCCAGTTTGGCTTATTAAAGTGAGTGGCAAAGCTCCAGCCTGCTCTATACTGGAGAAAATATCCCCGTCAGAGCCACCCTGGGGATGTGCCTGTGTGGCCTGGCAGGGTCCTTCCAGCCCTGGAAGTGTCCTAGGCAACCCAACTCGTGTTCAACCTTCCCATGGCACAGTGCAGTCTTTTATCACATTAATTTGGGGCTAGATCTTATAGGGGGTGATTTAGCTCTTTATAACCTTGCAGTTGTTACTGTGAGTTTATTAACTGGGCATGGAACCTCCTCATAAGAGGAGCTGGCTTACAGTAAATAAACAGCAAATTGACCAAGACTCTGAAGGAGCTTCCTGAATCCTTTGCTTGTTCAGAAATGGTGGTATTTAGTGACACACAAGAAGCTGCAAAGTCTCCTGAGTACTTTAAAACATTATTCAATGTCAGGATGTGCTTTTAACTCCTCAGATTTTGGTAATGCCATTTAAATTGACTTCTAGCATATGTCATTCTCTCTGAAAGGTCTCTGCAAATTTTGACTTGAAGGATCTGAAGCATAATGTGTCTCTTCAAGGATAAAAAGAGCATGGGGTCTTCCTGATAATTTTTTTTTGTAATAGTTCCTGGTGCCTGCTAGGTGAAAGATACTGTGTGCCAGCAAGCAGCTCTGAATAGTGACATAGCTGGTGCCTGGTTTCTGGTTTTCCACAGCATCAGACTGCTCCAGCCTCTCATCAGAAAACTTGAGTGTACTGACTGTATCACTGGGCTGTATTATTAGCCAAGGGTTATTCTTTGCCCTGGATATTTACAGAGCCAAGTAAATACATTGCAAAAGGAGGCATTGCCCATAACTCCTAATGGAAGTGTATTTGCAATGTGCTATTGCACTGAACCCTATTGGATTCAGGATTTTAGAGCCCCTTCACTCAGCACACTGAAATGACACGAGAAGATGCACAGAGTGGAGTGGTGGTGCTTGAGAAGGAGGAGATGAGGATTTGAGTGTGTTTGTTCTGCTACAGAAACAGGTCCCAGGGGACCTCTGGGTCTCAACCTGGATCGCTGTAAGAACTTGTAAGTGTCCCAATGAGTGCATGGCATCTAAATTTTAAGATGATCCCTGCTATAGACAGGGACATCACATGATGTTGAGGAAATATGTGAAATGCTGCAAACAGGCAGGGGCAGCCCAGCTTGTGCTGGAATAGCAATCAAGGGGATGTTAAGCTCCTAAGGCAAACTCCATACAGCAGATTGCATATTGTCAAAAATCCCTTTGGGCCTCAGGATTTCAGCATATCTCTGAAGACTTGGTTGCATGGCCCCTATGGAAGCATTTTTCTCAGCACTACTAGCTACCCACCAGGGCTGTGCTGTTGCCATGATGCCATGACCAGTTTTTCCTTAACTGTTCTGAAATGCAGCATTTCAGGAGCTTTCAGACAGCCTAACACACAGATTTAATTCAGAGCCTTACCCTCCAGTGTTGTGTTGATGTCAGCAGCAACCTTGCAATGATCTCAATTCAAACTGGAACAAATACAACTCAAAAACACTCAGAAGTGTTTTCTGCCTTTACTTATGATCAGGAATATTGATTATTATAAGATTGGCTTGTTGAGTCCCTGTTTTCCATTTTAAACAAAAACACTCAATTGCAAAACAGACATTTGTGGTTTTTTTCTTTCACATTAAAATACCCAAACAAGTACACAACCAAAAATACACAAACCCAAAGCTATGCTCCTTCAACATAATCCCTCAGCAGAAGGGTAGATGTTTGAGGCAGATCTGAGTTTTCACATACAAACTTGGAAAAAGAAGCATGAACACCAGAATAACAATAATTGCCACTTAGGAACACTTGAAGGGAAGTAGGAGCACAGTGTCAAATACTCCTGCTTCATTTCTCAGGGACTTGGTGGAGGTTTTATTTCTGGGTTTGCATCATGTGAATTCCCAGTAGCTGGGCTTCATTTTGCAAAACCTTTCAAAACAAAGCTCAGCTTAAACTGCTTATTTTCATCCATTTTGTGGTTTGATCATATGAAGTTAACATATTTCCCACGGTTTCTGGCCAAAGACATTAATCTAAGGTTCATCTGAAAATCAGTAAAAGTTCACATGTAATTGGGATTGGATTTTGAGGTGATTTCATTGAATCTGTACTGAATTTCGAGGTTACAACAGAACTACAGCATGTAGTGGAAAACACCTGTTTTTCTGTTAAGTTCCCTGTCTACATCCTGCACATTTAACTCGACAATTTAACTGGAATTTTCTGCTTGTAAATAATAGTGAAATGCCATTGTGGTACCATCTCCTATCACCCCTTGAGTAAAAAGAAGCAAAGGGAAAACCAAAATCTTATTCCACAAGTATTCCTTCTCTCTGAGTAGTGACAAAGACCATCTCAGTTTAACCACTCAACTCCCTCTGTGCTCCTTCTCTGCCTGATCCCATGGCTTTGGCTCTGGTGCTCATCCAATCCTTTAATGAGCTGATTCACCCTGCTTGGGCTCTCTGCCTTTCCTTAAAAAAAAAACCAAAATAGACAGAGGAGTTCCAGACAGAGAATGAAAACAAGGCAGAAATTTCTAGGTAAGTAAACATTGTCAGCTTGCACTTGAACAGACTCAGTATAAATGTCTTAATTGAATAAATGCTTTTAGCTGAAGGCTGGGTTTTGACTGAAAGCAAATGAAATTGGAACAGATTGCTTTAAGATGATAAAGGGTTTAAGAAGACTGACCCATCTCTAGTGATCTTCTCAGGATCTTGATTACCTCTAATTCAGGAATGCTTGCAGTGGTCATTTTACTTTTCACTTTTAATCAGACTCCTAAGACCAAAATGTGCCTTTAGTTCATTGTCAGTTGCATGCTTCTGGTAAGGAACTACTTCTGAAAAAAGAAAATGAAAAAGTTTCTGGGATGATACATACTGCTGAAATTTTCCTCTGTGTGCAAATAAGCAGAATATATCTGTGATCTTCCTCTTCATAACACCTTTGCATCCTCCAAAATTACAGCTCTTCAATCCTGAGTCAGCATGTGCAGTGGAGTTGCCTGTAGAGACTTTTTGTGTATATTACACTCTCAAAATAAATTGATGATATGAAAGGTTTCTCAAATCACAGTTGTTTCTCAGTGGGAATGAACTTAGCAGTTCCTCATGACACAGCTTATGGTTTTGAGAGGAAAATCCTGGTCCTGTTGGAACTGTGTGCCATGCATGCAGCAGGAATTTAACAAAAGTGCTTTGATAAGCCTGGTACATTCAAGGAAAGCAAATCTGTGCTTCGAACAAATTCTGTTCACTTCATCCTGGGCCAGTGCAGTCTGTGCTGCCAAAACTCATCTTCTGCCAGTGTAACTGTGCCTAAATAAAGGTTTCTCCCTGGCTGAGTGGGGATGTCAGCAACACACAGCCTTGGCAATTTGGCTGTCCTGGCAGAGACATGTACAACAGCCATCTGTACCAGGGTGCTGGCCAGACATTAGGGAGATGGAAACAGCAGTCTGCAGCTTATGGGTTATCAAAGAGAACACACTCAGAACAGTTTGTCCCCACATCCATGACATTATTTGAAGTAGAACCCAATGCTTTTATTTTAAACCCACACTTTGGTGGCTACCTTAAATAAGTGTGGCTGTGCACCCTGCTGCTGGAAGGAATATAGCTCTGGAGCTGCCAGAGGTTCTGCCAGCTGAAGTGGCTTCAGGGTTGAGGAATACATGTAGTGCCAGTAGCTCAGGGAGAACCTGCAGTGGGAGCTGCAGGTTGATCCTGGGTGGGGGGAATGGCTGGAGCCCCAGGCGAGGGTCCATGAGGTGGCACCAGCCCTTTCCACCACAAAGGGCACAGGGACCTGCAGCTCCAGCCAGCTGACCGGACACTCAGGCCCAACAGGAGGTGATGGCTCTGCAGGAAGACCCCAGACTATGGTCATGTTTAGACTGTGAGGGTACAAAAGCCCAGGGATTCCTTTTTTCTGGGTCCCTCCTCAGAGGTACCAGCTGCAGCTGCTTCTGTTCAGCTGTTACTGCAGCACAATTAAATTGGGTGAAGGATGCAGACATCTGGGACTCTGCTATGGGAACCTGGGGTCCAGCCAGTGAGGGAAACCTGTCTGACTGTGTGAGTGTGGGGTGTGTGGGGACTCAAGAGGGGGACCCATCAGGTCACTGGAACCCCCTGCTGCCAAGGGGCTTCGGTCCCAGCAGCGACAGCCTGGGGCGGGGGGAGTGTGACTGACAGAGCGGTCAGACAGGAAACTTTCCTTGAAGCAGGCTAGATTTTCATCTTCAGTTGTGGCAGTAGTTAGTGAGATAAAAGGGTGACATGGATTGGGAGACTGACACAGAAGTTTTTCTGTCAGTTCTTTCCCATGTCCAAGCTCTACTGGTACAACTGCAGGCCAAGGATGAGCTGTTAGGGGCAAAATCTCTTTAAGCCACTGCTTGCACTGAGAAAATTGACCAAAGCAGCAAGGCTCTTAGATATTTAATGAATTTCAAGTCAGCTTCTTTCTTTCTGTTCCGTGTGGACAAATGCAAGGCTGCTTGTTACACTGTTTACAGCATTTCTGTGCTGACCTTGTCTGAATGAGTGTAGATTTGTTGTCATGTGTGCGAGTGCATGATCAAACATCGCAAATGTAATACCAAATGTCAAGAAGATTTAATCATATGAGCTGAAACATCTCCCACTAATGATACAACCTAATCACAGGATGCTGTTTTGCATGCATCACTGTCAAATGCTTTAAGAGTTTTAGTCAGAAGGTATTTCGGTGATTACAAGCTGCTTGTGATTAAAATTAGCACAATTACACTAATGGAATAGGATTTGTGTAGTTGCCCAAAGGCAGATTTTGAAAAAGAGAACTAAATTTCTTGTGTAAATGATAAAACAAACCTAAAAGTTTATTTGAAGGATTATGTCAGCATTGGTCGTAGTGACCCCCGTGTTTTCTCTGCCGGTTTGTTTCCTTCTCTTTTACGTTGTCAAAGAAAATCCTTCCCTTTGAAATATAGACAAACTTCCAAACATAAAAATAGCATATCTGCGAAAAAGGAAAAAATAAATTGTATTGGTGAAAATAACCAAAGAATGATACAGAGCAGAGATGTGCATTTTTTCCCACTCTATTAATAAGCATGTGTGTTTATGTTATTTTTTTCTGGGAAAAGCAGAAAAACTTTAATACTTTTCCCCAGCATCCACGCATGCTTCCTGAAAATTGGCAGATTAATAGGGTCTGAACTAATTCAGACTAAGGTCACAGAGTTTAAGGGACAGTGTGATTCTGTGTTAACTCCTACCTAGCTGACACTCTCCTGCCCAAATTCTGTTGGCTTTATTAGGTAGGAACCCCTGTCAGCAGCAATGGATTAATTTTTGTAAGCCTTGCCCACCTGAGGTGAGGCAAGAAGTCTTTATAAGAGCCTTGTCTGGTGTTTTCATTAGTGCCAACTTCTCCTGTGTGTTCATCTGAGCACCAGAACAGTAGGACTGGGCAGGAGGACAGAGGGAATGTCTGTCCTCTGTGTCTGCTGAAGAGGTGGTTGGAGCAGATGCCAAGGGATGAGTCTCCTAAAGAGCCTGGCAGAACAGAGGAGAAGAGCTGCTGCTGCTGCTGCAGGAATGGGGACAGGGCAACTTGGGGCTGTTGGATGGAGCTGTTTGCAGAGCAGAGCTCTCAGAGCTCAGCTTTGCCCGTGTGCCTCTGTCTGGAGAAGGTTTGTCTGTAGGGCCTGCAAGATAAGCAAAATGAGCAGCCTGTATATTTTCACTCAGGGCAGCTGAAGGTGAGAGCTTCTTTGTCAAATAACTGGGGACATAAGAGAGAGAAACAGATTCTGACTCTCTGAGATTTCACTTGAAAAGGCAAAGCACACAGTTCCTGGCCGCAGTTCTTTGCCTTGATGTCAAGGCAATGCAGGTTCCCTTGACCTCAATTTGAATTTACTTTCCATGTTGGTTTTGTTTTTCTTAAGCAGGAAAGACATTTAAAGTCTCCAAACCATTAGCTAGAAAGACTCAAAACCACAAAGATGACTAGATACATCTTTTAAAAACTGATTAGTGAGTAAAAGAAATAAGACTTTTTTTTTTTCTCCAATCAGGTTCCAGCTTCTGCATCTTGGGAATCTTCATTATTATTTTTGACTTGTTAAAGGTATAAATGTTGTTTTAGTTCTAGCTTTCTTGTATTGAGGACCATTTAGTCTGTTTTTAGCTCTCTTTCTCTAAGGCACTTGGCATTGCTGTTTCACAGTTTATCAGAGGTTTCAACCCGTGATGCTTTTTCACTTACCAGAATCTGCTTTTCTTTTCAGTTTTGTTTTAATTCACTGGGGCTTCATCAGAACAGAGTCATACTTGCTTGCAAAATAGTTAGGAAATCAGCTGAAAGACCTCTGTCCCAAAAACATTTGGAGGCATGTAGGATTATGAGTTCTTTGATAGGAGAATCCGGGGTCCAAGCATGTTTTAGAGGCCAGGAGAAGGTGACTGGGAAGTTGAGATGCACAGCAGGGGTGTAGGCAATCATGTTTTGATTTATAAATAATCTTCTAAAACCTTTGCATTTTTGGTAAGTCATACACATGGAATAGTAACTTAGAACTTTTCCATTGAATTCCACAAATTTTTGTGAATTTAAACTAGCTGAAGACATGGTTCAATGACTGGAAAGTAAAATTGAGCTCATTTAGCTGCTGCAAATAGCTCTTGTATACTCACTTGTTGCATTAGCTACTTGGGGGTTTTGTGTTATTGTCTATTGTTTGGAGGGCTTGTTTGTTTGTTTGTTTGTTTTGACTATGAGTTCTCAAAAATATTTCATTCAAGTTATACCAGACATAAAGTTCAGTGCTCAGCTTATGATAGTTGAGTGGGATATGTTTAGGGATAGACAGCATCCTCCTGAAAACCTTTCTGGTCCAATTGTGTATGAAATTTATGGCATCTTATTTGGTTAAAAGTCCTGACAGTGCAAGTGCTACCATGACATTCTGCAATTGCACTTTTCTTAGGGTAGCAGATGTCCTCAGCGTCCTGGGGCTTGGCTGCTTGCATGTGCTGTCCCCACACGGGAAAAGGGATAATGCATTCTAATCCTCAAGCTGTGGATTTAGAGCAGAAGGTAAAGCAACCTGGAGATTGCTCTTACTTAAGGCAGTGACTCTGTTACAAGTAAATGTTCTCAACAAATACAGCATATCTCACACTTTATCCAGGGCAGTTGTTTAGCAGGGAAAAGGCCTCTAGAGCATTCTGCTGCTAACATGGGAAGCATCTGCAGAAATTCAAGATTATGAGCAACCTATTGCAAAGGTTGTTATCAGTGTGACCTAACCAGAGGGATTTCTTTAATACTTGATGACAGAATCAATAAGACAAGCAATGGTTTTCTTCCCCTAGGAAGATACACAGTTGCTCCATGGCATGGCAGCAGCTCTTCAGTGGAATGAGCACAGCATTCAAGATCCATCAACTATTTCAGTGGTTGTTCAAGAACCTTTTATTAGTATTTTGCCTAATATAGGGCAAAATCATAACTTTACTGCCTTATAATATGAAAAAATAGTGCTGCTTGGGTGTTTAGAAAGTTGCTGTAGTAAAAATACAGAACAAATCAGCAAATAGAAGTTTGATGGTTGAAGCAGTATGTCAGAAACCATTTGAATTTTGTCTTTGCTACATGACAGAATTGTCTATGACATGAGGCACATCCAGTTTTATAAATTTTTAGCTGCTGGGTAGCCCATGGAACTCTTCATTTCCAGCCACACAGAAGCCATCATTTCTTGTAGTTTCTTGTATTGCTTTGGATTTCTCCAGGTAGAGCTGTTGTTATTGTTATTAATCAGAACCTTATTTTTTGTTTTCTATGTTTCAGTTTGTGACATGATGGTGCTTAGCACCACATGAGCATAAAACAACAAAATTCTTGTATCATAAGGGAACTTATGATCTGAATCAATGAAGGATAAGCTGATGTTCCCAGAAAAGGAAGTATCAGGATTTGGAGCAACCAATACCAGTCAGTGCCAGCTGCGAGAGTCTGGGCACGTCAGTGCCTGTTCACTTCAGAATTTCCTTTACTCATCACTACAAAGAAGAGTTTTGAGGTGGGTTTAAAGAAGGATCATATATTAGTTCCAAAGGAGCTTTTCCCATGCCTGAATTAAAGCTCAGGAAGGAACGTGTCTCTGTGTTAATAAAGGCAGAAGGAAAGAGATGGAAGTGGGCTGACACTGACTTGGAGAAACAGAATGGCACCAAGTAAGATTTCTTCAATGAAAATGGTTTTTGCCTATTTAGGAGTAAATAATTATAATGGTTTATCATTACTCCTTTTCATATTCTAAGTGATTATATTTTCAGTACATAACACAGAAATATTACTTCCTCTGCCTTACCTACATGAGGGAAAAAAAGATCCTGGGAATTTGTGGGAGTGTGACAGAGTCAATCTGCCAGTCTTCCCCATATTTATATTTCAGGCATCCCGCCATCAGAACACCTCCATGAGCTTGGTTGGGGAAAATGCATTAGCAATATCAGTCATGGCAATAAAAAAGGAGTGTCTCTCAGATTCAGGATTCAAGCAGCAGGACCTGCTCATGATCAGTATTTTTGAGCTAATTTTAGCTTTTGATCCTCCAAGGATTTTCCAGACCTGGGGTTTTTTTTGTAAACACTCTTATTCCTAAATTCTGGTCTCCAAAATCTCCCAAGCATGTCGGCTGTTGTAAAGCTGCTTACTTTTTGTCCACAAGCAATATTGTGAAACAACTGGAGAACTCTGCAGGCTGTTTAACTCAGTGCTACCTTTCCCTCATGCGTGCATGGGTGTGTGTATTCCAAGGACGTTGCTCTGAGCAGTCTGAGGATTGCTTGATAGAGGTCCTTTATCTCTTGCATTACAGTTCTAGATGTTATCACATTCAAAACATATTTGAACTTTTTGGTAAACATTCAGCATCTCTTTGAAGCATGAAAACATATCATGGTCCTGTTCCATAAGAGCTGGCAACAGTGGTTTTAGCTGCCTGGGGGCAAATTCATGTGGGAACACTGATGCCTTTGGAATACTCTCCTTCATTTCAGCCATGGAAAAGGGCCTGCTAAACTCTATCCTTGGAGAATATAATTAATAAAATCCTATAAAGAAATTCAGTAACAGATATTCCAATAGTCATGTGGAGAGTTGTAACTATGGTGGTGCACTGAAAGGTAAAGGCTATACTATTAAATCAGGTGGGTGACTTCTTTTTCCATTTAAAAGTGTCAGAAATGTGAACAACTGACAAAACATTTCCAGTGCCTTGATTCTTAAATGTTCAGCTCTGAGGTTTCCCCACCATCAGCATCAGGTTCCGTGGTTATGAAGTGAGGTGACATACAAGACCTCAGCAAAATCTGAACACCAGACTTGACTGGAAGCAGAGAACATCACCCTTTTCCACATGGCGGTCTTTTTCGGGGACACCCTTAAAACAGAATTTGTGAGTCTCATCTACCCCCAGACTGACTGGTTGACTGATTGATTGATCAACTCCATGTTTATGAAAAAGGATCAAAATGGCAAAAAATGGCTTTCAATTAATACCATTCTAAATTTTATCTTTGTTGATTTTCAGTGGCAGGACTGAAAGCAGAGTTTGAGTGATAGGAGTTCATTATCCTGTCTCTGCAGCTACTTGCAGCAAAAGAGCAACATTTTTTCCTCTCCTGTGTTCAAGTTGTGACTCACAGCTCCGCAGCTAAGTGGGGCATACACTGCTAGAACTAGGCTATGAAATTACTTGCAAGCCTGACATTTACAAAGCAATGTCACTGAATGATCTTGTGCCAACTTGTGTCTTGGGGTGCATCAAGCACAACACATCACCAGCTGGTTGGAGGAGGTGACTGTCCTGCTCTACTTTGCACTGGTGCAGCCTCACCTCAAGCAGTGTGTGCAGTTTGGGCACCACAATACAAGAAAGATATAAAGGTGTTAGAGTGTCCAAAGGAGAGCTAGAAATAGGGTGAAGGCTCTAGAGGGGAAGCCTTATGAGGAGTGGCTGAGGTCACTTGGTCTGTTCAGGCTGGAAGAGACTGAGGGCAGAACTCTGTGGTGGAGCCACATATTGGTAGACTGGGTCTGTCTCTTTCTTCCAATGTCCAGAAGGAAGAAAAAGAAAAAATTATCTCTGCTCCAGATTCACTTACCAACCATCCCAGGGCCATAAAGTATTATTGTGATTGTCCTTGGACTACTCTTCATAGCTTTATTACCACCCATATGGAAGAGAAATAATGGGTTATACTCCAAGGGCCCTTGGACTAAGAAGTTTCCTAGCAATGTCCTTAAACCCCAGGCCCCAAGGAGACAGCAGGCACTAAGAGGAGTGTCTGTCTGGCGTGTAGGACCCTCTGTTCCCCTCAGAAGGGAGTCACCTACAACTATAACTCATCTTTACTTCCTTGTGGAGGTGGTCTTGATACAAAGGGCAGGCCTTTCTGGCCTTCACAACACATCTGGTGTAGCTGGACCATCATCCACTCAGTGGCCTTCCACATCCAGAGCCTCATTCCTGTTGTACAGAGGCATCGAGGAAGCAAGGAAAGGCGAGGGGCTTCTCCTGCCACCTGTGACCTGTGAACACCAGCCCACAGTGACTCTATTTGCCAGCAGTTTTCTTGGGAGGTTCTTCTTGACTTGCAGTTCCTTTACCCTTATGACTAAGATGTTTTCATTCCAAGCTGTAACTGGGGATTTGAGCCACAGAGTTAAAGTTCTTTCAGTGCTGTCTTTTATGTGGTTGGTCAATGTACAGCAGATGACATAAAATGAAGAATGATTTCCTGGTGAGGACACTCAGACAGGACTTTTACCCCTGAAATTATCGTAGTGAACTCACTCTGATGAACTTGCTGATCACTGGACTGACCTGGATCTCAAGAAGGAAAATATGGACAGCAAGGGACTGAATACATAGAAAAGCTCTCTGATGACAGTGGTAGTGGAAAGAATGTTAGCATATAAGGCACGAGAAAAAGACAAAAATACCCCTGTGGTTAAGGATGCAGGATGTAAGTTTTTAAAGTTACATAACTTAGTTTATTTTGGAGTTTAGGCCTCTCAATTTAAGTTTAATCTTCTGACAAACTTTGCATTATTTGCAACCTATTTTGCAAACAGATCTGCAAATCTAGGTCTCTGATTGGAGGCAAGAAAAAAAACCTCTCATCTCTTTTCCAAGGTACCTGCCTTTGGAATAACATACAGATGAAGAAACCTACCTGCCCAGCAGGTGAGCTAGGAAGGAGAGTCTGGGAACCACTAGCAGGTGTATAGCAGGATGAGAACTAAAGTATAATCTTTCTAGGCTCAGTATTCTTAATTTTATCCCTGGATTTGCATGCCTGCAAGCTAGATGGATCTGCCAGGATCAGACAGTCTGCAGGCCTGAGTTTCATTCATCAGGTGGCTCTCTCCCAGTCCGAAATTCTTCCTTGGAAGGCAAGAATCCATACTCCAAGTGCCATCAGTTCACACCAGATTTAGATGCTTATGCACGCTTTTGCTAAATCCTGTTAGCTGTCGGAGTTGGACTCTGAAAAACCAGGTGAGGAGTAAAGGGTGTGGGAACTTGCTGTTGTGCTTCAGTCCCAAACAGCATAGGAAAGTTTTGGATGTATGCAAAGCAGTTAACTTCTGAATTTAACCTTTGTGTAATAAACTCAAGAGTCTCAGGCACAGATGAGCCTACATCAACATCAAAATAGGAGCTGTAATCTGCACTGTGGTAGTTACTGTCACAACGGGAGGGGCAGCACAGAACAAAGGGAATTTGAGAGCTGGCACAGATGGGTTTCCCTACAGTGTCTGCCCAGACAGAGCCAGGAGAGTGAGATCTGAAAACCCTGCTGGATTTTCTCTGAAGTCCATATGTTACTTGAAAGGGCATTAGAAAGACACACCTGTTCCTAGCTGGAGAACTTGCTAAAACGCCTTAAGACTACACATGGCAATCTGTGCCCGGCCCATATGTTGGCAGATGCAGCTTTAAGTTCACGGGGGGAAATGAGGTTGTTGGGATGGGAGAGTTTGTTCGTCCAGCAAAATGTTGAAAGTTGCATTTGTTCTGTCCAGCACATTTTTCCATTGCTTTCTATGGACTAAATGCAATTTGTAATCAGTGTACCATTTCACTGCTTCCTCTTTTTGCTGTGCACAGCAGCAGCAGTTACTTGTGGTATGGGACTTACAGGGGTTACTGGGAGGCAATCACTGATGGAAGACTGAAGAGAAACTGAGTCAACACCTCAGGGGAAAGTACAGTTCAGCTGGGTGCTGACATATGTGCACTGTCACTAACAAAGCAGCTTGCCATGTCCAGCCCCAAGCAGGCCTGGAAGGTGTAAAGACTGAGCAAAACACAGCCCCTCTGAGCTCACAGCTCTGGCCATGGCTACAAAAGCAGGTTCTTCTCCCAGATGTCTTCTCCTTTTCCTGCTTGTCCAGATTGGCCCTTTGGCACTACAGAAGAAATCAGCCTTAGCTACAGTATTAAGGCTGAGTGTAAAGTCTGGAAAGCATTAATTGACTTAGAGCCATTAAGCCTCGCCCTGTCTCACATCCTCAGAGCCAATCAAAGTTGCAGCATTGCTGTGGCAAAGAGAGGGTGCTGTTCAATCCAGACCTGGGTTGCAGGAGTAACCTTTGTGCCCAGAACACAGACAAAGTTTGGGAGTTAGTACACTGAAGGAAGTGAGCGATGGAAAGGGAGGCAGGCTTTCAAAGGAAGTGAGTGGTGGGGTGGTAAAACTCAAGCAGAGCAAGTATGTGATATCCAGAAGGGAAGAGGACACTTATTGGATCCACATGTCACAACAAAGAGCAATAGAAAGAAATCTGCTTAAATGTGGGCATTAGGGAGATCCAGCATGTCTTTCACACAGATCCTCAGCCCCCTGAAGCAGGAATTCAGCTCCCTCTCTCCAGGAGCTCCCTCTGAATGCTCTGAAGCCTTCATATAATCCCCTAGCCCGAAGCCTCTGCCAGTGTGTTCTGAAGACTACAGGCCACTTCAGCTGGGGAAAGATAACTGATAACAGAATGTGACCTCACTTCTAGTCAGGATTTAGCTACTTCCTATGGTTGCTTCTCCTTGTTTTTTCCCTCTGGTTACTTTTACAGGGCTACACGTGGTCTTAGGAAATGGCTGGAGAGCATGATCCTGTTAGAAGCAGAGAAATCACCTTTTCTGTTCCATGGTTCAATTGCAGGCAGGAATTCCAGAGATCCCTCCTCTCACATTGGGTACAGTTGTATGTGAAGGATTCAGTGTCCTGTGGCAGAGTAACTTGCAGTTTTATAAGGTGATCTGACTTTCTGAGGAAGCTTCAGAACACTCATCCCCAATTTTCTGTGCTTAAGGAATGGTTTGTTTGTCTGCTTTGCAAAAGCAGTAACGACCTTGCAAGGCATGAGGCAGAAAAGAGCTGAGACTCTGTTCTCCCTGTGGAGCTTTCTCAGAAAATGTTACCTGACTCACTTTGCTGATACTTCGTGGATCAGTGGCCAAATTATTAGGTTATGTTAATAAAAAATACATCCCAAAGAATACTTTGTTTTACAAGGCCCTGCACATCTCTCCGCCTCATTGCAGATGCCACAGGAAACCAGTTAGCTCTATTTGAAGCTACTGAAAAGTACCACAAAGGAAAAGACTGCAGTTTTGGAAGTTGCTTCTATTATTCTGGAGCAATCAGAATAGCACAATTTCTTCAAGTGCTGCTCAATTTTGAACTCAGAAGCATTTATGTAACTTGAAATGTCATTGTTCTTAATATCATTTTCACCAAGAAAAATTACTGCAAATGAAAGTGTTCATAGGTACAGCTAGTTAAAAAACCTTTGAGAAATCTGAGCGGGCAGGTAATTTTTAAAAAGCAATTTTTTAAAAAGTTGGTTTTGAATAAGCTATAGTGTTTCAATTAATAACTCCATAGGAACTACACAACGTTAGAGTTCTGTATATTTTCTGCAGAATAATGAGATTTTTCCTGTTTCTGAAACAGTAGCTGAGCAATAGCTATTCCACAGTTCTGCAGTACTAACACATAGTAGTGAAGGAAGGAGGGACAGGGAAGTGTATGCAGAGAATCCTATGATCCCAGGCAGTGTGGTAAACTCTCACACTGGACACAAGCCAGAAGGATGTGGAAGCCATGAGCTTCATTCCTCCATGGATTATTAGTTTCTGACAGTGTTAATAGTGAGTTGTAATCTCTAAAGAGTGTTTGCAGAAGAGGTGGTCTGATCAATGTGCTGGATTAAATTTTAAATAAATTTTATCACCTCTCTCTCATTGTTTGAGTAGGGCAATTTGGGAAATTATGTCCCTCTGCTTCACACAGGTATTTTTACCTCTTCTTTAAAACAGATCAATTTGACAGCTTCAGAGGGGTATAAAAAGAAATGTTTTAAGGCCTTGACCAGAAGGAAACGATTTGCACACCACTACAGGACATGATTTTTATATTTCCTGGTAAAGATTTGTGCTTTGTTAAGACATGGACATGAGTAGCAGTGCCCCTTTGGATGAATACAGCAAAACCCCTAACTCTTTCTGGGTTATTTCTGCTGGGTCTGATCATTGTGTTCAAAGCTCATTGTTGCCTGATCCTATGGAGAGTAGAGCAGACTGGAAAGATGCTCTTGAGCTGTAGGTGATGGAAAAGCCATCTCTATAATGGGTGGTGATGGGAGCCTTTCCTTGTTCAATTTAGTTAAAATCAGGCACAGATCTTTCCTGAGATGTGGGGTACGGTTTTGGTTTCTCTGCCTTCCAAGGAAGAACACACAAGAAGTCTCATGGCAACTAGGACCAGCTGCTGGAGTCATGAATTTTTATGAAGGGATTTCTGGCAACCACATTAAACAGTGCCTTTAGCCGACTTGTTGGCTCTCTGAACTAATTTTTATATCATCAGCACTGCAGATGGGTGGTTTGTTGCAGCACTGGCTGACAGTTAAAGTTAGGAGCTCCTACAACAAAAGACTCTTCTACTTGTCAATGTTTTCAAGTTTGCAGTTTCTCTTCCACTCAGAGTGACAGTAGTACATAGAACTATTGAAGGGAGACGAGGAGAGAATATTCTTTCACCCCCCAGGACCCAGTTGTTAAATCAGTTTTAACACCAGTTTAACTTCTTTACATCTTACTACTGGTTCTAGCTTATAAGAGATTGGAATTCTTCACACCTGTGGCTTCTTTGAAATGGCCTCTGGAAATAACAAAAGTTCACCCTTCAGTGACTGGTATCTCAGTCCAAATTAGCCTATATTATGTCATTCAGCAATACTAGAAGAACAAGCTCTGTTTCCCTTTATATGCATCACCTGCAAGATTTCAAGACTGAGGATGGGAAAACTGTCAGTGTTGTAGCAGAGGACATGTGCAGGTAGATGAAAACAGAATCTCTTCTGTAGAGTGCAGGAGAGACCTGCTGGTAAACATTTCTGAAAAGAAATGCCATAGAAATCAAGCCAGTAGGTTTGTTTTATTATAGTCATTCTTCTCCATGATGTTCACTAAAATAGGAATTCTGTAATTTTCACCTCAAACTCCACGGCATTGAAGAATGTAAGTTCCTTCTTCAGCTTAACTAAAACTACCATGGTGCTTATTCACTGATGATATAACCACCACCCCACTTCGCCAGCATTGTTTTTATTTCAAGAGCTTGTGTCCTACTGGTGCTCTGCAGCTCATTTGATGCTGCGAAGTGTGGTGGTTGCATTTGTAAAGGATGCTCATGAACGTTCTGCTAACTGTTAAAAACTGGCTCAGGAGGTGGTTTTCATTTCTTGTTCTGTATTTGAAAGCACACCAAACTCTGTGCGCATATGACGGCCCTTACTTTGGAATTGTAGTCTGACAACTACATAGAAATAACCTGGTTTTGCACTGAAAGGCTTTTCCTGCAGAAAACTGAAAAAGGGAAACATGCACAGAAGGGAAATGATGCACACAGAGCTACAGAAAGCATCGTGACCAGGGAGAGAACTTCCCGCCTTGCTCTGGTTCATCGGCAGGCATTGGCAACACTGTTTCCACGGTTTCATGAAACATCCTTTCCTGTGACCATGTTTCCTCACACACACACACCATGTGGTTGTGGTTTTCTGCAGTTCTGTTTCAATACCTTCTGCAGGGTGGACAAAGCTTGTGAGGTTTATAAAACTGCAATCTGTAACATGCTCTTGGAAAACAGCATGTAATCATCTACCTGCCTGTGCTCTTGACGCTGCTCAGTATAGGCTTGGGCTTTTTCTGTGTGGCTGACCCAAAGAGTTTTAGCAGATTTTCACGCACATGGATTTCACACTGTTCCTTGCTGGTATTCCTCCTGTTGGATTACAGCACGGCTATACGGAGCCTAAACTGCAGTAAAACGGTTTAGTGAAAACTGTACATAGTGATCTCTGATTTCCTCTTAGGAACTACAATCCTCCTTAATTCTTTCCTGCATCCTGGAGTTTGGTTGTTACTTTCGTGGTTGGACTTCTCTTTCAGCCAGTCCCCCCTGTTTATCCAAATGCCCTCTCTCCTTCGCTTTTTGGAAGCATAATATTTGAGGGCATTTCTTATGCAGTGGAAACCTCCTTAGAGCCTTGTGCTGCCTTAGTCAGAACACTTTTAAGGATAACCTCTAATCTGTGTGAGTAATTGAAGGCCCACATGTCCCAAGGGAAGGAAACCTTGGAAATGGGAGCCAGAGTCGAGTGTTCAGCAAATAACAAAACCCTTTTGGCTTTGTTCACATCAAACATTTGTGTTTGCCAAGAGAGGCAGAAACTTCTGCGTGACTATTTAGAATGCCACCTGCTCATTTAGCATTATGAATTGCATCTAAGCCTACTCTTAAATTAATCCTGTCCTCAAAGAACGGTTAGTAATTTTGCAGGAGGAAATACTCTCTTACAGAGATTATCCTCGGCAATCTGCACATATTTCTCAACTTCTTATTTCTCCCCTATGCTGGAAAAGGGAAAGTATAGACCAGGCTCTAGATCAATGCAGTAAGTAATGCTTATTCTTCATAAATAGAGAGCTGTGCTGACATATAATTGATTATTTGACTGATGGGTAAAAAATCAATGTTGTATTAAACCTCTCCAGCTGGAATCAAATGAAAATTGGTTGGCGAAAATATTTTGTTTACTTTAAAATATGAAACAGAAATTGCTTTAAAAAATAAAAAAAATCTTTTTCCTACATGATCCAAAAATACCAGAGCAGATGTGTTTTGCCAACTGCACGTTCCTATGCCTGAAACAAGGCCTAGTGCATAGGTTGTGAGGAGGGTGAAGTGGATAACACCTCGAACCTCTGCCTCCCAATTCTCATGAACAATTGATAAATGAGCTGGAATACCTTGATGTAAAAATAGGGTTATTTTTATGTGCTTTTTTGAGCCTTAAATATATATTTTGGTCTTTTACACAGGCTTCTTCCAATAACCATGAAACTTAGGTAAAACCAAATGAAGGAAATGTTAGATTTTCTGCTTTATAAAACTTCTTTCAATGCAAGGAAGCAAAAATTTTCAAGCTGGAACTTTTCTGATAAAATCCTTGGGGCTGGGAAATTGAACTGAATTGCTGAAATATGGAAGGACAATTCTAGCTTTTGTTGCATTATTAAAGGTGAGTGCAATGTTATCCCAGAACCCCAGCAAACTGGAAAATGTGGCACTGATTTCTGGAGGCTTGTTTTCATATGCTTTCATAAATGTTTTATGCATTTAACTATGGTTGTGTTTCTAAATTCTGACACTGTGGCTGTGTTATTGTATTGTATTGTATTGTACAAGAAAGAGGTAGGAATTGATTAAAAAAACCAACATAATTAGATTCAGAGCCTCTCTTGTTTTAAAATTAGTCTTCTGATGAATTTGCCTTTTGTGCAGTGATGTTCATCCCAACACTGAAGTCAGAGGTGATGAGACACATCTTACTTGGCTGAGGTTCTGCTCTGATAAAGTAGCACAGCTCTGCTAAGTAGAGATGACAACAAAGCAATAATATTTAAACACTACTGTAAATCTGAAGAAGAAATGGCAGTCTTTAGTGTAAATGTCCTTCCCTTCAGCCTGTGTCCTACATACCTGTATTGATGGTCTCCATTTGAAGTACTGTGTAAATGTTTAGTGAGACTCTCTCTCAGGTCAGCTCTTATTAAAGTTGAGTGTGTGCAGAACAGCTTGCGGAATCTGAATCTTGGTTTCTGGCACAGTGCCCTTCCTTTCTATTATGCCAGAAGAGGGGGGGAAAGCAAACAGGGAAAACTAGTGAACTGACAGCAGAGAGCTGCAACCTATCATGGGTGTAAAAGCATTCTAAACCATATTGAGACAAGAGCTGAAGCAGTCACTATTTATTCTGTTTCAAGAATGGCTGTTTTGGAGCCATTTCTGTTACATGAAATAACACGTGAACAGCTTTCAAATGACTGTTGCTTGCTTAATAGAATGAAACACTGAAGCTTCAAATGGTGTCAGTGAAGCTGCTCAGCCTGTGTTGTTTCCTTCCACACTTTTGCTGCCCATCAGAAGTATTGACTCAATGCAAGTCTTTGCAGTCACTGAGAATAACAGCCGAAAAAGCATCACTAATAACAGTTTCTGACTTCTCCCCCACCACTGCAGGGGTTTTTTTAGCAAAGGAAAGTCTGAGCAGATTTGTGCGGGACGAGATGCTTACCCAGACAGATCCACAGCCAGTGTTTCTTCCTGTAGCTGCAGAAGGTTCAGTTTTGCTTAGCTTTTGTTTTCTGCCTTGGATGTCCTACCTGCTGGACAGTGACCCTTGCAGTCTATGAGCTCAGGAACTGCAGTTCCCAGCTTTCTGGGAGATAGACACAATGCTAAAAAAAGGGGCTGGAAGGCTGAGTGCCAGCCATTTTTCTTGCTTTGGGGGTAGTAGCTGCTCTGTTGGGGGCAGGGGGGTGGCTCCAGGAAGGTTTTATTCTTCAGAGCTTTGTAATCCCCCTCTTCACTGCAAGCTGGAAGGGACAGCTGGGGACACAGCAGGCAACCTTTCAATTAAGTGGAAAGAGTAGGAAATTTTCCACTGACAGATTTTTCCCCTCTTGACCAGACAAATTCACAAAACTGAACACTGTTATTTAAAAAAAGAAAAAAAAAAAAGGTAGTTCTTGCAAAAACAAGCTGATAACCTTCTTCTGGGGAGAGAATTGAAAAAGATTTGAGCTTCTTCTAGTTAGTTAATTCTGAATATTAAGAAGTGGGGATTTTTTTCCAAGCCAACCTTTTTTTTTCACATTTAAGTAAGATCATAGATAACACTAAATCTCAAATTTGAAATTTACACATTTAAAAACTATATAAATAAAAATTTCAGTCTGAAATACGTTCATGATTGTTAGCTCACGAACATGAGGTTTTTGGGGCGATTTCAAACTTATGGTCTGATTTGGGAGGGATTTTCAACATCTTACAAATACTTGGGGAATACAAAAGCCATTCCCCACACAGCTGCTGGATGCTGTGATGAGAGTTTGGAAAATATGGATTCATTCCCTGAACTTGACAGAGGTTACCCACCAAATTCCTTTCACTTAGACTGTCAAATTGCTTTCATTAGGAACATATCTTCCTTTTTCTGCACTGACCAGCAACTGAACTAACACCTTAAATGTAATAAAGTCTTAATTTTCTTTGTTTTTCTTCAACATCTTTTTTGTCGAAGTGTAAGAACCTATTTTGCAGCACATAAGGGTGAAAAACATCCCAGCTTCCTTCACCAAATAGCATGCCCAGGGAAATGTGTGAGCATACTTTATCCATACTTCAAAACAAAAGCTGTGGTTTACGAAGTCTTTAATCCTTTGTGCACTGGTTGTGGGTAGAGATGATTGAACTGTAGCCAAAGATTTTGAGAGGGCACTGCTAAGTTTATTAAACATCTGGGAGGCAGACCAGGTTTCCTGCAAGTCATTTGGTACAGAAGCTTCTTACCCTAACCAGGGCTTTGAAATTTGCAATTACAGTTCCTAAGAGACGTGGCTGTTGCAAGTTGAAAGGATTCATTTCCTCCATGACTTACTGTGACATGGCTGGGATGGCTGGAAGTGACAGAAGAGAATGTCTTTCAAACTAATAGATCATCCATAATAGCAGAGTCCCAGACTGGCTACATGCCAGGCAGCCACACAAGAGAAACAAACCCAGTGCCAGCAAAAACTTAAAGCAAACATAGTGGGATCCGTTTGATAATCCATTGAAATGGACACTATTTCGTCCTCATGACACTTGCAGCACCAGACTCTGCATGCCAAAGGCAGTTCAGAGCCCTACAGTTCCAGAGCAGTTCAGGGAGGGTTTATGAACATTCCAAAATTCACAGAAAGATTGGTTTTGGCTATGGGAGAAGGCGGTTTATTTGTTTTAGTTTGGGGTTTGGATTTTGAGGGATGGGGGATGGGTTTTGTTTTGAGAGGTTTTTTCTGCAGACATCCTTTTTTTCCTCTTTGCTCTTTCCTGTTATTTTCCTAAACCAGTGGTCTGTTTCTTATAGCCCAGACCCCAATACTGCAGTGAGGGAAAGATGTTCGAAGCTTCACCGGCCGGAGATCAGGCCTGGAATAGCAAAGTGTGGCTGCTCATCCATGCAGGTAATCTGCTGCACTCCTCCAGCAAGCCTTTCCCAGTCCCCAGGATGGCAAAGTTTAGTGCAAAGGGGTTTTTTCTTTTGGCTGCCTGTGAGAGTGTAGTGAGCCTGCAGGACATTATTATTCACACCCTTGAACCTGTGTCAGATTGTTAATGTCTTAATGTTTATTCAAGGGTCAGAGACTGCTGGCAGGTGTCACAGTAAATGGGAGGCTGTCAATAAGCAAATGACTTGCCATTCACAGTGTGATTGCTGTCAGCATGTGACAGGATGTCAGACGGAAAGAGGAGAGGATGGGGAGGCAGGAGAAACTGTAAATGTTTCCTCTTCTTGAGGAAGTGAGGGAGAAGCCTCCAGCAAGAGCCATCGTAAATCAATATTCAAACAGAAGTAAAGATCCCAACATCCCGCTTTGGGATAATGCTACTAGAGGAGGGGTTTAGGTCTTTTAAAGCTTCGGGCAGATGGCATTGACACATATGGAAATTTGCACTTCTCCATCAGGAAAGAAAACAGATTATATTTACTGGTACTCCTGTTTCTCCTGTATTTGTACTCTGTGTGTATAAAAAGAGACAAGGTCCTAAATGAGTGATTTTACCCATAATTAAAGACAGTGAATGTGCAAAGTATGTTATTTCTTCTAGATAATCTGCTTTTAGGCACGCTTCCCAGTCCATGAGGTTCTGACCTCCCAAGACACAGAGGACTTGGGCATCAGGATTCTGTTCTCAGTGTTAGGTGTTCACGTGCTGCATCATCTGCCTTTGAAAATGCCTCCATTTCTTCGTCTGTAAGACAAGGTGGCATATTTTTCAAATTTGCAAAGACTTATTAATTAAAATACTTCGGGGAAGTCTTATATAAATAAAAGGGAGACTTACTTATTTCACCCTAGACAGTTTATTCCTTTGGGACAATTAAATAGAGGCCATTGGTAATGCAAGTGATTGCAATGAAAAAGCAGCACCCTTTAGCAATAAAAACTGGGATTAAGCCATACTGAGTCAGGATCAACTTTCCCCCTCCTTTTCACACTGTCTTGTTGCTAACATGGAGGGCACAGAGAACATAACACAGTCTCTCCATCTTCTCAGCTCTGGTGCCCA
Source organism: Coloeus monedula (assembly GCF_965178545.1). NCBI lineage: Eukaryota > Metazoa > Chordata > Aves > Passeriformes > Corvidae > Coloeus > Coloeus monedula. The sequence continues at coordinate 18,298,387 of NC_138785.1, read as the reverse complement.
CTGTTCCGTAGGGGATCACTGAAGTGGAGGTCCAACTCAGCCCCTAAGGCTTGGGACAGATTTTGAAAATTGTGAGAAGATCTGTGACAATGATGCTGACAAATTCTCACATGTGCTCACAGGGCAGGCACAGAGTTTGTCTGAATTTGGGCAGTTCTTGCATTAAAGGCAAAACCTTCAAGGCAAATTAGAGGGAGCATATCCTTTCAATTTTCAAGACCCTCTCCAAGGCTTTGCACAGAAGGTTTTCCTCCAGTAGGTAACAGGAAGAAATAAGAAAGCTACAGTCAACACAGGAATATGAGCAATAACAGTAGGTTTTTGTCCACCACCTTTTCAGAAGAGCATAAATAATGTTTTCTGAATTTTGTTCTAGCCTGAAGCAGGCACTTGCCACCAACACTTTGAGCTCCAATTGCTTAAATTCTGACAAAGCTGTAAACAGAGTCAGCTGTAAACAGCTGTAATCAAAGTCTCATTACAACAGATCTGCTACAGGAACTACTGTATGCCTACTATTCAAGTGCCCTGAGTGCTTTTATGTTTCTTGATGTCCACACACAACCCCTGCACTGCCACACTACTGCACCCAAACACTGAAGGCTGTTGCTTGAATCCCCCTGTCAAATCACTGAAGTATGCACTTCATCTCAAACTTGAAGCCAAAGCAGAGTTTCGGTGATCTGCTGGACTGAATCCTCTAACCTACAGGTTTACAGTGTGAATTGAATTTGAAGCAGTTTTTTTGAAAATTCAGAGTGGTCAAGAGCTTTGGTATCTGGTTCTGCAATTAATTCAACAGATGTGTCAGATTCTGCAGGTGTCCCAGCGATTTCAGCAGGAGTGCTGTGAACAGGTTTAAAATGTATTGCCAGACTCTTGAATTTCAGACAATTGACTTCAGGTTCTAAATCCTTCCCTTCCATCCATTTGCACAAGAGTACTCTCTGTGTATGGAGCTCTTATGCTGAGTATTTTTGAAATGCCAAATATGTTGTGCACGTTTTAGGAACCATGACTTCTCTACAGTGACTTAAATACTACTTTTCATTTACTTTGCCTCGCATCTCATTTAAAACCACAGGCTAGTTTTGGCAACCATTAAGAGCTCTTAAATGGTTTGTAATCTGTTTTTAATATAATTCTAGTTCAAGTTCAAGCTGAATAAATATAGAGCTAAAATGAAACCTGATGTCTTTCTGCTTTATGCAGGGAATTGCTACAAACCACAGGGTAAGGGCTGATTTATTTGCACAGCAACAAGTACTAAAATGAAAAAAAAAAAAAAAAAAAAAGGGTATTGACTGTTTTCTCTTAATTATTATTCTTTGGTGACCTTTTGGAGTTACAGGAGGCAGAAAGCAGCTAGTTTAGCCAATTGTTTCACACTGCTCTGATGGAGAACTGTCCAGACAGTTGGTTGCTGAAACAAGAGAGAATGTTCTCTCTTTATGTTTAAAATTCACCGTCATTTAACTGTTTTACCATGCTTGCATGACTAGCAAACGATTGCTGGATAAACTGAGGGAAATGGTTTCTGATTTATCACTTGGAAATGATAAGTATTAGGCTGGGGCATGTAGCACAAGCCATGCTGCACAGGATCAGGATAAACCTGGAGATGGGGAGGGTGTAGGTTGTTTTATCAGTACACATATTTTCAACCAACGTAACAGAAGTTAGGCCACAACACAAGCTGCACAGAGTTAACAACTCTATTTTCACTATGCCCAAGCTTGGTAAGTTTTCTAAAGCTTCATTTCCTCCAGTTATCTGATACCATTAAATTTGCTTTCCCCCTACCCTCCATTCTTTATAACTTCTAATTCTTGTGTCTTAGAGAGATATGGAATAGTATGAATATGCTGATTTGACGCATATTAGCTCACTTATTGGTCACCAGAAAAGTAAACCGAAACATCTTGAAAAAATGCATTTTCATTCCATGAAAGTATTGAAATTTCAAAGCTCTCACCTCTTCAGCAGTTGATATTGGCATTGCTGTTAAACTTGTCTTTTCTGGAGTGGGTCTGAAAACCCAGGAGCCTGGTTACAGTTAGCAAGAATTGTAGTTTGTTAGCCATGGGATTTTCCATGTCTACTACACAGAAAAATACTCTTCTCGCCTAAAATACACTTTGTTTCGAAGTAACACATTCTGTTCTCACATGCTGATGTTTTAATGGAAATAATGGAGATAAGATGAGGCTGTGGATGAAATTCTCCACAACTCAAATACCAAGGCAAAGCAGAGGCAGACTGTTTTGCAGTCCAAGCCTGTAGCCTGTATTTCTGCCACAGTGGAGGGTCTCATGTTAAAGCCCAGCCTGGATGCTGGGTTTCATGCCAGCAGAGCCAGCCATGAGAACCAGCCCTGGATTTTAGGAGAACATTGCCTTCACAGAACTTGTTTAGCAAGAATTGGTTTAATCATACCCCACGTAGTTTTCTAGACTTTGTTTGTGCTTAATTCCCTTAATCTGCATTGCTGTTGTGAAGACTACCATATCAAAATGGGAAGAATAAACAAGCAAAACATCTGAGCAAGGCAGACCAGGCATGTTCTGCGCTTGAAACGTTGACTCACAACTGTAATTCTTTACCTCCTTCCAAATTTTGATCTCCTCTCAACTCTCGCCAAGTGATTCATAACCACCTGCACTACTGTGAGGAGGCCTGAGCAGCAGCCCACAGAGTCGCTCAGCACATCACTCGTCACTTCCCTGGGATAGTCGTCCCTGCCAGGGAGCCCACAGGCTGCCTTCGCTCTTGTCAGTCTGCACAAAAACAAACCAGGACAAATGTGCCTGTACTTGCAATTTCTTCAGTAAAATATTTCCCCTTTAATCAAAGATGTTGCCTGAGAACACAGGGGACAAGGGGAGGGAAAAGCAATGTTTGCCCTTGATTCTGAGAGGGGCAAAAAAAAAAAAGAGAGGGAAACCCCTTTATTGGATGAAGTCTAAATCTTTTTTCCAGTAGATTTCTTGTATGTACAGTAACAAGGGTTGTCTGATGAAGGGAATTGTAGGGGTAAACAGGAATCAAGAAAGCCACGTAGTTTACTGCATTGAGGAACCTGTCCCAGAGAGGAATTGGAGGAAGAACCACCACAGAGCAGAGCCTGAGGAAAAACGTAGCACCATCCTCTGACATATTCACCAAAATGGGAAAAGTACCAGGATATGTGTGCAAGTGCTGTGACCCCTGACTTGGTATTGTGTCATCTTCCTTCAGAAATAATCTTGCAATGTCATTTTGTTGTATTTCACATTATATGTGACATTGTCTGAAGGGACAGAGCAGGCTTTTGTGTGAATACAGAACCTGAAGACTTGCAAGTAATTTCTAGAATCCACAGTGAGACCACGTGCATGTTTAAGTCCTAATTCCAGAGAGAGAGTTGCGTGCACAAAGGTCCTTTGTGTCAGGGTTCCTTTTACTCTTAGTTACATTGCCAGCACAATTACTTTAAAATTCATTTCTACAAGTATTTCTTTCTAGATCCTCTATTTAAAGAAATGGGAAGGCAAGTAAGCAGGATTGTGTGATTCCCTCCAAAATCATCTTCACCACAGGATTCAAGCTCCTTCTATGCTTGAATGCAGAAATAGTAGCTAGAGGCACCTGTCTTTCAAGTTTTTAACTACCGGGGCAGTTTTTCTTCAATTAGTGAGAGATCTGATGCACGTAGTTAGCCCCTTGTAAAGTAAAGGCTCTGACCTGACTGCTGCCACTCCATAGGAAGACCTTGATTGGATTTGAGGGGTCAAAAAAGGAAATTGAGCATAGATCAGTAAATGTTAGAAGGGGGTGAAGAGCAGGGAAAGTTGGAGTATTGCTCCCTAAATCTGAGGTTCGATTACCCCTTGAACTGTGCGTATGCAGCTCCATTTCCCTCATGTCAGAAAGTTTAGAGGTACTGCAAAAAGGTTGGTGAAGGATAACAACGATTGTCCCAGATTTCGACCCTGTTCATAGAGTGACTGAGTAAACCTGGACTTTTCAGCCTGGGACAGTGCTGACTGAAAGTGCTGTGCAAGAAGTGATGAAAACTCAGAGTGCTCTGGAGAGTATAGAGCCAAAGTGTTTGTCACTTCATCCAAGAGCAATGGGGCACCAGATCCAAGCCAATAAACTGAGTTACAGAGAAAACGAAGAGCAGTGGGTGAGGAGTTGTAGTGGATCTGTGCAAGACCTTTTTGAAGATTATTGTGCATGAGCTGCAGGGGGAACTGGATGAGAACTGGGAAGAGAGAAGAAACAGCACCGGGCTGAGGAAATCCCCTGTGCTAGAAATACCACCTGGGAGACTCAGAGAAGGCATTGTGTGCGCGTGTGTCCCGTTCCTGCCCATCTCTAAGGATTCTCCTCCGACCGCTGCCAGCGGAATGGTGCCGGGCCAGTGGCACGCCAGCTGAGGCCATGGCCGAGCAGCACGGGCAGCACCTGCCCGCGGTGGCTCCGGGGCCGCGCTCCGCAGGCGGGGCGGGCTCACCGCGCTCCGCCTCTGCCGCGGCACCGGCGCTGCGGCGCGGGCGGGGCGGGACGGGACGGGAGCCGCGCTTCCCGGCGCTCCGCCTGCCGCCGGCACAGTCCCGTGGGGAGCCGAACTGGGCTGAGCTCTGCTGTCCTGTCCTGTGGATGATGCGTGCGTGAGAGCCATAAAGCAGCGTCTGGGGCCGGGAGCGCCTGCGGCCACTTCCAGGTACAGTCCGCGAGTCTGCGGTGCGTCTTGTCGGTCCATCCGTCCATCCATTTATCCATCTGCGTCTTCTTCTTGCCAGCCCCGGCAGGACGGTCTCGTTCCTCCTGGTGTTTCATCTCCTTCCTGGCTACCCAGTTCTCTACAGACAGAGCTGCTCATTTTTGGGAATCAGCATATTGGGGAAGGGAGAGAGACTTCAACCCAGCAGAAGAAGCACTTGGCGGTGCAGTGATTGGGTCCTTTTCCTTGTCCCCTTCCCTGTAGTAAGATAGAACAGGGTCCTAAAACTGCACGATGTAATTTTTTTCCGTGGCTATAATCCTTGGAGAAGCTTTCCCTGCTTTTCTTTAAGGCCATCAGCTCAACTGATTGCTGGTTTTCTTGGATGGCAGGGATAAAAAAAGCACCGATTTACCAGATTGTGTTTGTAGGGCTGAGTAAAATGGGTGTGTGGGCGGGATGTGTGTGTGTCTTTTGCTGGGTATCTGATGAGTGTTAACTCTGGTAAAACTCCAGGTTCCTGCGCTGTGCGAAGTAGCAGCAGTTCAGGGGTACGAGGAGAGTAAGGGCTGATAAATGACCCAAAATTAGCGTTAAATGACCCAAGACCAGCGTGTTGCTCATCGTGCTCAGTCCAGACTGTAAACTAAGGCAGCCCTAACAAGCAGTGCTTCCCAGTCTGCCTGTGTGTAAAGCTAAATAGAGCACAGAGGGGTGAGGAACTCTTTCAGGGGAGTTCCCCTGAACAGAGCAGAGCAGGGCTGACTCCTCTCAAAGGGCAAGAATGGCCTGAAAAATCAAAAGAGCCGGGAACAAAGAGGTGCTCTGTACCGCGGGCAGCTATGTCTAAGCGAGGAATGTTGAGGGGGTTGCTTTCAGTAAGATTACTGCCTTGGTGGGCTGAGATGATGTGCCATCTGTGGGAAATTGGGATTTGGGCAGGCAGGACTGGGTCGCTAGGCTGGCTCTTTATTTTGAAAGCTGAGAATAGCTTTTTGGGGTATGGCTTCCTCAGGCTTATCTTACAGCTTCCAAATGAGATGCCTTGGAGAGAAGCTGATAATCAGCTGAAAATCAATGCTAAATATACTCAAGACAAGTAGCTAACTGATGAGCTGTACTGGAGAGAACTGATAGGTGAGACCAAGCTCTGATTTTGGATAAGCAGTGGGGATATCACTTCTTTGAACAGCAGGACTGAAACAGGCCACTGTAGGATTTGTTAAATCGTTGTAAAAGAGGAAGGAAGTTATTGATTTAGCAGGGGTTAAGCTCACAGCTGTGCCAGACACTGAGTAAAAAGCTTTTTTTGTATGATGCGCTGAATCCATGTTGGTTTATATTCTGCATGGTTTCTTTCTGCTGAGGTTTTGGGGCACAGCACAGTGTGTTGTTGCCTGTGCTCCAGTTGTGTGGGTTATCTAAACAGCCCTTGGGGATTGCAGAGTCACGGCACCTGTTCATGGTCTGCGGAGTGAGCTGCTGTCACACTGTGTCAGAAGTGACAGGCACAGTTCAAGCCAGGAACAGCATCAGTGAAGGAACGTGAATGGGAAAAGCTGACAGCGTGGGGCTGTACTTTTGTAACTGGGTGGTTTAAAAGTGAGTTTTTCGTGGGGTGAAGGCAGGAAGGAGCTTTGTGTGGATCATATTGCCAGTCTGTGCTGTACATCACTGTAAGGGTCTGGGGTAATGACACGTACTGGGGCTGGTTGGGATAGATTGCCTGCATTTCAGAGGAGGAGGCAGAATTTGTGACTGCACATACTTAAGCATTTTTTCCAAATGTTAGTAAACACACAGGTGTACTCTGCAAGCACTGACAAGTGCCCTCTGCTTGGCATGGGTATGAGGGACTGAGCTACATCATCTAGGAAACACTGATAGAAAATGAGCTTGTAAACAAAACTTCCAGAGAGCATTTTGCAGCCACAGCAAGACAATACGTAATTTACAAACAGGAGGCAAAGACTCCAGCTGAAAGCTGTAGCTAATTTCTCCTCTGTTCTAGCTGCTGTAAGAAGTAGTATTAAAAAACTAAATCACTACAGTGAGGAACCTGAATGGGAGCATTTAGTATGGCTGTATTTCTAAATGGAATATGTGCAGGATCATGACAACAATCCAGCTCACTCTCCCTAGGCGGCTCCAGAATAGCACTGCATGACTCAGATCCATGCATTCTGACTATTTTGATTTGATTCATTAAAATGCATCTTCTTCCCGGAATAAAATGTTCCCCAGATCACCTGCTCCTCCCATGGGGTCGGGTACTCAGCTTGCTTCTTGTCACATCTGGAAATAGGGCCAGAAATACCAGGTAATACACCTGCAGAGAGGAGCCTGGGAGCTGTGAGGCGGCGTCATCCAGCACAGTGAGACAATTGGATTCATAAGGAGTAAGACAGAGGATAAATCAGCTTGAGTCAGATTGGGGAGTGGGGTATTCTCTGAGATAATTGCTCTCATTGATACAAGGCTAGGTGCTTTCTGCATGAATGTAGCATGCTGAACTGACAGTACTTGTCCATCAGGACTAGAGTTGACCCTCCCTTAAACATCCTGCAGGGATTCAGACACTATTAGGCCATGTTGGCAATGATCTTTTCACGGCCCAGCGTGGTGTACATTTGCTCAATACCATACCTACTGGGTGGTGACTTAATAGGTGTAATTGTTCCAGGGCAAGGAGCATTTGACCATCGATTGCAAAGCCCAAGGGTCCACCCTCAGTCGAGCACGGGAACTGCTGCTGGGTCTCAAAGGCTGACACAAACCAGCAGTGGCAGCGTGTGAGGGAAGGAGATTTCTGCTATGGCCCTGCCCAGACTGGGGAAAAAGCACTTTTCAGTCATTTTGGCTATAATGTGCTTCTCTTTGATTCCCCAAGGAATCAGTCAAGCTGATTGCAGACGACTGTTTTACAAGCCCTCTGTACCTCAGACCCAGCTCTGTTCTAGAAGCCACTGGCTGATACCCAGCCTAGATATAAATGAATGTGAGCCAAGTCTAACTGATGCAGATACGGAGTTGTACTTCCTTTCTTAACTGCCAAAGTGGAACCATCCATTTTTATCTTCAATCTAGGCATTGGGAAGTGGTTTTTTTGTTGTTGTGTTGGTGGTTTTTTAACTGAAGTATTTCTGTTGCAGAAAATGTAAATATACTACTTTCAACCTGCTGTATGTTGAAGTGTCAGTAAAAATTCTGTACTATTTATGGAAATATAAGGACTCAGCAACTGGGGAAAAAAAAGATTATATTAATTGTTTGCCTTGAAACCAGCATTTTTTCTGCATCATCTAAATGGCAAAGAGACATTTGGCAATGAGGTTTTAGGAAGAAACAGTTAAATGGAATTTAGTACTGTTATTTAACACCACTATAGCTTGCTGTTGTAAATTATAACTTGGCTGCCTATTATGATTACAAAAGGGAAAGGTGTTTTCTTTTGAAGTGTACTGTAGGTTGCACCAAAAGGCCAAGCATGGATATCTGCAAAGAGCAACAGTTTGGGGATTCAGATTTGATGAGGATTCAGATTTGAAGAAGGAACCATGTCAAGAGAGCTTCATGCTTAAGGCTAGTACTGTGCTCCTGGCAGTACTATATGATACACCTTCTGTACACCTTTTGAAAAAAGATCTTAGTGCTTAATGAAAGGAAATAACCCCATACTTATCCCTCTTTATACTGTCAAGCAGAGGAATGCAGTAATGAGAAACTGAGTGACTTCACTAAAGCCACGTGAGGAGCTTGTAGCAGAGTCAGAAGCAGATCCAAACTACCAGCTGCCAGGTCTAAGCACTGAAATAATGCTTTTTCTGTTGACTGTGGATGGATACATGACCAGCTCTTGATGAAGCTGGTTGTCACTCTGAAGTGGCCCAGACCCACACTTAGCTACTGACCATGCAGATAGAGAAGGTGGGTCTTTCGGCTTTGATCACCTGGGGTGGGTGAGGATTACATCCCTGTCACATCCCAGGGTTCACATCCCTGCCACATAGAATGGATCACGCTCCCCAAGGTTAGCGAAAGTCTGATACCACAATGATACTCTTCTGGTGATAGTGTAGAGGAAACTTCTCCCATCTCTGTTGAAAACATCAAATTTCAGTTTCGTCACTCTGGAGTACGCAGGAGGCACAAAGCATGCTACAGAAATGATGCAGAGTGCAGAACTCTGTAGATACAGAGCTACAGGACTCATGTCAGAGTTCTGATTCATGGTGGGGGTAGCATAGCATGGATGGCATCACAGGCCTCATCTGTCCACCCCACCCCACGCCCCATTCCTGGACATCTCAGCCGCCCTGAATCAGCTGCTGAATCACTCGTTTTACAGTGGGATGTTTTGGGTAAAACATCGCCGCTGTTCACTTGCCTTCAAACTCCTGAGCTCAGAACTACAGCAATCCATCAGCTGATTGAGGAGCAGCATCCTGGCTGCCACTCAGCAGTGTGGGAGCTGGGATGGTGAACTGCTCCAGGCTGTGGAGCTCTGCATCTTGCTGGTGGATGGCAGCCCTGACAAACCAGTCTGCAGCTGGCTGAGTAGAGAGGTGGGAATTTAGTCTTTTAAGGCTGTAATATTTAAGTACAAATAGAGCAAATGGCAAAACCGTTCTGTGCTTCACTGGGTGCAATAAGTGGAATGCTTTGTGCTTCTAAAATCCCCATCTGCTTCAGTAATGTAAAGAAGTGTAGGGCTTTAGTAGCATTCTTGTGTTTTCTTTGCATTTAATACACTTCTGCTCTTATGCCAAAGCTATCAATTTTGCCATCAGCAGTTGCAGCCAAATTATTAACACTTTGCACTGGCCAGCCAGTAGATTGTCTGCCTTTCCTGATGGTGTTTGATTTGGGACAAAATTTAACACACAGGACTGAGGCTTGTGCATTAGTTTGATTTTAAACAAAGTGCTTGGAGGACAGTCCAAATTTATGAATTTTTCTGACACAAATGGATTCTGCAGTGACGGGAAGGAGAAGTTGTTTCTTAATATGATCCCTGTATTGGTTTCCTTGCTTTCAGTCTAGCTGCCTGCTCATAAATTTTGGTAGAAGAGAGTAGCTGTATGTGTTGTCTGTTGTTTAAGATGGGAGATATTTCATTGAATCCTTTGGCTGGCCTGAGACTCTTGTGCCTCTTTTTCCATTTCATTCGTTCTGTAAATCCCTCAAGTTTTGCAGGAGTCACTATGGAGTATGCAATGTACTGAACTTTTCTAGAATCTCTTGTGCCTTCTGACATTTAATTACTGCTGTGCTAATCCATCATGTCACTTATAATATATACTTATCCTGTTTATTCATGTTTTAAACTTCTCTTCTTAAACTGGGATTACCAAAATATGTACAAGGTTAAAAAACCCCACACTTTTATGAGAAAATACTTATTTTGCATTCAAATGCCAAAAGGACACCATCCAGATGAAGAAAATATCCCTAAAATTAAATTAAACTTACAAATGAAGTTAACAAAAAGATTAATCAAGTGCATTGATTAAAAAGGTGATGAAGCGTGCTTCATATCTTTTTAAATAATTGTGGCCTCCTCAGTTTTAACCTACAGATAGAAATCTCAGCAGCATTGGGAAGAGACAAGTGCTTTAAGAAATAATATGTTATAGGTGTGGTAGCCTTCCAGTGTCATGTGGTTCGAGGCTGTTGCTTTTGTGTGTCCAGCAACACAGACCGATTGTTATCATGTGTTTTATTTGGGAGGAGCACATGCCCTGTCCTTGCCCCGGACTGAATAATTTTCCTGCAGCTGGGATTTTTGCTGTGAGGCAGTCTGCCTGCATGTGCTTGTCTGGCACTGCAGCAGTGCTGTCACAGCCACCCTCAGCATCACTAGACTCAATCTCTCTGCCCCACTGAAGAGGATGGGAGAGGATAGAAGGGGAGCTGAGTTGTGGTGCTTAAGCAGGGAACGTGGATTTACAGCACATCAGCAACAAAGAGGAACTTGTTTGTTCCCTTCCCTTTTACTAAGCTTGCAGATTTGGAGAAATTCAAGGCATTCTTAAACCCCCCACAACGTTCCTAATGCTCCCAAGTAAACACACAAATATATTCATACCCATCATACCTTTGCAGTTCAGAATCCAAGGACTTTAATTTCGAGTCATTCAGGATTCACTTAATTACTGTGCCAAAGTTCTCATACGCGAATGATCAGTCAGCAGTGTTGCATCTGACCTTCCCACATCATTGGCTGGGTCTATTTATAGACCCAAGAAAGATGCACATTCAGGGGGAAAATGCCTCTACTTGAAATTCAGTTCCTGGTTTATTCTTTGCTTACTAGGGTTTTTCATTTTCCTTTGCAGGCTATTGTTGCTCAGGTGATTTTTGGAAAACTACGAAATTGCTCGTCCTCTGCTGTTTTAGTGAGAACCAAAAAGTACTTTACGGCTCAGTCGGGTTTCTTATGTCTACCTCAGGCCTTTCCTTGCCCTACCAGCAACTGTGCAAGATGTATTTTCTACTGTTAAGCCACTGTCCAGCATGGATAATATTGGTCCTCTTGTTCCTCTGGGGTGGATTCCTTATGAGAGGTTCCTAATCTTCCTCTTGATATCACTCCTCTTTTCATCTCCTGTGTGAGTATGAAATAATATTTTGTACTCTTGCCTCTTAAAAGATACAGTTATTATAAGAACTGTAAGATAAGAAGTAATAAGTAATATTAGAAGTAAGAAGTAATTCTAGGAAGGAATTGGTTGAAGTTGGTGCTGAAGTCACACTCAGAGAATTGTATAGCAAATTTTTCACAAAGAGTGGAAGCAAGAAGGCTTGAGCTGGGATAGTTCTGTGATCTTAATTTCTGCAAGTAAGGCACGTGGAACACCCATCTTGGAGTTTTTCAGGTTTCTTATCTCCTCGGTGGCTTTGGCTCTGTAGAATTTCCCTTTACCTTTCAGTGCAAAAAAACCAAAAGCTTTGTGAGCAGAGCGCACACAGGGCAGAGCTGTGTGGAATGCGGTGGGTGGCCTCTGTGTCTGGTACGCGTTTGTTTTGGGCAGCCTGGGTGAAAGGATCGCAGCTGCTCCTGCCAGCGAGTCAGCTTTATCGAGGGCCTGGCTCAGATGCCTCTACACAAACACGAGTAGTATGGGGAACAAACAGGAGGAATTAGGGACGTGCAGGTGCCTGCATGGGCGTGATTCCGCTGGCATCACGGAGACGTGGTGGGGTGGCTGCTCTGGCTGGAGTACTGGAATGGAAGGTTGTTGTAGGCTTTCCAGGAGAGGCAGGCCAGGGAGGGCAAGGAGCGGGGGCAGGCCCGGAGGAATACGGGGGAATTGTACAGACAGCTAGGGATGAGGTTAAGAAAGCCAAGGGCCAGTTAGAATTGAGTCTGGCCAGAGATGTCAAAGACAACAGGAAGGGTTTCTGTAGGTATGTTGCTAACAAAAGAAAGAGTAGGGATAATGAGGGCCCTCTCTGGAACTTGGCTCCTGCAGGAAGTCAGTCTTTTGTTTTGCCCTGCCTCAGTTTTATGATGGCATCCTTAATAACAATGGTGGATGGTAATCACCAGCTAAATGTGGTTAAGGGTTTCTGATTGTATAGGGAACAGCTCTGAGGGGATGTAATTGCATTTCTGAAGTTTGCATCTTTTAAGGGAAGGTGTGGCTTGGGACTCCTACCACTCCTCTGCCTGAGGGATGTAGTGTGGGAGAAAACTGTACCTAACAAACAGAGGAGCTTCTGAAAACGTTTGGCAGTGGCTTTAAAGGTACCTTTTATGGCTACTACTGAACTTCTCAGTGGGTGCTTCTATAGAGGATACGAGCTTTCCATATTGTTGGCTTTGTTGTATGAATCTGATGTGCAGCCTGAGCTCTTTAACATAAATGAAAACAAACCAATGCAACCTTCCACTGTTTATAGTAGAAAACAGATTTTTTTTTTTCTTTTTTTTTTTCTTTTTTTTTTTCTGTTGCTGAACATAAAGGTTTGGACAAGCACTTGGCAGCCTGGAAGCTACATCTGATTCCTTTAGTTCTGCCAAACTGAAACTTGACTGCTGCAGGAGATGGTGGGGGTTTGAGCACATCGTCTTTGGCTCTGACTTCCTATTTACAGTGCTGTTACTGAGGAAGGTTCTTTCTTGTCAGAGGCTACTCAAAGCCAGAATATGGACCTCAATGCCCAAGGTCTCATGTTCTCCATAATGATATTAAATGCAGAAAAAATGTTGTATTCTTCTTTCCACAGTGCAGAGTTATTGACTTCTCTGTCACACAAGAGGATCACTGGTAAAGCCAGGAAATTATTTCATTGCTCTTTCCTTCAAGTCGGATCTTTAATGGAAAAAAAACCCAGGCAAATAAAAAAAGAAAGCCACTCTTTTCATTCTTGGAAAAAAAAAAAAAAAAGAAGAAAATAAATAGGGAAGAGATAAGTGGGTTTCCATGTGATTGATAGCCAAATGTTTCCAAAGCCCAGTTAAAAAGTTCCAGTTTTTAACTGCCAGGATGTTTTTCACTGGAAGAATATTTCTTGTCTTTTTTTCCAATTCCTGCTCATCAGATCTTGCCCTGCTGTGCTTTATCAATAATATTTTTAGGTCCCAAGATTCCTCTGCTCTATATGCCATGGATTTGTGGACCATTATCTGCTCTGTAACCAAATTTCAGTTCCACTCAAGTTATTCTGAAGGCGGGATTTGGCTGAAGCTTTAGCCAAAGAAGCTTCTAATTAGAATTAAGCATGCTGCTTTGTGTCTCCACCTCCAAATAAAATACAGCAGAGGAGTCAAGGTCAACATAATAAAGGAGTCATGCTGGAAAAGCACATGTGTTGTATGAATCATCCTGTTGGCTATGCTGTATTTATCTCTGTCACACTTCGATATCATCCCTTTTAATCACATGGAGAGCATGTCCTGTGTCCTGTTCATTTCCAAGTGAAATCCAGTTCTGGCCATACAGAACATCACCACGACTTGGTGTCTCCCTAAAGCAGGACTGAGCCCTCTCTGTCGAACAGCTTCCAGAAATACATAACATACAAGTGAGACAATATGTACCCTTTGGGACAAACTTCTGAGAATTTTATTTTATGGTTACAAATCTGTACATCTGTTGATGGCCTGATGATTTTTTTCCTTCCTGTTGATGAGTCAGTAGGTGACTCTGTGTCTCCAACATGTCTGATTTCTGTGGTGAGGGATGCATGGAATCAAAATTTCTGGCTAGATCTGGCTAAATCCCCTGCAGATTCCAGTCTCACCCTGAATTGGGCTGTTTTGGTTAATACGAGATCTGGGTTGAAACAGCTACTCTCCTTGGTTTTTCACAAGTGCTAATATTGATGTCAAGTTGTTTTGCAGATGCAGACCAGCCTTTCTCACTTCCCTGTGGAGCGTTACCTTGGAGCTACAGTGCTACAAATGTTTGGTGGATGGCAGTGTTTACACACTGTTCACTGCCACTTGCGTTTTGACTGAATACACTGTAGCTGAAAAGAATTCTGAATTTTGGTGCAAACAGGACATCTCTCAGTGCCAGTGGACTGAAGAATATTTTGGAGTTGGTTCAAGTCTCTGGCTTTACATACACAGTATGAAAACCTAGGAAATGCTGCAGAAGGTTCCTGTCAGCTCCTCAGTAACGTTTTGTTCCTTAAACTGAGTTAGCCTTGCAAGGAACCTGAAAGACCAGGAGTCTTTATGCATCAGAATACTTTATTGGTGCAGAGCATGGCCGTGGTAGGGTTGCACCTCACCTACCCAGTAATTTGAACTCTCTGGTACAGGAGCCTGTTAAATTCGGAGCTGCATTTCACACTCTTAGGGCTGTGGCACGTGTATTTACTTCATTCTTCTCCCAGATCACTGGGCTGAATGGAATTGAATCGCTGCTTGAACAGCTGCACAGTGTCTAATGTCACTTTTCAGACATGGAGACTTTTCAGTCTTTCCCATTTTGATGCAGGTATCTTTTGGCACCTCTCAAGGTGGGATTAGCACAGGTCGTGTAGTCTAGGAGGCTCTCTCCACTGTCCTCTGCCTTTGTTTTCAGCTTTCTCTTACTGTTTATTTACTGAACCACTCAGGCTTGTGCTGGTTTGAATGTCTCCATTGTCTGGACACACTGCCAGCAGCAGCAGCAAGTCTGTGTGGTGCTTCAGGTCCAAGCTAAGGAATCTGGCTAATAGCTTAATAGCTTCTCATCTCCACCGAGCTCACTCTGAAAAGTGCTTAATTGTGGGTTGGGGAGCACACAGATGGCAGCACGCTATTTATCTCCAGGCTGTCACATCACTAGCTGTTCTCAAAACGGGGTGCCTTCACAGGCTGGTGTTTGCTGAGGTCTGTGGCTTTAAAGAGCCTTTTCCCGAATAGGATTTGATACAATGGAGAGAAAAGAAACAGCATCTGCACTTACAATGATGGCTCAGCAGCGTTAATGCTTTTCTCATGCACACGTACATGCTCTGTCAACACATGAGCACGGCAGCGTGTGGATATCATCCTCTCAGTTTGATCTCCCTTGCCTCTAAGTTGTAAGGAGGATTGGAAGCAAAGTTTTTCTGTCTCTCCCTGAGTGCCTATCAGCACCCACAGCCCAGTAACTGCTGCAGGAGAGTTAAAACCAGCACATTAGTGGTTAAAACTGGGCACAAACTTAGCTTGCCATCGAGGCTATAAAAACCTAAGTTCCTTAAACTGACAAGAACTGCTACTCCCAGAAAGCAGAGAAGGAGGGAGAATGAAGGCGTTTATAACTCTACTCTCAAGCAATCAGAGAGATTTTATCTTTTGGCCTTTTCAGATCCTGCATTACCAAAAGAGCTCTTGGGTGGTCATGGCCCCTTGCTGCCCACCCACTGCTCTGAATGACTGAACAGCCTGCAGCACTGACTGATCTTTTCCTTGGAAAGACATTTTGATTCCACAGGCACTGAGATGCAGACTGATGAGTAATTGCTTTATTTTTCCTAAAGCTAGAAAACACAGGGCTGGATTTTTCACATTTTCACAATATTTGGGGAGAAGATTTAATAAAACTCTTGAGTCTGGTATCATCTTTTATATCATTGCTGAACTTGGACAACAGTGGTAAGCAACTGTACACAGGCAAGTTTTTCCAAAATTTCTGTAGAGCCACTCAGAGGGTAGGTGGAGGCTGATGCACTGAAGCATCAGGCTTTAGCCTGGATCACACCTGTCACAGTGTTACTGGGAAAACCAAGCACCAATTTACCAGGGTGGAGTTGGGAAATGGGAGGTGTGGGATTGCAGTTACATGGCTGTCTTGTTGCATAAAGGGGACTGTCCTCTCACATAACCCCTTCAGGGCTTCACTTTAGTCTGTCTCCTTCTGTACTGGCTGGGGGGGTGTCAGCCTGGGACAGCCTGAACACGCTTCCCCATCAGAGTGCTGCTCTTTGGGAGCTATTGTCAGGATTTGCCTAAAGCTGTCAGTGACCATTATGCCACATCCCCAAAAGCTTTATGAAAGTCAGAGTTCCCAAAGCCTATCAGGATTCTTGTACCTCCTTCTAACTCTTAGCCTGCATGTCTCATGTGTCCTTTAATAAAGAAACAGCAAGATAGAAAAGAAGCACCTGGCGATTGTGACAGGCAGTGATGAAAGCCTGTGTTGGCACTTTCCAGGCTTGAAAACAGTCTGCAAGTAACCCATGGTGTGACACTGGCTTTTCTTCCTAGTGCAGTACTACCTCTGGAAGATAGAAAACCCCTTACACTGTACCTTCTGTGAATTATCCCTTATCTCTTTTGTGTGTCTCCTCAGGGAAAGATGCCACAGACACCTCCCTTTGCAGCGATGTTTGACAGCAGCAGCTGCAACAGGAACCTGTATCAGACAAAAGAGGACAACTGTGGAGGGCTCTATTACCACGACAACAATCTCCTGTCGGGGTCTCTGGAAGCTCTGATCCAGCACTTAGTACCAAATGTGGATTATTATCCTGATGTAAGTTACACACCCAGCTAACTGTATGGCCAGGCCTGATGCATCTCCTAAAGGGGAACTTTCCCATGTGCAGCAAAACCAGAATGTGTCACATCCAATGGCTAAGGAAAGGGTTCAAGTGGCTGCCCAGCAGTGATAACATGTGCATTACCTGAGTGCAGCATGCAATAACTCACCTAACCTGGGAAGTCGAATGCGTTTTTACTCCTGTTGTAAGGTGAGCAACCCTGGTGACTCATTTATAAAGCATGCACCTAGACTGGCTTGATGCTTGATGGATTGTGTGTACCACTGATCCTCAAAAATCTGCCAGGCAAGCTGAAAAGAAAGGCATGACCACCGTTGTGACAGAATGAAAGTATTTATTGCAAAACCAAGCAATTTTTGATGCACATTTCCCGTTGCTCATCTGAGGTCCACCTGTATTGTGCAATTAGCAACCAAAACATTGGACTAGTACCACACTATTTGGGATCAGCAGAGGCTGGATGTGAGAACAGGACATTTGTCGTCTGAGAATTTTTGGCCTTTCTAGGCACACCCATGCACGGAGACTTTTTCTATAATTCTTAGAAAAGAAGATAAAAAAGAATGATATCAAAAGGTGGCAGGAAAGGGCAGTTGGGGATAACTGGTGGGTGATGAAACTGTAGCTCTGCTTGTTGACATGCTCCTGCTGAAGACATAACTCTGCTTATATTCAGCTTCTGTTATTTCATAGATCTGTTCACATTTCCAAGACAGAATCTTTTTTAACTTGGATCAGAATTAACAGCAGCACAGGACTGTACTTAAGCTAGAGCTTGTCCATTAATGCTTAGTGTAAACTTCAAATATGTAGCAATTTAGACACTGCTTGGTCAAACATGATGATTTATTCCAAATTTCTAGAGCCATAACATTGTAGAGTCTTTCTAGAGTGGGTGCCATAGATACTTAACTACTGGCAAGGAGGAACGTGGAATGGATATTCTGAATATCCATCTCACACTGAGTTCAAATCATGATATATGGAAAAACAAAGCAAAATAAGGATCTGCTTCTTGTAACCTCAGAATGAGTTACTGATTTTTATTCTGTAAAATTAAGCTATGCAGTTCCCTCCACTTTCAACCAGGAGATAAAGCTTTACTGTAGAGCAAGAGAAGATGAGTTTAAATTTTATCCTGAGTAATTTCAGGTAATGAGCTTGCAATAAGGCTATGTGCAATAGGAGAGCTAAACCACCTCTGCCCTGCCTTGTTTTGGTTTAATCTTGCATAACTTGGCTCGAGCACAAACTTATAATACTGGTTCTGGAGCAATGATAAGTGTTAAATTAAATGCTTACCTCTGTAGTAATTGCTTTTGGCACAGCCACATGTAGAGTTTTGTTCTGCAGATAGGAAAGTATCAGGAGCAGATTTTTCAGGAAGGCATTTCGAGAAAATATAAAAAATGCTGGTAATTTATGCCTTTCTCTGTCTTCCTCTTGCTTGCAGAGGACGTACATCTTCACCTTCCTTCTCAGCTCCCGTCTCTTCATGCACCCGTACGAGCTCATGGCCAAAGTCTGCCACCTGTGCACTGAGCAGCAGAGACTCAGCGAGCCTGGCCTAGACAAGGTAAGATCCCACACCCTCAGGGGCTTCCCAGATCCCTGCCCAAACCAAAATGCTGCTATTCAAGAGAGTCCTCAGCAGGATTGAACGGATTGAAAACCCAACACAGGCAGCTAGAATTTGACTCTTTATTCGCTGAGATTCATGGGGAATTTCCACACTGCTCAGTCTGTCCTCCATGAGGGCTGCTGCTTCTGCTGCACTGTTTGTTTTGCCAAGACAATCTCTGAACCAGTGTCCTGAGCAGGCCAAAATCTGCCCTTTGAAAGTCCAAGGCAGAGGTTTTATTGACCCCCCTCCTTACTTCACTGAGAATCAAAAATCATTTAGTGGTCACTATGCCCAAGGCAGCCTCTGACCACCACATCTCCCACCACCACTCCCTCTCTCTGTACAAAGGTTTCTTACTATAAGGTGTAGTGCATACGTAAGTCTTGGCACAAATGAAATTTAGCACTTTCTTTGTTGGTGGTTAGTCATAAGTTGTGGAAACTCTAATCAATGCCTTGCGCTGAGACGCTCCTGATAATGACAGGAGTCACTTCCACCCACCTGAGGCCTAATTTCCAGGTCAGCTAAGCCAATGAGAGTCTCTTCATTGGCTTCCATGACCATTGGCTCTGACCTGTAATCCAATGCTGAATTAAGTTAAGCTCAGAAATTTACCTGACATTCTTACCCTTATGCTCCACAGTGTCCTCCAGAACAGAATTCTAGTTCCTTTGAGTTAGCTATTTCCTGCATTGCTGTTACATGTAACATTCCTCACTACTGTTTCCAAATAGAACTGGACACAAAAAATTGCACCAAAAATCCTACAGTTGTTGACTGAGTGGACAGAGACTTTTCCTTATGATTTCCGAGATGAAAGAATGATGAGGAACTTAAAGGAGTTGACACAAAGAATAACCAGTGGGGATGAGGTAAGTTGTCTGCACACAGTTATTGGATAAAGAGGCATTCCTTTTACTGCTTTGACAGTGCTGTTAATAACATGGTGTGGCTCTGGGTGCTTAAGAAAATTTATTATGAAGGTGCTGGTAGGCAAAAAGTTCTGTCTGTACCTAAGCCTAGGACAAAACCATAAAGCATAAGCAGATCTTTTCCAAAGTAATGGGCAATGTTCTCTCCTTCCCTAAGCCCACAGCATAATCCCACATTGTGCAGACAGGCACAACTTGGTGGATGTTAGTGTTTGTCATTTTAGTGATGCTGCTTGGAAGAAGCTAGCTAGGACAATAGCTGAGAAATCCCTATCAATGTTGATCATTTCTTGAGTAAGGTGTATTAGAATCGGGCCTTTGACCTGTAGGTCAATGGAAAAGTTATAGCAGGTTTGGGGAGAAATTTCCAAAAGAGGACTGGACCAGAAAGAATTGTCTTGAGCTTAAAGTATCAACTCAGAGGAAGTCTGTCATATTCCTTCCTGTGGATGGACCACAAAAGGAAATCACCTGACCTTTTTCTAAACCCCACTTTTCAGATGGAAGTAAAGTTCCATGTGGGTATTATGAAATATTTTGCTGCTTAACTGATGCTTGTCTTTTAAGTACTGAAATAAACTCTGCCAAAAGGCAAGGGTTATATTTACTTAGTGGAAAGGCAATTAACGAGGTTTCAGTAAGCAGATCCTGTGTAGCTGGCATAATACTACAATTGCAAAAGACACTGGAGTGGCATTTGGAAGAACCATAAACACAAATAGCAATTGCTAAATGCCATTGTGTTTCCAGTGTTCCTCAGGGACCAGTATTCCTTATATAAGCCTTTGAGTAATGATGTGGATGAGGCAGCAAAGAGCACATTAACAGGCGTGGAGGTAAGCTGGACTGGGAGGAGCTGAGAGTGCTGCCAAACACCTGGAAAGGTCTTGAGAGGCTGTACACAAGTGTGGAAAAGAGCAAACCCAAACTGAATTTGGAAGCTGAAATACATGTTGATGTTGTGAAAGTGGGGAGGGCTGAAAAAAGATGGGACAAGAGAGTGAGAAGCAGTATGAAATACCAATGAAAAAGAGAACCAATTTGATGTGCAAGCTGAAGGTTGCAGGATAGCTCGAGGGAGCTTTGGACTGGGAAGAGGTAAGAGGTGTGCCCTCATTCCAGGGGTGCCAGGTTGCTTTGTTTGTAGATAGCCTTCATAGCAAGGTAAGAAACTGAAGTTCAGTTCAAGGCAAAGTAGTTAAGATTGAGGGCTCACACCCACTTGAAAAATACTCACTGGCTCACAAAAAAAGAACTGTCTAGCCCGGAGGAAGTTGAGTTGGTGGATGGAAGAGTGAAATGAGAAGAGGGAAGGGTTGTCTGCAGGGAAGTTTCTGGCAATGCAGACAGTTTAAACAGTGAAATCATGTATTGAAGGGAAAGGCAGATACACAAAGCTGCTAGAAAATGTGCAGAGGGAGCAATCTTACTCTGCAGAGAACTATAAATCCTTTCTAGCTGTAGCTTTGAGGGCTTTTTGACTTTGAGTTTTCCTTTAGAAAGACAAAGTGAAAGCAAGTGCTGCAGTAAATTGACTTGTTTTATTGTGAACTGCTTGGAACAGTAAATGGCAACTTCCTTGACCTTGCTTTTCTACAGATTACTTGGATTTTTGTGAGTCATTACCTTAAAGGATACAGAAGAAGCAGCTTCCTACTCCTGTTCATTACAGTCCTACTTACAGCTTCTTATTCCACTTCCTGAATTATTGTACTCCAGTTCTTTTAAGAGCTGTGAGTAAGAGTCCAACAAAAAAACCTCTCACCACACTAACATTGCTACTTCAAAACATCATATTTGGAAAAAGCTTTGGAGGAAAGGACAAATTCTTCAGAATAAAGGAAATATTTCTGCCTTGGACTGATCATACTATAGTGTGCAGACAGTAGATTTTGGATGATCCTTTTTGAAGCCACTTAGGGTTTGCTTTAATGGCTTTAGGATGATATGTGGAATTTGGAAGCATAACCACCTTGGTTGCACAGATCTGTGTATTAAGAGCTGAGTCCTGCTCCTACTTAAAATTGTCACTCCTGTTAACTTAAATCACTACATGGAAAGGCTTGCAAAGGTGAAAGAGAGAGATGGTTTTATTATCTTCTCCTTTTCCTCAGATTCACTGGAAGCTTTAACTCTGACTTCAGTGAAATTGGTCTTGATTTGGTGCAGAGAGAAGCAGGCCTTTTATTCATCACTGAATGGCCACATACTTAGTTTTTTTCTGTGGTCTTAAGCAGGAGAAGATGGAGTATTTTCATTTCTTGTATTTCCTCCAGTGGTGGTTGGTACTTTTCAGGAAGTGGATTGAACACATCTTTTCTGCTGTTCCTTGAGCCAACTGAGTTAATATTGAACCTGTGAGACAATCACTGTTTAAACCCTCAGCTGGATTCCTTTTGGCCTGATGAAACATTAATATTACAAATTCACATAATAGAGCATACAAGTTGACAGCAAATACAGGTATCAGCATCCATCTGTTGTGGTGTCATGCAGGCTTTAATGCTGTCTTCTCACATTTTGGAAGTGTTTTCTGATTGTGTGATGTTAAAGCAGGTGTACCGGAAGAACGTGCAGCAGCTCCTCCAGAACCTGATTCGGAAGCTGGCCGCGGTTACCCAGTACGAGGAAGTGCTTGCAAAAATTGATGCCACCACATCCACAGATCGCCTCACGCTCCTAAAGACCAAGCCCCAGTCCATCCAGAGGGACATAATCACAGTCTGCAATGATCCCTATGTGTTAGCTCAGCAGCTGACACACATAGAGCTTGTGAGTTACTATGCTCCCAAGGATGACTTCATCCTCCCCCTTTTTGAAGTGCAGGTAAACAGGGAATATGACTTGGCTGCTTCTCTGCTTTATTTAGGAGAGACTCAATTATATTGGACCAGAAGAATTTATCCAGGCGTTTGTGCAAAAGGATCCTTTGAGTAATGACAAGGTAATGGGGCAGATCTGGAGCAGCTCTGAAATGCAGCATTTACCATCAGGTGCACCATGAGCTGGAAGTGAGGTCCAGCAATAAATGAGGATCAGTAGAAAACAAGCTTTAGTATTCCCATTAAACATTTTGTTAATGTTTTTTTTTCTTTCTGGAGGACAACTCCTGAAGCTCCAGAGCTCAGCCAACATATTGACTTAAATGAACACATTTCCTGGGTTTTTGGCCTTAAGCTAAGGGAGAACTTAATCCTGTGAATGTTTTCCCCAGGCTGTGTACGCGGCCTACAGTTGGAAGACGCTGAGTTTAACTTTGGCTTCTGCATTATTCATTTTCAACACCTGTTCTTCCTTTTAGTAAACTGAGCTCTTTGCAGCCAAGTGGCACATGGGGCAGTTTGCAGGTAGAGCAGACATAACAAAAAGGGCGCAGAGGGCTCTAGATCTATGTGAGATGGAGGGCAAACATGCAGTGTTTTTAACCAGCCGTGATGGAGTTGTCATCTCCTTGAGTGCTGTTTTCAAAATTACTTAATTTTTATGTTTTTCAAGATGACTTAACCTCTGTAAATAAACTGTGACAAAGTCAGTCCATTAAAACTTGAATTAACTTAAAATGACAAACAGAATAGAATGATGCAAGTTTACAGTTTGATGTTCAGTCAGATGGTCTCTGAAACTGATTTTGCAGACAGAGATAACTGAAACTCCTGTCCACCCCTTTTTAGGCAGCCCTGAGACGTGGTGTGGGAATGATTCCAAGATGATACAGACTAGCACTGCTCAGGAAAGGGAGAATCCAATCAAAATGATATAGCTGATCTCCCAAAGTTAGGATGCAGTATGTCCATATGTCATCAACAGCCAAACATAATGTGCCTGGCCTCTGTTTTCCTGCTGCACTTGCAGAGAGCTTAGTGTTGTATTTACTCTATCAGTGGGACAGGAGTAAGGACTGAAACAGTGTTCATATTCAAGGGAGCTTTATGCAGATACTTAGCCCTGATTGTTTGCTTAAGTCTCTCCTAGGTCCTTAAAGCATCCTGGTAGGACTTAAAGCACATGGTGGATTCCACATGGCTGCTCGGGTGCTTTACTGGGCCACCAGCTCAGAAGGAAGTTACACATGACTGCTGCTTTCCCTCTTAAGCTTTTTGTCAGTTTGGGTAATTTGAGTTATTCCTGGTTACTTGACAGTGTTTGGGAATGGCAAGGCAGGAAGCCAAAAGGTCTTGTAGGGAAAAGACAAAAATTGTGCTAAAAGTTGCTATTTTTCTTCTGTCCGTAGAGCTGCTATGGAGATCGAAAGAAGACTCGCAATCTTGAAGCCTATGTGGAGTGGTTTAACAGGCTCAGTTACTTGGTTGCAACAGAAATCTGTATGGTGAGCAAGGACTTTTTGTGCTGAAAGGTTTTGTTTAGTAATCTAAAACTGTGAAGCCTTTTCAGGTTTGGTGCCTTTTGGACTTTTCATTCGCTCAGTTTGTGACTGTTCACATTTGGATGCAGTCAGAGCACATCTGAAGAGGAAATAAGTTCAGTGTTTTCAGCATTATACTGGTGCCTCAGCCTTGTTCGTGTGACAGTGGTGATTTATTCTGGGCTAGCCCTTCTTGGTGCAGGAGTGTGTCTGGCCTGCTGTTCTCTCTTTTGAAAGCCCCTTGTGAATTGAGGCACGTTCTCTCCTCTGGCTGACCCTCTGCTCTGCTCTGCTGTTCTTCATATCCTTCTTCTTGGCAGAACCTCTTTGCCTGTTGTCCTTGCTCTCTGCCTGCCCAGGATCTGGTTTGTCTTTGCTGTCCTGAATGCTTTTGAGCACAGTGGTGTGGCTTCCTCTACACGTAAAGGACAGTGTGAAGCTGTGATACATATGGAAAAGACTTTTAACAGGGGGATGTGTCTGAGTGCTGTTTCCTGCTGAGCATAACCCTACAAATGCATCTCTTGCAGCCTGTGAAGAAGAAGCACAGAGCAAGAGTGATAGAATATTTCATCGATGTGGCGCGGGAATGTTTTAACATTGGCAACTTCAATTCCTTAATGGCTATTATTTGTAAGTATGTGCACTGAGATATTATTTGATCCATGTTTGAGTCTGGATAAAGGAAGCAGAGTGCTTCACACAAAAGTCTACTGCTTAGCTTGGTCAGCAGCATGAAGTTGCTCAACACTGTTGTAGCGCTATGTGTGTAGCATAAATTTGGTATAAACCAAAGTTTTCATTGCAACTCTTCAGAGACTTAAATCCCTAGTTATTTAAACCAACTTCTAAATTGCTAAATTGGAATAGTAACTTTCCCTGTAATATGGAGAACTGATGTCTTCCATTGTTTCTATCACATCTTACTACTTTAAAAATTCCACACCCCTTTAAATCTGATAGGAAAACATTGGGAATTTTTTATTTGTTCTTCATAGTTAATGTGTAGTTTTCAGTGAAGTATGTAAGAGATGGTGTTCAGAATGATCATTGAGCTTTTCTACTGTATATATATGCTTTATCAAGTCCACATTAAATAATGTCATAGCATTTTTTTAGAGCTTTCATTCTGTAAGAGATGTAAATTTCGTTTCCAACGTTGTTTTGGAATTTAAAGAAAACAATGACTCTGGTTTCTTGAGTAGGTCTGGTGAAAATATTTGTTATTGGTAATAGATTCTTTGCTTTAGAAATACTTACTAGTCCTAGCTACCTGAAAGATTTTTTTTCTTTTAAATACTCCAACAATCTCTTTCTCTTATATCAAGCTGGCATGAACATGAGTCCTGTGTCTCGATTAAAGAAAACCTGGGCAAGAGTGAAGACAGCCAAATTTGATATTCTTGAGGTAAGTTTGGCTAATATTTGGACAGGAGGCTGCTAATACCATTTTACTTTTAACCGCTCTAAAATGCGGGTTTGGTTTTGTTATGACTTTTCATTTAGTATCTTTGTGCTCTTAGTGGATATTCTAGGAGATACATTAAGAATTGTCCAGCTGACTGCTGCTCTTTTGATTTGGAAGAAGAAAATTGAAGTTTGGTTGTTTGGGTTTTTTAATTCCCAAAGCCACCTCCTAAAAATAACAACAACAAAAAATTGATTGACAGTTACCTTCAGGTAGTAGAGACTTTGGTCAAAGATCATGCAGATGCAGCACTGTATGAGTTTGTGATTTATCCAGGAGACTCTGTATTGGATCCCTCATTGTGCTGAATGGACATTTTTTAAAATGAAGTTCTCTTCTGATCAAATGAGCAGATAGAGAGATGCTGCAGTCCTCTGCCAAGCTGTATTTGTGGGGCTGTTCAGAAGATCTTTTCCTATGTAAGAGTTGCTCAGTTGAAAAAGGATTGTGTGTATCTCATTATTTGTATTTTTTCATGCCTTGTAGCATCAGATGGACCCTTCTAGCAATTTCTATAATTACCGAACTGCTCTGCGTGGAGCCACTCAGAGGTCCCTGACAGCCCACAGCAACAGAGAGAAGGTGTGTTTGCACATGACTTGGCAGAGGGAAAAAGGGAAATGTGCTTGTTAAGTTGCGTGGTAAACCTTCATCCTGGAATTCTGATTCTCAGCAACTCTACCCCTGGTGGGCTTGTAAAAAGCTGCCAGATAGTTTGGTGCTGACTGAAAGTCCAAACATTAAATAATTGCTTGATTATTAAATAAAATAAGCCTTAGCCTTTTTTTTTTCTTTTTTTTTTTTTTTGACACAGACCTGTATCTCACAAACCCATAACACAAATGGAAAGGCTAAGAACTGACATGAGGTTGCTAGTAATTTGTTTTTATAGCTGCTACTTGTGCTAAACTTTCAGTAATTCATGGCTTAATGCTGAAAAACTTTAAAACTTACTCATAAAAGGTATTCTAAACCTCAAATCTAGACAGAGCTGTGGAATTGCCTTCCTGTGTACAGTCTTTAGATGCAGCATCTCAGCGGTAGTTCTTGTGGAAATGAATCAAATCGCTTCCTAGCTGCTCTCCACTTGGAAGCAGTTGCTCATCAACTCCTTATGATATTAGGACGTCATGTTGTGTTTAATAAATGTGATCTTGGAGTTCACGGAATACACTCCGGGCAGATGAAGCAAATCCACATGCAGTCTGCTGGTCTATACTGTTGTTATACATGGAATGTCTTTCTGACTCCTAAGGATCTGTTCACATATCATTCAAAGTACCAGAAATTTAAATGTAAGAGGCTTACTTCTTTTCAGAGGAAAGTCAGATTTAAGACTGCAAAGAAAGAACTTACAGGTAGTGAAATGTGGTGCGGTGAAGTGTTCCATGGAAACAGTAAGTGGTATTTGTTTCATCCCCAGTTGCAACAAGGATGTGTAGCTGTGAAAACTTCCACAGGACAAAAAATAAAATAGAACCATTTTAAGAAAGTAAGAATGTTCCATCATTCTCCAAAGAAAATACATTGTTCAGTTGGCAGGAAATGCTTCATTGCAAGCCAGTCAGTACCAAGTTGCCATGACTGGCATGAGCTCTGGGAAGTGTAGTTCAAAAACTATTTGTGCTGCTACCCCAATATTCCCTGCTCTACTTCAATGTGCATCTGCTTTCGTTTACTAAGCAAGTCCTGTCAAGAGAGAAAGCTACACTATGAGATACCCTACAGGAATTACATGTATGAAATAGGTTCCTCTGAGCATTTATCTCCTGGAATCCACAAGGAAGAAGAAAAAAATGAAAACAAGAGGGGCATGGCATAGAAATAAATGAAGGAAGGACTTTGTGGAGAGACCTGTATTTTAAAATGTAGTGAATGCACAGTTTTTGTGTAGTGAAAGAGAGTTGTAGAGACTTTAGTCCTTCAGTATTTTGCTTAACTTTTGTATCACCTAACTTCCTTTCATTTTTCTCTGTAGACCATTGTGTCTTGATTCAGGACCAGACTGATAATAAAGCTGTTCTTTTCCTAGATCGTGATTCCTTTCTTCAGCCTGTTGATCAAAGATATTTACTTCCTCAATGAGGGTGGTGCCAATCGCCTTCCAAATGGTCATGTCAATTTTGAGGTAAGTAGAGCACCGAGTGGGGTTTTAATACAGGGTCAGCCCCTTTAACAGAAAACTGAGGCAGATCACAGTCCAACTTCTGCTGAAATCTGGGAGAGCAAACATAGCCTGGAATTTGAGTATATCTGTTACTTCTCAGAGGAGGTGGGGGTAGTTAGGAAAAAGCAGTTTTATCAAAGATGAAGTGTTTATAGAAACTTTCAATATTCACAATTTTTTTAGTGGGGAAAAAAAAGCCAGAACTTCTTCCCAGTTCTGAAATTCATCTCAACATTTCAATTCACAGGTTTGTTACAGTTAATGACAAAGTCATTTAAATTAGTATTTTAGGGCTTATCTTTTATTTCCTCCCATAAAATGTTCCTCCTTTGACAAGATACATAGGCAGTATTTTCATGCATGTAAGTCTCAGATTGTCTCTGAAGAAAAACGTGATAGAGCAGCAGTGAGGGAGTTTTGACTCTCTTGTGTTCCAGTAGGTCTTCTGCCCCATATTTCATGCTTGTTATCTGATTTGTTTCCTGGTGCTTTCAGTTTTCAAGAAGCCTGGGTCATTCACACAAATGTGCAGTACATTTCAGTTGTAGTCATAGGCCTGAATTAGCCTAAAGGTTCTAAAACTAGGCTGCGCAATGAGCTGGAATGTCCTTTTGCTCAAGGAATCCGTGTGCACTTGAGGCATGTTAAACTTCTATTGAAAGAGTTTATCAATTAATGACATCAGCACACTACATGGGGAGTGTTTATTTTTGGCATAAATTTCCAGCAAGAAAATAGAGCATTTCAGATTTGCTGACTGACAGGAAACATCTGGATTTTGAAATGTCAGTATTAAGCATCTGATGTGAAAATCACAATGTATGTCACTGCAAAACAAGAAGCATGAGCATCATCAAAATTTAAATTTGGGCATAAGGAGTGTTACCAGCTCCTTGAAAAAAACTAAGTGCACTTCATGATCTACTGTATTTGTATTCCCAAATAACAGCAGTTTTAAGAAGGTGAAGGAGTGGGAAGTTACTGCAGTTTGAAACAGGAACACAAAAGTTAGAAACTGAGTTGTTGAGTTAGATCATGTTCAATTCTATTGTAAAAGCCAAGGGCAATTGAAGCCTTGGTCTCCAAACCAAGATCTCTTCCTCTTTTTAAAAAAATATTCAGGGTAAGCAATGCTGTTCAATATATAGCACCTCTTCTGTTTCATCTTCTGACAGAAATTTTGGGAATTGGCAAAACAAGTCAGTGAATTTATGACATGGAAGCAAGTGGAGTGTCCTTTTGAAAGGGATTGGAAGATTCTGCAGTACTTGCTCACTGTCCCAGTCTTCAGCGATGATGGTAAGGAACTCTGGGCTCCTGCAGGGATGGTGTCACTGGCTGCTGCTTAATCTGTTTCCATGTTAAATTGTGGCTTCCTCACAGTGAGAAAAGACTGTCCTGAGACATCTCTGTCTGGCAAGAAAAAATGCTCCTCCCTTACAAATGACAGAGAAGATAAGATTTTTCTTTTATGTGCATATAGTCTGTGAGAATCAACATTGATTCTGAAATAGAATGAACTAAATTGGTGTGGTGCCTCTAAATGTCATATGAAATGTATTTATATGGACTTTCAGGATACTTTGCACTACAGGGTGCTGCTTAAAGGAAGAAAACAGGGACTTCACTGGCTACTTACAAAGCACCATGTCCCTGGGCTCATTTTATTTTCTCTTGAGTGCTTTCTTCTCCTTGTGCTTTTGAGTTTCTGCTGGTTGGTTTTTCCCCCCTCAGGGCAGTCTTTGTTCTCATGCACAGTTTGTTAGCATTGTCTGGGTGCAATTATAAGCAATGCTATACTTCCTAATGGGATTCTGAAGCCCTAATCTGAGGGATGGATAATGTATGCCTGCTTCATTTAACTCAGTCTGCTTTGCAGGGAGAGCAAATTTTAAAATGCCAGTAGGCCTAACATAATGTATTTGCTTCTGATTGCAGCACTTTACTTGGCTTCCTATGAAAGCGAAAGTCCCGAGAACCACGTTGAAAAGGACAGATGGAAGACACTAAGGTTTGTGTCAGAGGTTACCCAGATCAATAAATAAATAGAATGGGATACACAGCAAGCATCCAGCAGTTAAAACCAAATGGCATGTTATGTGTTTCAACAGATGGGGCACAGCATGGTTGTAAATCCCCCTTCCAGTCTGGGACTCTTGGAAAAAATAGAACAATCAGTCTTTATCTTAAACCCTCTCAGTCCTTCTTTTCCCTAGGAAATGGGAATTAGAATAAGGAATTTTGTATTTTAGATTCTTGTGTTACTCAGTGAAGGAAGAAAATACTTTCTAAACTCCCAAGAAATCCCCACTTCCTCACAAGTACTATGCAGAGATTCCTCACAGATGTTTTCACAGCTACTGCATCCCTTTCTGCACCAGCCTTTCAGACAGGGCTGACATTTGCATAAAGATCACTCTGGGGCAAATGCATTAATGAAACCAGTTAACAACTTAGAGTTCAGGCTGGGGAAAAAATATTCAGCAAAATCATATTTTTGGCTTTTCTTCTGCTGTTGGAATGCAGCCTCATCAACTCTTTGATTTTACTAATTGTGGAAGGATGCATGAGCCATTAAGGCAGGGGGATGTAACAATTCCATCTGATTGATTTCACTCATTTTGAGGAGAAGACAGGAAGAGAGTTACATCAGGGCACAGACACTCCACATTACACAGGGTGACAAGATGAGAATCTGTAGTAACACGAATCTCCATTTCATGGCTTCCTTATTGTAGCCACTCCGTCTGAGAGGATTTACATCATTCTAATGATTGTCCTTACCCGTTTGCATTTCCCTCTGCCTTCCAGGTCAGCGCTTCTGGGCAGAGTCTAGAGCACACCACGTCTGCTGTTGCTGTGTTACATGGATTGCCAGGGGGCACGGCTTGGTTTATTTTTCTGTGCACTGAGTGGCACTCAGAACGATGAAAGATGTGCAGTCAGTTGCAATATCACCGCAGCAAAGATGAAAGAAGTTAATTCAAGAACAAACAGGCAGCTTCTCCCATCTAACAGATGAGATAAAATCACAGCCCACTCAGCTGGGATTCAGGCTGAAGTATTGATTGAGAATCATCTGAAGATCTCAGATGCTGCCTGTGAATCATTTCACAGCTGGATGGAATATTATTTCCTTTCAGTTGGCTGCAGCTTGCTGCTACAAGGACTGCAGAGCTGCTACAAAGACTCACAGGAGATTACAGAGGTGAAGTATTCACCATTCCTTTCGGTGAAACCCAAGTCTGCATTGAAGAGCTCCCATTCCTAATAAGCTGAATATATCCCCAAAGTTTGGGATTGCTAAGAAGGGAAAGGACTGGACACAACAGATTGGCTGCTGAGGAGAATTTCTCCCTACCACTGCAATGGTGGCTGGGTGTTTTTTCTTTTTCCAATGTGTTTTTGAGTTGGCTGCTGGCAGGCAAACTCATTATTATTCTAAGTTATTTTAAAAATATAAAGTAATAAAAATCAAGGCTGTGGTAGAAAATACACCTTCTATAAAAAGTAGCTATGTAGCTCTACAACTTCTAGGGAGGCTTTTTCTTTTGTTCACTTCTTTACAGCTAACCACTACATGCTACAGACATTTTTACTGTGCAGTTTTGTTACTCTTAATACTTTACCTTCTTCTTATATTAGGTTGAACAAGCTGACTTTTCTAGAACAGTCTTTGAGAAACTGGCATACAAACTATGTTGAAATATGAGAGTATGTTTTTACTGAGTAATTTTTATACCTGCTTTTTTTTGAAAAGGTAACAGTGGAGAATGCAATCTCTACTTTCTATTGACTGAAATCGCAAGATGCCAAAAAGAAAAAATGAGGCTTCTTCTGAACTCCAGCTATGAACAAAACAGTCTTCCTGTGTGTTTGCTTTAGGGATTATGTTTATGACTGTGAAGTAGTTCACTGTGTTACACACCTAGTAAGTTTTTAGTATCTCTGAGTACTTAGTCACTCTATCTATCCGAGAGGAACCTGATTAAAAAAATACAAAACAAAGCTGTAGCTGTAGATCACCTTGGATGCAAATATCAGTAAGCAAAGTACATACTTGACCAAAAAAAAAAAAAAAAAAAAAAACTAGTTGCAATTATTCTGCTACTGTTATTAAAAAAAAGAAAAATGTAAGAATAAATTTATTTATTTGTTGCACTGCATCTCTTGAATTTTCAGGTAAGGTGGTTTTTGTGTTCTGTCTATGCCTTTTCAGGCAAATATTTTAATTTTGAATTCTGTAGTAACATGCTGAAGCAGCCTTCATGAGTAGGGATACTGTCCTTAACTACAGCCTGTTTGCTGGTACAAGGTGCTGGAAGTCACTGAGTTACATATTCCACAAGGACTAGCACCAGGGCCTCAAGCCCTGACAAAGGTTTCTTCTCCTCCTTTCCCATTCCCTGAGTTGGGGTGAAGGGGAAAGAAGAGGCCAACTCTTGGAAAGGAGAAGACTGCTTCTGCTGTGCACAGACTTGCCTCTCAGCTTTCATCAGGTGAGATCTTTCCCATCCTCCCCTCTACATCCTTCCCCTGTTGTTGAGGCTTATGCCTGGTGCTTGAAAGGGGAATGCAAATTCCTAACCTCTGGCAAGCCAGAGCTACTCCTTCAGCCATTGTTTAAGTCAGTGTTTCATGCTAGAGCCTTACCATGCTCTGTGCCCTCTGCTCCATCACTTGGTGCAGCCACCGTGCTGGGCTTTAATTCTCATCATCCCGAGCTCCTGTCAGGCTGTTGAACCAGTGGCTTGGAACAACCATTCACACCTGTCCATAGCAAATGGGAGAGAAAAGGACTGATTCTCCCACGGCTGAGCAGCTCGCAAAGGAAACATCACAGACTCTCAGAAATGAGGAGTTACAAGAACTCATTAACTCTACAGGCTGAGTGTTCAGGCAGGGCTGAAAATCCCAGCTCAGTGCTGACAGATGCTCAGTGCTTAATGGAGGCAGAGGCAACACCGAAGTGTCCTGTACAAATGGGTCAAACATTGTGTATTTCTTTGTGGTGCACTGTACCATGAGAAGAAAGAGACAAAAACTCTGCCTCTTACAGACACATGTGAGCCAACTTCGTCAAAAGACTCTATAGATGTCTGGCTAAGCCCACAAGATCAATACCTGTCCTTACCGTCCAGGTGTTTCCCTGACCTCCTATTTGGAAAAATCTCCATACCATCATCATGAACAGTCAGATGAATGCAAAAATGTGCAAGAGCCTATTTACAACTGTCATGTCTAAAAGAACAAGTAAGAACCTTTACATCCACATGGATATTTTGCATTTGTGTTGGTTTTTTGACAACCTGCCCAGACAGACTGTTCTTGACGGAGCTAAAACCGGTACTTGATTGTTCCAGTTTGGCCAAATTTAGAAATATATCCTCTGAGAGAAGGCACAACCACCCCTCCCCCCACCAGGTTCGGGAAAAAATAAATTTTCCTCGAAAGAAAGTGAAGGAGATAAAACTATTTATTTAACAAACACACGGGAAAAGGAAAATAAGGCTAAATAATAAAATGTCTCACTGTGGAGGAAAAACCTGGGGAGGTGTTCGAGTCCTCCCTTTGGTCTCCTCGGAGCTGGGGCTTGGGCCAGGGCCAGGCCCTCTGTGCCCGATGGAAAGTCCTCCCGATGTGCTCTGAGGTTGAAAGCAGCCCAGTAGAAAAGGGAGAAAATCCGGAATTCCAGGGAAGGAAAAACAAAGTCCAACTCTCAGTCTCTCTCCGGAGAACAAGAAACTGAAACAACTGGCCAAAAGCTGACTGGAAAGCAGCAAGCCGGGTGCTTCCTCTCTCCCCTGCCACAGCTGGGGAAAAAAACCCCTGCTATCTCTGTGTGACCTTGAACAAGCTGCAAACTGCTTTGAATAAGTTTTGCTCAGTTTTTCTCCTTCCCCCTCTCAGTCTCAGTTTAGAGGCATAGAAAGACATAGGAATTAATTTC
Source organism: Coloeus monedula (assembly GCF_965178545.1). Classification (NCBI taxonomy): domain Eukaryota; kingdom Metazoa; phylum Chordata; class Aves; order Passeriformes; family Corvidae; genus Coloeus; species Coloeus monedula. The sequence continues at coordinate 18,265,187 of NC_138785.1, read as the reverse complement.
TGGGCATAGGCAGCGATATGGGATACACATCATAAGGTCACCCCAAGACATTGACCCAGCACTAAAATATACAAATAAGCTAGTGGGCAAAACATTATTCATTTTCCAAGACTTCTGTTATTCTAGGGAATAGTCCCTGTCATTCCTTACTAGTTGTGTGTAGTATGCTCTTTTGTGGGCTTCCTGCAGTATTTTTGCTGGAAGAATAGTAAGAATAATCCTTTTGTAGTGCACCAATGTCTGCTTTTTCTCTCAGCTCCTCTGTCTAATCTCGGTTGCAGATTTTTCCTGCATAAAGGGAAGGCACGTGCTAAGCTGACACTTCAACACTCAAAGAACTGATCAAGTTCAGTAAACTTAGAAGTGAGAGTTTCATGCCAACAAGGGCATCATTTGATGGCCACTGACACTTCATTGTCGTTACACTGTTCTGCATAAAGCTCTTGTGGAATATGACTTTTTTCCTTCTCCTTTATTAGAAAGTCTTAGCTACAGTGTGACCCAAAAGGATGTCCTGCTATAAGCCAAGTAAATATGGTGTCATCCTTTCATGGAGATTACTTTTCAGGAAGAAAAATGCAAAAGATAATGTGAATAAAGCAGCTGTTTTTCATCAGTTATTTATATAGCCAAAGGAGTCTGAGTGCCAAGGACCCCATGAGGCTGGATTATCTCCTTTCTTTTAGTGCTTTTCTCCCCTGTGTTGTGAAGTCCAGAGCCTGGAAGGGGAAATAGTTTTTAGGTGGACTTCCAGCTTCAGGGGAAAGCATCATCTGGAGCCGGTGTATTCCAGGGACCAATAAACCAAGCAAAATATCTGTTGGTATTACAGCAGGATACTCTGCAGGCCCCCAAGTCTGGCCTAGTGGTCAAAAGATTAAATAACTTTCCTGGCATTAACCAGTCCTTATTATCTGACAACTCAGTAGCATTTAAATGTGGAACGCCTCACTGCTTTTTAAATGAGTTTTTCTTGGGAGAAGGTTGTATGTAGGAAGTCAGAAATAATTAGGGCTGGGAGAAAGCTATTTCGGAAGGAGTTAGACTTTCCCTTGTCCTTTTCTTCTCCAGACTATTCAGAGAGTTGAATTCTGCTTTTCCATTAAAAAAGTTAGAAGAGGATCTGGTAAGAAATTGGTTGGCACCCCTTTCCTGAGGCATATCACGTAACTGTGGCTGGCAGTATTGGATAGGAAGAAGTGCAAGCAATAAAAGTTACAGTAGTTTGTTTGACATGAATATGTTGAATTTCAGGTTTGCTGCCTGAAAAGCTCCACTCAGAAAAACCATGGTGACTCTCTTGTAAAGGGAGTCAGAGGTGTGCTGTATCTGCTACCAGGCTTAAGAGAAGATAACATCCAATGTCAACAAGAGTAACCTAGTAGTATGACAGCAGAAGTTTATGTAAAATTTGAGCAATTAGTAAGAAAAGTTTAGAAAAACTGCATGTGAAACATGAGGTAAAAGAAGTATTGGGCTATATACAACGTGTTTCTTCCTACTGCGGTTGCTACGGTAACAATCTGCTCTGATGTTTTTCCTTAATTTCTGTTTGAGCAAACATGTACTGCTTTCTGTTTAGCAGTTCAGGATCAGGCCTAGAGGAAGTAGCAGGTGATGCTCCTTGATTCTTGTGTGACTCCGTTTGATAACAAGCAGAGTTAGTATTCAGAGGCTGTTTGACCCCCATAAAAAAGTACTTACAGCATTACATACTCAAGCAACCTCACAGAGAACAAGTCTCATTTGAAGATCCAATCTGAATTTGAAGGACTGAGCATTAAGGAGGCCTGATCTGTGAATGTTTCAACAGGTTCAGTGAAAATTTAAAACTGCAGTACATGTTGAGCTGTATTTCACAAAAGATTAATGAAAATACATTCTAGAGCAACATTCACAGAGTATGTCATTACTAGATTAAGTTTCAAGAAACAGGTTAAGTATATGAGAACAGTGCATCACAGTGTTCGTTTTGTAACAGATACAGAATTTTCCTTTCCTCCTACAAAATCAAATTCACATTCATCCCAAGTGGTTGATTTCATAATGCAGATTTTTAGGACACAGCACAACCTCCGTTGATGTGCTGTTAGGTTCTTGTTACATTTAAGAAACAGTCAGTCACCACCTTTAGAAGTGAAGTGGGAATTTATTTAAGTCTATTTATTCGTCTATACAAATTTCATTTCGTATAATAGTAGCATACTTGATTGGATTATTTAAATGCTGCTTTTCTTCTCAGAGAAGAAAACTCTTTCGTTTTTATTAACTGCCTTGGGAAGTCATAGTTACACAATGTCTTGTGAAGAGTATCAGTTGGTATATCAGTATATAGCTGGTTTTCAGTAAAAAGAAGGGAAGAAGACACTTCAGTTATCTCCAGCACGACTGAGAGAGTATTTTCAGTCAAATGTTACATGGTTATTTTGTTTAAAGCCCTTATTTGTAGTCTGCTACTTTTGAATTCAGTTTTTAATTGCAGGGGTCCTCTTCCTAGTGGAGGAGAGGAGAGTGAGTGTTCATCCCTCCCACCCAAAGAGAGGACGCTGACACTGCAGGTGCAACTGCTGTTCCCTGGTGGCTTTTTCTGCAGTGCCCCTCTCCCCAAAAGCCCATTTCAGTCCAAGGACTTTCCTGGCTTCAGCTTTTGCCTTTCAAGATGTGGATGGGAAACTTCAGTCTGACTCAGGGTGCCCTCTTGTGATACAAATGGAACAAATCCAGAGATACCAGTGGGATGGGATGAGGAAATCAGAGTGAAGGTTCCCAAGAAGAAATGTGTTTAGATTATGACCATAGCCAGCAACCAGCAACTGCTTTTTCTGCGTACTCTTCAACTTCTGCTGGCATGGGGTGTGAAGCCAATGGGAATTAAGCATCATAATGAATTTTACTGGGGCATATTTCCTACACAACCTTATTTCTCTGAGTTTTTTCCTTGGAATAGGTACATTTTAATTGGAATAACACTAAAAGCAAGCAGCAATTCAGGTAGGGCACTGCATCCTGTTTTGCACCACCTGGAAAGCTGACTTCTTTGGAGTAAAGGAAATGAGATTCAGCACAGATGTTATCTTGCTTACTGCCCGACTGAAAATGTTCAGTTATTTTGAGATGGGGGCAAAGTAAAATGAAAATGAAAAAAAAAAAAAAAAAAAAGCATCAAGACTGTGATCAGTTTTCCCCCAGTAATTTTACTGAGTCAAAATTGCACTCATTGAAATGTTTCTCTTGGGATTGGCCATATGTGGTATATATACATAAATTTTATCTTGTAATTCCTTTTTTTTCCTGTAACTGCAGGAGAGATGCAAACCCAAAAAGAGCTCTAGGTTTTTTTAAAGAAAAAAGCAGCAAGCCTGCCATTATCCACATATTTACTTTTTGGAAACAAATGTTCAAATACTTGGAGAATGAACCCAATGAGCATATTAAAATGGTTTTGGATAAATTTATTCTCCCTCTCTCCCCTTTCTCCCAACCTTGTCATTGGTCAAATGCAAAAACATCAGTTCTAAGTGCTGTCTCTCACCATGTTAATCTGAATCACATTCTTGCTGCTTTCACATTCAGGTATCAGTGTGATATCGCATTGCTTCCACAGCCTCCTGTAAGCAGACGAGTCATCTAGTTTACAATTTGGAATTTACTTGATTGTAGAACAAATTATATGATGTAAACAAGCTCATGGCAACAGGCTGGCTCCTGCCTTTCCAGCTACAAACATCTGAAAACAAAATGTCATGAAAATAATTGTCTGAAGTTGAGGAAATGACTTGTCTTGGAAACACATTAAGTTTCAAAGAAACACTGAACAGAGATAGAGACAGACCAGAGCCAGAGGTAGGGAGTATCTTCTCGTTCTTGAGATCAGTCTTTTGTGTCAAGTTACATTTGCCTTGGACTCTTTGGGCAAAAGAGCTTTGTATAGTGAGACTCACCAGATGTCACACTTAGAAGCCAGGGTGTTGCACATGTAGTTTAAGGCCTTGGAAAGAACCAGGCACCTCCAGCACTTTGTTCATCTCCTCTCAGATGAAGTGATCTCACTCTTTGCTGTGCTTCCTGGAAAAGGTAAGATTAGGGTTGATCCCACCTTTAGTAGATGCAGTATGGAGTAGTCCTTGACCCTACATATTTCTTTCAATTTACAGAATACTCTCCATATGTGTCCTACCTGCACAGTATCTCAGTGGGAGAGCTTGAATACCCTTCCAGGTGTGTCGTACACTGAAGGATCTGTGTCTTGCATAAGCAGTTCTTCAGCACATAGTAAAACAAAGCGATGTGTAACTCTTTCCCCCTTTTGGGCTGCACAGCCAAAGCATACACAAAATGTATCTAAGAAGAAAGACAGGAGGCTGCAGGCAGATGGAGATGGTCCAGGAAGGACCACACACATTGTCTGGAAATGCTCCTGCTGCCAACTGCTCCTGGCTGTCTCAAGGAGGAGTGAGGTGCCGTTACCTGCAGTTGGCAGGACCAGCTGAAGCCATTCTTTGCCCTGTGGAGCATCTGTGTACCAGATATTGCTTGAGGAGGTGTCACTTGCACTGCTGGAAAAGCCTCTTTTCCAGCTCTGAGCACACTTGCATTGCAGGAGTGACTTGCAATCTGTTGGGCACAGTCTGCCCTTTCTTCTAAACACCCAGGTGCAGCAAGTCCTGAGGCTTGATGAGGGGAGAAAATGAGTGGCAAGGTAGAAGGGGAACAAAACTGAAAGTAAATCTCTGCTGCATATCAGAACTTGTTTTTCTTATCACTAGGCCACAGCGTAAGAAAAAAAAGACCCTGCACCCCTCCTTTTTTTGGCTTCCCTTGTTCAGCTGCCATCACCAGCTCGACCACCAGATGTCTGCACCCAACAGAAAACTGAAATGCAGCACTGAGATGAGCAGCTGGAAAAAGAAATGAAAAGAGACCAAAGTGGCAGGGAAGGAAAGTCCAAAGGGAGCTGAAAGGGTTTATTTCCAGGCCTAGACACCCTCGAGGCAGGGATGATCCTCAGGCCCTCCTGGTGAGCTTTCGTTCCACAGTCCAGGACTATATTCCCACCACCAATGATGCTGAACTGAGATGCATCTCTTTGGAGAGTGGGCAGGAAAAGGAAGTGCTCAGAAGCACAGCTGTGGCTATTTAACCTGGCTGCTCAAACTTGCAACTTGACAGAGAGTCCCACAGGAGAATTTTTCAATGTAAAGATGAGACCTGGGTCAAAACCAGAAAATGTTTGCATGCAAAAAGTAACCAAAAAAACAAGATGCTGTGAAATGTGATAGCTGAACTAGAAAAAGATTTGTGTCTTTTCAAGTGTGCTAGGTCTCAATTGAATCCTAATACCAGAGTAAAAAATCTACTGTATTTCTTTCCATTTAAAGCCTTATGAGTTTGCATAATTTTTGCTGTAATGGGTATCCACAATTTGTATTCCTTTTTGCTTTTGAGAAGTTCTTCATCTGTGGTGTGGGAGGACAGCAAGTGAGAGCTGTTCTAGACTCAGGATGTAGAAGGCCAGCATAAAGGGTGCTACCAGTACTGTACACATTCACAGTCCATACCTGAGCTGACCTTGGGATGATGCTCAGTGTCTTGTGAAGATGGGCAATGAGTAGTTCTGTGGTTTGGTGCTTGCTCTCAATGAAATGAAAAAGAAGAAGACAGCAAAGGTGGCAAAATTACCTGTGCCAGAAGCTCTGAGGCATTTCTCTTCTTTCCAGGATCTTTCACTGCTCCCAGTGTATTCATCCTTAATCAAACGGAGTGAGAGTGGTGGAACTGAGGGTTTGGGGCAATTGAAGTGCCAGATGTGCTTTTGCTATGCTTTCCTTTTCAGGTGTTAGAGTATCTTGGCAAGAGGAAGTTATGGCCAAGTGGAGGGCTGGTGAGTGAACTGACACTGAATAAGGCCGTGTTCAACGGCTTATTTATTATTTGGGGAGAAGATGGCAAATAAATATCCATTATTTCATGTAATTAAAAGACTGGTTTCTGTTTGGGAATTAAGAAGCAATGCCATTTCCCTCATACAGTCCCTCTCTCGTATGCCATAATCTTTGTTATCTTATCTGCATAAAGAGGCTGCTCAAGGCATCCTAGCAACATTCAACCTGTCAGTCAGTTTTAAAGAGAGGCAGTAAAATGTGGTGAACTTTGCCCAGTGATCATTTTAGCAGGATCAGAAGCTGGTTTTCCCACAAGGCTGAGGAGGAGGATTTTTTTTGGCAAGCGGGGACAGAAAGAAAAGCAGGATCTCACTTGTTATCTGCTGCCTTCTGAGCAACCACTGTTGTGATCCCAGCCTCAAGCCAGGACTGCAGCACCGCCTCTCGCCAAGGGTGTTGTCCCAAAAATGGTTCTCTCACCCAGTGTGCAAGAGGCCAATTCACACACAGACTTGAGGTATTTATTTACAGTTCTGTGCAGAAAGGGGTGCTGGGTGACAAATCCACAAAGCCAGCATGACAGCTACTGAAACTTTTCACAATTTATACATTTTAGCAAACAAAACATGCTTGCTTTTTTTTTTTTTTCCTTGACAGCAGTGGAGCTTAGATAATTGATGTGCTTTAGGTTTCAAACAATGTTTTTCTGATTGTTTGATTTTTAATTATGGTACTAGATGAGCCAAAACCACAAAAACAACCTCACACCCACAGTAAAAAGACTGCTGTTTGAGGTGGAAGGGAAGACGGGATCAACCCCAAACAAAACACTCTTTCTGGAAGTACTGTGGGCAAGTGAGACTGTGTCGTGTTTCAGGTTGAAGTCCATCTTCTAGATTACTGATTTAATAGGCTAGTCACAAAATTAAGAGCAAAATTCCTAAAATAAAGAAATATTTCCCAAGGCATGAAAGAAGCAGAAGCACTGTTATTTTCTAATCCCTGTTTGATTTCTATAAAAAAAAAAAACCAAACCAAAAAACAAACAAAAGCCCAAACACCAACCAAGCAACATTTAACGCCATCAATTTTATTCTGCTACAAAACATGAAAGCAGCAGAAAGGTGCAGTCTGAATCCCCATCTTTTCAAGCATCTGCTCCTCAAGACTTCATGGCAATAAATGTCTCATCTGTTTCTCACTAAGACAGCAGTACAAATGGAAAGGATTAACAGCAGGCCACCCCTGTTGTGCTTCATAGGTTTACTGCTGCCCCTGCAGTTTGCAGATAAGACAGTGGGTATTATAGAATAAAGGCCTTGTGTGATATGATTGCACAGTTTTTCTTTCACAATAAAACAAAAATAAGTTGCAAGCTTTCCAAATTTTCGAGATAACTTGTATCAAATGACGTTCTAATCTAGCTTGACCAAAGCATCCCTAATTTAATCCAAACATGTTTCTACTCTGAAACAAGTTCTGAAGGCAAAAGAAGGCTCTGTAATACGTCTAAGGAATTTTTGGAAGAGGTGTGACAGCTGGACCTGCCCAGGCAGGTATGAGTGCCCTGCAGCTGACCTCAGTCCTGCAGTGCCTGCTTTCTGGTCTGGAATGCTGCTCTCCAAAGGCTCCTGGGAGATGAATTCCCTGCTGTACCCATTACCTTTTACACTTTACCAGCAAAGAGCAAGACCCCACAGCCCTGGTGTACCATAAACAGGGAGCAGTCTCTGGATTCCTGGCTGCATTTCTTATGAACTTTGCAACACGAGAAGAGGGTGCTGACAAACTGCCTCAGGGAATCCGAGTGAGTTGCTGCAACCCAGAGCAGCTCACTTGCAGAGTGTAAGGAGTTGCTGGGACAAGTTTTCTCATCACATGCTTTGCTGATCACTATAACATTTCTGGTTTGAGTAGAGAAATGTATGTGAGCAACATTTATTTATATTTTTTTCTTTTGTGGGCAGGTCCCATTAGAATTTATGTGAGCTGCTTCATCCCAGACATGGACAGTGACTGTGAAACCCTGAGATCTATTGAAACCAAAGGAAGATTTATAAATAGGCCGTCCCAAAAGGAGAGGGTAATTGCAGAAAAGAAAATTGGAGAGACAGTGTCCTAGAGGCTACAGGTTGGCATTAGACCAAGTCTTCTTGACAGCATCCATAGGAGAGGTGTGCATGCAGCTCTTCGCCTGTTGTAAAATCCTTTCATCCCTGGTTTGTCAGGCTGTTTGGGTAAACAAGCCCTGAATACAGACGTTTTGAATCAACATAAAGGCATGTGCTAGGAGAGAATGGCCCTTGTGAAACCTGTACTCCACCAAGAGTCAGTGCTGAACACAGGCAATGCTGCACTCTGAGGCGAGCCTGAGTGAGGATATATCCTAGGACATGAGCAAGCTCCTTGCAGGACTGTGCAGTGGTGTTTGAGAGAACAAGAGCTGCAGGACCTCTGCAGCTGTGTGCCCGATAGCCACTTCAAGACCCATCCACAGGGCAGCGGAAAGCAAGCACGACAAACGCTTGTGGACGCGGCCCGAGCTGAGCTGGGCCCTGCATTTGCCTCTCTGCCAGGTGGGGTGCATTGAGGAGCCCAGCCTGTCCCGCCCACCTGGACGGCACCGGCGGCTCCCCACGCCCCGCATCGCTGCCCTTCCCTGGGCGGGGGACAGCCCAGCGCCCCGCGGCCCCCGCACGGCCGAGGGAGGGAGCGAGGGAGGGACGGGCGAGCACCGCCGCCCCCTCTCCCGCCCCGCCGCATCCCCGGCCGCCCGTGACGGGCAGCGGGAGCGGGTTCGTGCCCAGCCCGGCTCCGCGGGAGCAGCGCTCCGTCCCTGCCGCCGCCAGCCCGCCCTGGCTCGGGGGCCAGCCGGGCACGCAGGTGAGGGCGGGGGCCGGGGAGGGCCGGGGCCGGGGAGCGTGGGGGAGCTGCGGCCTCCCGGGGCTATGCCGGGTCCCGGCGGGGCGGGGGCTGGGCGGGGGTGCTGGCCCGGCAGCGCCGACGCCGTGCGGGCCTGCGACGGACCCGGTTTCGGCTGGTGCTGCATCCCCGGAGCATCCCCGGAGCATCCCGCGGCGGGCGCGGACACCTCCGTCGCTCCCGGGCGGGTTTTGGGTCTGTCCGGTCCCTGGCCCCGTCTGTCCAGCGACCTCGAAGGAGCGTGTGAGGTGCCCTGTAGCAAACACGGTGCAATGCACTGGTTTGCCTTTTGTCTCCTGAGCTGTGGGTAAAGCTGGTCAAACCTCGGAGGAGCAAGGCTTTAAGTTTCCTGCTGGAATTGACTACTGCAATGTTGAATTACCAAAATCACCTGCCAGTCTTTTATTGATTCCTGCCACATGCATGAGTTTCCTACACAAGTGGCCAGTAAAGGGCACCATGTGGAAAGAGGGATCTGTCAGATCCGACTGCTTGTTCCATTGTCCACTGACAACTGACTGTGCATATACAGTGGGAAGACAGAAGCTTCTAACACTCTAGTGTGTTTGATAGATTATGAACTCCAGTCATCACACAGTAAACCTGTTCTGTTTCTGGATACAATCCAAACAGTAGGTTTTTCTGTGCCCTGGGGCAGTCACTCTGCCCTATATAATTTCAAAGTGTGTTGGATATCTTTTATTTGAAATGCAGTGACTGCCACTGCATATCGTAGCAGAGACTGTTACAGTGCTGTGATGTGTTGCCCATAATTTCCTCTCTATATTGTAACTTTTAGTTTATGTTGGTTGTTGTTTGGGGTCGTTTTTAAATACAGTTGCATGCTGAGCTAAGATTTTTGTTAAGCTATGTGCAGTGACACACAGTTGCCTCTTCAGAGTTATTTGGTTCGGTACCCTTGTGTGCAATTTGTTTAAATCCTTCTGTGCAGTACAGATTTGCCTTCATTTCTGACATACTACCCTGTTAACAGGCTGAAGCACCAGCTGTCAAAATGCATCTGTGAAACTGGCACAAATGAAAAATATTATTTAAAGTCACAATAAGCAAGACAGAGCTGAGAATAAAGACTATTTTAAAGAAAACTAGATTTGGAATGTGAGGTACCCTGTCAGCTATTTCAGTTCTGACCCACTGAAGGCTGTAAACCAGAACAGAACTGTGCATCTGTTAAAAGTATGATTATACTAACAAGTAAAAGCAAATTGCTGAAGCTTCCCAACTTGTCATTTGATCAACATACCTTGTCGAGGACATGTCCTTATCCAGTTTCAATAAAACAGTAAAAGAGATTATCTTAATCCATATCACTTGGGATTCAGCCTGAAAAAGGTCTCCTTCATCCATGGGGCAGACAAACAGCTACTTCTGGCCTGCTGATGCCTGACCACAACAGCAGCATGATTCCTTGTTCCTCTTAAAATGATCCAATGAAATATGCCAAAGATTGTGTCCAAGGAAGAAGGTGGGTCACTGCAAATCTACTGAAGGCTGTTGGTTGCAGCAAGTGCTGGTTTGAGGCATAGGTGCTCTGACAGGAGCCCAGAACATTTTTTTTTTCCTGGTCACTTTTCATGAGTAGCCAATGGAAGGGGGTAATGCCCCATAAAAAGGTAATTGTTCCTTGACAGTAGTAGCACCTGTTACACTAAAAAATATGAGCCAATTTTAGATGAGTAAGTGAGCTGCAGAAATGATGCCAGCTGCCTGTGTGTTAACACATCTGCTTACTAATCACATATCCTTTATGCCAGGCAGGTATGTACCCACTGGTTAAATTAGTCTGTGTGCACAATAATTATTCCTCAGTGAGGAAGTGATCCAACTTTTATTTTTTGCTTCTAACAGTTTCCTTGCTTCAACAGTCAAGCACAAGCTTTTCTCCTTCCTGCTGTTTGTTTTGTCTTTGTTAGGCTGATAGCAGCTTACACATCTCTTAAACTCACAAAAATTGAGTAGTAGCCATGAGATCTTTTGCTTTGTTTCTACCACCGTTCCCTACCTCTTCTCTTTGCCCTTTACTCTGCTGACTTGCAGGACTGGAGAGGATGAAAGCAATCAGCTGTGTTTACTATGGTTGCATACAGCAAATTCAGCTGCCAGCTAGTTACTAAATTCACTGCTCACCATTCTATGATTTTATTTTTTCTTCGGGAATGAAATAAAACAGCAAATTTATTTTCTCACCTAGGTCTCTGGACAAAATGGGGAATGGATTAGTGAAACCCAAGCACCTGAGGCAGCCAAATAGGCATGTGGCAAACCTTGCTATTGGCTGTGCTGCCAGCCACAAGTTTCTGATGGACCCATGCCTAGGCATCAATGTGATCAATGGGCAAGCTGATGTCCTCTGCAGCAAGGTACTTGAACTGGAAAAGGAGCTGAAGAGAAAAGATCAGCAGTTGCAAGAGAGTCAAAGTCATGTTGCTGAGCTTCAGTCACAGCTGGCTGTGCAGACGAAGGTCATAGCAGAACTCACCAAGGAGCTTCAGAGCAAGTGCATACAGTTGAACAAGCTGCAGGATGTTGTTAGGACTCAAGGAGAGCACTTTCTTCAGCCTTCTCCATTTAAAGTTTCTGCTGATAGGAGGAGAGGAGCCAAGGAAGGTGTATCTGCAGAGCCAACAACACGACTGTGTGATTCGAGCAGGCAAACTATGTTTTCCCTTGAAAAAGCAACAGTCCGAAAGGATTCCAGGTGAGCTCATTTCAGAGGGCTTCTATGCTTGTGTTACAAGGTTATTACTTTTATCACCATTATATCCTCTCCTCATGATAAATCAGGATTAAAGTATTCATCTTTTTCATTTAGGCTTTGCAGCTGTGATAGACGCTGGTTGAGTTTGTGTGTAACTTTAACCAAGGATCATCTGTGTCCCACAGGTTTCAGATGAAGAGTGGTGGGTAGCCTCTGTATTTTAGATGAGAATCTTATCGATTTTATGGGATTTAGCTTTATTGCCACCTTCCTCCTGCCCTCCAGCTTCTGAGGGTCATGGTGCAGGAACTGAATTTTCCTCGTTCCTCTTTGAATCCAATTACACTTTCTAGACTCTGACAGACCCAGAAATATCTGTGGCCACAGCTGACCTTGCAGACAGAGGTATCAGACTGGTATCCTTAAGCTTAACTTAGACCCTCTTTTACCTTGCAGTGTAGACATAACCTGAGAGTCTGTGGTGGTAGCCAGACTCTACCTGGACTTCAGCCAGTCACTTAAGTGCCTCAGATTTGTGGGGAGCTTTATTATTCATGGCATATCTGAGTCTGTACCATAGTAGACCTGAGAGTTATGAGACTTGTTTTCTCATCCATCATGTCCAGCACTGCACCTTAGAGGGTGCCTCATGAATCAGAAGGGCTGCCTGAGTCACCATAAAGAGCTGAGAACTTCAGCTAGCAGTGTTTTTCCAGAGTAAGGGGAACTGCATTAATATTTTATCACAAGTACCTGGGTAGCTTAAATCATTGTTTTAGGAGCGTTCTGTTTGTAACCTGTCTTCTCCTTGGCACGATCCTTGTGCTGCAGTCCACCACATGGTTTTCTAGTGTGCTTTCAGAGACAGAATTGCAACAGCAGTGAGGAGTAAAAACAGGAGAAGAGCCAGTGGATTAGCAAAGTGCAGCAGCCAGAACCAAAGCAAGTATTGCAGCTTAAGCAATCCAAACATAATGCACATCATTTTTTGATGTTGTAGTGGCCAAAGTATTATTTGATCTTCCAAATATTTTGGAAGCAGACATATGCCAAAAAAATCACCACAAAGCTGTGCTGCTGTGCATTGCTATGCCTCTGAGTTAGATAAGCCTGTGATACACATGCACTAAGACACCATCACCTTGCTGTTGAGACAGCCAAATGCTGAAAGGTCCAAACATTTGGTTTTCTTATCTGGACTCTAAATACTGTAGTAGGTCAAGTTCAGAGAGTTCAGACATGTAAGAACAAAGCATAACCGTCACTGTCTACACAATTCTGTCCACTGTAATTAGTAAATACTGATCCTTTATCCTGACAGTGTCCATAGGGGTGTTTGGAGTTGCTGGTGTCAGTAGCTGCCTCCCCTTTACATAGAAAGGACTTAATGCAGCCCCACTTCTGCACAAGGTAACTCCACAGTGTTGCTACACAGCTCTGAAAGGAGCTCTCTCAGAAGGAGGGGAAGCTCCATGCTGTGCTCTTGAGTCTGCATTGAGTCCAGAGTGTCACTGGTCCCTTTTAGAAATAATTATAAAACAAATGGCATAATTTTATGCTATTCATATGGCAGGGTTTTGAGTGCCATACTTTCGTTTGGAGTATCTCAGCATGAATGGTTTTAATGAAAGTTTTAGAAGCATGGTCTCCTAATCTATAGGAAGCCTTTGTGCTCATTTTACCTATTGGGTTATATGCAATTACTGTATTTTATTGCAAAATTGTGTACATGATGCAGGCCAGGGTGAATCAAATTAGCAAGGTTGGTTTTAGCTGAAAACTAAGTTAGAGCTTATATTCCAATAACCCTATTGCTTTCAGCAGAAGCTAAGTTATGATCCCTATTTCTAAACACAGTCCTCACCATAGCTACTTGGTTTTATTTTCCTGCTTCATCTCATCGCCTTCACTTATTTTCAGGCATTACATGGCTAGTATCAATGTAAATGTATTTAGGTGCCTTAGGTTTGTTCATTCCTGAATTGTCCTCAGGAGATTTTTCCCACATAACCTAGTTTTGATGACAACCTTGCATTGCTTTATGAATACAAACAAGAAGAGGCCTTAAATGCCTCAGGAATCTGCCAGGGTTTTGCCTTTGTCAACATCAGGAGCACTGACCATGCTACCATCACACAAGGTCTGGACAAGGCAGGCAGAGCAGTGTGTTAGCAATGAGAGGAATCCTCTTGGGAGGCATGAATGTTTGGTGAATAACGTACCCCAGCCATACTGGGTATTTTAAATTTTGTGGGTTTTTGTTTGCAACCAGTGAGAAGAAGCTTATCACAGACGCCCTGAATAAAAACCAGTTCTTGAAGAGACTGGAGCCTCACCAGACACGAGACATGGTGGAATGTATGTATGAGAGGACGTTCCAGCAAGGCAGCTACGTCATCAGACAGGGAGAACCAGGCAACCACATTTTTGTGCTCAAAGGTGAATATTGCTTACTGGTACAACACACAAGTGCAAGAAACACGAAAGGGGTTTAGAAGGTTTTGCAGGAATTCGCAGTGAGGGTGTTTGTGCTCCTAAATAATTTGTCTCTGCGGAGGGCAATGCAAGTTTTACCTGTGACTTTTATGAAACAGAGTGAGAGCAATAAAAAGCACCTTGGAAACATGACTCTTGATTTAATGTTTTCTCATGACTTTTTTCATTTCTGAAAGCCCAGAGGCCAGGAATTTCTTTCTGTTGTAGGTGTAGCCAACCCTTTCCTCTCCAGAGGAAGAACAGGTATTATTTAAAATACTGAGAACTGCTCAATGGTGAAGCCAATCCTGAAATAAACTTACTTTTCAATATTTATAAGATACCAGTTTTCTGTGTTTGGGAAATTGAAACATGAGGTCTGCATTTACTGTTCTCAAAGCTGAGAGGTTGTCTTTTTTTACAAAAGAAAAGACCTGCTCGATTTTTTTCTGAAAAAAAAACCCAAAAAACCCCAACAAAACAACAGAGCAAACAAAAAGCTTTAGGATAAAAGACTTTCCTAAAATGATGCCAACAAGTCTGCAGTCATTTGGGCTGACTGCTACTGTGCCTCAGATTGCTGATCAGCTATAGTGGACCCCAAGTTCAACACCTGGAATTTGCTCCTATCAGCAATAAGTTATTTCATCATTAAAAAAAAAAAAAAAAAAAAAAAAAAAAAAAAAAAAAAAAACCCCAACCCTGTATTTGTGATTAATTCACATGTTTCATTAATTTTGGGTCACTAAGAGGCCCAGAGACTCTCATGCATTGGAGCTCATACTGTAAGGAGTATGTTCTGTTGAGGTAGGAATACCTAAGCAGGAGCAAACTGGTATATGTTGGAAAGCTCATTTTCTGGCTTCATATGGATGGGTTAGTTGGAAAAAAATGATGGTAACTGTCCTAGGAAAACATAAATGTTACAGGAGAAAAGAGGAGGCTGGATTTGTGATGGGGTGGTCCTATTCTTGTGAGATAAAATGATAAAATTTTGAAAACAGATGAAATATGAGAAAGGAAATGTGCACCTGGAACTTTTGCTGGCACATTAGACCTTTCTTGAGGAAATGGTGTGTGCCTTGGAGAGAAAAGGGCACAACTTTCATAACATGTTTAAGGGAAGGTTTTCTGGAGCCATAACCTGTGAAGAAGTTCAGACTTTCTTTGCCTTTTGCTGGTGAGGCTCAAGAGCCACTTCTTGAAGGAAGGTTTAATGTGGTTTTAATTTTTCTGCCCTCTCCTTTGCATTCTGCACATATATACTCGTGCCTGTGTATGAAGAGACAAACCATGAGTAATTTCTCCTGTGATCATTATTTTAAGACTTTTCTCTTTACACCACACTAGAGCACCTGAACCACTAGTGAGTGGCTTGTTGTAGCAAAGGTTTATCCCATCAGGAATTAGAATGACCCTCCCTTCCAGACCACATCTGTAAATTAGCAGAACATGTTAAAAAACAAGTCTTTACTGGTTTGTACCTGTGTTTCAAAGCACTTTTTGCATCATTGCTCCCATTCCTGTGTTCCAGGGAGCAGCAAAGTCAGGAATATATTGATTTGTTTTCCATTCACTCTGTGCAGCTGAGCACAGGTTTAATACCTATTGTCCTGATGATTTTTGACAGAGGGAAGTCTGGAAGTCTTTCAGCAGAATAAACTACTCTCCTCAATACCTGTGTGGACAGCATTTGGTGAACTGGCCATTTTATACAACTGCACACGGACAGCTTCTGTGAAAGGTACCTGAGGTTATTTACAACAACATCACTCAAAATGAAAACTATGTATTTTTTGTGAGATCCCTGTTATATCCAGAGTTTCCTTGAAGTTTTCATTTAATAGATATTTTCATGTCTTGGTTATCTACAGTAAACTCACATATTCCTTCCATAAGTTATTTCTGCTTGGGAACTCAAATAATACAATGCTGTGAATATAATTCCATCCCTGGCATAACCCTTGATAAACAATTAGGCACCTCCAAATTGTGCTGGTTAGCCTGATCTGTAGCATACTAAGTACTAGGGGAGGATTCTGCTTTAATTTTGGATGCTTTAGCAGAGGTGATGGTCTTTGGTTCTTATGTTCTTGTGTCAAATGCAACCCTGAGGATGAAATTACAGAGTTTGAAGGCGTATTAGAACCATGGTGTTTTTAGTAGAGCAGATACAGTCTAATTCAAGAGGAAATAAAATATGCAGGAATTAGTTGCTTTTGTATTTGTTTTAGTGTCATCATTCTGTTGCTGAGTCTTGCCTAGATCCATTTGCAGCTGGCAGTTTGGTGACTGACCAGGATGGAGTTGTTAAGTGTTGCTCTGATACAAATATCTCTCTTCCTGTATAAGGCAGGGTGTTCATCCATTGAGTACTCTCTGATTCCCTTTCCAACATGCCATAATTGCTCTGTGTCAAACAAGTAAGTGACTAAATATGGTTAAGTTCACAATTTTTCCACTCTCTACCATTCCATAAATATTACTTGTGTTTAAAGACTAATTTCTCTTCTTGTCTAAATCTGCAGGGACTTTGTGCCGCCAGTAAGTATGAAGAGTTCATGTTGACTTAGAAAGGAGCAAATGGAATAAAACAAGAAGTTGTTTGCTGTAAAAGCTTTTGGTCTTTCTTCCTGCACCCAGTTTAGGCACTTAATCATTGCTGGCTGTGCAGATGGAAGTTATTATGTGTAATCTGTTTTTGTTGCTGCCTGATAAACAGAACAGCATCAGTAATGTGATTATTTTTCTTACTAGCATGCTGTTCTAATTGAATATGTTCCCTATTTTTCTTTTTTGCCTGCTGTATAGTATTAGCATTATAAAGTAGTGTTTCTGCATAATAAGATGTCAAGCTGCTTTAGACCTTTGTTAGCATTAATTGGTTTTGAGGTAGGACAAGATTTGTCCAATTATGGACAAGAAAAGGTATTTGAATACTTGAAATCACTGCAGAAATCCACCCCTCCCCAATAGCTTTCCTGTGATCCTTGTTGTAGAGGAAGAGCAGTACCATGCCATAACTGAGCATGAATAGTAAACAAACATGTGAAAACCCTTTCTTGATGCTGGATCTCCTGACATCCTTTTCCTGCAGTCTTTGAAAACTCACAAGTGAAGGATTTTATCCAAACAGCATTTCAGTGGTTGCTGCTACTCAGCAGCATCTTCACAGGCAGTAGCTGCATTTGAAATTGGCAGTCTGATTAACCCCAATGGTTCTGAATTTCTCTCTTTTTTTAATCTCATCTTTGAGATTTCAGGTGTTTTTTTAACTCTATAACTGCTTCATTTAGTTAAGTACAGGAAATACATTTGCAATAGCCTGGATACTTGCAGTGTTTTCTTCGTGCAAAGTAAACTAAAAGATGTCATCTAGGAGAAAAATAAAACCAAAGTGACACCTATGTTCTCCCATCCAGCATCCAAAAATATTTTTTTATCTATTTTGGTAAATGGCAGTGCATATGTGTATGTTGTGTACAAGGATGAATGACTGTGCATCATTTTAAACCTGGCACTTTTCTTCCCTGTAAAAATGATTCTATGTTGATGATAAATGGAGGAAATCAATTTCCCTAAATTTTTCTGTAAATTTTATCTCGCAGGAAACACAGTTTTGTTCTTTCTTAAGGCAGAAGGAAAACTGCTGGATAGAGTTTAGCATTAATAGAAGAGATTAAATTTAATAGAATCACCTTTTGCTTAAAAAAAATTAGAAGTGCAACATGTTCTGTTGTGTCGATGATTGCACTCAGAGGCTGCTTAGTGGTTTCCATCTTTGATGCTGAATCCTGTGCCTGCTTACTGTATTAATAATTTGATTATCTTTAAAAAAAAAATAATGTTTTTTGCCTTATAAAATGGATACATTGAAGAAAAACCTGTGAAGCACAGGATTAAATGAAATTAAATGTATTTCTTGACCTCTGTTATTTCTGTCTTAATGCATATCTCACAAACATTTGCATATAATCTGAATTAGAGTTAGATCCAAGCCACAACATTTAACATCATGGGTTTTGGAAAACCAACCACGTTCTTGTTTCTTTCAAATCAGCTTCTTTGCAGTTTGCAGCTTTTGAGTACAATGACTGGCTGTGATTAGGGTAGATCTTCCCAAGTGTTCAGCCCTATCATTTTCAAGGCTGTTCAGCCTATGGAACATGCTCCACAAAGGAACCATTTGGAAATCTATTCCTTACTTTAGTGAGCTTTATTTAAGTGGGAATTGAATTCTTTTAAAAGGCTGATTACAATAGGTGCGGGATATTTTAAAATTTGGCCTTGGGCCTTGTAAAATAGCTAGTCTGTCTTGTACCATGGCCTGATGCTGTAATATCATCCATCAAATAATTTGAAAACATTGCTGATTTTGTTCTTCTTTTTTGTTTTCTTGAAGCAATCACTAACGTTAAAACATGGGCATTGGACAGAGAAGTGTTTCAAAATATCATGAGAGTAACTGCACAGACCAGACAAGAGCAATACAGAAACTTCCTTAGAAGGTAAATATGATCAATTTCTATTTCTAATACTGCTTTGTGCTACCTTACTAAGGTGCACAACAATACTGTGCCTGTGTTGTAAACAGAGAGAAAAAGGTGCTCTTCATGCAAATACGGCCTCAAAAGCTTGAATGTTTGGGGGTTTTTTTCTTTAAAGATTCGTAAGTTTTTCCCATTTTCACTGTTTTTCTGGTGCATTACACTAGGGAACTTCAATAGGTGCTTGAATCCATTTAAGTAATAGAGTAAATGTATAGGAAAGTTACCAGTTTAGAATTTGAAACAATGTAATAAATAAAGTTAAGTAAATACTCCAATGAATAGTTGGTGAGCTGCTGGAGTAGATTGAGGAATATTCCTTATCCTTTGGAGACTTGAATACAAGATCTGCATGTCTCTCAACTTATGAACTAATTCCAACATAAATTACTAGGATGTCTGCAGAGCAGAATAATTCTCTCCTGCAGGGAACACTGAGAGTGGTGTCACACGTCTCCTTAGGAAGATGGTGAAGTTAGAGGTTCCAAACCATAATTAGCTGATGTAATATTTTATCTTTTTAACAGAGAATGATCATTCTGTTATGCCTTTAAATCAAGATACCAAGCCTGGCCATACATAGAATGTCTTGCATATTTTCACATCCCTTTCCACCTTTGATTTCTGTACACACTTCATTGCTGAGCCTAAATAGATAGAAATTTCTATAATTTTCTAACTTTTGCAAGTCCAAGTGATCGAGGTGGGAGGTTTTTTTTATTCTTACCAGCAAGTTCACCGAGTTATCACTGTAATTGTCTTCACTTTCAATAGTTGTCCAAAGAGTACTGAAATAATTAGCTTTGTCTGATTTTGCAGTCTCTGCAGTGCACTTGAAAATATATTCTTGAATTACTATAATGTCTTGGGTTTGTAATTGCTGGATTCTTTTGAAATCAATCCACATGCCCACTGAAGTCCTTCCCCTCCTGAAATACAAAGTTGATTTTAAAACTGACCAATGTTTGCCACATTTCTAAGTTGTGCAAGTTTTGTTTATCTCAAAACCAAGATGAGAATGCCTGAACCTTAAGATTTAGTTGTATATTGTGTTCACCACCAGTTTAACTACTTACAAAATGTGACTGTAAAAATTGTACAGATGAGAAGAGATCATAAAAAAGGTGTTAATGATAACTACCTTGGGTTGTGGGGCTTTTTTTTGTTGTTGTTTTATATTTCTGTTTTCCGGAAGTGTGTCCCTGCTGAAAAACTTACCTGAAGATAAATTAACCAAGATCATGGACTGTCTGGAAGTGGTAAGATGTTGTTAAGTTTTTCTAAATAGTATTCAGTAAGCTTTCAAAATAACAAAGAAAAATAAATCAGCAAAAATAAAAAACAACCAAGCTTTTTTAATATGAGAGTGGTTTTGGAGTAATCAGAGTTGAATTTCAGGTTTGCAGGAAGTAATAACATTTAGTGACATAGAAGTAAGTTATATTTTTGGCATCAAATGAGTCAAGCAAGTAGATAAGAGGGTTTATAATCTATCCTTTATTAAGTACACAGTTGTTCTCCAGGACTCTTTTGGTAATCAAATTTACCTGTTTGTGATGTGGATATGTAATACTTTCATATTCCTTGGACCACATACACTGCAAAATGTAAGGGAAGAAGGCATTAGGTCCCCAGCACATGAATCCAGCCAAATATCTGTGTGCCTTAGGGCTGCATTTGCCAGGAACCTTTGAAGGTAAGGGCTTGATATATAATCATAGCTGGGATATTTTTTTTCCCAAGGGCAGTGGTAACTCTTTATTCTTTTTGCATGGAGGCATGAAGGTTAAACATAAATAGCAAGTTAAACATCAATGGAACATCCACGTGTGCTGAGAACTCTGCATAGTAACCTTTCAAGGATTTACTGGACAATATGGTCTCTCACTTGCCCCCCAACAGGAGTACTATGACAAGGGAGATTACGTTATTCGGGAAGGAGAAGAAGGAAACACCTTCTTTATAATAGCAAAAGGAAGGGTAAGGCATAATAAACCTCACTTACAGAGTAACATGTACAAACATTTGCATCTCAAAAGCTGCCTTGAGGGGTGTGGTGTTCAGTAAAAGTGGTGCAGAGAGTTTTTGCACATGCTTTTTAGTTCACAATACCGTGATAAAAGCCTGGAGCAGCGTTTCAGAGGTTCAGGGAGCCTAATTTTCCATTCACAATGAACCCATATTATACTGTGCTAATTACAATGTAATTAAATTGTGTCCTGAGGCCTCTTGACTCTGCAGCAGAGATGTAAAGTCGATTTTTTTGTAAATGAGATTTGACCCTACATCTTCTCCTGGATGGTGCAATATCTAATGGGCAAAACATAGACTTGTGAGAAGTCTAAGAAGTAATGGTGTCCCAGGCTTAATGGAGAATGGCCTTTGAGGTGTCTCAGAATCCTTTCACTTGTTAGTTCCAGAGGAGCAAGGCAGCAGCCTTTATCCCTCAGCTGGTGCCTTGGAGGCTGACACGGGACCCTAAAGAATTAAATCAGGAGAATTTTACTCAGTAGACTTCCAGGAGGATTTCCAATCTGTGTAGATATTCTAGTTTGGTTTTTGCTAACACAGGCATCAGCCGAATGTGCTATTGTGGAAGCAGAGTTTCATGAGGATAAATGTTATTTAATGCTTCTGGAGTGCTGTCTATTTAGCTGAAAAGACAAGAAGCTCATATGACATCTGCCCACTGTGGGAACTGAAGCATTTCTTAGTCTTTCATTAAAATGTGACTTATTCTGCTCTATTTCAAAAGGTATGAGGAGAAAATGTTGAGGGGTTGCCAATAATGAATATATTCCTTCTTCTCAGCAAAAATCAGGGAGGTGTCAGGGAATGTTTGGGTTTAATTTTTGAGAGGAGGGGGTAACTACATATATCTGTAACTCTTTCTGCAGCATTACTGAGTTAAGACATTTCTGAAATATACAGAAAAGGAAGAAAATCATGGAATACTTTGAAACTTTACCTTACTAAATTTTTGTTCTTGTACTTTGCAGGTGATAGTTACCCAGAGTACTGCAGACCATTCACAGCCTCAAGTGATTAAAAATCTACACAAAGGAGATTACTTTGGAGAAAAGGCTCTCATTAGGTTCGTTCACACTGTCTGATTCATGATGTGTAGGATTTCAACTGTTACATCACTGAGTGTCAGATTCTACAGCTCATGGCTGTTTTGAATATTATCTTTCTTTTGATTGTAAAGTTAGTAGACAAAGGTAGTGACCCAATTTGTGTTAATGTTTGGAGGGGCTGCAGAGAGAATGTGAAAGTATACAGTGGCATCTGCCTTTGGTTTTCCCTCTAGAAGTCAAATTCTGACCCTCTGCATTGTGGCTTATTGCTTATACTGTAAAAACTGTGGTGAGAACTTGTGCCAGATGATTTCAGAATCGATAAGGTCCATCATGACTGGAATGAGCTCTTGTTTCCATTGCCCATGGCAGTAAAAAATGGAGAGAAGGGGTCACAGAGTACATATTTACATGGATGATTGAGTAGGGAATAGTTTGGGTTTGGGAATGTTTTATATCCAAGGATTATGTTAGAAATAAGTAGTAAATCCTGATGTAGTGATAATTACATCTCACCCAGATTTCTTGGAAGGCTGCCAAAGGATGTCATGATCGAAACTCTACTGAAACTGGAAAAAGCACTGTGCTAGACCATAATAAAGACTTGTAAAATGCAATAATTTTGTATTTGGTTCAGCAGCACTAATCCAGGTACAGGCTGCAGAAGCCTTTGAGGAGTTTCACCTAGAGCAGCTGTGGCCCTCCATGAGTGCAGTGTGAGGTACTTTGAGGATTTTGATATGCTTCTGAATTCTCCTAATGCCTTTCAATTCTCAGCGATGACGTCAGATCAGCAAACGTTATTGCAGATGAGTACAACGTGGAGTGCCTCGTTATAGACAGAGAGTAAGTACATTACACTTCAATAAAAGATTTGCATCCTCTTTCAGTAGGTTAACATGACTTTCAGTGGGTTCATGTGACTTCACTGTAGGCAAAACCACAATGTTTCTTTAAATGAATCCTGAACGAGTGGTTGTGCTTTAGGAATGCTAATGAAGAGAGGCTGACAGCAGGTGCCAGTGCACAGAAGCTTGAGAGTAGTTCAGAGCTACTCTTTTCTTTCCCTCCTTGTAGTGGTGATGTTTCTCCTGGTCTCCTGGGTCAGAGGTTCCTGAGGCCTGTCCTTGTCAGTGAAGACCAATGCAAAGAGGGCATTCAGTAACTCTGCCTTCACTGTGTCCTCCATTACCAGAGTCCCTGCTCCGTTTAGTAGTGGGCCCACATTATCCTTGGTTTTCCTTTTGTTACTGATGTACTTGAAAAAGCCCTTCTTGTCCTTGACATCCTTGGTCAGATTAATTCCAGATGGGCTTCAGCCTTCCTTGTCTCATTTATATTTACCCTGATAACCTCGCTATATTATTCCAAGCAGCCTGACCCAGCTTCCACCTCCTAGGTGTTTCCTGTTTAAGCTTGAGTAATTATCTCTCCACATGGGTCTCTTGCCCCCTTTGCCAGATTTCTTGATCATTTCTTGAGCCTGGAGGAAGCGATCCTTGAGTATCAACCAACTCCAGCTAGGTCATGACTTAAATATTCAGCAGTTTATGATGTTTCCTTTGTGTTTTTAGGACATTTAATCAAACAGTTGGAACTTATGAGGAGCTGCAAACTTACCTGGAAGGTTATGTGGCTAATCTGGCCCAGGCTGATGAAAAGCGACATGCAAAGTAAGTCAGATCATTTGTTTGTTACACCTATAGTAGGTAATCACAAAAAAAGAGTGATAGATGTGTAAGTAAAATCATGGATGGTAGTTGAAGGAGATGGACCCCTGGGAATGACAGCAGTCACTGTAATAAAACAGTCTGGATATGCTCATGGAGTCCAAGAAACTTTTCTGATACAAAAATTACATAGAATCTCAGTGTATTGACTCCCAAACAAGAATTCACTCTATACCTGGAAAACTGAGCACAGAAAAAAAAAAGTGATGTTGCACTCAAGTAGATTTTGCACTTTGATTGTAAGTTCTTTTGTAAAAACCCCTGAAGGCCAACTTTAACTCCTGTTTGAGTTAAGGAACTGTATTACTGTGCAAAAGACTAAGTTTCATTTCGAAAAGAAAGAAGCAGACATAAACAGTTTATTTTTAATGTTTTGGTGTAGCACTGATGGTATTGATGTCTGCTTTCAGCTTTGGGCCACACTTTCAGTTTTTGTGCCTCCAATTTCAGTCTGAGTACTACTGGAAGATTGGCGGAGTATGTTTTTCCTCTGTTTAGAAATACAGCTGCATTCTTATTTCTGATCATTCAACTGGAACTGGTACACAGTCCTTCAAGCATTGCTTCTCCAGCTTGGAGTGCCCAAATTTTGCAGCTGACCACATCAACAGGAATCTCACCAGGGATCAGCTCTTGCTAAAATTACTGTCGATTCTACTCAGTGAATTTCAGTAGCATTTTTCTTCTAATTTACTTCCATAGGATGTCCAGAGAGAAAGTGCTTCTGCAGAAAATAAGATTCTGTTAGAAAATAAAGCTTTCCTTTCCTCCTTCTCCTTTCCTCCTCCTCTTTCCTCCTTTTCCATATCCCTTCCTGTCCTTTATATAGGATCATTAAAAGTGATGAAGTGATGGCAAGGAAGAGCACTAACCTATGTTAATTTTCTTAATGCAGAGGAAGATCCTTCTGTGGACAGTTGACCAAAGAGGTGTCTTTGGAGATGATAGAGCTGAAGGAGAAAGTAGCCCAGTTCCCTCCTTCCCCATTCCAGAATTTAGAAGTTGTCACAACTCTGGGTGTTGGTGGGTTCGGAAGGGTTGAGCTTGTAAGAGATTGTTTCAAGATTATTCACATAGTTCTCTGTCTTGGATGATTGATTTAGCCACTGAGTAATGTGAAGGATTTTCTATTCTGCATGCTTGTGCCCCTCAGGCAGAAATAATTCTACATAAAGCAATGCACAGTTAAAAAGTATTTCAGGACTTGGGTGTTTAAAGAAGCAAATCCATTCTTGTGTGCCTTCAACTCCTGTTGTTAAAAGTATCTTCCCGGTCACTAGACATAGTCATCAGCCTGTGCATGTGGAGTTTACAGATGTGCCTGCCTGTGTTATGTCCCCTGAATGGCAGGCCTTTTTCCAGGAATCTGCCTGGACCTGAAGCAGTCTGAACGGCACCACGTAGTCTGTGCTGTCAGAACTGCTTCTGTATGCCCCACAGCAACCACAGCCAGCGTGAGCTATCTCTGAGCTGGGTTGACTGGGAAATTTCCAACAATTTGCAATGGCTCTTTTGAGTCATATTCAATTGCATGAACAGCTGTGCTTCTGGGATACCACAGGCTTCATTAGCCCAAAGCCTTAAGTCCCACTCACCTCTGGCTGAGCAGCAAACGTCTGACAAAAACCTGAATGCTTTTTGTGCAGGCTGCTGAAGGCAATGGTGAATTAAAGGGGACTTTGTGCTTTTAGTGAAGTCAATAATTCTTTACAGTAGTTAGACCATCAACTGTTTCATTCTGATTCATGCTTCACAAAAAAAGTTCCACATTGGAATTCTACAGCAGCACCTGAATACTAAACTAAAAATTGAATTCTCATCCAGTTATAGAACACAGATATCTGCTTCCTTCATTTCCAAGAGGCCCTGTTTTAACTTCCATCTTTTTATTGCATATTGGATAATATTTCAGTGTAATGCAAAATCATTTGTAAACATTCTTCCTAAACTGCCTCTCCCTTTTGTTCTTTTGTATTATGCTGGTGATTAGAAATCTTAAATTGAAATTGGGACCCACTGTGATATAAACTCATTGCAATATGTAGTACCTATCCAAGCTGCTGCTATTTTCTATATATAAAATGAACAGAGGGAACATTTCGCTTTACGAGTGGGGACTGGGAAACTAAAATATCTGATGCTTGGCTTAAAATCATACATAACAGTTCTGCAGAAAATCTGGAATTTGTCCCTTGTTGCGGCCATCAATTTCAGTCCTGTGCTGTGTTGAAAAAGATGGGTATCAGTGTATCTATTGAGAACAATTTAGTAAAACATCGTTTCCTTGCCTCATGTGTTTTCATCACTTGTATTCACAGGTTAAAGTGAAAAATGAGAACATGGCTTTTGCAATGAAATGTATAAAGAAGAAACACGTAGTGGACACCAAACAACAGGAGCATATTTATTCTGAGAAGAAAATCCTCGAGCAGATATGTTCTCCATTCATTGTAAAGTAAGTCAGCCATAAGGTTTCCCTGCAGGTTGTCCCCCAGCTGACCCCCTGGGCAGCACTATTAGGAATGAGGTTTGGCACACATGAGTTCTGGAGGAAAGACACTGCAAGTCTTGCTTTTTATTTTGCTTTCCCTAAATTGCCGCTGTCTGTCTCCACAGACTGTACCGCACATTCAAGGATAACAAGTATGTGTACATGCTCCTGGAGGCTTGCCTTGGAGGGGAATTGTGGAGCTTGCTGAGAGACAGGTAACTGCAAACACAGCACAACCCTGCCCTTTAAAGTCACCAGTCAGCCCCATGTGGCTACTGAGTAGGCTCTCCATTCAAGGAGATGAAAAGATGTCCAGTGAAAAGATGTTTGTTTCAGTTTGGTTAATATTCTGGGTGTTATATATTATCTGGTTAATAACTGAGGCCTTTTTAGAACTTCATTGTAATTATTTTTGTTCCAGAGGCAGCTTTGATGAATTCACCACCAAGTTTTGTGTTGGGTGTGTGACAGAGGCTTTTGACTATCTACATCAAATAGGAATTATCTACAGAGACCTGAAGCCAGAAAACTTAATTTTGGATGCTGAAGGATATATAAAACTGGTAAGATGTAATCCATTGTAATGTTATCCTTTCGTGCCTGTATCCTGTTTCTTTGCAGGGGGGATGTAAATAGACAGCACATAATTATAGAACCAGGATCCTGGAGTTTAATAACTCTTGTGCTTCAGCAGTAAAGAGGGCAGGCTTCTTGTTGCACAATGAGAAACAAAGGGATTGCAAAGCCACTGCAAGCCACAGACAAAATGGGGATTTGCAGCCTCTGAGAGCTCTTGCCACAGCATAAACAGTGAAAGAAAAAGATTGTCCCAGCAGCTAGTTTTAATGTAAGGGCAGAAACCACATTTCCCAGGTGCAGAATTACCTCCCTGTCCAACCTCAAGCAATCATAGGTTCAACATTCATTGAATCAGTTTGCAATCACAGGTTCCCTGTCTTTGTAGAGAGGGAACAGAGTAAAGAACTCCTGCCATGCTTTACTGTGACCATGAGAAGTGCAACGAGAATACCCTTCAGGGAACTTGAAATATCCGTTCCTAGGACAACGAGCAACCCACTCTTTCCAGGGACATCTCATGTCCTCAAGGAAATCATGGGTTGCTCTCCCCAAAAGGAAAATAATTCAGAAAGTTACTTGTGATGATAAATTGGTCTGTTTTATAACATTCAGTAATCCAGTTACTTCAGTTGGAATTACCTTCACAGCTACACTGTGTTGTTGCTCTAGCTGTAAACTAGCAGCTCTGGGATTTTTGCAGGAGATGAGGAAGCAATTAAGACCGTAAGGCTTCCCAGTGCAAAAGTCCTCTGCATTATGCAGCATGTGTTGATTTTGATCAGGTTGATTTTGGATTTGCAAAGAAGATTGGATCAGGGCAGAAAACCTGGACGTTTTGTGGAACCCCTGAGTATGTTGCCCCTGAAGTCATTCTGAGTAAAGGCCATGACTTCAGTGTGGATTTTTGGTCCCTTGGGATTCTTGTGTATGAACTCCTCACTGGCAGGTAAGTGCCTCCTACTCAAAGTTCTTACCTAGTTTGTTTGTTTTCAGAAACCTTTCCAAGGTTATTTTTAGGCAGCCTTGCAAAAGGATACTTCTTTTTGCCACTTATGCATGTCTTACCTTCCATCATTTCAGAAATGCCACTGACAAAAGTGGGCTACAGGCACAAGCTATAATTGGCTCCTGTAGCTGCTGATAATGTTTCCTGTGAGGAACAAGTGACAACAGACTGCTCTCTTCCCCATTAGTGGGTGATGGGGTGCAGTGGGGTGGGTGATTGTAAGCAGGGCTCGCTCTTTGCCTCCCTGCACAGTTCCATGACAACTCTTTGGGAATGCTCAGTGGCAATACAATGTGGAAGCTTCACTGAGTTAGGCTAGAGGCAGGGCTAGCTTAGAGGGACACAGGTGGTCATGCATTTTACCTGTACCTATGGGAAGCTTCTCAGCTTCAAGCCTTTCTAATATCCTAAACAGGCTGAAAGGGTGAGGGCTGTAGAAGTAGGAAGGTGGGCTTTTTTCCTAGATTTTTTTCTATATTCTCAAATATTTGGTTTGAAAAGTACTGGCCACACCTGCTCTTGCCAGGTGTTCCATTTATCAATGTTGCTTTCTTTTTCTAGCCCACCGTTCTCTGGGGCTGATCAAATGATGACATACAATTTGATTCTCAAAGGCATTGAAAAGCTGGATTTTCCTAAAATAATAACAAGGAGACCTGAGGATTTGATCCGCAGACTGTGCAGGTAGGACGGGCGGTTCGGGGCAAAGCCTGAGTGTAGATAGATTGAGTACTTTAAGGACTCAGACTCAAGCATTGAATTCCTGACAACTTCATTTGGAATTGTTATGCACAGCATAGTCCATTCTGATTATATTCAGTATGCATTACATGCCCCTGAGTGTGTCACACCTCTGAGTTTGCAGAGGCAGCAGAGGCTCTGGGCTTTCTCTATAGCTGGGAATTTTGTCTGAAACACATATCTGGGAAAATTAATTAAGTGGGGGCTGAGGAAAGAGCTAAGGAATTTGATTTTCAAATCAAGTGCATTGTTTAAAAAACTTTCAAAATGAAAACTTCAAAATAAAGCTTTCAAAATGACTTAGGCATATAGATTCTACAGAAAACATAGGGCACTTGAAGACTGGATTAAGTCCTTTTGAAAATGTGCAGAAGGTGGTATTTCAAAAGGGCCAGCCTAACTTAGTGACCTGCACAACCTCTGGCTGGTGGCACTGACTTTGGATTCCCAGCTCCTGTGGGATTTCACCCGTGGCACCAGGAACAGTATTCAGCATTCTTGTGTACAATGATTGGAAGGATCTTTGTAGCTGTAAATTTTGATCTGCCTCCTTTTGTAACTCAGACCTGCTGGCCAGGAAAAAAAAACGATGTGCAACTAAAACTCAGCCAGCTGATTTCCCTCTGCTGCTTCTCACAGCTGAGTGACACTGTTTCGGCTTTCTAGAAGGTTTCTCCATCCTCAGAAGAAAGGAGTAATGAGCAACACCTCATTATGCCTCTTCATGAGGCCACAGGTTTTGTGCAAGCTCCACCCCTTGCAACTCTTAAATGCAAGTAGTTAGGACCTATAAGTGCTCTTTTTAAAAGAGAAATATTTTATAAATCCTTATCCTTATTCTTTCTCTCTCTCTCTTTTTTTTTTTTTAAGGCAAAACCCCACAGAAAGATTAGGCAATTTGAGGAATGGAATAAATGACATCAAGAAGCACAGGTAAGCAAAAGAGACTTTTGAAAAGAAGAAAGAAAATTCGGGGTTTAATTTGAATTATTTTTAATATGTTGGGACCCAGCCAGGTAAACTCATAAATAGAGATCTCTATTGCTATTGAGTATATTTGCAGCTACAGCAAGCAACAATATGAACATAAATCCTCAGCATGATTATCTAGAAATCTTATTTTTTACTGGTTTTTCTGCAGGCTGTTGATGTAGGCGTTTAATTCAGTTCTCAGAGAAATCAATGCTAGTTCAGCATCGACCTCTCAGACCTCCTGACCCTTCAACATTTGTTTCTTAAGAATGGGTAGTTAGGAGCTCCAGAGCAATAGTTCTGGGGTTTTCTCCTCTTTCTTGTAACAAAGAAAGTCTTTCTCATAATGAATTTTTCTAATGCATGTCTTTCTTCTAACGAAGGAAGTCCTCTGTAAATTAAACATTTTCTGCTTTCTCTTTTTATCCGAATTGTTTCTAAGCCCTACAGTTCGTGCTTGGGGAAAGAAGCTCTTTGATTTTTCTGCTTGTCTCCCTCTTCTCATGCTGTAAAAAAGGTGGAATTCCACAGAGACACACAAGCCTCTGCATGGCTGTATTTCTGTGCATATTAACCTGCCTGTCTCTGCACCTCCTCTGGGCAGAAGTGCCAAATGCCAGGTGGCGCTGAGGCTGTCCCTGCCTTGTATGACAATGACAGTCCTCGAGATTCCTCCTTCTAACTGTGTTGTTACAGGAATTAGCAAGAAAAAAGCTTCTTATAGCCCTTGTTCACGTGATTTTCAGCTCTTTGTGGTATAACGTCAGAAAACAACCTGTCTTTCTCTTTTGGTCTCTCCCTGTCTGTCTTTCCTCTCTTTTCAATCAGGTGGTTGAGTGGTTTTAACTGGGATAGTCTGAAAGTGAGGAAATTAACGTCGCCTTTAAAAAGAGAGGTATTGGCTTTGGCTTTCACTATCATAATGCTTTACTAACACAGCTTGGCTACAAAGAACTGATGGAGATAGCAAAATTTCCCAAAGACACATTTGAATTATTACATTTCAACATTTTTTGTGAAAATTGAATGAAAGAGAGAGAGAGACAGCGAGCAATGTGTAACTTCAGTTAAATAATGGAAATATTATTCTGTCTGTATACTTTGCATTATATTTTCACCATTACTAGAACAAATGGTGTTTGGTCAGAAACTAATATCGAAAAAATATATCTCCCTTGGTAATGGGCATATTATTAAGATGCATTGTTCATATTACTGTGAAGAGTACAAATTTCTGTGTGCTCTTATTATTGAGTTACAACACATCCTTGAGTAAGCTCCCTGTTTTAAATGGCCTATTTGTTTTTGCCCTAAAATGAAAAAAGACTAAGGGTAAAGCATTTGAAACCCACTTTAATCTCAATTTGAAACTAAAAGCAATTCTGAGGACTGCTTTGAGTAGCTACCCCTGTGAGCATAGATTTGATCTTATGCAAAATTGAACCAAAACTGTATAGTGTGGCCCAGTTTTCTTACTGAAGTGACAGGGCTTTGGGTGAAATCTAGGATTTGATCATATTTAGGAAGTCCTTTTGTATAAGAAGGCTAATGCCACTGTTCTGTTGTACAACATAATTATTGGAGGTATTTCTTTTAAAGAATGAGGAATTTCATCTATTGAAAGAAGTCATCTGTATCATATTAGCCTTTCATTTCCACATTGGGAGCAACAAAAATTATGCATAAATCAATAGAGAACATTTTCAAAAGTTATTTTCTGAAACTACTTTTGTTTGTGTTTTCAATGTCCTAGTTGTCTGGACCAACTGATTACAGCTACTTTGACAGCTATCCGCCTGAAGTGGGAAGCCCTCCAGATGAACTTTCAGGCTGGGACAAGGATTTCTGATCATTTTTCCTTCTGGAACATTCATAGAGACTCGTAGGCATCAGTTCTATCTTGTTTCTTGCTTAAAATCAAGTTACACAAATTACACAGCACTTCTTGAGGAATCGGAGACGGTTCAGTAACCAGAACTTGTTTGGATAATCCACCAAAACCTGTGCATTTTATAACAAGGGCATGCATTCAGTCAGCAGATGTAACCTGAATTTTTTTTTGATACACAGTGTCTCTAGGAACATTTTCAGATACTATTGATGGGATCTATGGTTTTGCCACTAAAAATATCACTGGCTAAAATTTTGATATTAACAAGGTTACCATACATCTTTGTTTGGGTGGGGAGGATGGGTATCAGAAGCCAACAATTGTGACATATGTCAATAACTAACACTGTAGGCACTTATTTTTCATTTTCTCTGCTGTGTTCTGCTTTTCCCCCAAAATGTCCTGTATTGCATTGATCCAGAAATGTGTAGAAAAGAGACTTTTACTGAAAGGTTGATTTGATTTAGCTACAGATAAAAGGGTATCACTGTGGAAGCTGCCTCTCTGTTGGTCTAGTTTTGGCCCAGGTTGGATATAAGACAGGTCAAATGAAAAGGTATATCCATAATAGAAGTTGCCTAGAGAATCAGACTGTGGTGTGCATTTCCCTTACCGCTTCAAAGAGCCATGTGCCTTTCTTAAAATGTTTTGCTTTTATGTGGTGTGAAGATAAAATAGATGGACAAAAAGCTTTTACCTTTCAGGGAAAAAATGCAGATGGATGTTGTGCATTTGTGGCTTATACAGAAAAATTCTTCTGCTCTGTGTTATGAGCCCCAACTGCTGTTGAAACAAGGATATTCCTGGGTTTCATGCTGGGCTTATGGGATGGATGCATCTGCAGCCACTGCTTGGATATATTTCAGCTCCTGCTGAGACCAAGTTCAATCTAAATTTCCATACTGAAGCCGCTGCAGCATTACTGCATTTCACACACTGGATGGAAAACCTCCCGGGCAACTTCTACTGTGTGCTCAGGGTTTAGTTACCCATGACCACTGGATCGTCTCCCTAGCTGCTGGTCATGACTTTTCCCACTGGGAAGGGGAAAATGAGGGACAGAATGCCACAGGGGCAGTTCTATGGTTTGTTACATGGTTATAATTATTTTTCACTGGTGGGTGACTATCGCTTTGACAGCAAATCAATTAAAATATTTCGTATAATCTTCAGCCTGAATAAGGCAATAGAATATTTTCCACTGAATTTAATGAAGGTTGGATTGAGCCCTTGAAAGAAGACACTACACATTTAGCTGGTTTTGCTTCTCTGCCTGTTTGCAAATTATTATGGAAACTTGCAGCCAGCAAAGTCTGTGCAAAGTGGTGGCAACACAATCAGAGAGGGTGGAGCAGAGGCTGTAAGCTGGGACTGTAGATGCTTGCAACTTAACTTTGTTTAGCAATACCAAAGACTAAATTTTATTTTCAGGATTTAGACAAAGCACTAGAGGTTAGGTATTTGTGTTTCTCCGTGCATCTGTCTTTCTCTCATAAATATTTTTATTACAGTCAAAATAATATTGTGCCAAGTTTTATAAAAAGCTTTTGAATGTATTTTTCCATTGTATTTGTATGTAGTTTCCTTATTTATTTATATATATACACACATATATATATAAATAATGGGGGAGATATATATATGTTTTTTAAGTGAAGAAATATCTGTATGATAAGTTCAGTGCAGTTAGCATTAAGTCTGTGCAGCTGTAGGATATATTTCCTTTATAAAGTTCAACTTAGCTTGTTTATTTGTGTGCAAATAAAGTAAGCTTACAATGTAATGGGAAAGACATTAGTTTTTTACAAGCACATTCCATACAGTAGTCCAGATTCATAGCCTGGATTTATCCTTCTTGTCTATGTGATTCAGAAGAGACTGGGGCAGAAAAGACTACCCTGGAGAGAGAGTCACTGATGTAATTTCTTGCAGCATGTCCCCCACCCAGATTTTGTTTTCCCTGGTGGATGTTGAGAAAATGAATGAATGAGAAGCTGCAATAAATGAGGTCACAGGTTATTTTGTACTTTTGTAGAGTTCCCATGCACATTTAAGTAATTCTAGTTCTGGCATGTATGCAGTTGACTCAGCTTAAGTTTTCCAGAAACAATCAGAAGCTGATACAGTAGAGACTAAATATTACTTGATCTCATACCATCTGTCTTTGACAGACAGATGTACTTCAGACTTCAGTTTGGCACCAGTGGAGTTATGCTGATGTAAAACAAGGAGATGAATAAGTGAGTCAGGCTCAAGTAGTGTCACAGTGCAGGAGATCATGGGAGAACTGAATGGGCAATTAGGATGATGATCAGATTATGCTTATTGCTGTATTTTCCAGTTTAAGGACATTGAATAACAGATAGTGATGTTCATGTTTTGGGTATGCTATGGATATGTCAGTAACTGTCTGAGTTCCATCCTTGATGTTCTTATCTGTGCTTTGCCCTTCTGTCCTGTCAGCTTTGCTTTTATGAGGTGGCTCCCTCAGAAGCTCAGCTGTAGCTGTGCTTTTTCCCCTGCCCTTCTGCCACAAGAGAACCTGCCTTAGGAGGCAGGAGGGATGGAGATTGTTCCTGACAGAGAACAGAGGTGAGCGAACAGTTAGACTGGGCTGGTGAGATGAAAGTGCCTTCCCCCAACACGACATCAGAGTGGTGAGTGAGACATCAGAGTGCAGGTGAGCACTTCAGAAAGGCAGGAACAGCAGCAGAGTGAAAGAGAATGCAGTGTAGTGGCAAGAAGAATTTTTATCTTTGTTTGACAAAGTCCTGAGAGATTTAAGTCCCATGATGATTTTGAAGTCCCTCTAGAGAGCTGTGTGTTACTTTGGGTTTTGACACCTTTGACAGTTTGACAATTTTGACAGTTTGGCTTCCTCAAAATTGTGTAGAAAGTGTGGGAAAGAAGAGAAAATTAAAGCCAGCCTTCCCAACTGTAACATAGCACACTGTCCTGCATTCTTCCTCCCTTCCCACTTTTTGCAAGGCAGCATGAGACTGGTGCTCTTTCTCTCTTAAGTTCCTTGTGCCTGAATGTTGTAGCACAGTTGTTTTTTTTCCTGGCATGGATCTGAACTTCTTTACATCTTGATGTAGGGCTAAACCAGTAGGGGTAAATCAACATGCACACAGGAATATGGCCAGTACAGAAATTCATTTCCCAGCTGTATTTCTCACCACTGAAGTGGCTGCATGTCCAGGCTCAGGGATGTGGTTCCCATGGCTGTGGTGCTGTTCTTGTAATCAAAGGTGAGAGAGGAGGGCCTGGTTCTTCTGTACATTGTGTGCAAGACAGGGAGCTACAAGTTCAAAGCAAACTGAGCTGCACACCAGGCACGGAAAAGGTGGGTGATTATTTTCTTGTAAACCCATTATCTGTTGTTAGCCACACAAATATTGCCCAGCTGTCTGTCTTGGGGATAGCAGCAGGATTTACCTCCATGGTCAGGTGCATCCTTTGGCAGAATTCCCAAACGCGAGCTCATTGTGACTCCTGATGTGCTGTGGCTCTGTGTCAAGCGCTCTGAAATCTATTTTGCCACAAGCTCTCTACAAATTGATTAGATTCAGTTGGGTTTAGTGATGGAGCTTGTGAGATTCTTAACAATAGGCATTGTCGCACTGAATTTTATAAACTAGGGATTTATTTGTGCAGCTGTTACAAGACAACTGTTGGAAACTACCACATCTGGTTTTGCTTGCAGGGCCTGATGCCTACCGAAAATCCAAGCCTGTTTCCAGCTTAGCAGGTGGCACCCCCCACATGTCCTAATGACACCAGGCCCAGGAGTGACCACTGGATTAAAAAGTGAATCCTATTGTACAGTGAGCCTGTGCACATCGCTACTTCTTGGTGTCCTTAAAGCCAAGACAGGAGTCCACACAGCCCCGTACCAGAGAGATGAGCTCTTTTTCATTACCATGACACAGCAGTGAAAAGTATTTTGTAAGTATTTTCTTCCCAGACAGAAGAAAAGCACAGCTTTTGCCTTCCAGTTTTTAACTCTACCTGATTTGAACATAGAACTGATTTTTCTCCTGGTCATTTGCCTTAGAGAAGGCTTGCAGATTTGAGCCCACCCTGGCCAAAAAATGGCTTAATGGTTTTCAAGTTCCTTCTGCCTAAAACCTACCATGATGCTGCTGTTTGCATTTGATGTATGGAGGTACAGCACAAAAAAACTAAACCATCCAAACAAAAACCTCTAGAATACCCCACATTCTCATCGTCTGTTCCCTGAATGTTCTTAAAGCTCTCACTACAAAAGACTCTTAATGTTCTAGAGCCAGAAGAGGCTGGAATTTGGCCTGTCCTTTTTTTCGCAAGCTGGTGGTGGCTAGTGACTTGCTGATTTCCCCACACAGGACTTGTTTTCCCTTGTCTGCATGGCAATTTCATACCATAGCAAAGGAAAGAAAAGGCATTTTGAAAAGGAAGAGAACACAGTTCCACAAAAATTGCCCTAGGTCTAGGTATAATGGTGAAAACTGGTACTTTTGGATGAAACTCTCATCCTATCCCTTAAGAGGACTGAGCCCTGGAAAGAAAAACTTGAATTTAAGAGCTGTTATAACATGCTAAAGGACTAACAGCAACATAATTTAATAATGTAACTGATGCAGCCACACTAAGGACAAGGGGGAGCTTGTGGGAGACTGGAATTTGCAGCCACAAAGTGCAACGATCAGAGCAGAAGATCTGGAAACAAACCAGCTTGAAAGGGAAATACAGTGCATGTGACATTGTCATCACAGGGCTGGCCAGTCAGGCAGGCAAGGAAAACGGCAGAAACCAGAGAAGGCCTTTTCAGTCCCCTCACCACCTCGAGGAACATTTGAGCTAGAAATTTTCTGAAAATGCACTTTTCTTTTGAAGAAAAGAGAAAGACAACAGCAAACTGGTTAACTATTTTGCATAAATATATATAGAAATGTCAAAAAGTGATAAGCACTTCCAATTTATTGCTCTGGCACCCGAACTGTGAAAATACTGAAGGAGAAGGAGGAAAAGGAGAAGAAAATGGATTAGTGAATACTGTGTTCATAGAGCTGCTGCCACCCAGTGTCAAGTGAAAGTATAAATATAATTAGAAAGGGCACTGAGATGGGAGCTCAACCAAAGGCTTAGAAAAGGCAGTTTAAAACAGTAAAATCCTTAAATAGATATGCGTAAAGGATCAAATATCACACTGCTAGGATTGTACCTTCCCCTCTTTCAGTAAGGACGCTGCTTATTTTGTTACAAAGTTTATCTGTCATCAGATAAGCAGCATGATTCAAAGAGAGATAAGAGCATCAGGTTTTAGCCACGACCTGTTGACTTTTGTCACCAGTTCCAGTTTCTCACAGCCTGCCCTACTCCCTCGCTGAGGCAGTGGGATGGCGGGTGAGGCCCTGAGGTGATCCCTGTGCCCCTTTGGACTGATGCAGGCAATAGGGCTGCACTTGCTCACTGCAACTCTCACCTGGCACCTTCCCATTCCCTGGTCTGCCTGGGTCTGTGCCAGCAGGACAGGAGTTCCTGTTATCATTTCTCCCTTGCTTCTGGCTAGTAGAGGCCATGGGTGATGCTCCTCTGTTCAGCAGTGCTGGAAGGCAGCCCTGGCTGATGGGCACCGCAGTTTGTTGCAGTTTCAGCTAATGGACAGTCCAGTGACTGGATGTTCTGCATAAGAGATGCTCATGCTTCCTACAACTCTTGCTGACAGAGGGTCCAGCAAGTTACTAGTCAGGAAGCCCCAGCTAATTTCAGTTCCTGCTTCTTACAGCTCTGGCTCTGTCTTGCAGCTCCTGCGCAGTTGTGATGAGAGATGCTGCTGCTGCTCATTTCAGGTGATTTCAATTCCAGTTGCTGAACACTCAGCTTCTTATAGCTTTGGTTTGTTTCAGTTTAAGGTGATTTCAGATCTAGCTTGTTGAAACTCCAGCTTTTGTGTGGCAGTTCTGGCTTCCTGCAGCTCCTGCTGATGGACATAAGCTTATTTTGATTTCCAGCTCATTCCAGCTCCACTTTGTTGAAGCTCCACCTCCAGTACTGGATGCTCGGAATAAGAGTTGCTCCTGCTTCTTCCAGCACCTGCTGCTGGACATTTTCCAGCATGTTACTGCTCAAGTTATTTAAAGTCTTAGGTTACTTCAGCTCCTACTTCTTGAAACTCCAGCTCTACACAGCACATCTGGCCACTGGCCAGAAAAAAGTGGGAGCACTGGTGGGACAATGTGTTTGTGGGAGGGCACAGGTACTTCCATTGGGAAACCAAAGGCTCTCAAATCCACACACCTGCTGCCCTCCCGAAAAGGCTGCCATGGGCATCCTGGGAATCAGGAGAAACTAGGGTCCAGGGTTCTAGTGACTTTTGCAGACACTCAATTCATTTAATGGAATATAAAAGCCAGGCCAGCACACCATCGACCCCATGGATCTCATCACAAGCTCTTTGTCAATGCTGGCTGCAAATAATGTGCTCTGTATCCATGGGCAGGCAAGAGCAACATCATCTTTTCCAGCATAGTGCTGGAATTCACTTGGATGCAGCAAGATAAAAGCTCTTTTTGGATGGCCTGTAACACAGCTGTCATCTCCTCCCCAAAAGCTTGTTTGGGTTTGGATTTGTTCTAGGCCAGTTCCTGCAGAAAATACTGTTCCAGGCTTGCTGGCCAGCCAGGACTGGAGTCAGATGTGTGAATGGATGCCCACGTGCTCCCAGCTGGCAGCAAACACAAAGCCCAGGCAGTGTGCAAGTGGCTGAGCAGACACTGCAGGAGCCATGGCACGCATGACGGGCGCCTGATTGGTTCATGCATGAGCACGCAATACTTGTGTGCATGAACACCCCATGAAATTATCAACAGCATCCCATTATTTCACATGTGAATGCCCCAAAACTTCATGCATTAGTGCCCAATTAGCTTATGCATGAGTGCCAAATTAATTTATGCCTTAGCATCCAATCACTTCATGCACAAGCACTCAATCTATTGACAAAGGAGCCTAAAGACAGCTCACGTGAGACCCCAATGAATTAGTACCTCAGTGCTCAATCAGCTCACTGACGAGCAGCCATTTCTCCTGTGTGCCCCCTCAGCACATGCATGAGTGCCCATTTAGTACATGCACGAGTGCTGTGCTGGGCACAAATTGCAGGGTTCACGGCCCTGATGCCACATTCCCACCCTCTGGCACTTCTTGGTGCAGGTGCTTCTCCACTGAAAATTGGCTCTTTTCAGGAGCATCACAACTCCATTCAAGGTCCCTGTGCTAGCCCAGAGGTGCACAAAGAGCCCTCCTCTTTCCCCAGAGCACCGAGGGGCTGAAGACCATGGTCTATTAGGGGTCAACACATCTGCCCAGCCCTGGGAAGAGACCAAAGTGCCTTTCCCAGCCCCTGTGCCCAGCACCTGACTGCACCTGTCAGAGTTCTGCACTGCCTTTGCTTTTTCCAAGGGTTGTACTAGAGGCACACATCATTTCTCACTATGGGGTAAAAGAAGGTTAGCTTTTCCTTACTAAAAAGGTTAAGACTGATCTACAGAGGAAAGTCACTTTTCTACAGTTACTTAGTTGTGAATCTCTATCCACAAGCCTACACTGCTTTGTAAGAAAACGAGGACCTTTTCTCAAAATGCTCTGCTATCCAGTCACAAACCCGCAGCTTTGAGAACTGACTGTAATTCTTAGCAGGGCATGAATTTCAATGGTCATCTATGAGAAAACCATCCCCAGAATAAAATCCTGAAAATAACAATTTACAGGTCTTTTGCAACAAACACATTTGTGTGAGTACATTATCAACTGGCTGCTCCAGAGCACAGATAATGGGACTAGTGTCATGGAATTAGAAGGTAGCGAAGCCAAGCTGCTGGGATCATTGGCTGAGACCATTAGCCTGACCAAGAGATGCCTGCCACCTGTATGTAACACTGAAGCACTCCCATTCCTCCAAGGAAAAATACAAGTTCTATGTACAAAGGTTGGAAGGACTCTGTTACCTTACAGAAGATGTGCAGAGAACCTTGCCAACTCTAACTTCAAGCACAAAGTTTACAAGTACTTATGGGATAAGACATTTGAAGTGAAAACTAGCCCTGGGCTTCCAAAGGTGTAGCACAGAGCAGTGACAATCTCAGCTCAGCTACCCTTTCCCACTATTCCTGAGCAAGACAGCATGATGAGAGACCATCATTTGCCAAAGAGGACTCCTGGCTGAGAAACTGCAAATTCCAATTTACAAGACTAAAACTCCAAGGCCACTCGAAAACATTCCTCCTCATTGCTCACAAGAGCCAAAACTAGCTTTAACTCCTCATACACCTGGAAACCAAAAAGCTCAGCCAACACAACACTTCATTGCCTAGACAGTGAGATAGCAAAGCTGCACAGTGATAATGACACTGCACCAACAGAAAGCTCACAGCTCCTCTACCACAGCTGACAGGGAAGGTTCCAGATGCCTGCTTTCCTTGAGACTTCAAAACAGCTTCATTTTTCTAATACAAGAGGCTAATCAAACACTTGCATGTTATTCACTCTCCTTGCTAAGCTGTGCATAGCTGTACTGAACACCTGAGCAGTAGCTGTTGTCATGTAACCTACCTACCCCAAAACCAACTCAAAGAGAGCATTCAGGACATTATCCAGCTGCAGGCTGAGAAAAAGAACATTACCTCCAACAAGCCTAAGCAGCAGAGCAGTGTCTCTCTCAGAAGTATATGCACAGCTCAGCATGTTCAATAAATCATCAAGAACAGCAGTTCTGCAACAGTGAAGAAAAAACCACTAGGGACAAAAAATACATTCCTGTAGCCAAGTGCATTTGAGAACTGGGCAAAGACTGAAAAATATAGAGGCTTAATACATTTATTAGCAACTGCTGCCATGTACTGTAGAATAGGCTACAATCTTCATACACAAGGAATTCATACTGGCCAAGCATTGCAAAGCACAGGTTAAACAGAAAGCTGAAACAGCATGCACAACCCCCACACACTTATTAAACTGTTCTGAGCATGTATATCTATCTCACACTTGTCCAATCGTTTTCAGTTCTATTTAAATGCTACAAGGACCAAAATTAAGAATTTAGAAAAGGACTGGAGACAGCAGCTGTTTGCAAGTAGCAAGTAGTATGCAACTCCAGGTGACAACTCCCTCCCTACTCAGGGGTTAATTCCACTCAATAGTGAGCAAAGCTGGCAAGCAGAGAACTGAATTTTCACCTCTTACTGCAAAGGAAACAGCAGGTGCATACAGAACATGTCATACTTCAGACTCACCCTTTTTTCCTGAAGGGGCCATAAAAGCAAACAAGTAACCTAATGTGACCCAGGTGGTTACAGCACTCCCTGTATCTTCACTTGCTCACAGAACAAGCTAATAACAAGTTATTATACTTACATATAGCTCTATAATTGCTAATAATGAAACACCAGTTATTTACAAAGCCACCTAGCCAGTAACCTTCCCCTTCAGCTCTAGGTTTTACTACCTCAGTATTTTCCCATTTTGCACCCTACCCTTCACAGCACCAGCAAACACTACGACAACAACGGTGCTGTGAAGGGTACCTCGAGGTACAACAAAGGACCTCAGACCACATGCTGACATTCCCTATGGTTGGCTGCTTAGCATCTTTGCTTGGATGGACACCTTTCACATCAGGCCCTAACTCAGAAGGGGAGTGGAGCCATTGTTTACAACTTAAGTCAACGTGACTAGAAGCAAAGCTCAAACCTGTAGTAGGATAAAATCCCTTCTTAATCTGTGCCCGAGACCAGGCAGACTGTGCTGTTCCATATCTTTGAACTCTAACACAGAAGTACAGTCACTGCTACAGCTCTGCTCTGGACTGACCAGGAATGGGTGCCGTGACAAGCAAACCTGTGACATGCAGAGAGATTACCATGCAGAAGCTTCCATTCAGGTATAGGCAATTTTAAATGCCACCCTGCTGTAAATCAGCCCATAAAACTGGCGTTTAGCCCTTTTGCTGCAGAGACAGAACTGCAGTTTAAATGCAGGTCTGCCCTCTGGAAAAATGAGAAGTTACAGATGAGTTCACTTGCAGCAGCTTGCCCACGAAGTATCTCTTTGTGGCATTTTCTAGTGCTACGTCAACACCCAAGCGATCAGCAAGTTCCAAAGGTAACTAAAATCCAGGGTGTGCTTACTGATTATCTCACCTGTTTCCATGACACATTCTGCTGGGCATCTTCTACAATTATGACAGCTGCTAAAGATAAACAATAGGTAAAGTTCATGTATATTTTGTGAATCAGAGTAGTCCAAAATACAGAAAATGCTTTCTTTTTTGTACCACTATCCTCAGGGAGTGACCCATGTCAGAAATTCTTCACCCATTAAAGTTCAGAGCATTATCACATGCTCCAACGTAGAGTGAAGTAGCAGACTTGTTCCATTAACACTGTCCAATAATTTGTTATTAAAATCACAGCGACAGGGCACACAAAGCAGAAGCTACAACCCAATCCAGCTGGTAGAATTCCCACTCCTTGAAAACAACCTTAAGTAAAACATCCAACCCAGTGCTTGCTCACTATGGCCTAGGGAAGGTGACATTCATTAATTCTGGCCCTTTATCCCCTCCTCCTCCTGCAGCCAGGCTACTGTAAAGTGTTCCTTGACGTTCAGTGTTGTTGCTATAGTATACTTAAAAAAAAATCGATTCCACCTCTGTTACGTAAGGCATCTAGCAAGAGGAGAACTGGTTTTGGAAAACAAGTACCCTTTATAATCCAGCATTACCTAACTAATGCCATTCCTTCAATGGCACAACATTGACACCCACTGTAAACAGAGACTGCTTTCCTGATTCAG